>NC_064308.1:27582082-28209316 GCF_023373825.1 Bactrocera dorsalis
TTCTCTATTTCAATATTAGTGAACTTTCTAAAACCAACCGGTTTATTGTTTCTTTTTGGTGTTGCCAATACAGCCGCATTAGTTATTATTCTTATAGTTTCTTCAATGTCTTTTCCTGTAATTATTTTGCAATTAATATTGGTGTGGCAGCTGATATATTTTCTATACTTCAACCAGTTAGTTTTATATGATGTTAGAGAAACTCTTGACTCAAATATCATGGGCTGTTCGTATAACTTTATTAGTACAGGAGCATGATCAGATGATAAGTTTGTACATGTATCAGCTATCAGAAGCGATCTATCTATATTTCTGACTACAGCAAAATTAAGTCTGGATTTTTTTATCAATGGGCCAGTATGTCGGCTTACCAGGATCCAACTTATTATGCGTATGTATAAAAGTGTAATGCAGCTGTCGTCCCTTTGGATTAATAAGACGTGAGCCCCAGTACGTGTGTTTTGCGTTGTAATCTCCACCAGCTAGAAATCTTTGACCTAGTGTTCCAAAAAAGTCTTTAAATTCGCTATCTGTAATATTAAAATGTGGGGGACAGTATATATCCGTACGATTTAAGTCACAACCCCAATTTTTTATTGATATTTTTTTAGCTTGCAACTGTGGTGTAGTATAAGATTCTAGAGCATAGTGGTTTAAACGATTTCTAATCAACACTGTTGGTTAACACCGTTAGCATTTTATATACCGATATTTATAGGCTCATTTTTTACTTAATAAGTTTTGCAGCATTAGATTTTGTGATTTTATTACATCTTGGATCATGTTTTGCATGGTAGATATAAATTGTGTCATACACTATGTAAGATTTATAATCTTAGTTTCAATACCTCCATTTGGAGGGTTTTGCGGCAGTTGCATTTGTACAGTGTTACCTTTCACCACATTTGCATAGCTTCCTTGCATATTATTATTGTTAGAAGTAATAGGATTTGAACTTTTATCTGAGATTGCTATAATTTCATTACGGAGTTTTGTAACATTTGGTTACGACGTGCTTGACAACTTCGATTTCAAATCTTTATATACAGGACAACCTCTGTAGTTAGCAGTGTGATTTCCTCCACAATTGCTACATCTTTTAATTAATTCGTTTTTCCTAAGGGCGCATGTAAATCATTACATACCACACAAACACTGCGTAGAGTGAAATATGATTTGGTATGCCCATATTCTTGGCAGCTAGTACATTGTACCGGACCGTTGCTTAAATCTATATATGTATATAAAAGAATGTGACGTTAGTTACTACGCTTATAGCCGGAGAACGCCTGGACCGATTTCGGTGATTACCACCAATTCGGACAGGTCTCCGCCCAAACAAGGAGAATACTTAAGAAAATTCTGGAAAATTTTCCGAAAAAAAATAAAAAAATAAATCTATATAAATAAAAATGAATCGCCAAAATGTATGTACGCTTATAACTTTCATACGACTGAACCAAATTTGATGATTCTTTTTTTATGATGTTCGTTGAGATTCAGGGATGGTTTCTGCGGAGAAAAAAATTCGAATAATTGCTGGAAAACCCCTGAAAACAGCCCTTTTCTTTTTCTCATACAAACGAATGAATGTTTGTTCGTTAGTAACGCTAAGAGAACGGCTGAACCAATATTGATCAAATTTTAAGAGGTTGTTCGTCGTGGATCGGGAAAGGTCTAGAAATAAAGAACCTGTATGTCTTTCATGAAGAAAAATCGGAAAATTGAACAATTCCAAAAAGATATTTTTTTCCATACAAATGTTTTTATTCAATTTTTTGTTTTGTTTTTCAATTATTTAAATCGTTCAAATTTAGCGTTTGCTTCAAAAATTTTTGAAAATTATTCCGTGAAAATTTTATGTGTTTTTCACACAAAGTGATCAATTACAGCTTGAAATTTGTCACGATGCCATGAAGAGGTCGCGCTTATATCGGTCGGCGTTCTTTTTGGCATCAACATACATTAGCAGCCCAAGCCACATGAACGAGTACTCCCAGGATGCGATGATATACGTGCGGTATTATGGGTTGCGATCAATCAGAAAGCGATCGTCACGATGTCATAGCAAGACTTTTCAACAGCTTCGATGGACATTATCTTGAAGCAACGCATATATGGTGCTGTTAGATGCTAGATGTACTCTGTTGAGTGGCAAAAGAGAAGTTTGCCGCACGCACACATTGTTCTTTGGATGATGGAAGGTGGTTACACCAGATCAAGTTGATGAAATCATTCAATAATGCGGCAATTCCTGGTGCAAAGAAAGATCCAGTATTATACGAAGTGATGAAAACCAATAAGGTTCATGAACCTTGCGGACACCAAAACCCCACTTCGCTTTGAATGTCTGTCAATAAATGCACGAAACAGTATCCACGTACTTATCTTTCGAACACACAAACTAAAAATGATGGATATCCACTCTATCGTTGCTCACCAGACGACAATGGCAGAACATTTAGCATCAATTTAGAGGCGTGAGTATCGAAGTTGACAACACATGGATCGTACCATATTCGCCACTGTTGTCTAATTCACATTCAAAATTCATGTCAATGTTGAGTATTGCAGTTTGGTGTAATCGATAAAATACGTTTGTAAGTACGTCAACAAAGGAAGCAACATGGCGATTATTGGTCTTGAACGATACGGTCGATACGTGAACTGCAATAAAGCGCTTTGTAGGATATTTAGTTTTGCAATTCATGAACGTTTTCCGACTGCTGTGCGTCTCGCAGTTAATTTGGAGAATGGCCAAAGAGTGCATTTCATCCCAGTAAATACAGTATAGCCAGTGGAAACATCGCCAGCAACAAAATTAACATTGACGAGTTTTCTCTTAACTTTCGTCAATGATGTGTTTGTGAGAACATTGATCTATTCGAAAATACCTTGATATTGTACATGGAATGCATCGTCGAATAGTTACGCAGAAAGCAAGGCCAACCAGTAGATTGACATCCAGGTGTCTTATCAACTAATGCATTAGGACGAATTTACACAATCCACCCGAAAAACGACGATTGTTTCTACCTTCGGTTGCTATTGATTAATGTACGCGGTTCAACTTTATTTGAGTCATTGCTTACTGTGAATGGTATATGGGAATATGTGCAAGTTTTGGAGAAGTAAGCCAGCAATTACAAATGCTGAAACACGCTAATCACTGGAATGAAAATGAAATTTGCATACTTTTCGATATAAACCTCGACATTGTCAAAGACATTTTACATCGTTTTCGCTAAAAATTGGAAATGGTTCAATTTCGGTTGATACTTCCGGTGGTTCGATATCAATTCACGAAAGATGAACTCATCACAAATGTTCGGACATTGGCAAAATTATCGTAACTACAATTCCATAAGTGCACGCGCAATGTTAGCTGCCAAAAATTCCGATGTTGTTGACTTAAACTGGAAGATTCAAAGTCAAATTCCGGGAGACTTGCCCTCATACAAATCGATCGATCGTCTTGACAATGAAGACGACGCCGTGAATTATCCAGTGGTATTTCTAAATTCTTTGGACAGGCTTGGTGTGCCACCGCATCATTTGCGTCTCGAAGTAGGATCCGTCGTTATTATGTTTTGCAATCTTCATGCACCGAATACAAGGGGGAGAATGCTTGACTCTACGAATTCCTTTGAGTTCTAACGATTTTCCGTTTCAGTTCAGTTCCGGCATAAATAAGGAAATGCTATGTTTTTCACACGGCCTTGGCGTGCTCACGAGTTGGAAAACCATCTTTTCTGTACACCGGAACAGAAACCTAAAAACGTTGTTTATAAAGCTGCGTTACATTGAAAACAAAAAAAATGAAATGATAAATTTAACTTTCTTTTCATTTGAAAATACATAATTTCACGCAGGACAATGGCTGCGAGGTCAGCTAATATTATATATTTACAAGGTGTGTTCTAAAGTAAACAGGGTTTTTTGAATCTAGCGCCATATGGTGGCGCCATCTATATAGCGACTGGTGTGTTAGAATCTGTCTTTATTGATTGTCCAGTAAGAATTTCATGACATTCCATTTATTGGAAGTGAAGTTATTGCGTTTTAAGTGTCAGTATGTTTGTGTCATCGGCGCGAAAATCAGCTTCGAACAAAGAGCCAACATTAAATTTTGTTTTAAAATTTATAAAACTTTTACCGAAACGTTTCAATTGAAGAAACAAGTTTATGGAGATGATTTCCTATCCCATAGCAGAGTGCACAAGTGGTTTCAACGTTTTCAAAGTGGTCGTGAGGACATAAATGGTGATCAACATGTGGGTCCATCAAAATCCGTGATCACCGGAAATTCCATCGAAACTGTGCCTGAATTCATCAAAAATCAGCCGAAATCATCATTGCAATTTATGGAAATGGAATTGAACATCTCCAATACATCGATTTATTGCATTTAGACCGCAGATTTGAGCTTACGAAAGGTGTGTGCACGGTTTGTTCCACTCAAATTGACTGACGACCAAAAATTGCTCAGAATCCAACAACGCTTGAGACCGATTATTTGAACAAAAAGCACATTTTAAACATTAACCACTCCCCGTATTCACCAGATATTGAACGTGCGACTTCTTCGTTTTCGGAAAAATGCATTTGCCCATGAAAGGAAAGCGTTATACAGACGTAGAGGCCATTCAAAAGGTTTGCACCGGCATACTGGCGGACATACCAGCCAACGAACAAAAAACTCCTTCGACAAGCTTTTTGACCGTGCAAAAAACTATATTGAAGCAAAAGGATACTATTTTGAATAAAATAAATTGATTTTGCCGAAAAAACCATTTGATGTGTTTTTTTTTAGTCCTGTTTACTGGGAACGCACCTTGCACAACTGTTTAATACCAAAACCGCATTATCCCAATGCTTCTTTGACTTCACTAGAATCTACGGCGGACTCTATACCCTTAATTACAACAACTAGGCCCTTAGAGATCTTCAGTTGATACGAGTAATAGTTCTTGTTTTTACTTGACAGAATTGAACATCCGTTTAAAGGCGAGATAAAGTGAGTAGGTGAAACATCCCCTCCACAGAGTTGTGAGCTGGGTTTGGTACCCGAAACATAAAAAACGTCCCCAATGAACAGTCAAAAACAGCCTCGGATGGGAGACCTCAATTTTGATGACAGCCATACAAAACGAATTAAGGATTACGATTTGAGGGCATGTATCTGGAATGTCCAGCCCCTTAATTCGGAAGGTGCCGTCATCCAACTGGTTGATGTCCTCGCAAAAATAAATGCTGCCATCACCGCTGTCCAAGAAATGAGATGAAGGGGACAAGCACTGAGGCGAGTAGGTCCTTGTAGCATATACTATAGTGGCCAAATAAAAGAGCGCAAGTTGGCATAGAGACCTTGTTGCCAAGTACTACCATTTACTCCGGTCGATGAACGTCTGGCCACAATTTGCATCAAAGCGAAGTTTTTCAACATACCGCTGACCTGCGCCCACGCACTGACGGAAGAAAAGGACGATGTGTCCAAAGATGCCTTCTATCAGCGCTTGGAGCGCACCTATGAGAGCTGTCCGCGACACGATTGCAAAATCGTGCTTGGCTACTTTAACGGCAAGGCGGGCAAGGAAAAGCCCGGATTGAAAAGCCACCAACCAGATCGATTATGTTTTGATATACATGTCTCCAGTATTTTAGACGTGTGTACGCTCTGAGGTCTTATCATGGACTCGGACCACCAAAATCTGCAATCACAACATACAGTCGAACTATTTTCTACTCGACTTGCACTCCTGCTCTCTGAGAGCACTCGTCAATAACTCGGTATAAGGGAACTGTGGGACGGCATTCCAAGCGCCTTACGTACAACTGCAACCATACCGTTGGTTTTCGGAAAATGCAAAAAAAACAGATGGTACGGTGAAGATTGTCGTGCCGTGTCGCAGCAGAGAGAAATCAGACTGCCTACCTCGCAACGTTACCACCACAACACTGGCGGAATGGGATAGATACCGAGAGTTGAGGAGAAAGCAAGACCCATTTGCAGACAGAAAAAGAGAGAGACCGAAATGCGTGAGTATGAAGAGCTTTACAAACTGGCCAACAAGGGTAATGCTCGAAAATTTTACGAAAAACTGCGGCGACTTGTAGAACCCAAGGAGGTGACCTAGTGACTGATGCCCAGATCATACTAAAAATATGGAAGAAACACTTCACCAGTCTGCTGAATGGCAACGAAAGTATGACGCCAGGAGAAGGCGAACCCGATTCCCGACTATGAAGACGTTCGAATAGCAATTACCTGTCTGAAGAACAACTAAGCGGCGGAGGCCGGGATATGCCTCCTCAGCATCGTGTATAAGGTTCTATTGAGCAAACTGTGCGAAAGATTAAAGCCCACCGACAACAAATTTATTGGACCTTATCAAAGTGGCTTTGGACCTAGCAAATCAACAACGTATTGTGTGAATAGGCAGTGCTCGCTCTTTTAATAGTTCACACCAGTGTTGCCACTTGACAATATCTTCGCCTACCAAATCCATTGCAAAACTAACATATTTTCTTATCACCAAAACAGTGGGTTTTATTTCATTCCATATTTTGAAAAATATGTAGATACAAAAAAAACTTAGAAGTCAATTAAATTTAGCTATATGCACATGCTTCCTATTCTTTAAAACAACCGAATACTTTTAACCACTCGCTACGAAATTTTCGCTTTGAAGGTCAGGCGAGTATTCATCACTACAAAAGATTGTCAAAAACTAACTGAGTGCTTGGTTTCTAAGTTAAGAAGAATTAAACAGGTGTTTCGCAGATTACTGTCTTCTCTCCGTTACTGTTTAACTACTATATTTCAAGACTCCTCCAACCATCAGAGGGAATTTCCATACCGTCATATGCAGATGATTGTACAATATTGACGCCAAGCATTGGAATTGATGGCATATGCTTGAAAATAAACAGCAACCTCACCGATCTTTTTCTCTTTTTTTCTGCAAAGGGCTTGACACTATCCCTCAAAAAATCCATAGTGACCATATTAACGAAAAGGGCGAAGGAGTACAAACTAGGCTTTTTCGGTAATGCAGTAAAAACTGGCAACACTGCGCAGTTTGCACTTTTGATTTGTTCTTTGATTTTCTCTGCAAGAAACTGGGAATTTGAAAATGTTCAAACATGTAAATATGCGTGCATGTAAATATAAATATTTCTTATTAATACTCTCACAGAAGAGTGAGATAGCGAAATTCGTTTTTAAGGAATGAATCGTGTAAAAAAAATTATTATTTGCGAATAGCTTTAAAGTAAAACAGATTTTTCTAAAATTTTACCTAATATCCTTCTACTATATCCTATTAAATAAAAATATACATAAATATAATAAAACAATGATATTAAAGCTATACGGTCAGTCATATAATTTTCGTGCTATAGTGCATATTGGACTGCAATAAAAGCTCTGGATACCATGTACCAGCATAGTGACACATATATGGGTCAATATTACGGTTTTCAACTCAATTGTGTTTTGGTTGGAGTTTTGGAATTCCGCATTATTGTTTAAATCTCTACCCGTCAAAAGAAATTTCGTTTGAAGTGTTGCCAAACTTCAACTTTTTTTTGGTATTGCGGTTTTCAACTCAGTGGGGTTTACTAACGTATAAAAAATTTTCAACTGCTAACAAGCAGTTGTAGTAAAACATTAAGAAAGAAAATGGGAAAAGGATAAAACAAATAACATTTTTTTACATTTTCAAACTGTTTTAATCAGTTATGATATACAAATCTACAGAGAGATGAAACATTTTTGAGCTTGTGGAGTAAAATCCCGAAACTGGACAAAACAAACATCAATTTGGAAACATTAGATAAATTAATTGACCGTGGGAAAAGTTTCGTACATAAAGAGTTAAAACAATGTACTCCTAGGAATATACTTTTAAAGTAAAATTAAATTTTTTGAAGCATTTTTCTCCTCTTCAGTCTTTGGTGTTTTGCGGTGCCCACAGCGTACAAATACGGTGTTCACAATATTTAAAAGCAGGTTTTGTAACAACCATAGATATCGAATGTTGCTTCAATGCAAAGTTAAAATCATTTAAAATTCACTCCTGATAATTAAAGGCTGTAAAGAATTGGATAGTTTGTGGTAATATTCCTTCAACAACATTTTGGTAAAAAAACAAAATGATTCTTTATTTAAACGAGAATAACTAATGATTCAGTAATAAACATTATTTAAAACACATTAATTGTCAACAAAACTTTGGCTTAGTTTGTGTTAGGAAGCACGAATGGATTTCTGTGATTACGAAGTTTTTTTTTTTGATACATTTTGACATCACTATATAAATCAAAAATAAAGTCAATTTTTAATAATTATTCATTTAATTATTTGTCAAATTAATCTAGTTTCAACAAAAATGTTTTTGTAACCACTTTTTTCCATTTTTGTTCTTTGATTTTCCCTTTTATTTTGAATTGAAATATTTTTGATAAATAAAAAAATGATAGAGAAGGTGTGTTCAACGATAGAGGTTGTATTCAACGCAATCCATCGTAGTACATTAAATAACAGCACATAATTAACCTCTATTGCAATGAAGAACTCTATTTGCTTTGGAATAAAATAAGTTTCTGCTGGGATAATTTCGCCGAAACCATAGTTGGGGTCAAACCAGCACTCATATCTGACGAACAGATCGGTGATCTAAAGTTATCGTTCCAGAAACTGTAGCAGCTAAAACTTCCACTTATCCAGAATCGACCGTGACTGAACGAATATAAGCCCTTCGTACAATGAGTCACCTCATCGTCTAACCACCTTTTTATATGACCAATGAGTCCCACTCATCTAACAATCCTCTCCCTAATGTCCGACTCCGCCGGATAAGCACGTTGTTGGACGTACCGTTAGATGACTTCGATGGCAACCATTCTCTACCCTACCACCTAAGTCGAGATTAGATAACCGCTACAACAACAACATTATTTTCAAGTTGTTAATTGACATTTCCTAAAAGTTTGAGTCAAAGAAAACCAGTTGAAATTCTGATAACTTTAAGTGTATTAAATTTTTATACTCTCGCAACAAAGTTGCTAAGGATAGTATTATAGTTTTGTTCACATAACGGTTGTTTGTAAGTCCTAAAACTAAAAGAGTCAGATAAAGGGTTATATATACCAAAGTGATAAGGGTGACGAGTAGAGTTGTAATCCGGATGTCTGTCTGTCCTCTGTCCGTCCGTCCGTCCGTGCAAGCTGTCACTTGAGTAAAAATTGAGATATCATGATGAAACTTGGTACACGTATTTCTTGGCTCCATAGGAAGGTTAAGTTCGAAGATGGGAAAAATCGGCCCACTGCCACGCCCACAAAATGGCGAAAACCGAAAACCTATAAAGTGTCATAATTAAGCCATAAATAAAGATATTAAAGTGAAATTTGGCACAAAGGATCGCATTAGGGAGGGGCATATTTGGACGTAATTTTTTGGAAAAGTGGGCGTGGCCCCGCCCCCTACTAACTTTTTTGTACATATCTCGGAAACTACTATAGCTATATCAACCAAACTCTATAGAGTCGTTTCCTTCAGGTATTTCCATATACAGTTCAAAAATGGAAGAAATCGGATAGTAATCACGCCCACCTCCCATACAAAGGTTATGTTTAAAATCACTAAAAGTGCGTTAACCGACTCGGAAAACGTCAGAAACACTCAATTTTACGGAAGAAATGGCAGAAGGAAGCTGCACCCAGGTTTTTTTTTTTTAATTGAAAATGGGCGTGGCGTCACCCACTTATGGACCAAAAATCATATCTCAGGAACTATAATCTAATTAATTTTACAGCAAAATAAAAAAATATGCAATGAAATCTCGATTATCACTTTATCATGCGAGAGTATAAAATGTTCGGTGACACCCGAACTTAGCCCTTACTTGTTTTAATTTTGTTGGTAAAAAATTAGAATTTCTCCTACAAATAGCTTTCCACGTTTTCAGGCCATATCAATTATAAGCAGTGCAGAATGTTACAAATGTAAAAATAACCGGAAACAAATAACGTGTAAATGAATGTTTCCAAATTTCTAAATTCCACTTATAAAGAGCAAATGAATTATAGTTTATAATGATCAAGACACCAATGGCTAACATGTCAAATCACATTTATTTTCAGAATAAAATGAATATAGTCAAAAAAAAGTCCTTATCATGTGACCGATAGTCCACGGAAATAGATAACTTCATGAGTTTGATAACCAACATACAACCAATTCTAGAATGTCGAAACCATACAATCCCACAAGCCATTTTTGCAATATCTCAACAATTCGACATTTGGCAATTACATACGCTGCCGCTCAACTGAATAGGTTCATGATCATTGTTGTACTAATATTATTCCGATTTATTTTTTTTTTTCGGTATCTGAATTGGTTCAACGTACAGAGTTTTCCAATAAGAGTAACATTATTTCTTTTCAAAAAAACGAATTAATTGTTAACGAAATTCAAATTTTTTTATTTAGTGTGAAGTAGAATCGATACCATTAAGTTCTGAATATAACATCGTTCAAATGGCCTATACGACTTCTTTTGCAGGAACGAATTCCATGAACACAATTTTCGAGTACTTCTTCACTAAATCAAGTCGTATGTCACGAATAGTATGTTCAATATTAACTTCTGAAGCTTGAAGTCTGGTTTTTTGCTAAAGACCAATGACTTCAAATAACCCCATAGGTAGTCTAATGGTATTAAATCAAAACTTCCTGGATGTCACAATTTCTTGAAATAATCTAATCTCCAAACTTTCCTAGCAATAATTCGGTTGCTGCACGTGATGTGAATTTTCGTAACCAAATGTTGCCAAGATCAACTTCATCCAACTCTGGCCATAAAAATTGGTTATCATTGATTTATACCAGCTTCGTTTCAAAGAAGTACTGAACTATGATTCCACCAGACCAAATGAAAAAAATATAGATCATGGTATATTAAAAATGGCCGAAACGACACTTAGATAACATATCATCCCTATTAGAAAAGACAGCACAAAAAATTAAATTAAATAAAACTTTAAGTTTATTTTCATTTTTCTTATTTTATTTTTTAAAGTAATTTTAATTAAGTTTAATATTGAGTGAATCCTCCTTTGTTTGATATAACTTCAAATATATGGTTGGGGAGTGCGCTATACAAACTTTCCAATATTTGCAATTAAATTTTTGTACAGACCAATTAACGTTTCTTTGTAGTAAAATTGTATGCTTCTTTCACGAACCTTGCCCGATAATAGTCTTCACTCAGTTTTCACTATATTAAGGTCAGGCGAATATGGAAGTCACTCGAGCAACTTAACGTTTTGGTCCTTTGTCCATACTTTTATCCCCCTAGCAATATGTATGGGGGCATTATCGTGCTAATAGATCCATTGAATAGTGTGAAAAATAATTGTATAGTGCAGAAACGCTTTCTAAATTAGAGATTTATAGGTTCCGCTTTCGCTTTAAGAAGTTACAAAGTCAAAGTCGCTAGTACCTACACCATTACGCCTTCACACGATTGACGACGACTCAGGAAGTGTTCTTCTTTTCATGATAGTAATCCAAAAGAGGGTTCATTTCATAGTAAAAGACCACGTTGCCCAGCTCATGTGCTTGCATGCAATTGCAGTCGTGAAGCATTGCCTACATTTTTAATGATGTTTTTTAAGTTTCAAGCGCTTTAGGTTTTCAGCCGAAAATATCACGTCATGACACGTTGACAGACTTGCCTTAAAACAAATTTGTTTTTAGTTTTGGATGCTGAGAGATCAGAATTGGAAACAGTTCGAACAATGTGCCTCCTGCCTGATGCAGTGGTCGCATGTTTGATACCGCTTTTCATATTTTTGCCGTATTCTTCTTTTTTTTCTTAATAAATGCTAGCAACATTTTGGCTTCTTCTAA
Source organism: Bactrocera dorsalis (assembly GCF_023373825.1). Taxonomy (NCBI): domain Eukaryota; kingdom Metazoa; phylum Arthropoda; class Insecta; order Diptera; family Tephritidae; genus Bactrocera; species Bactrocera dorsalis. The sequence continues at coordinate 27,594,005 of NC_064308.1, forward strand.
TTTTTAGAGCGATTTTGCGATAACTAAAACCGTTTTCACGACAGGCGGACTATTGCTCTCCGAAATCATTTTGCATTTAATGGCAGAAAGTTCATAAAACTATAAATTTAGAAATCAGTTTGGTCGTTATGTGGCTGAATTTACTGTTATTAAATCAGCTGAACCTATTCAGTTGAGCTAAAAAATTAAATACAATAGAATTAAGACATAAGAAAACAAATTATGCAAAGTAATGGAACTTTGCTAACTTTACCAGCGCATATCGATTGGTACACATTATATATCCATTGAATTATATAAAACATGTTTATGTTCCATATGTTTACAACAATTCATGAAAATCATGGAAAATTATGACAACCAAACGCTAACATGTAAGAATGGGTAAAACTGAGCAATGGAACTTTCTATGATAATACTTGAATTTCACCCGACAGAGCATAATAAAGTAACGCCACAGGAATAACTCTATGGAAGTGCAAAAAATTCGAATTAAAACTTATTTCAAAGGAAGCAGAATGAATTAAGCCAAAAGTTAACCTGTTGCAGCACGCAAAAATTGTATTTAACACAAATTAAAGTTATAGAAAGCAATAATAATAGAAATACAAATGACCTAAAAAAATATATAAAATATGTTTGATGAAATTAGAGAATACTATTTACCTGTATACAATAATGTTCGTAAAAAAGTAAATTATTTACTACATCAGGATGAAGTTTTGTATTCTACCTCATTCTTATTTATGAATTGAAATTTATAAAAAAAAAAACTGTTCAGAAAAGATAACGCAAATTTAAAAAAAAAAACCTTAATAATGTTTTTAATTTTAACATCCCTTCACAGAAATGCGATTATTACGTTTAAATATTTATTTAAACAAGTTTCAAATACGCTTTTCACTTGTCTCACTTAAACATGATACTGATCCGGTTGGAATGTTTTATATTGAGGTTTATTTGAAGTAGTTATTGTTTTTTTCTTTTCACTAGATATAACAAACATTGTATTAGTACGTTATATACTGATAAACATACAAACTACGAAAATTTAGGGAATTAGAGGAAAATTTTATGAAAAATTACCATTGGGACGTAAGCCGAAAGTGTGAAGATATATTACTTAGACTATATTTTTTACACTGTAACATAAAAGCAAAGAGCTTAAAATATATCTATTTCTAATATTAAAGACGGTAAGGGGAATTGTCCCTAGAACAAGTAAGGCTTGAGAATTCTTTATGTGGTTAACATATTTAAATTCTGGCCAGCGATGATTCTTGCGTTTCTGCCTGTTACTCAGCTTGCCTTTCTAGACTAACACGTATTATATATTCTCCAAAAACAGAAGATTATTGATTTCGTACAACGTTTGTTGCGCGGACCCGTCACAAACTTCTGGAAAGATTTGATTTTTTCGTAGCATTTTTTGGTTTGATAAATTTATATTTCACGTCTTTCCGTGCTTTGGCTCGGTCATTCTACAAAGACGTAACGAAATAGCGTTTAATTGTTATTTAGAAACATATAATTCTAATAAAGCAATGAGAAGACCGAATTCGAGATGTGCATACAAGTTCGGAGGTAAAAAACAGTCTAATTATACTTTGTGTAATATTTACAATGAGTAGCAATGTTCAATTATATATATAATTCATATTCAAAAATTAATTGGTAACTGAATAAAGATTATCATGGTTGAAACCATTCGATATACATAAATCACACAAGCAATAAGTCGTGCTATGGCATTTTTGAAAGTAAAACAATTAGGACATTAAAAGTAACCTTATTTATGTATATATTCAACGTAATTTCTTCGTATCAGGTAAAGATTATGGAAAAATAAAGTAATAGAGTAACTTATAATATGTAAAATAGAAGTAATGCAGATAAAAAAGTCAAAGTTGTCTTTAACTCGCCTTTCCTACACGCTACGTTAGAGCTTTACCTAACCCCTATTTTCTTTATATTTGAATTCTGCCAGATTTTCATTCATACTGACATGCATGCATGTAATAATATAAAGCCACGCAGAAAATACATATTTCAAATCTAAAATAATATTATAATAATGAAATTCAGTTTTTGAATGAGTGATGTAAACTTGTCGATTAATAGAAAAAAATTATAAAATATTGAATTAAATGACTTTATAACTGATTTATTCTAAAAATTATTTATTATTAGCGAATCTTTTTCAGAAAATTGAAAAAAAAATTTCATCCAAATTTCCGACTTTGGAAATTCGACAACAATTTGAGACAATTTAAATAAATGTGCATAACTAACCAAGCAATCTATTAAAATTCATTCAACTCATAAGTATTACACGCATTTGTACGTAGATGTTGTATAACAATAATAACTGGAAGCTACTGAACTGAATATACCAAATATTAATTCCCTCTTTCGGTTTGTGCTTTCTCTCTTATTCACTTTATAAATATATAGAATTCGTTTTTATAATTTGCTCACAATACGTAAAACAAAGCAAATCAATATTCAATAGTACAACCATTTGTAGCACATTTCGGATTATTTAACGAGAAACAAAGCATATTAAGAATGAAAGTAACCAGTAACGAAATTTTTTGAAGGGTATAAATATTCATATAAGAATTAAATTGAAATAATGCACATTAAGAATCAATAAAACACGAAAGAATTTTATTAATATACCATAGTTTTGAAACAAAGCATGAAAATGTATTTTAATTTTTGGCCAGTTCATTGGATACTTTTATACTTAACATATAAATTACATATTCCTCAATAAATGTTCTAAATTAGTGTCAGCTATGTTTTAATACCATTACATATTACATACAGCAAAGTAGTTATGAATACTATATATATATTGTTTGTCGTGACTAAATAATTCAGAAAATAGCTTTAGGATATTATCTACTTCATATAAAGCTTAACAAATTTCTGAGGTACTTTCATTTATGTCGTATGCTGTACTTTTGGTTATCTGTTCTTTCCTGCAATTGATGTGGACAAATTAATCCCTACAGCCTTATTCAGAAAGATTCAACTTAAAAAAAATTAAAAATTATACCTTAAATTTTTGCGGTAAAGAGATACTTCAAACCGTTACATATAAGGCATATGAAACCAATAATAATTATATATTTACCCTTAACGTCGTCATCCTCTAGTGTTGTACTTGAGGAATCTGTTGATTCCTTAACTTGAGATCCCTCACCTTTCTTGGTAATCATACTCCTACCTGAAATTTTTTATTATTTTTTAAGCATATTAAGCATACAAGGTGTTGTCCAAAGTAAACAGGACTTTTTGAAGTTAGCGCCCCCCGGGTGGCGCCAACCATACGTTGACTGGTGCATTAGAATCTACTATCTGAGAATTTCATGACATTTCATCGATTGGAAGTGAAGTTATTGCGTTTTAAGTGTCAGTATCTTTGTGTTATCGGTGCGAAAATGACCTTCGAACAAAGAGCCAAGATTGGATTTTGTTTTAAAATTGGTAAAACTTTTACCGAATCATTTCAATTGATGAAACTAGTTTATGGCGATGATTGTGCACGGTTTGTTCCGCACAAATTGACTGACGACCAAAAATTGCTCAGAATTCAACATTCGAAAGACGCTTGTGACCGATTATTTGACCAAAGATCACATTTAAACCATTAACCACTCCCCGTATTCACCTGATATGGCACCGTGCGACTTCTTCCTTTTCGGAAAAATGCATTTGCCCATGAAAGGAAAGCGTAGAGGCCATTAAAAAGGCTATAAAGGCTTGCACCGGCATACTGGCGGCCATACCGGCCAACGAGCTAAAACACTCGTTCGACATGCTTTTGGACCGCGCAAAAAGATGTATTGAAGCAGAAGGAGACTATCTTGAATATAATAAATTTATTTTGCGAAAAATCCTATTTGTTCTGTTTTTTTTTTAAGTCGTGTTTACTTTGGAACTTACCTTGTGTGTCGCAATTATAATTTTGTATACTATACAAACTGTACCTTACGTACATCTTACATATCTGCACGTAATATAGGGTGGGCCATATAAAATTTTAAATTTCGAAGATAGGGCGTAAAAGCTTGAGTGTAGCGTTTGCTGTATGGCACGTAGCGCCGTCCTGCTGGAACCAAATTTTGTCCAAGTCTTCCTCTTCAATTTGCTTCAAGAAAAATTCTGTTCGGTTCGGCGGTTACGGCGGTTCGTTCTTCATTTTCGAAGAAAAATGGGCCGATGATTCCACCAGACCAAAATCCGCACCATACAGGGATTCGTGCTGGGTGCATTGGCTTTTCGACGATTACGTACGAGTTTTCTGTGCCCCAAATGCGACAATTCTGCTTGTTAACGTAACCATCGAGGGGGAAATGAGCCTCGTCCGAAAAGATGATTTTTCGGTAAAATTGACCATCCTCGGTCAAACGATCTTCTGCCCAATCTGCGAACTGTAAAATATTGAATAGCGACCCACTTCGTAAATTTTAGACTTTTTGCTGAATATCTGTCACTTTCCGAATGGTATTTGACGTTTCGTGTCGAAATATAGATAATTCAAATTTAAAAGATGATGGCCCACCCTTTATATGTATGTACATACATATATGCAATTCTTAGTCTTCAACTTACTTGAAAAATTTCTGGTTGCTAACATTGTAGTAAGAATAGCACCCTTAAGTTTACGCCGAGCATTGAATTTTTTGAGACAATCCACAGTTTCTTGGCGATGAACCACCGAAGCCACACGCTCTCTTTGCTGTAAGTAATAAAATAAATTTTATACAAAAAATGAAGCCATTAAATTTAAAGTAAATAAAAAGGCAATATTTTAATCTGCAAAAAATTAGGGAATACTTACGCAAATCCATGGATGCTTCAGCGCTTCAGCCGCAGTAATTCTCTTATTTGGATTAACTGTTAGCATTTGATTTATCAAGTTTTTTGCTTCAGGTGTTACGGTATCCCATTCAGGCGATGGATACTATAGGATAATAGGTGCATATATTTAGGAGGTAATTAAGGGGGGAAAATTATGCTTACATCATATGCACCAGCTTTTATTTGAGAATAAAGACGATGTTGATCCTCATCCCAAAAAGGTGGATAACCGACTAGTAAAATATATAAAATAACTCCTACGAGTTCAAAAATCAAGTTTCAGTAAATTTTATTTTAATAAAGCTGTAGCCGAAAAATTGGGTTTACAAAACATAAGTTTGACAAAAAACCGAACATTATAGATTCACTTAAAACTTATTGTTTTCGAGATTATATATTTTCTTAATCTGGAGCATCAGCCATCCAACCATACCACTTTTAACCCTAAAATCGTGGGATGGTATACTAAAGCCGACCCCTTTATTATTATATATTCCAATATTCCACTCAGTAATCAATCATTTGTTATTATTTTTTTTGAGAATATCGCTTGAAAGCGTAAGTAATTTTAATGTAACTCTATATCCTAGAGATTACTGGATTACAGGAAGATTAGCAATTTTGTAGGAATGACAAATTATATATTATATGAAATATGTTCCAAGGGCGGAGTGATATTTTTTTGTTGCTGTGATCACAGAGTAAAAACAACGTGGTAACTATCTCTATATCCCTGTCAACTAACTTTAATATTTAAATGAAAAATGTTTTAAGTTATATTTACTTTCAAAGAAGATAGAATCGTAAAAAATATGAAGAATAATTTCATGCTTACCACATGCCCATATATCTACCGATTTGCCATATGGCTCCTTTTTCAGCACCTCCGGCGATAAGTAGCCAGGAGTGCCAGCAAAACCGAACCATGCCTGATGGTCACCCTGAACTTCTATGGCTAAGCCAAAGTCGGCGAGTTTAACAGCTGCACCCTTAGCTTTACTAGCTAATAGTAAATTTTCTGGTTTCAGATCACGATGCACCACACCATTCTGATGGCAATGATTAACTGATTCCAAAATTTGTTGAATGCAATGCGATGCATCAGCCTCTGAATAAAATTCACGCGCAACAATATCTTCAAACAGCTCACCACCAGTAACACTGCAATTGTAAATTGAAAAAATGCATTGGACTTTGAACGATCACGATAGTCCGCTATATAAAGACATTCATGTAAATATGCAATATTCGTATATAGTCACATTCTCTCATGCAATATGTATATACATAGGTACTAGATAAAAAAATACTTACAGATCAAACACCAAATAATGATAGTTTTCTTCTTGTATGCTATCGTGCAGTCTGACTGTAATAAGAATTATTATGGTTTAGTGAAATAAAAAATGCAGAGTAAAGTTTACAAATTTTTTTCCTCAATGTAACAAAATATAACATATGTAATATTACGTATTTTTAAAATATTAGATATTGAATTTTTGGAATTTTAATAAAGTTGAATAAATTTTATAAATATTCGGGATAACAGAACTTACCGATATTAGGATGATGTAGTTTTCTGCAAATTCTAGCCTCTCGCTCTAATTTTTGGAAATCTAAAAAAAAAAAATTTAAATACATTTTATCAACCATTACATACAGGTAAGAATTGTTTTTGCCATACGAACTTTACGATGATTTTAATTAAAATATGTAATCTCAACAGTTATGAGAATACATACAATCCACTCATTTTAAACAATTAATTTGTTCTCGCCAGTTTATCATTGAACATATTTACCTTAGAAAATGTCGACGTAATAAATGACATAGCATAAACCAATACATCTGTGGCATCTGTTAATAAAATTTTTTGAAAAATTGGTTGTGGCCCCGCCCTCTAATATGTTTAGTATGCATATTTCCTAAACTACTTAAGATACAACAACCAAATTCGCCCAGAATGAATATCACAAGAACTTCTACCGATAGCGTGAAAATTGACGAAATCGGATGAAAACCCCGCTCATTCCCCATATAACGGTACTGTTCAAAACAGTAAATCGGATGAAAACCCCGCTCATTCCCCATATAACGGTACTGTTCAAAACTATTGAAAGCGCGATAAACCGGTAACGACATGCCCCAGTAACGTAAAAAAATGGGCGTGGCACCACACACCACTTTTCGGTGAAATCCCATACCTCGGACCCCGACTAACCGATTTCGATAAAATTTGGAATGTTTTTCATATTCCTATATCACGTTGTGAAAATGAGTAAAATCGGACAACAATCACGCCTACTTCCTATATAGCACAATTCTAAATTCCACTTGATTCGTTCAGTTTCCAGTACATAAATCAAGAAGCAATTAATATAACGGGATTTAACTTTGCACGAATAATGTCTTTAGAGTGTGCCATCTTATGACAGAAAATTATTCAAATCCAACTAAAACTGACCGAGTATGTGGACCCCAGTACCCATAGTTGACTTTTGTTCGAAAATATCGGTCAATGTGTGAGGTATACAATAGAAATTCAAACAGATTCCTTATCCTTCAGCAGTAAATCTGTGTATCCAAAATGAAGGGAATCGGGTCAATATTTCCCAGAGCCTCAATATACCTAATATAAAAATTTTAGAACTTCCTGTTGACTTTATGCTGGATATACTTCAATGAGAGTTTCAGAACGTATTTGACTCGTAACAGTATTTCATTGTGCCTAAAATGGATATAATTGGGCGAAAAATTGACCTAGCCCCCTTATAACCATTACCAGAATTTTCGAGCATCCGGCTGATTTTGTATATGTATGCCGAATATATATGTAGGTCAGTGTATAAGTTATACATATATGTATGTCTAAAGATTTCGATCCTCTGGTTGACGTTTTACATCGTAAGGTATTCCCTAGCTTTGATTAATGCAAGTTGCAAGAGTATAAAATGTTCGGTTGCACCCAAACTTTGCCCTTTTTTACTTTTTTAAATATCTTCATTTATACGACTGCACAACTATTGAATTTGTCTAACTTACGTTATATATACGTTTATTACAATGCCAACATGATGTGTTCTAATGACCCCGACAGTTTTGTTATGTGGTTAGAGAATTAACTTTTCAATTTCAGCGTCGTAATTTCACGACCTTCAGGGGTGTTGTGGAATCCAAGTCAGATTTGAATAGTTATCGGACTGCAAACGTATTCTGATTTTCGATGATGTTAGAGAATATGATTGGATTTTCGTCTTTTCGAGCATACGCTAAACCATTATTCGAATCAGTTGTTTACTAATGTTACAAAACATGGAATTGAATTTACTCGTCAGAAGCTACGGGAGCTCGGATGGGAAGTTTTATCGCATCCACCAGATAGCCCGGCCATAGTGCCAAGTGATTACCACCTGTTCCTGTTCATGGCGAACGCCCTTATTGGTGTAAAGTTGAACTCAAAAGAGGATTGTGAAAAGTGGCTGTCCGAGTTCTTCGCAAATAAGGAACGGAACTTCAAAACTTTAAGGTTTCTTCTTCATCTTTACTGACGCACTAAACGCTACGCGGTTATAACCGAGTAAACAACAGCGTGCCAGTCGTTTCTTCTTTTCGCAAAGTGGCGCCAAATGGAGATTCCAAGCGAAGCCATGTCTGTCTCCACTTGGTCCTTCCAACGGAGTGGAGGTGTTTCTCTTCCTCTGCTTCCCCCGCGGGTACTGCGTCGAATACTTTCGGAGCTGGAGTGTTTTTGTCCATGCTTAGCCAGGCCTAAGGCAAGCAAAGTTAAAAACATAATTGAACAAATGTGAATTTCTCAAGAAGGAACAAAATATTTGAGACACATTTTAACATTAGAAGGAGTTCAGGGGCCAGTAGGGTAATATTTTTTTCTTTTCATTGAGGGCGTTGTTTACGTGGCGGGTCTCAAACCCAGCGCACAACCCTCTGTAGGGGATATTTCGTCTTCTCACTCTATAAGAGCCAAAAACCAAACTCTATAAGTCACTCATTATTCCCGTCTTGCTATATGGTGCAGAGGCTTGGACGATGACAACATATGAGTCGACGTTGCGAGTTTTCGAGAGAAAGATTCTGCGAAAGATTTATGGTCCTTTGCTCGTTGGCTACGGCGAATATCGCATTCGATGGAACGATAAGCTGTATGAGATATGCGACGACGTTGGAATAGTTCAGAGAATTAAAAGACAGCGGTTACGCTGGCTAGGTCATATTGTCCGAATGGACAAAAACACTCCAGCTCTGAAAGTATTCGACGCTGTACCCGCCGGTAGAAGCAGAGGAAGAAGAAGACCTCCACTCCGTTAGAAGGACCAAGTGGAGAAGGACCTGGCTTCGCTTGGAATATCCAATAGCCGCCACGTTACGAAAAGAAGAAACGACTGGCGCGCTATTGTTAACTCGGCTATAATCAGCCGTTTCGAAAAAGGCCCAAAAATAATAATACCGCTCGAGCGCTCCGGATTGCACACCTCAAACTTTAAACGCGTTTTTCTCAAAACACACTATTTTAAACTGGCGAACATGATTCCAGTCGAACAACCGATTTGCATAATTTTTTTTCACAAAACGCCTGGCCATCGTCCTTACTAGATTCATAATTTTTTATGAATTATTGACAATGTAATGACAAAATTGATGTAAAAAAACATGAGGAAAAATTAAAAAAACACGTTAATTACTTTTAAATGTTTCAATATTTTTCATAATTCTATCAGGGACGATAACCATTCACGTACTTTTTAAGAATAAATTGGGTTTTTCTGTTTTAGATCATTCAAACATCGTGTCCGCCAGTGAAAAAACGCATCTCATTCACCCAGCCGTTTCTCCGACAGATGTCATCAAAAAATTCCAAAAAAATTTGTTCATACACTCCACAATACACCTCATGATATGTAAAAAAAATTCTATTGCAGAATAAAAATTTCTATGAAAAATTTCAAAAAAACAGGCCAGATTACCCTACTGACCCCTTAAGCCAAATCCTGCCAAGGTTGACATCATACAAAACTTAAAAATACCTAATACCACAAAGAGAATCAAATCATTTTTACTAATGACAGGATTTTATAAGAAATTTGTTAAGGATTATGCGAAAATTGCACATCCCATGAGATTTATATGACTTATTGCATCGTTTGAAACATTAAAGGATAAAGTTACAAACTCATCTATGTTAAGATATCCTTATTTTAATAAAAAAATGTAGAATTGCAACTGATGCTAGCAATTTTGCAACCGGAGCAGTTCTGTCTCAAGATGGTCACCCCATTGCATATGAATCAAGAATACTAAATCACGAAACAAATTATGCTACTAACACTAACAAGAAAGAACTCTTGGACTGTGAATTGTTTTAGGCGTTATGTATTCGGTAGATAATTTGATTTGGAATGCGACCACCAACCCTTAAAATGGCTCATGACAAAATATCCCAAGAAGGACATAAATCCAAGACTTCAAAGATGGTTAGTGAGTTTGGGCGAATATTATTTTTGTATCGAATACATTAAAGGGAAAACAATTATATAGCAGTCATTTGAGCAGAATAAGAAACGATGAAATTGTTTCCAAGGGGATGAAGGTAGCAGCATGTCAGTAGAAGCGGAAACTGTGCATTCACAAGAAGAGAAATCAGGATTTGAAACTCCAATACTAGATACACTTGTTAACAGGTTTAAAATGCAAATAATAATAATGGAGGAGGAAAAAACCGCCGTCGAATCTGTATTCAATTACAAAGAGATATTGAAGAATATAGGATAAAAGATATTATTAGAAGCGAAATATGCAGAGGAAAAGTAGGCATACTTATATTTACATCTTAGCGATCACGAATATTATAAAGTACAGAAAATTATTGAAGAAGCAATTTCATCTATTCCTAACGTGAAATTTGTCAAGTGTTCCTATTTAGCAAAAGACGATGACAACGAAGAAGAATTAAGAATATAAATAACATTATTTCATAAAAATGAAAGTGGTCACTGTGGAATTATAGCTACCTACGAAAAATTAATAAATGAACTATATAATGCTCACATTCAAGAGCAAATACATCGGGTAATAAATAATTGCGACATATGTTCAGGCAGCAAATATGATCGAAATCCCATAAAAAAAAAAAAATTTATTACTGAAACACCCAAAAGTACTAATAAAATAATGATGATGTTGATACCTACATACTTATGTAAACAGCATACATTCATTTATCATCTTCAATTTTCCAAACATGCTACCTGCCTGCTACTTACAGACAGGAATAGCAGAACCATTGTAAGTCAATTGGAATAATACTTATCTATAAAAGGAAAGGTAAAGAAAATGGTATTCCACAGTGGATTTAAGGCTCAAAATATTGAAGATTTTCCAAATAGACATTGAATACAATACCACATAACTGAACCGAATTGTCACACTGGAAATAGTGACGAGGAAAGACTAAATAATACAATCACAGAAAAAATTCAGACTTTAAATCTTGAGTACTATTTACCAATTACACAACAAATTTTTAAAGCTATCACATACTAAAAATGATACTTATCACAGCACAATTAAATGCACTCCAATAGAAGCACAAAATAAAATAATAAATCATGCGATAATTTATGATAGGCTTTGTAAAATGTAAAATAAAACAATCAAAAATAATTAAAGCAAATATGAATAGGGAAGAATATACAGAAACTAGACAAGAAGGATTTATAAAACACTTTAAAAATGTAAGACATAAAGAGAAACCAAAGTTCAGGAAAAACCCCTTACAATGATTCCATACCACTAACATAAAAAGACCCATCAAATTTGGCAATCAATCATCTATAAATTTGCAAGTAATAATGCGGATATTATTATTAATCTCGTCATCGTTAGTAGAAGTAAGACCTATTTTAATCACTCAACAAATAACACAAACTAACGGATACATAGAAATTTATAATAATCAAAGCATACTCATAGAATCTGATTTAATTTTACATAAAGTTGATATTGAGGAAACAAAAAATCTACTCGCATCAATGAAAGATAACATAGATATTTTCAGCGAAAGTCAAAGAAATTATTTTATAAATCAAGTAGATACACTCATAAGTAAACTAAAACAGTAACACTTACAAGTAAACAAAAGAGGGTACTAATAAATAAAGGGTGATTTTTTAAGAGCTTGATAACTTTTTTTAAAAAAAAAACGCATAAAATTTGCAAAATCTCATCGGTTCTTTATTTGAAACGTTAGATTGGTTCATGACATTTACTTTTTGAAGATAATTTCATTTAAATGTTGACCGCGGCTGCGTCTTAGGTGGTCCATTCGGAAAGTCCAATTTTGGGCAACTTTTTCGAGCATTTCGGCCGGAATAGCCCGAATTTCTTCGGAAATGTTGTCTTCCAAAGCTGGAATAGTTGCTGGCTTATTTCTGTAGACTTTAGACTTGACGTAGCCCCACAAAAAAAATCTAAAGGCGTTAAATCGCATGATCTTGGTGGCCAACTTACGGGTCCATTTCTTGAGATGAATTGTTGTCCGAAGTTTTCCCTCAAAATGGCCATAGAATCGCGAGCTGTGTGGCATGTAGCGCCATCTTGTTGAAACCACATGTCAACCAAGTTCAGTTCTTCCATTTTTGGCAACAAAAAGTTTGTTAGCATCGAACGATAGCGATCGCCATTCACCGTAACGTTGCGTCCAACAGCATCTTTGAAAAAATACGGTCCAATGATTCCACCAGCGTACAAACTACACCAAACAGTGCATTTTTCGGGATGCATGGGCAGTTCTTGAACGGCTTCTGGTTGCTCTTCACCCCAAATGCGGCAATTTTGCTTATTTACGTAGCCATTCAACCAGAAATGAGCCTCATCGCTGAACAAAATTTGTCGATAAAACACATTTCGAACCGAACACTGATTTTGGTAATAAAATTCAATGATTTGCAAGCGTTGCTCGTTAGTAAGTCTATTCATGATGAAATGTCAAAGCATACTGAGCATCTTTCCCTTTGACACCATGTCTGAAATCCCACGTGATCTGTCAAATACTAATGCATGAAAATCCTAACCTCAAAAAAATCACCCGTTATAGTAGGCAATGCAAGTAAGTATCTTTTTGGTAAATTGATTAATGCTGATCAAAAAGATATCACCTCAACACGGTCGACCTACCTCACTTACATAATTCTTTAACAGGATTAAATCAGCAAATAAAAATTAACAGTCACTTTAACTAAAAAATAAGCTTATTAAAGAGACAATAAACCAGAATCAAAAGAATGTTCTTTATCAAGTGGGAGGATTGGATAAAAATATAAAAGATGTTATGTTACAAAATACCAATTTAGAAAAACTACTTATTTTAATTTCAATCCAAAATCATATTGAGCATACTCAAACATATATTACTACAACACAAAAAGGCATAAGTGATCCTAATATCCTTACAAAAAATTAAATAGATTTTTATATTATAAACATTAGAAAAATTAAATACTTTAGATCAACAATATTTGAAAAAGAATTCTCTTTGTATTTGTAATCAATATTTTAGGCACATATTTTTTTAAATACAAGTAATAACTATTATAAACAATTGCCCGTCAGAAGAACTACAAAGCGGCAGGGGCCGACGGATTGCCGGCCGAGCTATTCAAATACGGCGGCGAAGAACTGATAAGGAGCATGCATCAGCTTCTTTGTAAAATATGGTCGGACGAAAGCATGCCCTACGATTGGAATTTAAGTGTGCTATGCCCAATCCATAAAAAAGGAGACCCCACAATCTGCGCCAACTACCGTGAGATTAGCCTCCTCAACATCGCATATAAGGTTCTATCGAGCGTATTGTGTGAAAGATTAAATCCCATCGCCAACAAACTGATTGGACCTTATCAGTGCGGCTTTAGATCTGGCAAATCAATAACCGACCAGATGTTCACCATGCGCCAAATCTTGGAAAAGATCCGTGAAAGGAGAATCGACACACACCACCTCTTCGTCGATTTCAAAGCAGCTTTCGACAGCACGAAAAGGAGCTGCCTTTATGCCGCGATGTCTGAATTTGGTATCCCCGCAAAACTAATGCGGATGTGTAAGCTGACGTTCAGCAATACCAAAAGCTCCGTCAGAATCGGGAAGGACCTCTCCGAGCCGTTCGATACCAAACAAGGTTTCAGACAAGGCGATTCCCTATCGTGCGTCCTTTTCAACCTGCTTCTGGAGAAAATAGTTCGAGCTGCAGAACTAAATAGAGAAGGTACCATCTTCCATAAGAGTGTACAACTGCTGGCGTATGCCGATGACATTAATAACATCGGACTCAACACCCGCACCGTTAGTTCTGCTTTCTCCAGACTGGACAAGGAAGCAAAGCAAATGGGTCTGGCAGTGAACGAGGGCAAGACGAAATATCTCCTGTCATCAAACAAACAGTCGTCGCACTCGCGACTTGGCTCTCACGTCACTGTTGACAGTCATAACATTGAAGTTGTAGATAATTCCGTCTATTTAGGAACCAGTATTAACACCACCAACAACGTCAGCCTGGAAATCCAACACAGGATAACTCTTGCCGACAGGTGCTACTTCGGACTGAGTAGGCAATTGAGAAGCAAAGTCATCTCTCGACGAACAAAAACCAAACTCTATAAGTCGCTCATAATTCCCGTCCTGCTATATGGAGCAGAGGCTTGGACGATGTCAACAACGGATGAGTCGACGTTGCGAGTTTTCGAGAGAAAAGTTCTGCGAAAGATTTATGGTCCTTTGCGCGTTGGCACGGCGAATATCGCATTCGATGGAATGATGAGCTGTACGAGATATACGACGACATTGACATAGTTCAGCGAATTAAAAGACAGCGGCTACGCTGGCTAGGTCATGTTGTCCGGATGGACGAAAACAATCAAGCTCTGAAAGTATTCGAGGCTGTACCCGCAGGGGGAAGCTGAGGAAGAGGAAGACCTCCGTTGGAAGGACCAAGTGGAGAAAGAAAGACCTGGCTTCACTTGGAATATCCAATTGGCGCCACGTAGCGAAGAGAAGGAACGACTGGCGCGCTGTTGTTGACTCGGCTATAATCGCGTAAGCGGTGTCTACGCCAGTAAAGAAGAAGAAGAAGAATAATAATAAATATTATACAATATAATATCTATCCCTTATTTAAATAAAGAAAAAAATGCTGAAATTTTGAATGTGTTCAAATCAGCGTTTGAAAAACTACGCTACTCCCGTAGCATTTCATTTTAGTCTTGCTACCGCTCTCACTTTGTCCGTAGCCACAGCATAGCCTTAGCATAACAATGTAAAAGAACTGCTCTACTCTGCTCCGAGTTTTGTTAGGTAAAAAACTATAGCTGGAGCGGGAGCAAAAAATTAAATTCTGCGCTATACTCTGGCGTAGCGGTAGCAAAAAATTGGGAGCGGTAGCACAGCAGAGCTAATGAAAATTTTCATGTGCTACAACTCTCGCATGTGTTTGTTGTTTTTTTTTATTTTTTTGCTATTTTCTGTCATAATATTTGAATTAATTGAATAATTCAAACAAAAAAATTTTATGCAAATCATTTTGGCACTTGTTGCGTTAAGTGACTTTATAAATCTAAAATCAAATATTTTAAGAAATATATTAATAAAGACAATTAGATAATAATTGAATAAATTATATATATTTTTTTATTATGTAAAATATTTACCATTTTTATATTACCAAAAACATCATCTATTCCAAATGTATTACAATACTCAATTACTATGAATTTTCGAAATTAGTTTTAACTACATTACTTTCCCCCTTTTTATATACATTAGGGTGTTTTTTTTTTTTTTGAACTATTAATTTTTTTCAGTCCCGTCACGAAATTTCCTTGGAAATACCATACAAAAACTTCCTTGAAATGTTTAGCCCTAAATATTAACATTGAAAACTGGACCAAGGCATGTAAAAATTGTCCATAGAAAATACACGACAATCCTGATTTTTTATCTTTAAACTTCTACAGATCAGAGGTATTTTAAGGCATCGCTTGACTTTAGACGCATGTTTCTCAGAATTGTTCACTCTACAAAAGTGCCCAGAGCAATAAAGTCGAAACTCACACCGGCGAGGTATTACGGGGCTCTAAACTTGATTTTTCCAAGAAATTCGCATTCGCACGAAATGTGAAGAAGAAGTGTGTCCCCCCACTTTAACCGGAAAAACTAGCACACACTAATACTTGACGACACCACACTCGCACACAAGATAACTCACCACACTTGTACATCCACCCACTCAGCATAAAGGATGGTCTCCGGAGCCGATTCAACACATTCGTTCATACACTGCGCCGCGTCGACCCCTTTCGCCAGCACCTACAATCTACAACATTCGCTCGACACAATTCGATCTATACAAGCCGGGCATCAACATTCGCTTCTTCACTGGGCCGCGTCGGCAGCTTTCGACACAATTCCTTCGTCACACCCAATTCGATGATCTTCCATTCGATTCCTCACTGCGCCGCGTAAACACTACGTTCGTTTGAGTGTACTGCTCAACCTCGCTGTTGGCAGCTTTCGTTCGTCGTACAAAATTCGCCAGAACTCTACGTGATTCAACAACAATTTCGTACTGTGATGGTTTAAACACCACAGTTAGATGTGTATTTTGAGAATTGCATTGTATATACAAACGCTAAATCAAAAATAATTAATATTAATGATTAAATTATAATTGTAAAAAAAAGCAAAAATTTACTTAATTCAAAGAATTGTGGCTCGGAAACATTACAATTAAATGGAAATTATGTAATAAAATACAACAACTGCTCAATAGAATTAGCAAATCAGAAATTTTCAAATAATTACAAAATGTTTATTGACCAATTTACATATATTACCACAATCCAAAAATATTACTTTTAATGCCACTTTAAATTTAAAAGAGCTAAATGTAAAGTCTATACATAATCTCAAAGAAATTGAAAAAATAAAATACAACAAAAAAGTTGTAACATAAAGTGTACCGACAGTGGTAATAATAGTAATAATAAAATAGTAATGTGCAATCATTGTAAAAGAAATAAAGAGAGAATTCAGGAGAATCCATTGTCTAGGGGTGCAGGAGTTACATATATAATTTCACAAACGTCTATATGTAATGAAACCTGCAACGTAGAAGAAATAATGAGCAAATACTTAAATCAAACCAACAACATTACTGTGTAAAACATTTATATATTTGTTGGCTAATTAAAATTGAGGATAGAATCAAGTGTAGAAGTTCACGCAAGTGAGGAAAGTTCTCTGATCGCCATTCACTTGGAAGTGACAAGAAACAATTCTTTTACATATGACTCAAGCAGCTCACGACTTCCGGTCTTTGACCAAGTATCCTCTGGGTAGCCTAAGAACATCCGTTTGAAGGCGAGCTATAGCGAGAAGGCCAAATATCTCTTACATAGGGTTGTGCGCTGGGTATGGGACGCGCCACGTATAAAAAAAACACCCCCAATGAATAGTAACAACCAGCCTCCGATGAGACCTGACTGTCTCCGGATCAAAAAACCACCAACCAGATCGATCATGTTGTGATAGACGGAAAACACGTAGATGTGCGGGCGCTCCGAGGTCCTAACATCAACTCGGACCACTATCTTGTTGCAGCCAAGATTCGCACCCGCCTCTGTGCAGCAAAAAACGCACGCCAACAAACACAAGGAAAGTTCGACGTCGAGAAGCTGCAATCACAACAGACAGCCGAACGATTTTCTACTCGGCTTGCACTCCTACTCTCTGAGAGCATTCGTCAACAACGCGGTATAAGAAAACTGTGGGACCGCATTTCAAACAGCTGTTACGACGAGGAACGCCGTGTCGCAGCGGAGAGAAAACAGGCTGCCTACCTCGCAACGTCACGATCGACCACAACACGTGCGGGATGGGATAGATACCGAGAGGAGAAGAGGGAAGCAAGACGCATTTGCAGAAGGAAAAAGAAAGAGGCCGAAATGCGTGAGTACGAAGAGCTTGATAAGCTGGCCGACAGGGGTAATGCTCGAAAATTCTACAAAAAGATACGGCGGCTAACTGAAGGTTTCAAGACCTGAGCATACTCTTGTAGAACCCCCCAAGGTGATCTAGTCACCGATGCCTAGAGCATACTTAAATTATGGAGGGAACACTTCTCCAGCCTGCTGAATGGCAGTGAACGCAGCGGATTGCAGGCCGAGCTATTCAAACACGGCGGTGAGGAACTGATAAGGAGCATGCATCAGCTTCTTTGTAAAATATGGTCAGACGAAAGCATGCCTTTTGATTGGAATTTAAGTGTGCTATGCCCAATCCATAAAAAAGGAGACCCCACAATCTGCGCCAACTACCGTGGGATTAGCCTCCTCAACATCGCATATAAGGTTCTATCGAGCGTATTGTGTGAAAGATTAAAGCCCACCGTCAATAAACTGATTGGACGTTATCAGTGTGGCTTGTGACTTCTTCAACCTACTTCTGGAGAAAATAATTCGAGCTGAAGAACTTAATCGAGCAGGTACAATCTTTTATAAGAGTTTACAGCTGCTGGCGTATGCCGATGATATTGATATCATCGGCCTCAACACCCGCGCCGTTAGTTCTGCTTTCTCCAGACTGGATAAGGAAGCAAAACAGATGGGTCTGGCAGTGAAAGAGGGCAAGGCGAAATATCTCCTGTCATCAAACAAACAGTCGTCGCACTCGCGACTTGGCTTTCACGTCACTGTTGCAATCATAACTTTGAAGTCGTAGATAATTTCGTCTATCTGGGAACCAGATTCCCGTCCGGCTATATGGCGCAGAGGTTTGGACGATGACAACGTCTGATGAGTCGACGTTGCGAGTTTTCGAGAGAAAGGCGAAAGATTTATGGTCCGTTGCTCGTTGGCCACGGCGAATATCGCATTCGATGGAAGGATGAGTTGTATGAGATATACGACGATAATGACATTGTTCAGTGAATTAAAAGACAGCGGCTACGCTGGCTAGATCATGTTGTCCGAATGGACGAAAACGCTCCAGCTCTGAAAGTATTCGAAAGTACCCGCCGGAGGAAGCAGATGGAAGAAATATTCAATTGGCGCCACGTAGCGAAAAGAATAAACGACTGGAGCGCTTTTGTTAACTTGGCTATAATCGCATAAGCGGTATCTACGCCAGTAAAGAAGAAGAAGAGGAGGATTCGCCTCTATCACCATATGACTATTTTCTATTTCCAAAACTGAAAATCGACATGAAAGGAGCACTATATGATTATATTCCTGTCATTCAAGCAGCTGTAACCGATGAGTTGATGAAAAATTCCTATAAATAACGTAAAAAATCAACGTATGTAACGGGGCGTTTCGACGGGATAGAATTTATAGAATACTAACTGTCAAACGTATTGCTATTGCCATTGCCAAATCTGTATGTGGGCGTTTGCTATCATGATATGATCATTTGCGCAAAGGCGTAGGGTGGGTAGGTTCGAGCTGATGTAGCGCATGCTTTGAGCTCTTGAAAAATTTATTTTATCATTTGCGAAATGGCGTCGGCTTGTATAATAATTGTGGCATAAATTTTATCTACCAATTAACCTCTTCAGACCCGAGCATGATCTAAACATGGTTTTAATGTTTTTTTTTGGTTTTTTTGTAGTTGTGGAGGTATAAAAAAACACATGCTTTGAAAGATATAAAAATTTTTATTTGTAAGTATGGAAAAAATCGGTTGCACATATGTGTACTTCAGGTCTCACTTATGTTATTTCGAGTTGAGATTTTTCATGGTGTGATAGTCTTCAAAACAATTATTTTTTAAAATACATAGGTAGATATTTCATTTTACACAAATAGTGCGGCAGCGTGAAAAGCACTTCGGATGACGACATTTTGAGGCGAAGTTATTGTCTACGAATCTCGGCTGATGACCAACATTGTCCAGTCTGGTTTCGGTTGGTGGCTGTGGGATAATCTGGCGGCGTTTCTTTGCAGGAGGCTCATCGACATAGTCTAATTCGTCGTCTGTAACATTCAAACGGGATCTTTTAGAGGCACTGGTGCTGGAACGAGAAGTGGTTCGAGGAAGTTCAACTCTTCCGCCTGCATAGTTCATCATCTCTTTGGCCAAATTAAGTCCGTATGGGAGTAGTTCTAATTTGTCCTTGCGTTGGATGTCTTCTTCAGCACAGCAACGCCTGTACATAATCCAACAATTGACGGCAATTAGGTCAAGGAAATGACAGAAAGTTCTAACTGTCCATTTATTTGTTCGCATACTACACCGGTAGTAAGCAATTAGCCTGTCGCATAAGTCAATCCCACCCATACAGGTGTTGTAATTTCTAATAGCTGCTGGCCGATCTACGTCAATTTTTCGCTTTTGTTTTTTACACCAACGTTTACAGGTATCTGCCGGAGTACCTCCTGTGCATGTCGACAGCATTGTTACAGGCTTTGTATCCATCCATTTGACGACACATACTCGTTCGTCACTCCTTACTTTTTCATCCCAATGTCCTTTTTGCCGAACCTTATCAGCCTTCAGTTTCTTTGTTACTGGTCCAATGCGATTTATCATCACAGTCCCACTCAGAAAAATGCCATTATTTTTTTGTAGCAAAAGCTCGGCCAGTTTTAGACTAGTAAAAAACCTGTCGGTGTACAGGACACAGCTGTTTACAATTGTGCGACAAAGTTTTTCTACCATGCCTGCTCCTAGTCCAAGACTTTTCACAACCTCTTGGGGTAGAGTATTTTTGCCAACATAAATCTCAAAATCCAACACCAGTCCATCTCGGGCAGCCAGTATAAAGTTCTTAAGACCAAGAGAATTTGGTTTAGAAGGCACATATTGGCGAAATTCACATCGTCCTGAAAATGAAATAATTTGTTCGTCTATGGACATATGCTTAGACCGTGACAACTTATGGCATCTCTTCAAAATGGGGTCTATTAGTGGTCTTATTTTCCATAGTTTGTCATCAGCATTTGGCTTATTTATATCTACAAAGTGTAGATAATTTCGAAGCTCAAAAAATCTGTCTCGGTTCATTGTATCTGCAATAATAGACACACATAACTCTCTATTCCAGTAAAGCTTACCTTGAGGATATTTGAGGTTGCCCATCATCAAATGCACGCCTGCAAATTTAATCATTTCAATAACGTTCGTGTTCAACGATTTTAAATCCCGCTTTTGTGCCGAATATATGTAGGTTGCTCTGCTCTGCTACTAACTCCCAGAATTCTAGGCCCAGATACTCAAAAAAGCAGTACAATATATTCATGTCTGAAGTACCCTCCGAAACAAGTACATCCTCTGAAATGTCTGGCCCACGAGGAGTCATTTCAGTAGTGCGCCACAACGCTGAACGCAGTGTATTCTGCGATTCCTCTCCTGAATTCGTCTCGTTCTGTACCACTTCCACACCTGCTTCTTCTTCGCCATCCATTTTCATGACATCTGCACCCTCTTCGCCACCCATTTCCATGATATCTGCACCTTCTTCGCTGTCCGTTTCCATGAAATCTGATGGTAGGTACTCATCATCGCTATTTCCAGAGAAGTCCAAGTCGCTATCATTCAATAAAGCCTCAATTTCTCGGTCGTCCATGTTGAAACTAAAAATCGGTCATACATTACACAAAACTAATGTTTAGTCCTGAGGTACACATATGTGCACCACAGAAACTAAGAAAAAGTTACGCGGGCAGAATTAAGAAAAATGTAAAACCTACCTTTTCACACGATAATCCAACACTTCAACTGTAGTATCCACTTTGAATTACCAAAAAAAAGTTCATTAAATTTAAGATTTCGCTTATTCCCAACCCAATTTGCATAATTTTTCTGTAAATTTACAATATTAAACTAAATATTAATTTTTTGAAAAAATGTTATTTTGAAAATGTACTTTATTTTTATTTTTATAATTAACACAACCGTCTTAATACTCGCTCTTCTAATTTAGAAGAAAACTGGAAAACAGTTCGCAGATTGGGCGGAAGATCGTTTGACCGAGGATGGTCAATTTTACCGAAAAATCATCTTTTCGGACGAGGCTCATTTCCACCTCGATGGTTACGTTAACAAGAAGAATTGTCGCATTTGGGGCACAGAAAACCCGCACGTAATCGTCGAGAAGCCAATGCACCCAGAACGAATCACTGTATGGTGCGGATTTTGGTCTGGTGGAATCATCGGCCCATTTTTGTTCGAAAATGAAGAAGGAACCGTCGTAACCATCAATGGTGAGCGATATCGCGATCCGAACCGAATTTTTCTTCAAGCAAATTGAAGACTTGGACAACATTTGGCTCCAGCAGGACGGCCATACAGCAAACGCTACACTCAATCTTTTACGCCCTATCTTTAAATTAAAAATTTTATATGGCCCACCCTACAGTAAGCAATGAGCAATGCTGAGTCTCCACATGCAATAGGCACTGCAAAGCAGCTAGTATTCCATAAATGCTATACTGTCGAGATGCTCCGTAAAGGTAAGTCGTTCCAAATGTGGCATTGAGTCCACTGGAATGCTTTAAATAAGTAATAACTTTAAAATATAATACAATGTACATTTAATTCTTTATCTAAAACGTTCGGTTACACATGAGATTTTCAGTAAAAAGTTATCCATAGCTGAGGTCAACATATTAGGTATGTGGGCGCTTTCGCCAATTTTCAGACATGAGAAGGCCTTGGGTTGAAGTTTCGTTTCTATATTTTCAAATAATATAAAAAATTGCTGAATATGGCACTGATTCGCCCAGTGTCAAGATAATGTTATGCACCAGATTTGGTCGAAAGTTATTTAGTAGCTCCCGATATATAAGATTTCACCTAAGAACGGTCGGTGCCATGCCCAATTTTTACACCAATTCGTATGGAGTCCTTAAGCACCATCTTTGTTGTGAAATTTTTTGATTGATTATAATGTTATACGAAGGTGGGCGTGGTTATTATCTCATTTCCCAATGTATAAAGAAGTGTTAGAAACATGTGTTCTAAGCTAATTTTGTTGAAACAGCTTTAATGGTTGTTTCCCAGCACGACGTAACATTAAGGGTGAATAAATGTATACCCAATTTATTGGGGAACACACACCACTGCTTTGATTGAAATAAAAGTATCTGAGTTTAAGGTTTGTATTTAACAATTTTATTTAAAGCGTTAAGTTTGTATTTTTACAAGTTAATAAATATGATGCCGGTGCTGGCGATGGAGTTGCTTTGGATCGTGGTCGAACGCATGAGGGATTTTCTTGGCGCCGCGTATGATCGAACGTACATACATATGTATATAACGAAAGTGTATCAGCGAGGAGTGTGTGACGAATTGTTGGCGTGGCGAATGTTGGTAGCGAATTGGACCGGGTGATGACGACGGAGCGCAGTGTGTCAGCGAATGTGTGTATGTTGTCTATCCTTTTTGTTTAGTGGGTAAGAGTTGTATTGAAGTGTCATCAGTTGCGGTGAATTGCGCTGTTGCATTAGGATGCGCTAGTTTTATTGGGTAGAAGGGGGATGCTTAACTCATTTAAACATCCTGGGCCCCCTAGACGAATATTTTGCCTAGTATAACACGTTGTTGCATGTAGTCCGGCGTACTGCTTGTAGAGTTGCCGAGGGCCCAGAATACATGCTGTAAATGCTGAAAATGCCTTTGGTTTTAAACATAGTTTTTGGTATTTATTTACCTTTAGGTGCGTATGGCAAGGAACTATATTTTGTGGGTTTATCCGATTTATTATTATAGTGAACATGTGTATGCGTTGTTTTCTCTTATTAATTTTCTTTGCGGTTATTTACAAATTCTTATTTTATTGATTTGGTATATCGGTTATAAATTCTTTGCTTTTTTTGAAATGGTTTTCATTTATATTTTTTTTTATGAAATATAGCGACGCCACGTCTGACTCAGATATGGCCAGAGTGCGTGCTCTTTAGCTTTGAGTTTTGAGCTGTGGAATTAGAGGGTTCTTGCGTGAGAGTAGCATGTGGTTATTGCGAACGGCTTCATTAGAATAATAACTTTTTAAGTGGTATGTTCAAGTTGTACAACAGATTCTTACCAACTACCCTTATGAGAAGCGCTAATGTAGGTGCGATAAGAGCTATCTTTGCTTTTGTTAAGTCTAGGTGCGTCACTGTATCGCATTGTGAGTATGGTGATGCCTTGACTTCCTTTTGATATTGTATGTATTTTGAAAATGTATGAAAATGTCGATTTTTCGACTTTTTGATACTATTGTTTATATTTTATTTTTAG
Organism: Bactrocera dorsalis; assembly: GCF_023373825.1. Taxonomy (NCBI): domain Eukaryota; kingdom Metazoa; phylum Arthropoda; class Insecta; order Diptera; family Tephritidae; genus Bactrocera; species Bactrocera dorsalis. The sequence goes on from NC_064308.1 coordinate 27,618,164, forward strand.
TACGCACTAATTTGGCGTTTAGAAGCCCGCCACCGCTCTAGGCTTTGTTCAGAATTATTTTTTCATTATTGGCGAAAGCCATCCTGCGGAGCCGAAAAGTTGTATGTGCTTTTAATAATTTGGACTGTCAGAGGTAACTCAGACTTTTTTTTTTATACCAATTTGTGGAGTATTAAAAAATTGTGGCTCTATTGGTTGTCGTACGACGTACCGGCCATTATTTGATCGAGTAGTTGTGGCTTTAGAGAAGTCTTCACAATACTGATCTTCTGGAGTTTTGTTTGTTATAGGGGGAAGTTTCCCTAACTTTCGAAATTTCCTTAATTGTGAATTAAGGTATCTGTTTGTATTATACTCAACTTTAGTTGGCATGGTGGTAACTAGTTCTGTAACTAGTCCACTTTGTGTTTCGCTGTGCAGCGTTTGAACCTTTTGTGCCTTTGAGCAATTTTTAAAATTGTGGACTTCGGAATTTGCTTTTGCAACTATGCCCGTGGTGCTTTTTGTAAAAGCGCTACTTTGGAGTGAGATTGGATATCTGCTGTAATGAAGCATTGAATTGTGTCTTTTTTGACAATATAAGCAGTTAAATTTGCTTTTGCAATTTTTAACATTATGTGTATGGGACAAGCAGTTTGTACAGAGTCTTTTTGATCTGACAAAGTTGTTCCTTTCGTTAATGTTTAATTTTTTAAACTTTTCGCAAGTTTTAAGCTTATGCCCTCTTGTGCATAGTTCGCATGACGTACGTATTCTTTGTTCGGATGTGAACGATTGTTTTTGTTAAAAATTATGTTTGATTTGTTTTTGCTTCTAACTTGGGGTCTATTTAAGCTTCTATTTTGGTCATGTTTAATGTTTTTAGTTTTGATTATTTTTTCTTCTAACCTTTCCGCAATTTCATATTGGGTGGTGAGAAAATCTTTCATTTGTTGCCACGTTGGGCACTTTTTTCGTGATGAGAGCGATTGCTCCCATAGAAGTAACGACTTTTCTGGTAATGCGGCGGTGCAAATGTTTACCAGAATTGGGTCCCAGCTGTCTGTGGGAATATTTTATGTCGATAGAACCGACAAACAATTTGAAACAGTGGATTGTAGTGTTACAAATTCTTCACTTGTTTCTTTCTTGATTTTAGGGAAGTTTAATAATGTCGTTACTTGCTTATCGACCAGTATTATTTGGTTTTAGAGCTTCCCAAGCCAAATTGAAATTATCGTCATTAAGATCGAACTGTTTAACTATGACGCCTGCTTGACCTTTTGTCTTGTATCGTAGGAGATACAATTTTTGTGCTTTTGATAGTTCTGGATGATTGATGTAAACGGCTGTAAACATGTCCCGGAAGGACGGCCATTCTTTATAATCTCCATAGAATGTTTCTGTGTCACATGCCTTTTGACTATCTATTTGTGGCAGCTCTACTCTACTGTGGGGAGTAGGTGCAATTGCTTTAATGAGCTTTATTTGATCGGAGATCATAGCTTTTGTTTCGCTTTCTTGTTTCTTCTTCTTTGTAAGCAGATAATTTAAAATTTTGTGGCAGATCTGAATCGTCAAAATCTAAAATGGCGTCATGAGCCGTATGGAGGCGAGTCCAAAAATTTTTAAGATTTTGACCTTTTACTTCTAATAACGATTCCGAGTGTTCGTGAATCGGTCCTCTTCACCGATCTAGTGCAGTATCTTGTTAAACTGTCACTTTCTGAAATGAATTTGATAGCCTGTTTTGAGCGTATAGCTGCTGCAGATGTATTATGATTTTTTCCGTTATTAACCATTTTGTTATATTGTGTATTAAAATTTTTCTGAGTAAACTGATTTATAGTATCTATATGAAGCGATGAAGTATAGAAAATGAAATACTCTTTTATGTAAATAAGAGTTTATTATTTCGGATAATATTAGCAAAAATCGTATTTTTATTAATATCGCTTTGTATTTATTTGAATTGTTAATTGCTATTAAAAACCGCGCTTTTTATTAATTAAACTATTTGAAGTCCGAAGGATTTGTATTTAGGTACACCCTAATACTTGGACTTGTATGTATGTATGTATGTATGTATGTCCGTATGACGTTGCTTATGTTTTGTGCAATTGAGAGCTCGTTGAAGAGATCAATGCGCTATTTACATAAGTGTGCACAATTTGTTTTTATGTATTTATAACAGTGGTCGGCATTTCTTAGGACAATTGTGCAAATTGTGCCAGCAACGAATTAACATCACGCAAGACCATACCGCAAAACCAAATATGGCCTGCAAGAAATAAGTTATGATTCTAAATGCCTTTGATGCCATGCAATGCCTTTTATGTTCCAAGTCTTTTAAAGATAATAGGGAATATATTCTCAACAGACAATTTGTTAATTTTCATTATACTATTAATTAATAATAAAAATTGCTTAATTTTAATTCCAATTTCTTGCTAGGCTACTTTATTTTCGTGCTCACCAACACAGTGACAGATCCTCTCATGCCGACCACTGATTTATAATTATGTTTCTGTTCTTAAGCAATTGAGAGCTCGTTAGAGAGATCAACTAGCTTTTTGTCCACAATCCTTCTTGTTTTTGTTTGCCAAAGAACAAGAGGTATTGCTGGATAATTGCAAATGTGGACTTTGAACTTTTGGTTTTTTTTTGGAGATTTTGTGTTTTGCGTCACAGGCAGATTTTGCCGTATGATTATATGTACAAATATATTTATATATGTATGTTCGCTCTGAGAAGAGAGCGCGGATATGTGTTAATATGTAATATTTTGAGACTTTATTTAGTGTCACTGGCAGATTCTTTGCCGTATATTTGTAAATAAATGTTATACTATTTATTTTTGAGAGAGAGAGACTGAACAGGGTTATTTTTGAAGTTATACTTCTTTTACGAGTTCGGAAAAGGTTGCGTTAAATGCAAGTTGCGCAACCTTGTCTGCGAAGATGTTCGAGCAGCAAGCGAAGCGGTAACAATCGGCGATCGTTTGTTCGTTTTTTTCGGCACAGTTCGGCTTTTCTACCAGCAACACAATATTGTCATGCTTATGCTATTGTTGTTTTTGTAGAACAATGTTTCAATTTTTGGTTGGTGACATATTCCTATGTGTGCGCATATGTATGTTTGTATGCTTGTGCATTATTGAAGTTATACTTCTTTTTCTTTTCTTTCGTTTGTTTTCATTTCTGCGAATTCTCAACTATTTTGTGTGACTTCTGGTTGAAATACTCTGCGTTGGCCTTTGAAAAATTAAGACCATACTTCTCAGGATCATTTCTGTAGTCAGTCCAGAGAACTTAAAAGTATAGAGAAGGTGCAGGTTCGACTGCGAACATTTGATAGATTCACATTAGGGAATTCACCGCATTTGTTAACATTGTAGGTCGGAATTCGCCTCGCGATTTTAACATTTTTTACAATTCTCTCACATATAGGCATACTATATCCCGAAGCATAGAATATGAAGACACAGAAATACACTCCCAACGAAGAATTTCGTTTTGCTTTTCGTTTATATTTTATTCCATTTTGACAGCGAAAAATGTGTACAAAATACACCTCTCACACAGAGAACATAAACACATTTTTGAAGTTATACTTCTTATACGAGTTCGGAAAAGGTTGCGATAGATTCGTATTGGGCAACCTTGTCTGCGAAGATGTTCGAAGAGCAAGGGAAGAGGTGACAATCGGCGATCGTTTCTTTCGGCACAGCTCGGCTTTTCTACCAGCAACACAATGTAGTCTGCTTATGCTATTGTTGTTTTTGTAGAACAATGTTTAAATTTTTGGTTGGTGACATATTCACATGCGTGCGCATGTATGTTTGTATCTTGTGCATTATTTCTTTCGTTTGTGTTTCATTTCTGCGAATTCTCAACTATTTTGTGTGACTTTTGGTTGAAATACTCTGCGTTGGCCGTTGAAAAAATAAGACTATATTTCACAGGATTATTTCTGTAGTCAGTCTTCATTTCCTTATTTGCAAATCGACCCGCGATGACTAGGTATATCGTTTTATCCGACAGCGTGGGGTTTACGGACTTCATTTCTAATTTCATCTTGTGGCATATTAGAAATGATGTTTCTTCCATGATCGCTTGGTTACAACGGATAAAACGACTTCTGAGTGGTGATTTTAATGAATAAATTCCAAGGTTTTGTACAAATAATTATGTATGCAGTCAATAAGTACAATATATACATATAATAAGTACAGTAGGCATATGTATGTTTGTATACTTGCGCATTATTTTTCTTTCGTTTCTGTTTCATTTATGCGAATTCTCAACTATTTTGTGTGACTTTTTGAAGTTGCAACGCCATTAATGAATACAAGAAATTGACTAAACACCATGTTATTAGATATACAAATTATAATATGACAACCCAATTCGAAGAGTACAAAAGAGAGATGGTTACGCTGCATATTCCCTTCCGCAACGAAGAGACAAGAACTACTTTTCGAGTCAAACTCCTTCATTTAGACTTTGCTTTATAATGTGTGCATAATAAATTTATAAAATGTAAATTTAAGTTTTATAGTTTTCTTTCATACAAAATGATATGCATTTCTGAATATCACTAAGAAGTATAACTTCTTCCGCGCGTAGGGACTTCACGCACCTTTTTTTTCATATATACATATACATATGTTCATATGTACTTTTACATGGTATCTATTAGGACCGCCGTCTAATATGTATTATAGATATATATATGTAAATATACAAATATATATTTTGCGCTTGGCAATTATATAATATGTAACGAATATAAGTTTTCACTAAGTAGTTATATATGTATGCACTAGCTGACCCGGCAAACTTCGTTCTGCCCAAAATAGATTTTTTTTTTCATTTACACTGGTATTGGTTTTAATAGAATATGAACGATTTTTCCTAATTTCATTGTTCCCAATATTGAAAAATAGTGAAGAAGAAATTATTGCTGAGTTTTTTGAACTGTTTTTGATAAAAAATTTAAATAAAAAAACATGATATACAGGCAGGTTCTTCCCAATGCATCAGTTGAAAAAACACCTGGATAACCATCTACCGGATGGCCGTTCTTCCTGCGCAACCATTTCTTCGACGATGCATTCCATGTATAATACCGAGGCATCTCCGAGTAAAGCAATGTTCTCGCGAAGGGATCACTGGCGCAAGTTGCAAAGAAACTTGTTAAAGTGGTTGCTGGTGGTATTTCCGTTTGCTGTACTATCTTCTCTGCGTTGAAATAAACTCGCTGGCCATTCTCCAAATGAGCTGCCAGATGCACAACAGTAGGATGGCGTTCATGAATTGCAAATGAAAATATTCTCCAGATTGCTTCATTGCAGTTCACATATCTGCCCATTTGAAATTTGCTAATTTCATCTCGTTCAACGCCAATAACCGCCATATCGCTTCCTTTGGTGACATATTTGCAAACATACTTAATTGATTTTATTGAACTGCAATACTCAACATTTATATGTTATCAACCACGAAATTCTTTCCTTTCAATTGAGTGATAAATGTTCTGCTATTGTCAGCGGGTGAGCGACGCCGATAGAGAGGGTATCCGGCGTTTCCAGTTTGAGTTTCCGAAATAAAAGCACGGGGATAGCGTTTTTTGCATTTACTGTCCGACATACAAACCGAAGATGGATCGTGTTCTCCGCATGGTCCATGAACCATATTGGCCATCACCACTTCGTGCAACTCTGGATCTATTTCAACATCAGGAATTTCGGCGGAAATGATGTCATCAATTTGGTCAGGTGTAATTTTCTCCACATCTGAGTTTTTGTTTAAACACGCGTGCTGTAACGTCGTGGCGATCGCTTGGTGATTGACCGGGATGCAATAGATTCGTAATGTCTGGCCATTTTGGATTGCAAGTAAATGTAACAAACAAATCCGGCCGTCCATAATTGCGCACGTAAGTCATCGCGTCCTCAGAGTACTCACGCATGTGTCTAGGACTGCCAATGTATGTCGATGGCAAAATATAGAGTCGACCAATATCTGTAATATCCGCATCACCATTCATTGCATCTCTTAAGTGAATATACTCTTCAGATCGCAACTTCGACTGATTGTATCGCATGTAATTAAGTCGTTCTGTCTCAAATTTAACGTACATGTCAACTGCATACTGTTAAAATAACCGTCCATATCTCAGTAAGTGGTTGTCATAGTTTTGGCGAATCATCATTCGATATGCGTAAAACTTCATTGAACTGACTTTTTTATTTGTCTCGACACCTAAAAGCTTAAATTACCTATATGAAGTAGCAAACAAAAATTTTTTTTACTAACCATTCACCGGATTTATCATCTTATATCCTAAGTGATATCCGTCTTCTCCACGGTAGAACATGAGCGGATATTGCATTGCGTCGTAAGACAGATGTGTCTCACTTACCCGTTTTAGTGCGTTTTGATTTATACATTTGATAACAATATCACGCGACTGCAAATTTTCTACAACAACAACAACTGATATTGCGCTAACTGTAGGTGCATTATATTGTCTTTCATGTGTCCCCGTTGGTCTTTTGTCCGCTTGTATGATTATACTATGATCATCTGTTGGCATACGTTCCACCGAAATCGTATACAGTTTAATGAGGCCATTGTGTTCGTGTAACATTTGCTGCAATTGTTCGATTATTTCTCTTTTCGTTGTATTGAAGATAGCACAACGCCAATTTACTTCATCATGTGAATCTCCCAGAAAGTAAATTTGGAGATATTTATGTTCTTGATCTGGATGCGGCAACAGCAATCCAGCGAGATGAAAAATTTGCCCATGAACCCGTTTAATTGGAGGAAAGCTCTGTAGTTTCTGTCGAATATTGTTTGGCAAAAATACCTTAAACGTTGGATTGTAGTTTTGTTCATTTACAATTTCACCGCCAAACGACGTCATTTGAAAACAATCATTGTACATTTTAGTGTGCTTTAAGAAATGGCTCGAGTGAGGAGATTCACCGTAAAGCAGCTGGAACAATGGCTGTGGTGGTGGAAGCAATTCTGGCAACTTAACCTTTCCCCCGGTGCAACATAACCCTGGCGGTTCATTTTTAAATTTGACTGCATTGTAATATTGACAAACTACTGACATCTGACCTATTTGAACAGATGCGCTATATTGAATGTTTGGATCATATCGAAAACCTGCCCGTTCAATGATCACAAAAGAAAGATGTTGCCGCTGTTGTCGTCGAATAATCGCATGTTGTGATCTTACTTCATCACTTTGGCGAGCACGAACTTCCCTTCTTCTCGATCGTTGTTGCTGATTGTGAACTTCCCTTCTTCTCAATCGTTCTTGCTGATTGTATGTTTGGTTGACATCTTCTAATTGGTGCGTGCTATTCTCCAGCAGTCTTTTTCGTGGTGATACCCTCTCAATAACACTTTCCCTTTGACGTGCTCTGCTATTTCGTGTTCTCCTTGCGGCCTGGGAACTCCGAGAAGTGTTACCATACGTACTGATTCTTGGCATCGTAACAAATATCTAATTGGAAATGATCATTCATTTGCATAAAGTTCATATAAGGTTTTACGGACCAATAACTTACCTTTGAAAACTCCAAAAATTAATGAATTAGACTAAGGAAGCAGATCAATTGAATGATAAATTCCAATGTACATTAATCGGTATTCGCCAACACGCTAAATCACTTTCACTAAATAACTCACTTTTTAAAACAAAATATATCAATATATCAGTAAAGCAAGGCGCATTTTTATTGCCCTCTAAATTTTGCGTGTTCGATTGCAAAACAAAATTGACGTTTAATTTAATTTGTGTTTGTTTCATAAAACTGCCATTTCCATAAACCAAAAATAGCACGAACACAACCAAAATTACGATATAACCGCTACTGTCACCGATAAATAAACAAAAATAGCAAGAAACAACCAAAATGTCGTGCTAGGTGGAAAATGAGATAAATATATGGTGGATTAACAACCAAAATAATTAAAGATTGTATGGGAGGTACCACGCCCCCTTTTTCGATAACGCCAAGTTTTATGGGTGAGAATGGTGTTGTTTCCTATAGCTCTATACCAATTTTCATGTTCCTACCTTAAACACTTTTGAAGATATTCACCTTGAAAAATTCAGTTTGTATGGGAGGTGCCACGCCCCCTTTTCCGATTACCCCTTCTTTTATGTTTAAGAAGCCTTTTGATACCATATAGGTCTATACCAATTTTCAGGTCCCTACCTTGAACCCTTTCACAGATATTCTGCTGAAAAAATTTAGTTTGTATAGGAGGTACCACGCCCCCTTATTCGATAGCCCTCGGTTTTATAGGTGAGAGTGGTGTTGTTATCCTGTAGCTCTGTACCAATTTGCATGCGCCTACCTTAAACACTTTTGAAGATATTCGACTTGAAAAATTCAATTTGTATGGGAGGTACCACGCCCCCTTAATATTTTGTTCTGATTTTAAGACATGACCTGCGCGTGGTAATAACAAACAAATCCCCCAAAGGAAGTATTTCATTTGGTTCAGCCGTTTTCGAGTTTTAGCGTTACAACTATACACCATTTCATTTTTATATATACAGCCATAGTCAAATGTTAGTACACATTACTAAAAATTTTTGCGTTTCGGTAAGCCTGCTTCGATTGCCGTTGTTGTTGTTTTCAATACGAAGCAAATTTGTTGTTGTTGGATGAAATAGAGTGTGTAGAAAAAACGAACAAAAATTCAAAGAAAATAACGGAATATTTCTTACAAAAACAATACATTTGTTTGATGCATACTGGCATCAGAAGTTATTACACACATTTTATTCGTGTCAAAGATAACTACACAATGTCATATTATATGGTTTATATTAAGAACTATAAATTTTTAATTTTTTTTTTAATTTTAATGAGTCAATATTTTGTTACTCCTCCTTTGGCATCACTTACTGCTTGCAGCCTGGCCGGGATAGACTCAATCAAGGTGTGAATAAAAGAAAGAGGTAGTTTAGCCCAAATACTTTTAATTTCTTCAAGAGTGTCATTTAGTTTTCGACTTTTATCAATTTTTCTTTGTTGTTTCATGAAACCCCAAACATTTTCAATGATGTTAAGGTCCGGGCTTTGAGGGGGCCATGCAAGAACAGCTTGATCTACCTCATTTAAAAACTTCGTTACCAACCATCCTTTATGGCAAGGAGCATTATCCTGTTGCAGAATCCAGTCGGTATTTGGAAACAGGCTATTTGCTGAAGGAAATGCATGATCATTCAACACATCGATAAACCCACATTGATTCAAAGTTCCTTCAATCGGTACGAGCTCTCCCAATCCATAGAATGATATGCATCCCCAAAACATTACAGATCCTCCACCGAATCTGTTTAGAGGCTGCCGTGCTTTGCTTTTCAGAGTTGACGGTAGATGCATATACTTTCTTCCAAAAGACCCCTGGAACTGAAAAGAGGACTCGTCAGTCCACAGAACGTTGTGCCAGAACTCTATGGACTTATTAATATGCTCTCGAGCAAAGGCAAGACGTTTGGCTTTGTTGTTTGGAGTTATGTCGATCACTTTGCGAACTACATAGGTCTTGATTCCCATGCTCTTCATCTTGCGACGTAAAGTAGCTTCACTAACTTTCTTCCTAATTAGTTCCTCCGAATTTTCTGCAAGACGAATAGGGCTTATTGTTGGATTTACCATAAGGACTCTCATTAATCTTGTTTTTTCCCTTTGGCCTATAACGAGTTTTCGTCCACTTTTACGAATAAAATGTGTATAATAACTTCTGACGCCAATATGCGTCAAACAAAAGTATTGTTTTTGTAAGAAATATTCCGTTATTTTCTTTGAATTTTTGTTCGTTTCTTCTACACACTCTATTTCATCCAACAACAACAAATTTGCTTCATATTGAAAACAACAACAACGGCAATCGAAGCAGTCTTAGAAATGCAAAAAAATTTAGTAATGTGTAATAACATTTGACTATGGCTGTATAGATATGTTATAAGAATTTGATAATTACGAGTATTTTATTTAAGTTTTTAAATATTTAGATATACATATGTATGTATGTATGTATTATACCAAACTTTTATCGGTTTTCCCTTAAAATTAAATTTGGGTCTTATAAGATTGGTAACCGTTTTATAGCGCTGTTAAAACGGATTTTTATTACAGATTTTATGTTAGTATGTAAATCCGTATTTTCTTTTTAATACATATGTATATGCATATTCCTATGCATGAGAAATGGATTAAATACGCTCACTTAGTTGCTTCAAGGGTTTTGTAGGTTTATATACGTATGTGCATACATTCCTTTAATGCTGTCTGCGTTTTTTCCTCTTCCTTTCTCCACTCCTTCTCTCCTTAAGGTTTGCAGGCACTTCCAGGCACCTTGTATTTCTGTTGTTTAATATTTTGTAGCTTTTTTTGCGCTCGATTGTTGTGTTTTTGTGTAGATATATGTTTTCTTTGTATTTGTACAGTTTTGTATGTTTTGTTTTTTCACCGCAGTTTTTGTTTTTGTAATGTTTCGGAGCTGGTTTTTCTAATATTTTTCTGCTCTTATGATTCGGTTTCTAGTTTTATTTTTTGTTTTTGTTTGTGTCTGCACTTTGCATCACTTCACTTTGTCACTGAAATGGTTTTTTGTCACTTTGATTTTTTTTTTGCTTAAGTCACTGCACTTATGTATGTAGTTTATTTTGGTTTTGTTTATTTTGCCACCACATTAGGGGTATTCGCTTGCTCTTGCAAGATTGCAGATTGCAAAAATACTATACCGAAATATACAAGGGCACGAGAGCACCCATTGCAGAATTTAGTGATATATGAACGGCTTATTCGGTAAATTTATTGCCAATGACTATTATGCATGTCCATTGTGAATTGGCGCACCTTCTGCATACATTTTTAACGAAAAAACTGTAACAAATCTGTTTAAATCAGTAATGTCCGATTCGTTTTATCTTGATGACACTTACCACTTCCACTTATTTTAATAAAAAACACGGTTAAGCTTTAATTTCAATTTGGGTTTACTGAGCCCTTTTAACGATTATAACTTCAGTAATTACAATGTTTCGATTCGAGATAAATAGCAAAATAGCAGGCGACGGCGGGAAAGCGAGAATTAAGCGGCGATGCGTAGACTCCGTTTGTAGGTCAAAACGAGACTGATCTTAACTTTTTTGTTGATCCCCTTTTCACCAGTGTGGTATGTGTTTGCGTGTGTGGATGTCCTCTCGCCTGTGGGTAGTGGAATGTAGTTTCGGTGTGTGTGGTGTATTGATGGTGGTGGTGTATTGATGATGGTGGTGTATTTGTGTAGTGGCATTAGGAGGGGGCGGCTTATCTCATTTAGCCATCCCGGCCCCCCTAGGCGAATATTTAGCCTAGCAATCTTTGCAGTTGCTGGAGTGTGGCCACTACGTTACTGAGTCCAGTAGCGGGGCGATGCTGTGACGCTTTGGGACGACGTCTGGTTGGTGCAACGTGGTGCGAACGCCGTTGATGGGGCGCAGGCCGGGCTGCAGTAGTTCGGCGTCGCACCGTCCGGTTTCCTTGCGTGGATCTACCCGTGCTTGGGGCAGCTGGCCGACCTACATCGCGTCGTGGGGTCCTGTGCAGCAGCGTGTGATGCGGTCTGCCACACGTGTGGCATAAATCGGCTGAGCCACACTCCTGCGTCCCATGCGTGTGCGACAGGCAGTTGAGGCAGTGCTCATGTGCCTGGGCCACACGCTGTCGTTGGGTTGGTGTCAACTCCTTAAAGAGCCCACAGTGTGGTAGGCGATGTTTCCGGCGACATAGCGGGCATCGTATGCGACGCGGCTCGACTTGAGCGGATGGCGTTGATGGGGCTGCTCGTGAGCCACTACCAGAAGCGGCAGTCGATACCGCAGCATTGGTTGAGCGGGGCGGAGGAGTAGGCCCAATACGTGCCCCGTTGCTGGCCGACCGAACAGTTGGAGTTGGAATTGTAGGCATGTCCACGTCCATCTTGAACTCTGTAAAAAATTGTATTTGAATATACATGGTAGTATATAAATAGAATGTGTGATTGTGCCACGTTATGTGGCATGACAGGGTCGTCGTATTGACCGACCATTCTTTTGTTATTTTTATTTTTATTGTTATTGTTAACGGTTGGTTGCGGGTTGCGATTTTATTGATTTATTTTCATTTGCGTTACGGCATTATGTTCGGATTGTTTAGTATCGGATTTTCGTTATTATCCGCGGTTGGTAGAAAGCATAATTTGACCAGCGGTCTGGTGAGTATTCCGCTTTGAGTACGGAGATCAACGACGCGGATGTGACCGTCTGAGCCATAATGGAGCTTTTCTATACGGCCAAGTCGCCACTCGGTAGGTGGGAGACAATCGTCGTTAATAAGTACACAATCTCCAAGCTTTGGGGCATTTTCTGATGTTTTCCATCGATACCTCTTGTGGAGGTCCTTTAAATAGTCTTCTTTCCATCTGCGACTGAAATTATGATGGAGAATTTTAATTCTTTCCCATCGATTTAATAAGGATAGCGACTCCACGCCTGGCTCAGGTGTGGCCAGAATGGGTGCTCCTTTGAGAAAGTGCCCTGGTGTTAGGGCTGTGAGATCTGAGGGATCTTGCGAGAGTGTTGTTAGTGGCCGTGAATTGAGAACGGCTTCAATGCGAATTAATAGAGTTGTAAATTCTTCGTAATTAAATTTGTAGTTTCCAGCTACCTTTTTTAAGTGGGATTTGAAGCTTTTTACAGCTGATTCCCATAAACCACCCATATGAGGAGCTCTTGGGGGGATGAATTGCCAATTAATGCCTTGGGGGGCGTACTTTTGTACAATCTCAGGGGAGACTTGTTTAATAAAGTCCACAAACTGTTTTTCTGTGGCTCTTTGAGCTCCGATAAAGGTTTTTCCATTGTCGCTCATAAGTTTGGACGGAAAACCGCGACGTCCGACAAAGCGAGCAAATGCCGCGAGAAAAGCCTCTTTTGTCAGATTAGTACATAGCTCGAGGTGCACTGCTTTTGTCGTGAAACAGACAAAGACAGCCACGTAGCCTTTCATTAGGGTAGGAGACCTTAGCATGGATGCCTTTATCTGAAAAGGCCCAGCAAAATCAACACCTGTGATAGTGAAAGGCAGAGCGAAGTTGCAGCGTTCCGGTGGAAGTGCTGCCATAATCTGCGTCCTCATCTTCTGTTTATGCATAGTGCAGATCTTGCACATGAAAATGCACTTTTTTATTTGAGGCTTAAGTCGGGGAATATAAAACTCTTGGCGGATTATATATTGCATTAGGCGATGTTCCGCGTGCAACATTAGTATATGTATATACTTGAGTAGCAATGTTGCAAGTCGAGACTTTTCTGGTATTATTAGAGGATGGCGTTCGTTATATGTCAGGCTTGAGTTAGCAAGCCGACCATTAGCACGAAGCAGACCTTTCGTATCCAGAAATGGATTTAGTACTAAGAGTGAGCTCTTTTTGTCAATCGGCTTCGATTCTCTTAGTAGTGACATCTCGCAGCTGAAGTGGCGCGACTGAGTATACGTGATAAGAGCGACCTTTGCCTTTTCTAGGTCTAGGTGCGTCAATGTATCGCCTTGGGGATATACTGTGCGTATTCCCTTAATTCTAAGTTTGAGACGCTCTATGAAGTTGAGCATGTAAGCGATTACCCTCAGGGCTCGAGGGTATGATGAAAATCGCTCAAGGATGTCAGTGTCATCCGATATCGTGTGGAAAGAGTCGATTTTTCGACTTTCGGGGGCAATTATATTGCGTATGGGCGATCGTGGCCAAGAATCGGGGGATTCTATTAACCATCTAGGGCCATTCCACCAAAGAGAGGTGGTTGCAAGGTGCAGAGGCTTGCACCCCCTCGTACCTAGGTCAGCAGGATTGTCAGCACTGGCCACGTGTCGCCAAGTGGCTGATCCCACTAGGTCAAGGATTTGAGACGTTCGATTGGAAATATACGTCTTCCATGCATGTGGAGGTTTTTCTAACCAGGCTAATACAATTTCGGAATCAGACCAGAGATACAATTTATATTTGGTCATATTTAGATGCGTTTGCACCATGGATACTAGTTTGGCGAGTAGTAGCGCACCACATAGTTCCAGTCGTGGCAGACTTATTGTTTTTAGCGGAGCCACCTTTGCTTTGGCTACCAGTAGGTGACTGGTGGTCGCTGTGTCAGATTGTGTGCGCACATAGATGGTGGCACAATATGCCTTTTCAGAGGCATCACAGAAGCCATGTAGTTCGACTTTGTGCTCTGGGGCATAATTTATCCATCGTGGGATTTGTATCTGTGAGATATCTTTCAGATGACACGCGAACTGGGACCACTTTTCTAAACGAAGTGGTTTCACTTGTTCATCCCAGTCAGTTCCGTCTAGCCACAATTCTTGTATTAGAATTTTTGCTTGTATCATAATTGGCGAAAGCCATCCTGCGGGGTCAAAAAGTTTTGCCACCGAGGATAAAATTTGCCTTTTTGTTATAGCTGATAGTGCGGATATTGACTCATTAGTGTATGAAAACTGGTCAGATATCGCATTCCATTGTATCCCCAAAGTTTTTGTTGTGCTTTCCTTTTCGAATTTAAGGAAATTAGTGTCTAAAAGATTTTCTTTGGGTATGTCTTTTAAAATATTAGGGTGGTTCGCCGTTATCTTTTTCAACGGAAACCCTGCTGTATTGAGCGCTTGTGTCACTTGTGCTAGTGACTCGTATGCCTGTGGAAGATTGTGGCTTCCGGACAGAATGTCGTCTACATACGTTTGTGTTTTCAACACTTGTGTTGCCAGAGGAAATTCTGACTTTGTGTCTTCTGCCAGCTCGTGGAGTGTACGAATGGCGAGGTATGGGGCACAGTTTACGCCAAAGGTAACTGTTTTTAATTTAAAGTCGCGTAGTGGACTATTGGGAGATTTTCGGAAAATAATTCGCTGAAAATCTTGATCATCATCATGTACGATTATTTGTCGATACATTTTCTCAACATCCCCATTGAAAACGTATTTGTATATACGCCAATTTAGTATGAGGAGCATTAAATCTGGCTGAAGCGTGGGTCCCGTAAATAAAATGTCATTTAGGGAATTCCCCGAACTTGATGATTTTGATGCATTAAAGACAACTCTTACCTTTGTGGTTTTTTTGTCTGGCTTTATTACCGCATGATGTGGCAGGTAAAAAGAATTGTATTTACCTTTTATAATTTTTTCGCCAGGGCTGACTTCCTCCATGTGGTTTAAATGGAGGTATTCTTCTAAAACCCTATCGTATTCTGGTTTTAGCTCGCCTTTTTTAAGTAGGTTTTTTTCCATACTTAAAAACTGTTGGATAGCAGAGGTACGAGAATGACCTAAGGCGAGTGTGTGGGGAAATTCTGGCTTTAGTGGTAGTCGTACGACGTACCGGCCATTATCTAATCGAGTAGTTGTGGATTTGTAAAAATCCTCACAATATCGATCTTCTGGGGTTGTGATTGATATGGGGGGGAGTTCTTCTAACTCCCAAAACTTCCTGAGTTGTGTATTGAGGTATTCGTTTGAGATTTCCTCAACTTGAGTTGTCATTGTTGTGACTGGTTCCGCAACTAGTCCGCTTAGGACCCATCCGAAAATGGTATTTTGCGCCAGAAGTGTTTTTGTAATTTTCTCAACACCTTCGAGAATAATTTGAGGTATGAGATCGCTACCTAATAGAATGTCTATTTGAGCGGGAGTGTTGCAGTTGGGGTCTGCTAACTTAAGGTGTGAAACCTTTTGCCAATGCTTGCTATTTATATGATAGCTTGGAAGCATGTTTGTTAGTTGCGGTAAGACAATAGCTTCTGCTTGAATGCGCTTATCCGCTTGGGGGGAAATAAGGGTAATGGGGCAGATTTTGTTTGAGTTTTGTACTACTCTTCCGCCCATTCCCGTAATTTCAAAATTAGCTAGTTTTGTTGGCAGTTGTAGCCTACTTTGTGCCCTTGACGCTATAAAAGATCGTTGAGATCCTTGGTCTATTAAGGCCCTAAGTTTAAACAGTTCTCCTCGGTGCTCGATGGAGACCACTGCTGTGGGTAATAATACACTGCTTTGGTTTTCGCTGTGTAGCGTTTGAGTTTTTAAAGCCTTTGAGCAGCATGGTGCTTCTTGGCAATTTTCTGAATTTTGTAAGTCGGGATTTGCTGTTGCAACTAATCCCGTAGCTCTTTTAACATTAGCGTTGTTTTGAGCTAAGCTGGAAAAATTTGTAATGTGAAGCATTGAGTTATGTCGTTTATGGCAATAAACGCAATTAAATTTGCTTTCACAATCTTTGAGCGCATGCGCATGAGACAAACAATTAGTACAAAGTTTTTTTGTTCTTACGAAATTGTTTCTTTCGTTAATGTTTAGTTTTTTAAATTTCTCGCAAGATTTCAGACTGTGCCCTCCTTTACACAGTTCGCATGACGTATGTTTATTTTGTTCGGAGGTGAACGCTTGTGTTTTGAAAAAACTACGATTTAAGTTGTTGTTGTTACTCGCTTGGGGCCTATTGAAGCTTCGATTCAGGTCATGTTGAACGTTTTTAGTTCTGACCATTTTTTTATCTACCCTTTCCGCAATTTCGTATTGGGTAGTTAAGAAATCGTTCATTTGTTGCCACGTTGGGCACTTTTTCCGTGATGAGAGCGATTGCTCCCACAAAAGTAACGATTTTTCTGGTAATGCGGCTGTGCATATATTTACCAGAATGGGGTCCCAATTGTCTGTGGGAATATTCTGTGTCGCTAGAACCGACAAGCAATTAGAAACAGTGGATTGAAGTTTTATAAATTCCTCACTTGTTTCTTTTTGAATTTTTGGTAAATTCATCAATATTGTGACTTGTTTGTCTACTAATATCCTTTCGTTCTCGTAACGAGCTTTTAGGGCTTCCCAAGCATAATTGAAATTTTCGTCATTAAGAGCGAACTGTTTCACTAATACCCCTGCTTGACCTTTTGTTTTGTATCGGAGGTGATACAATTTTTGTGCATTAGATAATTTTGGGTGGTTTATGTAAACGGCTGTGAACATGTCCCGGAAGGACGGCCATTGTTCATAACCACCATGAAAAATTTCAGTGTCACAGGCGGGCACCTTGAGGTGGATGCCTGAACTCGCCTCTTGGATTTGCACTTGTGGCAGCTCTACTCTCGGTTGTGGAGTAGGTGCAATTGCTTTAATTAATCTCAATTGATCGGAGATCATAGCTCTCGTTTCCTCGTACTGGTCTAAGCAGTGTTCATATTTGGAGTATGCTGAAGATTTGAAATTTTCAGGTAGATCTGATTCGTCAGATTCTACAATTGCGTCATACGCAGCTTGGAGACGTGTCCAGAAATTGCTTAGATTTTCTTTTTTGATTTCTAATACCGATTCAGAGTTATCTTGAATCGGTGAAGATGAAAATCGAGTGCAGTATCGAATTAGACTGTCACTCTCAGCAATAAACTTAGTATATGAAATGTCTTTAAATTTTTTTTGCTTTGTAGCACCTTGCTTTGAGCGTGTAGCTTCAGCAGGTGTACCTGGGCTCTTTTCTTCTGAAGTCATTTTTTGTACTTTTAAATACTGTGTAGACTTAGATTCCTTAGAATCTCCGTCCATTTAGATAATATGATAAAAATGATAAAATTGAAATATATATATGAGAGAGGAAAAATTCTCTCAGTGTACTTATGATAATAATAAGTACGCGTGAAATCTTTAAGATAAAAAGTTTTGTTTTGTTGTTGTAAACGCAATTTATCAAATAACGAACGCGTATTTCGTTTTTCTTATTCCCGGTGCTTTTGTATTAAGCTACTAGTTTGTTATTGTTTTTGTCTTTTATTTTATTTAATGTTTCGTACTCGTTAGAAAATACTTGAGTATACGAGCGATAATGTAAAAAGGAGAAAAAGGTTGATGACCTTTGTATATAAGTTTGCACAATATGTGCGTGTTTATGTGCATACGTAAGATGCAAAAAATTTATTTTTTTGTTTTGTTTTGTTTGCAATCCTGCTTGCTTGTGCTTTAACAAGAACAAGGGGTATTGCTGGACAGGTGCCGATTTGGTCTTTGAATATAAGTATGTGTGTGTGTGAACACTTGAAAATGGCAATACTTATGTATTTGCCTTTCCTTTCTACCAACTCTTAAAATCTTTTGTGTTATTTTGACCGTATTTTTTTTCCAATTAGTAAAATTTTAAAATTTTTAATAAATTAAAATTTCGTATTTATCTTTTTATTTTTTCCAAATTTTGTAAAATTTTGTGAAATTTTAATTTAATTCTGTACTGTATATTCCGGCATAGGCAAATTGTATGCCGTATGTATGTGCGTATATTATTTGCCGTACGGATAACGCGGGAATAGAAAATCGGTGAAGTGCAGGTATGCACTTTTGTTAATATATAAAATTTAATTTTCTTTATGCTTATTCTACATACATGTGGGTGTATGTTGCATTAATTTTGTTTCTCCTCACTTTGTTTCGATATGCAAGGTATGTACATATAAAAGAGGTGACTTTTGGCATATATGTATGTTTGGTTTTGTTATTTTTCTTTTTTCCTTTTTTGTAATTTCGCAATTGCCTTAGCTTACTTTTTGCGCAATCCTGCTTATACTGTTGAGTATAAGGGGTATTGCCGGAAAATGTTGTCAAGTGAATACTTGAAAATTTTTTTTTTGATTTTTAATGTTGTGTGTTTAGATACACAAATGTAAGCATAAGTAGGCCTTTTATCAGATATGTATGTGCCAGTATATGTACAATCACACATATATATATATATATATATATATGTATATATTATACCATGTACTGTTCATACATATATTTGGATGTACATATGTAATGTACCAAACTGTTTTCGGTTTCCCGGAAATAAACCGTAAGTTCGGACAGTTTGGTAGCAACCGTTCTATTAAAAGTTACAGGATCGTATACAGTTCAAGATCAACTGTAACTTTCAACATACATATATGCAAATAAGTTCAAATAATTTAAAATAATAAATGGAGTTGATACACTCACTTTGTGCCGCTTCAAGGGAGTTTGAGGGCTTTATATGAGTTTAGAAAAGAGGGGGGGCTAGTATATGCCACTGCGTTCAATCTGCTTCCTTCCGTCCGTTTCCTTTCCTTTTTGGTGCTTGTTTCGTGGTTGTGGATTTTCCTCTCGTTGCTTGGCTTTCCTCCGGTTGTTTTTTATTTTTAATTAAATTTTTTAATGTTTAATTTTCACAAAGATTTTGTTTTATTCATGTATTGAGTTTCGCGCCCGTGTGAATGTTTTAGTTTTGATAAATCATATTTCGCGGCCGATTTTCCGTATTTTTTTTTTTTTTTGTTTTTTGGGGTTTTGGGTTTTAAACACTGTATTTTATGTACATGTATTTATACGTTGCTTTTTTATATAACTGCACACACGGAGTTACGCTTTTTGTTGTTATATTATTATTATTTTTTTTTGTTTTTCGATATTGTTACCACAACACGGAACCGCTTCGTGTCAGTTTTTCAAACTGCTTTTTCTTTATTGTATATGTATATCGCAGTTATTTTATTATATATATATGTATTTTTTGTGAAATTTTTGGTTTAGATATGTATATGTGCATGCACCGCTTTTTCTTTTTATAATTTATTTTTTCCTTGAAAATTTTTTTTTTTTTTTTATGTATCTATATATGTATATGTATCTGTCACAGCACCTGGTTTTATATATATATATTTTTTTTTTTTAATAGAAAACAATTTTGTATTTGTAAATTAATATGTATACATATGTATGTATGTCACCGCACCTTTAATTTTTTTTGTATATGTCACTTTAATTATTTTGCCGCTGCTTTTATTTTTACTTTTTCCAAATAGTGCCTTTCTTAGCGGCTCGAAGGACCAATGTTTAAATCAGTAATGTCCGATTCGTTTTATCTTGATGACACTTACCACTTCCACTTATTTTAATAAAAAACACGGTTAAGCTTTAATTTCAATTTGGGTTTACTGAGCCCTTTTAACGATTATAACTTCAGTAATTACAATGTTTCGATTCGAGATAAATAGCAAAATAGCAGGCGACGGCGGGAAAGCGAGAATTAAGCGGCGATGCGTAGACTCCGTTTGTAGGTCAAAACGAGACTGATCTTAACTTTTTTGTTGATCCCCTTTTCACCAGTGTGGTATGTGTTTGCGTGTGTGGATGTCCTCTCGCCTGTGGGTAGTGGAATGTAGTTTCGGTGTGTGTGGTGTATTGATGGTGGTGGTGTATTGATGATGGTGGTGTATTTGTGTAGTGGCATTAGGAGGGGGCGGCTTATCTCATTTAGCCAAAATCTTTATAATTTAAATAGAAATTATAAAATCTATTTAAAACTTACCTTCCTCAACAATTTAACAACGTAATATGTAAAATGACGGCTAAAACAGGGTTGCAATTATATTTTTGCGTGACATTGCACGTAAATATACATGGGTTTTGGTCTGACACATTTTACAGCCATTGCAAATAATTTTCTGCGTGTGTTTGTTGTTGTGCCGGTGCACCAAGTGGAAATATATGCAATTCTTGCACCGTGCAAGGGTTTTGAAAGAGCAAGAAAATACCCCTATTATGTTCGAACATTTTTTTTTTGCTTGTTTGATTGTTCGCCACTTCTTCACCGCACTGCACTATATTTTATTTTATTTTATTTTGTTTAAAAGTCCATAGTGCCTGTCACTATGGCTCGAAGGACCATGAATAAATTTATACCCAATTTATTGGGGAACACATACCACTGCTTTGATTGAAATAAAAGTATCTGAGTTTTAGGTTTGTATTTAACAATTTTATTTAAAGGGTTAAGCTTGTATTTTTACAAGTTAATAAAAATGATGCCGGTGCTGGCGAACGCATGAGGGATTTACTTGGCGCCGCGTATGATCGAACGTACATACATATGTATATAACGAAAGTGTATCAGCGAGGAGTGTGTGACGAATTATTGACGTGGCGAATGTTGGTAGCGAATTGGACCGAGTGATGACGACGGAGAAGTGTGTCAGCGAATGTGTGTATAGCGAATGTAGTCTCCTTTCCTGTTGTCTATCCTTTTTGTTTAGTGGGTAAGAGCACAGGTGTGGTGAGTTGCGTTAAAGTGCCATCAGCTGTGGTGAATTGCGCTGTTGCATTAGGATGCGCCAGTTTTACCGGATAGAAGGGGTGGATGCTTAGCTCATTTAAACAAAGGGGTTTGAAAATTTCAAAAAAAAAAAAAATTTTTTTTTGCCTAGTTAAATTCTACAACATCTCTAGAATATTATCCCAAATTTTTAAGTTGATTCGATTAATAGTTTCGGAGATACAGCCTTGAGAACTTGTGCGCTAGGCTAGCTATGTACGCTAAGTTTCGCCGTCTTTAAATGTGTTTTTCTGGAAATCTAGCTTTTGAAGTCGATGGACACGATCTCTCGAAAAGTTATGGACCCATTTAGTTCGAATTGTGCACACATCTTTAAAATACCATTATCTACAACTTATTTTTTAACCTATTTAGACCTGAAACTGTTTTTTAATTGAAGTGTTTTTTGTCTATTTTTATTAGTCTTAGGGTGAAAAATTCTCAAGCGGTTTTGAGAAGCGATAATAAAACTTGGGAATGCGCGAATAAAATTAATAAGCCTAATTGCCTGTCACAAATAATAGCGATAAAAAATGAAGACGCGTGCGGTCGTTTCCACGGTTCAATTTCAATAGAGTCTTTATTTAATTTAATTTATTTGCTTAGCCTAAATCTTAAAACTAACGGCTTAAACTAGTGGTAATGTTCATATGTATAAAAAAGGGGAAAGTATAGTAATTCAACTTTCGTTAAATATTGTAAAATATTACGTTGAGGTAAGTAAGGTGAGTAATATTTTAGTATTACAAATGTATTATTAAGGTAAGTATAAAATAATTTAAATAATTCAATATTTTATTTTTATATATATAAATCTTCTGACCGTGTGTTTGCATTTGAACTGCTCCTAAACGGATGGACCGATTTGGATGAAATTTTGTGTGTATGTTTAAGGAAATTCGAGAATGGCTTATATTTACAATTTGGTCCACTGGAAAATGTTTTTAAAATTTTTTTTTCGTTTTTTGTCAATTGTTAATGTTGGAATGTTTGACCGATAGATGGCGCTACCATCGCAGTATCCAATATTCAAACCATAAATTGGCGTAAACGTGCATTAAACAAAACGATACCAAAGTAAAAGGCGACATCTGTGGATCAAGTTTTTATATTGTGGAGAGAGTTCGTTCTTAATACCATGTTCAGGCCGAAAATTTAAAAGGTTAGATTACATTGAAGCATTTCATAACCCAACAGTGTTCTCACTGCCATTAGAAAGACAGCTGTTATTGTCATTCAAGAATTTACATCGCTTAATATTTATCAAAAGAAAAGAATGTCATACAGTATTTTGAAATAAAAGCCGTCTTTTTTCAAATATTTTCCATATAATAGAAATAGTGGATGCATTTTTTCATTTGTTAAGTCGATTTTCAGGTGAAATTAGATTCATTGCTTTAAAAAAAAAAAATGTTTGCTTACATTTTTTCCCTTTGTAGTGTCTAAATCAGCTGTGATAATGTAACAGATTTCCAATGCTGACAAGTAGGTGGCGCAAAATCAGAGTCGCACAGAGCGATTTAGCGTAGATCAGTTTCAAACCATTTCAATGAAGTGATTTGGAAATGTCATTTTTGTATGGCGAAATCTTGATAAATTTTTAAGATTAGTGGGATAGTCCATTCAACAGCCGAAATCATGTTATTAAGTGTCGGTCTGAACATGGTATAAATAATAAATTGGGTGATTCAATACATCTATGGGTAGCTATAACATTTTTTCATACCTGCTAACTATTGGAGGGGGTATCTTGACAGGCAATTTAAAATTGCAAAAGGTCTGGCATAAAAAAATAGCGGGATAACTGAAGTGTTTATAAAAAATTTGGGATATACGGAAATCCTTTCGAAGCATTGCACAAAGCAATACAATATTTAAACGGGAACGATGAATACATATATGCGTACAATTTCAAACTGATCCTTCCTGAAAAATAATAAAATTGCTAAATATTGGAAATGGTAGAATAGAACTGCAATCAAATACACAATGCAATGAATTACAACTGGCTCATTTATCATTCGATGAATAATATACCACGGACATCGCAAAAGACTGATGCCATAACCTTGCCAGCCGATTTTTTTTGTCTTTCCACGCTTGAGAACCGTTTCTTAATATGAAGTCCACCAGGCTGACAATCGATTGGGCTCGATTGATTTCACTGATGCACAGCCAAAATTCAATAGGATTTTTACCCCGAAAACCAATTCTTTCTTAACGCACGAAATGCTTTTTGTTGCTTCATCAAAAATTCGATTATTCCTTAACTAATACTTATAATCTAACTAACAGAAATCATATAGATGGTGTTAGTAGTACTACCTATGTATCAGCCACAGTAAAACGTAGGCGGGTCCTCTAGTAATTTTTTATAATTCATTTTTCTTAATTTTCATTTCAGGTTTAAATATACATATCTAAATATATATATCTTGTCGCTTGACGCAACACCGGCTACCTTGACAGGATCATATTCCTTCAATATCCAGTGGAAGCACGGACAGTTTGTGGATGGGACGCTTAATCGTTCCCGTCTTGGTTGCCACGTCTGCGACCCGCACCGTGCCGTCTTGCCCTTCGACGGTTGCGACGACGCGCCCTAGTACCCACTGCTGCGGCGGCACGTCGTCCTCGTGGACGAGAACGAGGTCGTTGAGCTGCATATTGCGTTTGGGGTGCAGCCACTGGTTGCGCTCGGCCCATCAGGTATACTTTGGACCACTGTCGCCAGAACTGTTGCTTGAGACAGCAAACAAGTTGCCATCTCTCGCAACAACGAACTGGGTCCACTGGCACCTTCTCTGGGGGTAATACCCGCAGGGAGTTAACACCTCGCCGTCGTTGGGATCTTGGCTGAGAGGTACTAGGGGGCGAGAGTTGAGGATGGCCTCCACTTCGGCCTACACTGTTGCTAACTCCTCTGCTGTGAGTAGCGCGCTGCCGGTTACCCGAACGATGTGGTGTTTGGCGGACTTCACCGCGGCTTCCCATAATCCGCCGAAGTGTGCCGCCCGCGGTGGTATAAAGATGAAACTGCACCCTTCGTCTGCTGCGAATCTCTTCAGTTCTGGACCCATTGCTAGAAACGCCTCCTTCAATTCGCGCAGCTTGCGATCGGCGCCGACGAAATTGGTGGCGTTGTCGGTGAATATCTTCGTCGGGATTCCTCGGCGTCCAATGAACCTTTTTAGGGCGAGAATAAATGAATTAGAAGATAGGTCCGAAACTAATTCTAAAGGTACTGCTTTGGAAGTGAAGCAAACGAAAACTGCAATATATGTTTTTACGGGTGGTCGGCCGCGTATTTTTAACGTTGTGTATATCGGCCTACAGAAATCTACGCCACATATAAGAAAGGGCCGTAGTGCTCGAAGTCTTTCGACTGGAAAATTTCCCATTATTTGGTTTTGCAACTTCGGCTTGTAATGAAAACAATGTATACAGTTTCTTACGGTTCTACTGCAAGCTTCTCGGGCATTAATTAGCCATATGCGTTCTCAAAGAAGCGCAACCAACGCTTTAGCCCCAGCGTGGTGATTTCGAATATGCAGGAACCGTAAATACGTTATAACGAAGTGCGAACTTTTATTTAATAAAAGCGGAAATTTGGCATCGTTTGGGAGAGGTGCATTTAATAAGCGACCTCCTACTCGGATTAATTTGAACGACAGCGACTTATCCGAGTACTCATGCAAAAACGGGTTGAGTTTTTGCAAGTTTGCGGGTAGGGTGGTGCCTTTATGCATTTTTTGAATAACATCCGAAAATTCTGAATGTTGGACCACCTGTGCAATTTTTAGAAAACTCAAGTTTAGCTCTTCTGAAGTCAGATCTTGGCCTCTGGAGGATTTTGCTGGTCGCCTGATCCATCGTAATATATATGCGACCACACGAAGCAATTTTTTATGAGAAGAGAATTTTTCAATAATGTCCAATATTGAATTTTTCTGAGTAGTCGAAAGTAATGTAAATGTATTTTTCTTCTTCTCTAATGCTTCGTCTTCTGGTGAGAGCTGGAAGTGGTTATTAATTGGCCATAATGCAGGGTCTTCTAGGAGGAACTGTGAACCGCCAAACCATATTGAATTATTCAATTCGTCCACGTTACAAAACCGAGATACTTGATCCGTAGGATTTTGTTTCGTTGGCACATGTCGCCAATGTACTTTGTCAGTCAACTCTTGGATTTCGGACACTCTGTTTGCGACGAAGGTTTGTAGTGAAGATGGATGTGTTTTAATCCAATGTAAAACGATTTCAGAGTCTGTCCAAAATGTAATATTTTCGAAATGTCGACTCAACATAGGCGCTACTCTTGACCATAATTTCGAAAGAGGATGTGCTGCCGAGAGCTCAAGACGCGGAAGAGGTTTGGTCTTCAGCGGAGCCACTCTAGACTTTGCAGTAAGCAGCATGCATTTAGTACCACTAACAGATTGGCTTCGTATGTATATGCAGCATCCGTACGCCCTTATTGAGGCGTCGGAGAAGCCATGTATTTGGCAGATGGCACTCGACTCAACGTTTACGTAACGAGGAATGCTTATCGATGAGAGCTGTATTAGGTTGGCTTTAAAGTTCTGCCAGCTAGTGTCAAGGCGCAATGGAATCGACTCATCCCAATCTAGATTTTGGATTCAAAGCTCTTGCAATAAGATTTTTGTTTCGTTTAGTGGCTCGCAGATCATTAAAATTGTCATCTAAAACAAATCGAAACAAATCCTCTTTCGGCAACCAATGGATTCCTAACGTTTTAGTGGAACTTTTGTCATTGAAGCTTAATGACTTTTCAGTGCAATCACTGTCGAAAAATTTAGGGTGGTTCGAAAACCACTTCGTTAAGGTGAATCCTGCCGAGTTTAATATTTTAATTACCTCACTTCTCAAAAGATCTAGAGACTCAAAATTTTCGGACCCTGTTAATAAATCATCAACATAAAAGTCTCTGGCCAATGAACCGAGTGGGTACGAGGGCTGTCCGATCAATAACCGACCTCAACGTGAAGCATCTGAAAAAAAAAGTTTATACTTCAAATTGTGCATATTATAATAGCTACTCGCCAAAATTTCAGAAATTTATCTTGCGCAATTATCTGTTGACAGTCGTTTTTGTGAGTCTATTTCGGTGATTTCCCCAAAGTGGAAAAAATTGAATATCGAACTGTAATTAAATTTTTATTTTTGAAAGGCAATACGCCTTCACAAATGAGTTGGACTCTGTGTATGGTGACTCTGCACCATCGTTTACCACCGTAAAATTTTGGGCAGCTGAATTTAAACGTGGTCGCAGGAGCTTGGAAGATAATGAACGTCCTGGGCGTCCAAAAACTGTAACCACTAACGATAACATCGCTAAAGTTCATCAATTGGTACTAGACGACCGCCGGATTAAAGTTAGGGAAATAGCTGAGATTATGAAGATGTCAAAAGAAACTGTTTGTCACATATTAAACCAAGATTTGGGCATGAGAAAGCTGTCCGCGCGATGGGTGCCGCATTTGCTTACGCTAGACCACAAACGTGCGCGCATGAACATTTCCAGCGCTCTGTTGGCTCAGTTTAGAGGCAATAAAACCCGTTTTTGGCGCCGATTGATAACTGTAGACGAAACTTGGATTCATCATTATACGCCCGAAACAAAAAACCAATCTAAACAGTGGATTGAAAAGGGGGAACCAGCCCCAAAAAAACCTAAAGCTGTGTATTCGGCTGGGAAAGTGATGGCGAGTGTTTTTTGGGACAGCCATGGAATTATTTTTATCGACTATCTTGAAAAAGGAAAAACTATAACAGGAGCATACTACGCATCATTATTGGACAAGCTAAAGGAAGAAATTTCGAAAAATCGGCCACATTTGCAAAAAAAGAAAGTCTTGTTCCACCAAGACAACGCACCATATCACACCTCAACAGTCGCCATGGCGAAAATCCACGAATTGCGGTTTCAACTGCTTGACCATCCACCTTATTCACCGGATCTAGCACCAAGCGACTTTTTTTTGTTTCCTCAACTTAAAACTGCGCTCGGCGGCCAGAGATTTTCGTCAAATGAGGAGGCAATCTCTTTCCTGAACTCGTATTTTGCAGACAAAGACGCCAAGTACTATTTGGAAGGGTTGCAGAGATGGGAGCATCGTTGGGAGAAGTGTATGGAGTTACAAGGAGACTATGTAGAAAAAAAAAAAAAAATTTTGAAAAAGTCGCGTGCATCATGGTTAGGTCGGTTATTTATCGGACAGCCCTCGTATTTCATTGTATTGGCATCACTGAGCATTTGCAAACACCGTGTTGCGAGAAATGGAGCAGGCGCAGTGCCGTATGTTACGGTGTTAAGACGAAAAATTTGAATTTGCTCAGAAGGATGCTCTCTCCACACAATAAGTTGACTATTTCTGTCTTCTTCATGCACAATTATTTGACGGAACATTTTAGTAATGTCCGCTGTTAGTGCATACTTATGTAAGCGAAAACGAAGAAGAGTTGAATATGATTCTTCTTGGATGGTTGGACCTACCATCAAAAGTTCATTCAACGCTATTTGAGTTGAAGATCGACTCGAGGCATCAAATACAACACGTAATTTGGTTGTTGTGCTCTCGGGCCTTAAAACGTATTGATGCGGAATGAAGTAGTGTGGCGGAATGAAGTAGTGTGGCTCACTCGAGATCTTATTGTTCGTTGGGCTCATGTGACCCAGTGCTCTACATTCATTCATAAAGTCCAGATACATTTTACGAAGTTCTGGATTTTTGAATGTCCTTCTCTCCAGGGCCTGAAACCGCCGAACTGCGGTTTCATATGAGTGACCGAGTAACTTACGGTCAGCTTTAAAGGGCATTCTGACTTGAAGACGTCCTGAAGGCAATACTTTTCACACTCTTGTTGCTCTGGTGTGAATTCGATGCCATTTGATTCTGAAGGTAATTCTTCTAGAGCCCAAAATTTTGGACTACTGAATCGATTGACGTTAAGTCTTCTTCAGCTTGGCATAATGTGCTATGTAATCTGGGAGGAGAACTTATATTACTGGCGTATTTGCCAGATACAATCCATCCTAAAAGGGTTTTCTGAAGAGTTGGTTGGTTAGGACCATTTTTAATTTGACCAACAGCTAACAGATCGAAAAATGTTTCAGCACTCAATAGGATATCCACTTTTTTAGATTTGTGGAATTCTGGTTCCAGCCATTAACATTGATGTTATGGTCTGGATGATTTGCCGAAATGCATAGCATTACCCAGAATTCCGCCGAAAATTCAATATTATTTAACCGCGACTTGACAAACGCGCTTAGTTTTGACCCCACTTTTGTGTTGGAATTGGCAATTCCTATTACACTTAATGTTTTGTGCTGACGTCGAATCCGCAACTTTTGTGCCAAGTCCTCCGTCATAAAGTTGACCTGGGAGCTTGAGTTCAGCAACTCTCTCGCAGGCAGGTAATCTCCACAGCTGGTCCTCACTAAAATTACTGCTGTTGCCAACATGACCCGATCCGGCATACTGGCTGTATGCATGGCATGTGTGGTTGATGGTTGCGGATGAGGTACAGCGGTGAAGGACACTGGATACTGGTGCAACAGCGAGTCATGGGATCGATGGCATATGCGGCAACGATCCGCTCTGCATTTGGAAACGGTATGTCGCTTACGCAAGCAATTTATGCATAAGGGTACCGATTTTACGAGCTCGAAGCTGTTGCACCGGAAGAGCCTTCAAAGTAGGGCAGGCAGTTAGATGATGATCCCTCGATTTGCACTGTTGGCAAAGAGGCTGCCTCGTACTTGCTGCAACTAGCGCCGATTTGGTCCTATCTATTTGTTGTTGCTTCCCATGACTCGTACTGCCTGTTGGTATGGGCTTCGTCCTTAAGTGTGATGCTCCTTCCGCTGATAGTTGCTGGTATCTCCTATTTAGGGTGGCTTCACAGTCCTTCTACAGTGGCAGTTTGTCATAGTCCAGCGCTTCTTCCCATTTGGATCCAGTGGCAGGGTCAACCTTTGTCATTACAATGTGTATGATTATTGCGTTCGTTATTTGTTTTTTGGAGTCATGTGTAGAAGTTCACGCAAGTGAGGAAAGTTCTCTGATCGCCATTCACTTGGGAGTGGCCAGAAACGATTCTTTTACATATGAGTCAAGCAGCTCACGACTTCCGGTCTTTGACCAAGTATCCTCTGGGTAGCCTAAGAACATCCGTTTGAAGGCGAGCTAAAGTGAGAAGGCGAAACATCCCCTGCATAGGGTTGTGCGCTGGGTTTGGGACCCGCCACATAAAAAACACCCCCAATGAAAAGGAAAAAACAGCCTCGGATGAGAGACCCCCCTTTTGATGACGACCATGGCAAACGAAATAAGGACCACGATTTGAGGGCATGCACCTGGAATGTCCGGTCCCTTAATTGGGAAGGTGCCGCTGCCCAGCTGGTTGATGTCCTCGTGAAAATAAAGGCTGACATCACCGCCGTCCACGAAATGCGATGGACGGGACAAGGCGTGAGGCCAGTAGGTCCTTGTGACATTTACTACAGTGACCATATAAAGGAGCGCAAGTTCGGTGTGAGATTCATGGTGGTAGAGAGACTCCGTCGCCGAGGAATGTCATTCACTCTGGGAGATGATCGTCTAGCCAAAATCGCAATCAAAGCGAGGTTCTTCAAAATATCGCTGATTTGCGCGCACGCCCCGACGGAAGAGAAGGACGATGTGACCAAAGATGCCTTTTATGAGTGCTTTGAGCGCACTTATGAGAGATGCCCCCGCCACGATGTCAAAATCGTGCTTGGCGACTTCAACGCCAGGGTGGGCAAAGAAGGTATCTTTGGCACTACTGTCGGTAAATTCAGCCTCCACGAGGAAACATCCCCAAATGGGTTGATCGACTTCGCCGGGGCCCAAAATATGGTTGTCTGTAGTACTAGATTCCAGCATAAGAAGATACATCAAGCTACCTGGCTGTCTCCGGATCGAAAAACCACCAACCAGATCGATCATGTTGTGATAGACGGAAGACACGTCTCCAGTGTTTTAGATGTGCATGCGCTCCGAGGTCTTAACATCGACTCGAACCACTATATTGTTGCAGCCAAAATTCGCACCCGCCTCTGTGCAGCAAAAAACGCACGCCAAAAAACACAAGGAAGGTTCGACGTCGAGAAGCTGCAATCACAACAGACAGCCGAAAGATTTTCCACTCGGCTTGCACTCCTGCTCTCAGAGAGCAATCGTCAACAACTCGGTATAAGGGAACTGTGGGACGGCATTTCAAACTCCTTACGTACAGCTGCAACCGAAACCATTGGTTTTCGGAAGGTGCAAAAGAACAGCTGGTACGACGAGGAGTGCCGTGTCGCAGCGGAGAGAAAACAGGCTGCCTATCTCGCAACGTTACGATCGACCACAACACGTGCGGGATGGGATAGATACCGAGAGTTGAAGAGGGAAGCGAGACGCATTTGCAGACAGAAGAAATAAGAGGCCGAAATGCGTGAGTACGAACAGCTTGATAAGCTGGCCGACAGGGGTAATGATCGAAAAATCCACGAAAAAATGCGGCGGCTTACAGAAGGTTTAAAGACCGGAGCATACTCCTGTAGAACCCCCAAAGGTGATCTAGCCACCGATGCCCAGAGCATACTTAGATTATGGAGGGAACACTTCTCCAGCCTGCTGAATGGCAGTGGACACATAACACCAGGAGAAGGCGAACCCGATTCCCCAATCGATGACGATGGAGCAGACGTTCCATTACCCGGCCATGAAGAAGTTCGAATAGCAGTTGCCCGCCTGAAGAACAACAAAGCGGCAGGGGCCGACGGATTGCCGGTCGAGCTATTCAAGCACGGCGGCGAAGAACTGATAAGGAGCATGCATCAGCTTCTTTGCAAAATATGGTCGGATGAAAGCATGCCCAACGATTGGAATTTAAGTGTGCTATGCCCAATCCATAAAAAAGGAGACCTCACAATCTGCGCCAACTACCGTGGGATAAGCCTCCTCAACATCGCGTACAAGGTTCTATCGAGCGTATTGTGTGAAAGATTAAAGCCCACCGTCAACAAACTGATTGGACCTTATCAGTGTGGCTTCAGGCCTGGTAAATCAACAACCGACCAGATATTCACCATGCGCCAAATCTTGGAAAAGACCCGTGAAAGGAGAACCGCCACTCACCACCTATTCGTCGATTTCAAAGCTGCTTTCGACAGCACGAAAAGGAGCTGCCTTTATGCCGCGATGTCTGAATTAGGTATCCCCGCAAAACTAATACGGCTGTGTAAACTGACGTTGAGCAACACGAAAAGCTCCGTCAGGATCGTGAAGGACCTCTCCGAGCCGTTCGATACCAAACGAGGTTTCAGACAAGGCGACTCCCTATCGTGCGACTTTTTCAATCTGCTGCTGGAGAAAATTATTAGAGCTGCAGAACTGAATCGAGCAGGTACAATCTTTTATAAGAGTGTACAGCTGCTGGCGTATGCCGATGATATTGATATCATCGGTATCAACACCCGCGCCGTTAGTTCTCCTTTCTCCAGACTGAACAAGGAAGCAACGCAAATGGGTCTGGCAGTGAACGAGGGCAAGACGAAATATCTCCTGCCATCAAACAAGCAGTGGTCGCACTCACGACTTGGCTCTCACGTCACTGTTGACAGTCATAACTTTGAAGTTGTAGATAATTTCGTCTATCTTGGAACCAGCGTAAACACCACCAACAATGTCAGCCTGGAAATGTAACGCAGCTACTTCGGACTGAGTAGGCAATTGAAAAGTAAAGTCCTCTCTCGACGAACAAAAACCAAACTCTATAAGTCGCTCATAATTCCCGTCCTGCTATATGGTGCAGAGGCTTGGACAATGACAACAACCGATGAGTCGACGTTGCGAGTTTTCGAGAGAAAAGTTCTGCGAAAGATTTATGGTCCTTTGCGCGTTGGCCACGGCGAATATTGCATTCGATGGAACGATGAGCTGTACGAGATATACGATGACATTGACATAGTTCAGCGAATTAAAAAACAGCGGCTACGCTGGCTAGGTCATGTTATCCGGATGGACGAAAACAATGAAGCTCTGAAAGTATTCGACACTGTACCCCCCGGGGGAAGCTGAGGAAGAGGAAGACAACCACTCCGGTGGAAGGACCAAGTGGAGAAGGACCTGGCCTCGCTTGGAATATCCAATTGGCGCCACGTAGAGAAGAGAAGAAACGACTGGCGCGCTGTTGTTGACTCGGCTATAATCGCGTAAGCGGTGTCTACGCCAGAAAAGAAGAAGAAGATTTGTTTTTCATCGCCCAACGATAGCAATGAATCATATACCGCTGACACTTCGTCAGTCATTGAACGCAGGGAAGGCGCAGAAGGCTTTGGGATTGTTGGCAGCTCAAAAAATTTAGATATTTCATAAGCTATTTTGAGACTTGCCAACGCTTTCGGATAATTTTCATCCGACATCTGAAACGCTTTAACTGTTCCCAGAGCCTCTCCAGAAGACAATTTACCAAATGGTTAAATTTCTCAATATCTGGGATATTTGGATCATTATGAACCAAGCTCTCGAACAAACTCATAAAATTTTTAAACTCTGAATATTCTCCCTTGAATTTCGGCAAATTCATATTAGGGAGCCTTGAGCTGTGAGAAGCTACGAAAGATGTTTCGGCAAGTGAATTTTTATTTTTTGCTAAAATTGACTTAATTATGGACTTCGTTTCAACGATTATGTCCTCTAACTCCCCTCGGGCCATGTCGTCTTCATCAATTTCTTCAATCTTTGATTGGCATTTCATTAATTTTTCACTATATGAATTTAATATATCTAAACGACATTCCAATTCTATTGGATCTAAAGACATAGTCTTTTCGAGAAGGCCCGTTTTAATGCGCAAAATACTACTTTTCGCAACCGTTCTTTGACGTCTTAACGATTTTAAGTCCGTCAACTCCTTACTTGGAGACAGGTTTGCGAGAGTTGGCTTTGGCTTGCTCATTTTGCGTTGGTTAAATTAAATTTCCGAAAGAAGGACTATAACGGTTGGCAAAAGATATATTAAGAATCGATATGGCGAAAACGAAAAAAATATATGTCGATTCCCAAATATACGAAAGCCAAACCAATAGCAATAAAAGTTGGCAACAAATATATTTGGAATCGGTTACGAAAACGAGAAAAAAAAATAATATCGATTTTCAAGTATACGAAAGCCAAACCAATAAATGTGCAAAATGAGCAATAGCACAAAAAAGTAATTTAATCGGAAAATGTCCGAACGAAAATCGACAAAAATTGCAAAAAAAAAAAGGACGATAATTGCAAACGCGGATCGAAAAAATTGCGAAAAAATATAATAATTTAATTTTGCAATTAAGAATTGTTCACCTTTATTTCAAAACTAGCAAACCCGGCGAACTCCGGCTTCGTTTTATGTAACATTTAGTTTGGTGATTAAAAGATGAAAAAATTTTTTTTTTGTTTTATATTTGAAAAGGAAAAATTATATTCCATAAAGGTGATGCCTCCAGGCAAGCATTCAATTTATCTGTAGGCGTTCCACGGGGAATTACTGGCAACGTCTGCCTGTAATCGCCTGCCAACAATATCATCAACCCACCAAAAATGTTGTTATTTCGCCGAAGATCCTTCAGTGTGAAGTTAAGTGCTTCAAGTGATTTCTTATGTACATACCATTGTGCACTCATCCCAAACAATGAGCTTGCATTGCATCAACAATTTTCCCATTTCACTGGATCGGGAAATATTGCATGTTGGAGTATCAATTGTGTTTAAATTGAGTGGCAACTTAAGCGCAGAATGTGCAGTACGACCGCCATCTAGAAGAGTCGCCGCAATTCTAGACGTTATTAACGCCAAAGCTTTGTCACATCTTGATCGAATAGTGGCCAAAATCAATGAAATTACAAATGTTTTCCCTATTCCTCCAGGAGCGTCCAGGAAGAATAGACCACCGGTATTATCGTCCACCGCTTGCATTAATGTCTCGTATACTTGTTTTTGTAGTTGTGCAGCTGCCTCAATACCTGTGTCCCTAAGAACGTGTGTATTTTAATATTTGACAGATGTCGCTTGCAGTCTGTCGTGCTCAATGTGTTCAGCACTTGACTCTTTAACAAACCGCAAGTTTCGGCCATTGGTTGACCGTGACAACGGAGATGCGAAAGAAGCGTGCGACACTTGTTATTATGAATGTATGTACATGTGTATATGGCTCGCATTTGCTTTCGTAAACATACAGGCAAATGTGCCAAAGAAATAATATATGTACATATGCATGTGTCATAGAAATTCTATTGGTACAAATATGGAAATGATAATGAAATAATGCGAATATGCATATTTCATGAAGGTCATCAATTTTCTTCTTCAGTCGAAATAAATATAATTTATTTGAAATATTAATTTATTTAAAAATTAAATAAAAAAAAATAAAATTAAAATTAAAATAACGTTTCCTAATTTTTCCCGATTTTGTAAAAATAATTAAAACTTTTACCATTTTCCAGAAAACAAAGGTTCATATAATACAAAATAATCACGCAAATGTGACTCAGAGAATGCTTTGTATATTTTTCTTCAAAGCATTTCTCTTTATTTATTCTGGCATGAATTAAGTCGTTTTACATATAGTTTTGCCACTGCACGTGCTCAATTCTGCTAAATAGCAGCGACAACGGCGAATTTCTTACTTTGATTCTATCGGCTCTGCCGATATCATCTGCCGCCAAATCGAACATCATACAGAATTCAATTTGCACCTTCTCTATACTTTACATTCTCTGGCCCGGCGCGCTTTTCAGACTGCATCGCAAACAACGGCCACGACGCTATGGGGGTATTGTTTACTGTTTGAATTTTTTAATTCGTAATATCTTTTGAATGGAAAGTCCAATTTAAATAATTTAAAAACTATGTTATAGGTAGTTAAATGGTCTTGACCATAAAATAATTTATATAGATAAGGATTAATATAAACACATAAGTAGCATGGCTTAAATTTGGTTAGCATTTTCATTAATGTTTAAAGTGAAAAAAGTTGTTGTAGTGACATAACTACAATAGTTGGACATATGCTACCGCGGAGTTTTTTGTAGACATTATGATGTTATTCAATATTGTTGTACATTATTTAGTTCTATCGCTAATAGTTTCGGCAGCGCATTCGACGAAAGACATTTTAAGACTCATTTTTCTACACCTTTGGTTACATTGTTCAAATTTTACCAAAATGAAATTTTTTCCAAATGAAAAATTTTTTCAAAATGAAATGTAGCCGATGTCAAATTGGAAGAATGTACTTTTTGATCCTATTCATTACAAAAATAGGTACAAATCTTTCCTCTTTATAATATTAGTATAGATAAAGGGCTACCGCAAAATCCCAAATCACTTATTCACTTTGAATTCGTACATACATAGTACGTATATGTAGAAGTATGTTTAATGTAAATATGTAGGTATGTAAACTAAATACAATACAATATAATATGAAGTGAAAAGGGAGAGCCAAAAACTGAAAGTGCACTCGTTTTGTTGTAGTTTGCCTTTTTTTGCACTGCTTTCAGTAATTCGCACTCGTTACCTGGTGCGTCGGCTATTTGCCGGCGCTTACGTTCCTTTAACACAGGATGCAGCGGCAGCTCATTCCCACTACGGCAGCGGATTGATGGCAGCGACGTGATGGCAGCAGCGAGTGATGGCAGCAGCGATTGATGGTAGCAGCGACTGATGGCAGCAGTGAATAATGGCAGCGGCGGTTTGATGGCAGCAGCACTTGATGGCAGCAGCGATTGATGGCAGCAGCGAATGATGGCAGCCGCAAGTGATGGTAGTAGCGACTGATGGCAGCAGTGAATGATGGCAGCGATGTGATGGAGTTGACGTAGCAAAATTGGACACTTGGGGACACTACGAGATTTGGTAGCGGCACTGGAAGCGGTAAGTATTTAATAGTGGTACTTCACTCTTACAGCTCAAAAAGCGGTATTTTGTTGCGGTAGTTTTTAACGGCACTTTACGATTAACTCTTAATTTTTTGTCATACGGCACTTTTACACAATGTATATAATTAATTTTAATTTTTTTTACTTTTAGCCGAGACTATTTCGAACCACTTGGTGTTATTAACGTGAAACACACTGTACCGCACCTTCTCCACGTCACGTATACGTATATATGTATGTATGTATATGTAGGTATTCTATTTTATCACTTCCTATGTTCCTTTTTTAAAGATTTGCCGCTGTACACGTCACTTCACTCCCCTTTAACGTTGTATATATGTAAGTATATATGGCTGTATATATTTTTAAATATATTTTTCTCCTTTAGCCTTTTTTGGTATATGCACATATATTTGCCCCTGTGATTGACACTTTCACTCGTTTCTATCTTTTTATTTAAAAACTTCATTAATTTTTATGTTTTATTTATTTCTTTATTTTTTGTTTTGTATGTACTTCGGTACCACTGCACTACACGTTTTTGCTTTGTGTTTTCTATGTATATAGGTACGTGATGTTGTTATTTCTTTGTTTTTTTCCAGGTTTTTTCAGGTTGAATTTGTCTTCACTTCGCTTGTCGAAAGGTCGAAAACGAAACGAGTTGACAGGCAATTAGAAACGAAAGTTAGCACTAACAATATTAGTTGGCATTTTATTAAAAATATAACTAAGTTCACGCACTTAGTCCCTGCTCGGGCGCCATGAAAAATTCTCAAGCGTTTTCGAGAAGCGATAATAAAACTTGGGAATGCGCGAATAAAATTAATAAGCCTAATTGCCTGTCACAAATAATAGCGATAAAAAATGAAGACGCGTCCGGTCGTTTCCACGGTTCAATTACGAGTACAATAGAGTCTTTATTTAATTTCTTTTAGTTGCTTAGCCTAAATCTTAAAACTAACGGCTTAAACTAGTGGTAATGTTCATATGTATAAAAAAGGGGAAAGTATAGTAATTTTCAACTTTCGTTAAATATTGTAAAAGATTACGTTGAGGTAAGTAAGGTGAGTAATATTTTAGTATTACAAATGTATTATTAAGGTAAGTATAAAATAATTTAAATAATTCAATATTTTATAATTTTTTTAATTCATTTTTCTTAATTTTAATTTCAGGTTTAAATATACATAAACATATATCTTGTCGCTTGACGCAACATAAAAAAATGTTAAAAAAAATACATTTCTACAGGGTAGGTAGAAAAGGCCGTATCGTACAGTAGGCTCATACATAATTATATAAAAATGTTAATAATACATCAATTTAAACAAAACAAAACTTTCAGAATTTACTCTTATTGTAATAAAAAATAGAAAATATAACACTAAAGCTAAGGGATCAACTTTCTTAAATAATGAAGTAATTCAAAGTATACTAATATTTACTCGGTTTTGCTCGTTTCGCAATAACCATAATAACTTATTAATTTTTAATATTTTGTCCACAGCCTTTATTTTTAATTACGCTTTTTATACGTTTTGGCATAATCTCAACTAATTTTTGAATAAATTCATTCGGTTTTTTTCCATTCCGTTTGTATACGACTGTACAGCTCATCCAGGTTTTTCGGTGCTTTTTCGTACTTTCCCAATCGCATTTTCATTATTGCCCATAAATTCTCAATGGGATTGAGATCAGGACTTTATGCAGGCCACTCCATCACCGAAAATTTTTGAAGCGCCAACCATTCCTGCACAATTTTAGCGGTGTGTTTGGGATCACCGTCCTGCTGAAATACTACTTCTTCCTCCGGGTACGCGCTTTTGTCTACAAAATCAGGCAAGAAGGTCTTCAATATTTTAAGGTAATCCTCTTTTTTCATTCATTTTTCTATCGATTTTATGGATTGGTCCAAAAAGCCACCATGTGAAGCAGCTCCACATCATCAAGCTGCCTCCGCCATGCTTAATAGTTTGCCTCTCGTGATGTCTTTGAATCCTTTCATTGGGTCGCCGCCAGTAATAACTTTTTCCATCTGATTGAAAACGATTTATTTTCACCTCGTCAAACCAAATTACACGTTTCCAGTCATCAACGTTACAATTTTTATGGCTTTTGCAGAAACTAAGTCGTACTTTTCTATTTTTCTCAGATAATGCCGGCTTTTTTTCTTACTGCTGACTCAAAACCAATCCGATTCAGTGCTCTGCGTGCTGTCCATTCGCTTACACCCTTATTTTTAGCTTTTGCGGCCCTTTCTGGTGTAGCTGTGTTGCCCTTTTGCATTTCCCGGATCATGAGGCGTGCATCTGCCTCCGTGAGCAATTTTGGTCGGCCACCTTTGTTTGTTTACCGGACAACATTTCGTCTTTTTTGCACGTTGGTTACGCTGGCTAACACCTTATCCGCAATTTGCCTTGACGAGAGACTATCTGTTGTCAATGTCACGATGCTGTTTTTTAATTCAACAGATATTTTCTTCATTTTTTTTTAAGTAAATATTATCTCGTCAAAAAACTTTAAAAAAGTGAAACACGTGCACAGAAAATGCAACTGAATAAGTAAACAAAAAATAGAGGTTGAATAAATGCGACATTGCAAAGATTTTGTTTTCTAACTGGTCATTCAAATTTTTTTTCATAAACGCGATAGTAGGCTTTTGTAAGAGGAAAAACAAGTGAACAAATTCCAAAAGTTTTGTTAAAATTGATGAAGTACTAAAATTTTTACGGGACCATACCCCTTTCAGACCTTCAATACACAATTGTGCGGGTAAGACTAAAAATATGTTAAAAGTTTTTTTTCGCTTTACTACGTGTTAAGACTCGAAAGCAATGATTGTGCCATTTATTTCTAACGGTTCTTTACAACGGTTGCTTTGATTTTTTGTATATTTTTGTCACAATTTGCAAAGTTTTGAAATATTCAGCCATGTTGTGTTGTCAAGAATGGAAAAAGGTAAATTGAAATAATTTTTGTGCAGTGTTTTAGTTTCGTGATATTTTGCAAAAATGTGTATTGAAAAATATTCAATAAACTATATGTTGTCTTCTTGTGAAAAAATTATAATTAAATTAAGTGTTTTGAACAAGTTTAAAAAAGGACCACACAATTCTGCGCTTCAGGCTTTGACCTCGCATTTTCATTTACCAGCACAATTGTGTCATTCCAAGTCATTTCAATTTGAATCTTGATGAGAACGTGCTTCAAGTTCTCCAAATATTGGAAAATTCCGATGCTGACTTTAATTCTGATGACTCAAATGATGATGCGCTCTGGGAACCACCAAATAGGCAAATGGGCGGTTCATCCGAGTCGGAAAAGTAATGAAACTTCTTCGGAAGATGAAATTTTACTTCCAGCTAATCAAGAGCCAACTGTAAGTCATGTAAATACAAGCGTATCTGCTCGGGATGAAGTCTGGAAGAGCGTCGGTTTTGTTGACTCGACGCCCCTGCAACAAACAAGTCATCAAGGAAATATTTTAGTTGGTAAACCCATGGAGTATTTTCAGAAATATTTTCCTGAAGATCATTTTCAAAACGCCGCGTTTTTCACGAATAAGTATCACTTATCTCAGCATGGATGTGTCCT
This sequence comes from Bactrocera dorsalis, assembly GCF_023373825.1. Classification (NCBI taxonomy): domain Eukaryota; kingdom Metazoa; phylum Arthropoda; class Insecta; order Diptera; family Tephritidae; genus Bactrocera; species Bactrocera dorsalis. The sequence goes on from NC_064308.1 coordinate 27,657,899, forward strand.
CAATGCTACTGCTGCCGATATTCAAAATCTTTATGGACTCCATATCATAATGGGTTGCCTAGCTTACCCCAGAGTCCGGATGTATTGGTCGGAAGGCTTCGGATTAGCACAAATAAAAAACGCGATGACCAGAGATAAATTCTTTACATTAAGGAACAGTCTCCATTTTATTGATACTCTACAGCCTCCGACAAACAAACTGTTTAAGATTATAGACTGCGTTAGACCTCGATGCCAAGCCTAGCAACAGAAATTACGGAATACTCGATTGATGAGCAAATGATCCCATTTACAGAAAGGGCGTCCATGCGGCAATACGTTAAAAATAAACCGAGACCTGTAGGTCTTAAGAACCTTGTTGTTGCGACTTCCGGCGGGCTTTTCGTCGATTTCGAAATATTCCAAGGAGCAGGAACTTTTTCTGACACTGGCTTGGGAGTTGGACCGTCTATTGTCATCAGATTGACAAAACATTTGCCGAAAGGGAGTTTTCTCTATTTAGATCGATACTTTACCACGATTTCGCTTTTAGAAAAGCTCCTGGAACTCGGCTACAAGGCTACTGGGACCAGAGCTTTAAACCGCTTGTCTGTGCAGAGAATGGATTTCCCGTTAGACCGAAATATGAATAGAGGAGACATAAGCCAGTTTGTGAAAGGTAATGTAGTTGCAGTTAAATGGCGCGATAGCAAGTGCGTTACGCTAGTATCCACAGAATGGGGAAAAGGCCCAGTTGGAGTGGTACAAAGGTGGTGCAAAAAGGAACGCAAGCACATAATGCCCTCATATCGTGAAGCGTTACAACGCTAAAATGGGCGGAGTCGACGCAGCTGATCAGGCAATGGAATATTACAGAATTTTTATAAAAACGAAGAAATGAATGATTGACATGGCAGTATGCAATGCATGGAGGGAGTACAGAGCCGATACACTAAAGGCGGGCATGCGAAAAAATTATATTAAAGACCTATTTAAGTTTAAATCTGAGCTCGGCGAAATATTGGCTAAATTCATTGAAAGGCCAATTAATCCACCTATTCCGTATTGCACATAAAGCCAGCAGCAGAGCCAGCTGCAAAAAGAAACAGACCCCTGGATCCTCCCGTTGATGTACGTACTGATCGGTATGATCACTGGCCAGAGGCAATGGATATGACAACACCACGAATGTGCCGCGTGAAAGAATGTACAAGCAGAACTAGAATAAAATGCTCCAAATGCGATGTATTTCTCTGGCTAACCAAAAATAAAAACTGTTTTCAGGAGTACCACACAAAAAAATGATCGCTTTCAATCAATGTACATGAATATTATTTTTAAATACATTCCATCAATAGAAAATCATTTTTTTTCTTGAAATATAATTTTTAAAACGTACTGCTTTTTCTTTCAATAATATGGCCTTAAGACCGGTAATACACAATTGTGCGAGTCCTTTTTCTAGGAATCCTTCTCCACATAATTTTTTTTCTTATTTTTATTGCATTTACGATGGTCATATTAGCAACTGTGCGAAGCGGCGTTAAAATCTGTAAACTTTAATTTCTCAGATCTGAAAGGGATACATGCAGTATTGATAACCATTTACTCAGTTATGCACGCTACTGTATATGCAATAATACAACAAAAAACAAGTTCTTATCAAGGGTACTTCAAAATAATATATTACTTTTAGTGTACTCGTATCGTATATGAGACGGTAGGTCTAAATGGATTAAACCAATAAATGGCGGAAAATTTACAAAAAAAAATTCGATTTTTGTTCCAAAGTCTGAGAATAAAAGGAATACTTTAATATTTTCTTATTTCCTTCGTTCATAAACGAGATTTATATAAGTATGTATTAACGGAATATGATTGGTTTTTTTAATTTTATATGAACCAATAATATAATAAGTTATGCTGTCGAGAGCACTATTTTGTGAGACACCCAAGGGTTGAGGTTTCAACGGCTGAATTTTCAACATTTGTATATCAAAATTTCAGGAGACATTGTTCAAATATGTACCTTTGATATGCCATATTATATTTTACAAATATATGATTGCTTATAATATAATAAAAAAAATTTTAAAATATCTTTTTTGTACCTTTGAAACCCACCTAACCCCTTAAGAAGATCACAAAAATGTAACCAAATTGTACGCGTTAGTAACCGCAATTGAATATGTGTTAATTTTCTACAAAAAAAAAATCGCGCAAAGGGAAAACGCATTATATGTATATAATATGTATGAAAGTAAAATCAACGATTTTTTATATCTTTTAATTTTGAATGTGATTAGATTTGTTTGCAGAACGTTTAAATGCATAGCTATTTGCTGTCAGTTGTTGATAGTTCATAATTAAAATCACAATTCCGTAAATTTTTCATATATATTTTTTTACAGTACAAATTATAAATAATTGTGTTGAAAGTTGGAACAGAAGCATTAGAAAATATTTTGCTCACAATTTTACATACAGAAACGATTTAAAGGTGGTTACTGAGGATCTGAAAATTACATTCGAACTGAAAAAGGTGGTCACTAATAAAACCTATTCATCACGCAAAAGTCTCAAAAAATAAATCGTTACAGGTAATCTGTATAATAACCGCGCTTCCAATGAACTTTTCTGTCACATACGCAATATATTAAATATAGAGATTTGTCTTAAATATATCGATTTTAATATAAATAAGTCGGATATGAACAAAATGCAGCAATGGAACTAAATATTCCTATGGCCTATAGTAACGGGTTATCCAAATAGATTTACTTTTCTATATAGCCCTTTTTTGAGAAATGACGCGTGAGTTGTTTCAAGCTGTCATGTTATTCTTGTTAAGTATTGTTTGGCTTTATCATGGAAAAACTTACTCTACATCGTTAACAACGTTTACAAATCGTCCAACGAAAATTCCCGTTCTGTCAAGAACGCTTTGCTCAACTCATGGTCAAGATAATCGGTCTACTGTGCATACTAATCGCAACACTATCACCCATCGTGAGACCCAGCATTCATTATTGGGTAATATTGGGGCCAATAGACCACGTTCGGCACGCAGTGAAGAAAATATAGCAGTAGTAGATAAGAGTATACACGATCCGTGGAGGGTCGATTTGAGGCGGTTTGTAGTAACTCGGACTGACGTACGGAACGATTTGGTTTGTGGTCCGGAGAATTATCGGTCGCCATTTCTTCAAAAATGATGCCGGTGAGAACGTAACCGTGAATGGCGATCGTTATCAATGATACTCGACTATTTGATGCCTGAAATTGATCGGTGACATTTGGTTTAAACAAGACGCCGCCAATTCCCACACATCGCATCAATCAATGGATTTATTGAGAGAACACTTCGGTGGGCAAATAACTTCACGTTTTGGACCGGCCAATTAGCCACCAAGATCGATTGATATCACACTGTTAGACTTTTTTGTATTGTTTAATTACCGACCCAATTTATTGGGGAATACAGATGATTTCAATATTCACTTACACTCGCGCGAGTGTTTAAAATGAAAAAAGGTTATTTGGTTAAAAGGTAAAATTTATTTAAAATTATCGCTCGTTTACAGTGCAATGGTTTGCGAAAATATCTCGCATATATATAGTAGGTAGAAGCGTTGGACCGCTGCAAGTCGGCGCAGGCGGAACGATGATGAAGCAAAAAGTGCGGCGCAGTGTAGAATCGAAAATATTAAGCGATCGTTGATACGCGGCTTGTATAGATCGTGACAAGTGCGGCACAGTGTCGAAAAGCAAGTCCAAAAAAGATGTTGATGTGCGAAATGCAAAAACCGAATGTGTCCGCTTTCCCTTTTACCCATCCTTTTAGTTGAGTGGGTTGATTGATGTAGAGGTGTGGTGAGTTGTGTTGAGTGGTAATGTATTAATATGGTGTCATCAGATGGTGAATTGAGCTGTCCTTTGTTAGTGTGCGCCAGTTGTCCCGGATAGAGTGGGGGCAGGCTGAACACATTTAAACATCCTGGGCCCCCTAGGCGAATATTTTGCCTAGTATTCTGTATTTTGGCGTACTGCTGTTTGAGTAGCCGAGGCGCAGAACAGCACAGCAGAAGTATTTGATGATGGAGTTTTAATATACTCTCGTTTATCCGGGTGTGCAGACAACGGATTTTGATTTAAACATAACACATGTATTTTGAATGTATTTTAATTTGCATGCAGGTATTTGAGAAAATCAACTTTATTTTGAGTTTGCGGTTTTGACTCATTATTATAGCAAACAAAAGTATGTGTTGTTTGCTTTTGTTTATTTCATTAGCGGTTATTTGACAATTGTTTATTATTTGTCTGTTCTTTATTATCGGCTTATGAAGGATAGTAACTCCACGCCTGGCTCAGATATGGCCAGAATAGGTACTCCTTTGCTCTGGAGTTAGGACTGTGACAAAGGAGGGATCTTGCGAGAGAGTGGCCGGTAATTGTGAACGGCTTCATTAGAATTATAATTTTTTAAGTGGTATGTGATTCTCACCAACTACCCTTATGAGAAGCGCTAATGTAGGTGCGATAAGAGCTACCTTTGCTTTTGTTAAGTCTAGGTGCGTCACAGTATTGCATTGGGAGTATGGTGATCCCTTAACTTGCTTTTGAGATTCTATTTATTTGAAAATTTAATCCTCTGTGGGGCAATATTGTATGAAAAGTGTCAATTTTGTTTTTTTTTTTTGACTTTTTGAGACACTTTTTTTTATAAGTTTAAGTGCGTATGCACTAATTTGACGTTTAGTACCGCGCCACATAGCTTGAGATTTTTTAAGCAGGTTTTTTGTATCATTATTAGCAAAAGCCATCCTGCGGGGTCGAAAAGTTACGAACATATCTTTTTGTTTTTATATGAAGTTGTCAGGGGGAATCTGACTTTGTTTTTTCTACCATTATGTGGGGTATTCGAAAATTGTGGCTCTAGTGGTTGTCGTACGACGTACCGACCATTATATGATCGAGTAGTTGTGGCTTTAGAAAAGTCCTCACAATACTGATCTTCTAGAGTTTGAAATTTCCTTAATTGTGAATTATGGTGTTTATTTGTATTGTACTCAACTTGAGTTGGTATGGTTGTGACTAGTTTGGTAACTAGTCCATTTTGTATTTCGCTGTGTAGCGTTTGAACTTTTTGAGCCTTTGAGCAACATGGTGTCTCTTGGCTATTTTTAGAATTTTGTTTTTCGAGATTTTCTTTTGCAATTAAACCCGTGGTTCTTGATTTATAAGCGCATGGGGTGGGCTGTTATAAGTGCTGTAATGAAGCATTGAGTGATGTCTTTTATGACAATATATGCAATTGAATTTGCTTTTGGAATTTTTATATGTGTTCGCATGTGACAAGCAATTTGTGCACAATTTTTTTAATCTCACGAAATTGTTTCTTTCATTAATTTTTAGTTTTTTAAACTTCTCGCAAGATATCAGTTTATGCCCTCTTGTACATAGTTCGCATGACGTTTGTTTTCTTTGTTCTGATATGAACGTTTGCGTTTTGTAAAAGCTTTTGTTTAAATTTTTGTTGCTTCTAGCTTGGGGTCTATTTAAGCTTCCGTTCTGGTCGTGTTTGTTCTTAGTTTTGAGTATTTTTTCTTCTAACCTTTCCGCAATTTCATATTGGGTGGTGAGAAAATCTTTCATTTGTTACCACGTTGGGCACTTTTTTCGTGATGAGAGCGATTGCTCCCATAGAAGTAACGACTTTTCTGGTAATGCGACGGTGCAAATGTTTACCAGAATTGGGTCCCAGCTGTCTGTGGGAATATTTTGTGTCGACAGAATCGACAAACAATTAGAAACAGTGGATTGTAGTCTTACAAATTCTTCACTTGTTTCTTTCTTGATTGTAGGCAAGTTTAATAGTGTCGTTACTTGCTTGTCGACCAATATTCTTTTGTTTTCGTAACGTGCTTTTAGAGCTTCCCAAGCCAAATTGAAATTATCGTCATTAAGAGCGAACTGTTTTACTATTATTCCTGCTTGACCTTTAGTTTTGTGCCTGAGGTGATACAATTTTTGCGCATGTGACAATTGAGGATGGTTTATGTACACGGCCGTAAACATGTCCCGGAAGTACGGCCATTCTTCATAACCTCCGTAAAAGGTTTCTGTGTCACATGCGGGCAGCTCGAGGTAGATGCCTGAACTTGCCTTTTGACTGTCTATTTGTGGCAGCTCTACTCTACTGTGGGGAGTAGGTGCAATTGCTTTTATTAGCTTTATTTGATCGGAGATCATAGCTTTTGTTTCTTCGAACTGGTCTAAGCAGTTTTCGTATATGGCGTAAGCAGATAATTTAATATTTTGTGGCAGATCTGAATCGGCGGCGTCATGAGCCGCTTGGAGGCGAGTCCAAAAGTTTTCAAGATTTTGAATTTTGATTTCTAATAACGATTCAGAGTTTTCATGAATCGGTGAAGAGGCAAATCTAGTGCAGTATCTTGTTAAACTTTTACTTTGTGAAATGAATTTAACAGCCTGTTTTGAGCGTGTAGCTCCTGCAGGTGTATTTTGATTTGTTGCGTTATTAACCATTTTGGTTTTATTTTATTTTTTATTTGTAAATAATTAAATTTGTTTTTGTAAATAAGGCAATAGGGTATTGCTTGAAACCGAATACTCTTTTCGGTAAAAAGAGTTTTGAATTTCGATTATCTTGCTAAAATAGTGTTAGTTTTATTAGCGTTTTATTTTTTGGTATTTAATTGCGATAGAATTAGTTTTATTTAAATTTTTTCTTTTCTTCAATTAATTTATATTTCTTATGTCCTAATGTTGTGTAATTAGGCACACCCTAATACGTGTACTTGTATTTAAATGCGTATGTATGTACTTATGTTTTGTGCGATTGAGAGCTCGCTGAGAAGATCAATGCGCTGTTTACATAAGTATGCACGAATTGTTTGTGTGCTTATGATTATGCTTTTTCTTATATTCTTAAGCAATTGAGAGCTCGTCAGAGAGATAAATTTGCTTTTTGTGTGCGATCCTGCTTGTTTTTGTTAGCCAAAAAACAAGGGGTATTACCGGATAGATGCCAATGTGGACTTTGAAAGGATGTATATGTACGTATGTTTGAATATATAGTATTCAAATTTATATAAATATTTTTTTTTTTGGTTGTGTTCACAAACTTATTTATATTTTGTGAAACTGATTTTTTTGTATTCGTTTCAATAAACGTATTCTCTGAGTTTTAGTTTACCGCTCCGTTTAGTTATTTACGGAAATTTACGATAATTACCCTATCTTTTGGAAAATTAATAAAAATTTATAATATTAATAAAATAGTATGTAGTACCCGGTGTAGGGTATTAAATTACAGGCAGATTTTATGCCGTATGATTATATGTATATATGTATGTATATTTGCACTGGGAAGAGAGCGCGAAAGCGAAGTGCTCCCATATGCACTTTATGTATGTTTGTCGGGTTGTAAGACAAATTAGGGGTATTCTCTTGCTCTTGCAAGATTGCAGTTTGCAAAAATACTACACCGAAATATACAAGGGCACGAGAGCACCTGTTTACGCGGATACCCAACCAGCATTTATATATTGTGATAAAGCACTTCACTAGCACGTTTAATTATATCCAATGTAATGTGGAGCATACACTACTGCTTTAATTCAAATAACAAACACTTTATACACTTTGGGTTTTTTAACGAATTTATTTAAATTAAGTATATAAGTTTATATTTTATAAATATTATACAACGGTGATGATTTGCCGGAGCTGGCGATCGAGATTCCGCGAATCAAGGGCGAATTGGTTAATCGCGGTATAGTAGCGAGAAGATGAGGCGGCGCAGTGTATATGCGAAGCTCTTGTAGACCAAAATTCGTCAGCTGAAGTTCGCCCATCAACATCAACCTTCGCAAGGACCATGTTTAATTACCGACCCAACTTATTGGGGAAAACAGACCACTGATTTCAATATTCACTTACACTCGGGCAAGTGTTTAAAAAGAAAAAAGGTTATTTGGTTAAAAGGTAAAATTTATTTAAAATTATCGCTCGTTTACAGTGCAATGGTTTGCGAAAATATCTCGTATGTATATAGTAGGTAGAAGCGTTGGACCGCTGCAAGTCGGCGCAGGTGGAACGATGATGAAGCAAAAAGTGCGGCGCAGTGTAGAATCGAAAATATGAAGCGATCGTTGATGCGCGGCTTGTATAGATCGTGACAAGTGCGGCACAGTGCCGAAAAGAAAGTCCAAAAAAAGATGTTGATGTGCGAAATGCAAAAACCGAATGTGTCCGCTTTCCCTTTTACCCATCCTTTTAGTTTAGTGGGTTGATTGATGTAGAGCTGTCTTTTATTAGTGTGCGCCAGTTGTCCAGTTGTAAAGTCTAAAGCAAAACATCACTGTACCTGTACCAGGTACGAGTCCAAATCATCGAACGAACCTTTGTCCTACTTAAAAAAGAAGCGAACCTCGAAATGGATTACCATTTATAATTTAAAAGGATTTCAAATATGACTGGGATCAAGTCACGATTTGATCGTATATCAAATATTTAATTTATTTGCAGCACTTTTGAATATAAACTTTTGGCAGAACCTGGGAATATGACAGTGGCTTTGATATTTAAAAACTGTGAGTATAAAATATTCGTTCACACACCAATTCCTTACCTCCCTACTTAATTCCGACAAACGCCATTTGTTTTGATCCAAACCAATGGATCGGAGTGTATCGAACAAGACGAGAGATTCCATGAAGATTAATGGAGGTGTGCTATCAATCCATGCACAGGAATGCTAGCAGATTGTTATTGAGGATTTAAAAAAGACTTCTTACATAAATTTTTTCTATATTAGGAAATAATTTTTCTAAATTTAGCTGTCGTTCGTACTTTTTAAGAAAGTTTAGTTTTTGATATCACCAGACATTCACATATTATTATTTATTGGCCCTATAGCATTTAAATTTTGTATAAGTTTTCATGTGACAAGTCAGTGTAAAAGTTTGTTAATCCGAATTATTTATGTACAATTCTCAAAGGGCCTTCGACGGTTCCTTTTGGGTGTTTTTTATGAACTAAGACCGATTAACAAACTACGGTTGACGTTTTTGGACAGCAATAAGGCCGAAATCCTGATACAAGAAAATATTTTCAACAAAAAAAAAAAAGAAGAAAGTGTAGGTATTTTGAATAAAGTTACATGATTCTTCCAACAAGAGGCCGAAATAAGTGAGTACGAAGAAGCGGGCAGGGCTCATGCTTGAAAATTCCACGTAAAAATGTGGCGACTAACAGAAGGTTTAAAGACCGGAGCATACTCTTATAGAATCCCCAGAGGTGATCTTGTAACCGATGCCTTGAGCATATTAAAATTATGCAGGGAACACTTCTCCAGTCTGCTGAATGACAGTGAAGGCATAAAACCAATCGATGACGAAGGAGCAGACGATCCATTGCCCGACCATGAAGAAGTTCGAATAGCAATTGCCCGCTTGAAGAACAACAAAGCGGCGAGGATCGATTGATTGCCACCCGAGTTATTCGAACACGGCGGGGAAGAACTGATAAGGAGCATGCATCAGTTTCTTTGTAAAATACGGTCGGACTAAAGTATGCCCACCGATTGGAATTTAAGTTTGCTCTGCCCAATTCATAAAAAGGGAGACCCCACAATCTGCGCCAACTACCGTGGGAAAAACATCGCATATAGGGTTCTATCGAGCGTGTTGTGTGAAAGATTAAAGCCCACCGTAAAAAAAACTGATTGGACCTTATCAAGTTGGCTTTAGACCTGGAAAATCAACAATTGAACAGAATCGACACGCACCAGTTCTTCGTCGATTTTAAATCTGCTTTTGACGGCACGGTAAGAAGCTGCCTTTATGCCCCGATGTCTGAATTTTGTGTCGCCGCAAAACTAATACGGCTGTGTAAACTGATGTTGAGCAACACCAAAAGCTCCGTCAAGATCGGGAAGGACCTCCCCGAGCCTTTCGATACCAAACGAGGTTTCAGACAACGTGACTCCCTTTTGTGTGACTTCTTCAATCTACTTTAAGAGAAAATAATTCGAGCTGGAGAACTAAATAGAGAAGGTACCATGTTCTATAAGAGTGTACAGCTGCTGGCGAACATCATCAGTGATATCGGTTGATATCATTGGCCACAAAATCCTCACCGTTAATTTTGCTTTGTCCAGAATTGATAAGAAATAAGGAAAAATTGATTGACGGTGAACGAGGACAAGACGAAATATCTTCTGTCATCAAACAAACAGTGGTCGCACTCACGACTAGGCACACATGCTACTGTTGACAGTCATAACTTCGAAGTCGTAGATAACTTCGTCTATCTTGGTACCAGTACTAACACCAACAACAACGTCAACCTCAAAATTCAACGCAGAATAACCCTTGCCAACAGATGCTACTTCGGACTGAGTCATGCCGTCCGAATGGACGAAAACACTCCAGCTCGGTAAGTATTCGACGCAGTCACCGCCGGGGGAATCAGAGGTAGAGGAAGACCTCCACTCAGTTTGTTGGGAGCCAGAAGGATCTGGCTTCGCTTGGCGCCAAATTGCGAAAAGAAGAGACGACTGGCGCGCTGTTAATTCGGCTATAACTGCGTCAGTGATTTCTACGTCAGTAAAGAAGAAGATTCTTCCAACAGCAAAGGAAATCGAAATCGATTTCAGAATGAAAAAAGAAGTTTTTTTTTAATCCACTATTCGTTCAAAACTGACTACATGGCCCAACGTTGTTGCCTGCATAATTTATGCAGTTATAAATTGCTTTATAAGTTGAGAAAACTTTTCCAATGCCATTTAATCAAAACAAAACCGTATGTGATAGCTTGTCGAAGTTTATCATAGTATAATCGAAATTCGATTATTTCACACGACACTCATGATACGAATTTTTCGTTCGCGAGGAAAAAAATTGTGGGAATGATTTATTCACTCCAAGTTTACGATAATGCTGAATGTATCCGATATACAACAGTGAATACAAAGAAATGTGAAATTTAAACAAGTATTATAGTTCGCTTACCTCTTGCGGTGAGCTTCTTTGTGTTGATTATTTTCGCTGCGAACTCGAATTGTGTTGATTTTTGAACACAACGTTTGACGACAGAGAAGGCGCCCCTGTTAAAATATGTAATTATTTTATTAAAAATACATTTTTTGATTAAAAATTAACACTAGATAACAAATGCATAACAACTATACATATATCTTATCTAAGTCTGCTGAACCGATTTGGCCGAGGTAGCTTAGTGTTCAAAATTCATTTGAACATTTTATATTTCATTATTTCAAAAAATAATAATAACAACAAATGTGTACAGTAGGATTACAGTAATTGTTGACTACTAATGTGGATTATATTGACTGTTTCTACTGAACATGGCGGTTTTTCTTGGACGCACCATATGGTACCGGTAAGATATTCTTAATACCACCTAAAACCAAAAACTAAAAAGTTACAGTGTTAAAAAAAATCAATCACAATTTAAGATGAGTACATAATGACTCACAAATATTTTCGAAGCATTGCACAAAACAATGTAAGATTTAAACGGCAGCGATGAACTTGATTTCCAACAGACTGGTCCATCATTAACGAATGTTTGAACAATCGTTCTTATAGTGAATGCTGAAACACTTTCATATTAGGTGTATAGGGGCTAGGTGAAACATTTTAACGAAACGATTTTATATGTTTTCGGCATAAACGCATTTCATTCCCATAAAAATATACTCTCTAAGTTTAACATTTTGACCGATATACAGGGTTTGTCCGAAAAGTAATTGGACTGATTTTCTTCCATGCCAAGTTTTACCTGGAAGTACAAGAGACCCAAATGAAGGATCAATCGGGTCCGACAAAACATCCCAGCCGATTGGAAGTTGCACCACGACAACGCCCCGGCTCACACCGCCTTTCTTGTGAACAGCTAACTGACCAAGGTCGGCATCCCAACCCTTACGCAGCCGTCCGACAGCGCAGATGAGGCCCGGACTTTTTTTTGTCTCTTTGCCTGAAAATAACAATGAAAGGCAAGCGTTTTGAGAGGACAGAGGGGATCCAAGCAGCATGCACCTCTGCTCTCAAGGCTATTCCGGAGAATGCCTTCCGTGATGCCTTCAATGCTTGGAAATCGCGCTGACAGTGCTGCATCGAAGCAAAAGGAGCATATTTTGAAAGGTTTTAAAGAATTGTAATTATTGGTTCATTTTTTTAAACCGACTCAATCCTATTACTTTCTGGACAAATCCTGTATATGGCATTAAGTCAAGCGGAGTTTTGGAAAAACCTTCTGTTAAATATTTTTTGGCTATGCGAACCAATGACCAGATTTTACCCATTTTTTCCACCAGGACACCCTACTACCAGAGATTTATAGTCATTTCCGAAAAAAAGTCAGTCATACGTCCTCCGGTCCACATATTCGGTATCTGGTGACTTGGTAAGTAATAGTCCGATTTCACCTCATTTTGAGACGTTAGATGTCGTATCTTAAAGGCTCAACTCTATTTGTATAAAGGTTTTTTTTATAATCTTCCCATCCAAACTTCATTGCGGTTTGACTTTTATAATGCAAAATGAAGGAAATAGATGGAATTTAAAATATCGTGAATGTATCACATTCTAAGTGAATTTCTTTTTGTTAGCAATTTGTACAAATAATCGGCCACACTCAATTTTTTTCTGCACATCAGGAGAGTATCAGCAATGAAGCGTCAAATATGCAACAAAGATAGAGTGTTCTATATCGAAAATAGACGTGTTTGTATTCGAATTTCGCCCATTTTAATCCTGCAACATAAGGATTGCATTGAATAAAATTACCCGCTACATTTTTTTACCATACTAAGCAATTAAAATTTCAAATAGTACATAGAATAAGTAAATATTTAACGCGAAAGTGGCAAGCGAAGTGAAGGTGCGCGAAAACATTATTACAAAATTTTAAAACTAGTGGTCGTTTAAGAAAATTTCCAAAGAGATAGGGGCTAAGCCTGAAACCATTTCTCGCGTTATTAAATGCTTTAAGAAATATGAGCGTATTGTTAAAAGAAAGATTCTTATAAAAAGAAGAGGCAGATGATCGTGAGAAGATGAAGAACGTTGTGACCATTCTCAAGAATGACCTAAGCATTACGGGAAGGAAATTGGCGAAGAATGCAGGCTGCTAAGAATTGTTCGTACGCAGGATGCAAACAAAAAACAGAAAGTTCCGGATAGAAGCGTCGTCAAGATCGAAAACGCAATAAAAAGAGCTATGGTAAGAAGCTGACGAAAGATTTTGTTAAGAAATTCGAATGCTGCATGATTATTATTACGTTTTAGCAGACATTTTCCAGCTAGCTGGAGAGGAAATTTATACAACCGATTCTCGAAAAAATATTGCTGAAAAATTCCAATCCAAAAAGAGATGAAGACAACAAAAAAGTGACTAAAACAACTTCCAGACCTTGAAGTGGTCTTCAGCAGCTACGCGAGTATCGGACTTTACAATAAAAGCACTAATGGACGGGGTGCAGGAAATGTTAAAACTTTGTATTAATACAACACAATTTCAATTTTTCAAATAAAATATTTTAGTTGATAAAAATCGGATTAATGATTTAAAGATTTTATCATTTTTGTAATGATTTTATTCCACGCGTTCTTTAGCCACGTCAAACACCTTATTTTGTTGAAATTGGTTGCGTACGTCCTGATGTGGGAATCAACCTAAAAGTTAGCAGTGCCCATTCTCTAACTGTTATTTCGGCACTTTTATAGGCTTTCCTTCCAACTTATTTGCAAAATTAAATGCTTACGACGTATTTATTTAGCGAATTATCGCATTTTTAGTAGCTTTCAACACAACTATTATATGTGGCTATAATATGATTTCTTAAATTGAATGAAATAGCTATAAGTTTGTGAGATATGTGCATTAAACCTATTAGGGGGCGGGGCAATGCCCATTTTAATAAAATTTTCAGCCTCAGGTGTCACCCACTACTGTCATCTCCAAATGTAACATCTTATGTTGATTTGTACTTAATATAACCCCAAAGAAATAATAATAAACAAAGAATAAAGAATTAAATACATTTTAACAATACTTAATACCTAATCCATATAGTCAAAGACACTTTGAACATGTAAAAAAGCGACGTTTATTATTAATTCAAAGAGTAAACTGTTTTAATTTATTCAGTAGCATAGCATACATTGAAGAATAAGTTATATAAAAAAAGATAAAAATAACTTTTCATAAGTTATATAAAAAAAATAAAAATAACTTTTCATAAGTTAAAAAAAAAACCAAGTTTTCAATTGCGTCTTTTGGCCTGGACGTAGAAATAGCAGAATATATCGCTGCTGCGGAGGTTAAGAAAATTTATTCGATATGTTTAAGTGTTATTGCTTTCAAATACTCACAACAGTGTGTCCGCAATTATTCAGAATTGCTTGGCATCGTGGGGGTAAACTTTTCACCAACTTCTGGGACCTGACACAGTCCAAAGTTCTTCAGCATTTTTCATTATTTTTTTACCACCGAGCATTTTAACATTGCTCCATAAGTTTCCAATGAGGTTTGCATCGGGACTTTGCTTTGGTCAGCTTAGAAGGTCCATACTTTCTGCAGTGAACTAATTCTTCACATTTTTAGCTGCGTGCTTTGAATCTTCGTCATGCATAAAATCCAATTCAGAGGAATCGATTCGGACGCGAAAAGTTCTATAGTATATTTAAGCATATTGACGTATGAAAATTGGTAAAGTGTACCATCTTTTCTCACCAGTAATGCAACGCTATACCAGGAAAACGCTCCCTAGACCATCACGCAACCACCGCCGTGCTTAACAATTTTTGTGGTATATCTGGAGTTATTTGCCTGACACTTGTTGCGATGGACACATGGTTGCCATCGGATCCAATACGATTCACCTCTGTTTAAGCGCGTCAAAGGATTATTTTCCTAAATACTTTTTAAATAGGAGATACTTCGTCTTGTCTTCGTTCACTAATATGGAGAGGGCAGAACTAACGGCGCGGTTGATGAAGCCATTGCTATCAATATCATCGGTATAGGCCAGCAGCTGTACACTCTTATAGAAGATGGTACCTTTTCTATTTAGTTCTGCAGCTCGAATTACAATATTTTCTCCATTCGAGATTGAAGAAGTCGCACGAATGGGAGTCGCCTTTTCTGAAACTTCGTTAGGTACCGAACGGCTGACCGAGCTTTTGGTGTTGCTTAATGTCAGTTTACACAGGCATATTAGTTATGAGCTGATACAAAATACAGACATCGCGGCATAAAGGCGGTTTCTTTTCGTGCCCATAAAGGGCTTAAAATCGAAGAGGTGGTGCGTGTCGATTCTCATTTCACGGGTCTTTTCCAAGGAAACTGTCCTAGTAGCGGTAAACATTTCGAAAGCCTTCGACACAGTCAACTATACAACACTACTTGAGGACATCGAACAAAGTAAGCCTCCTCCAGGACTTAAGAGGTGGACCATGAACTATCTGAGCGGTCAACAATCAGCGGTATTATTTCGAGGTGATCATTCTAAATGAAGGAGAATTAAACGGGGGGTCCCGTAGAGTGGTGTCCTCTCCTTGCTACTGGTTAATCACTATATTTCGAAGCTCCCAGAACCACCAGAAGGAGTATCTTTAACCTAATACGCAGATGATTGTACGATAATGACATCGGGTATGAAATAGGTGGGATGTGTTAAAAAGTGTCCGTCTATCTCCCAGAATTTTCTCGCTTCTTCACTGCTAGTAGCCTAAATCCTACCTCTTCTAAATCGACGGCAATCCTATATTACAAACGAAGAAGTACAGACAAAATTTCCGCCCACGGAGTCAGATTTCTGACGGTCCACCATCCTAAACTTTTAGGAGTAACATTCGAGCTCGAGTTACCGTGTGAAACAATAGTGACACTAGCCTAGCTTCATTTTAGATATTGTAGCCTACTTATCCAGAACAGACCCTGACATAACCAATTTATGTCCTGCAATACTAATCATCTCCTGGCATGACCCATGAAACTAACTCAGTTAACCCCTTTCTCCCTTTGGTCCCCCATCGAAACAGCTCGTTTCACGAGCCTCCTGTTAAGTGCCCTCGATGACATGTAACACGTTACTTTCCTCCCAAACAAGAAACTCGCTACAACAACAACAATCTTGCTAAAAGATTCAATGCCCTTGATCGAAGAGAGTAAAGCTTAACTGCTTTACCACGCCTTCTAAGACATCCGGCTGATAAAGTTTGATAAATTCAGTTTGAACCTCTCTTCTAAGAAGTGAATACATGTGACGCCTTTACAGGAGACTCTCCTCCAATCCTTTACAGCAGCTGGATAATGAGCACTAGAAATGTTTGCAGTTCGGCAGTCCGGCTCGGATAAACGACTCCCTTTTGATGACGACCATTGCAAACGCATAAAGGATTAACATGTAAAGACATGCACCTAGAATGTTCGGTCCCTTAATTGAGAAGCTGTCGCAGCTGAGCTGGTTGATGTCCTCGTAAAAGTAAAGGCATCACCGCCGTTCAAGAAGCGCGATGGACGAGACAAGAACTGAGGCGGGTAGGTTTTTGCGGCATTTACTCTCTCCTTTTTGATTGGCGTAGACACCGCCTATAGTTATAACCGAATTTACGACAGTGCAAAGACTGTTGTTTTCTTTTTTACTTGGCGGGTCCCAAATCCAGCGCTCAGCTCAGGGGAGGGATGATTTGCCTTCTCTTTTTATCTCGCCTTCAAACGGATATTTTGGCTACCCAGAGGATACACGGTCTAGGACCGTAACTCGTAAGCTGCTTGAGCCATACGTAAAGAATCGTTTCTAGTCACTCTCAAATGAATGGCGGTCCGACAACTTTCCTCACTTGCGTGAACTTCCACACATGACTCACTTATCCACTATTCACTATTAACGATCGGAAATATTGAAGTGACTGGAAAAACTGTTCTTTGTAGTCTGGATCCTGGATCCCTTTAGGCCTGGAAAATTAACAACTGAACAGATATTCACCATGCGCCAAATCTAGAAAAATACCCCTGAAAAGAGGGTCAACAAACACCACCTATTCGTCGATTTCAAAGTTGCTTTTGACAGCACAGAAAAGAATTGTCTTTATGTCGCTATGTCTGAATTCGGTATCCTTGCAAAACGCATGTAAACTGATGTTGATCAGTACCAAAAGCTCCGTCAGAATCGGGGAGAACTTCTCCGAAGCGTTCGATACCAAACAAGGTTTTAGACAAGGCAACTCCCTGTCGTGTGACTTCTTCAATCTACTGCTGAATCGAGAAGGCATAATCTTTTAGAAAAGTGTATAGCTAATTGCGTACGCCGATGATATTGATATCATTGCCTCAACAACTGCGCCGTTAGTCGGCGAAATATTTACGGTACTTTACGTCTTGGCAACGGCAAATATCGCTTTCGATGGAACGATGAGCTGTACAAGTTATACGACGGTATTGACATAGTTCAGGGAATTAAGAGACAGCGACTACTGCCTCGGACATGTCATCCGTATGGATGAAACACTCCAGTTCTGAAAGTATTCGACGCAGTACCCGCCAGGGGAAGCAGAGAAAGAGGAAGACCTCCACTTCGTTGGACAGATCAGGTGGAGAAAGACCTGGCTGCACTTGGTATCTCGAATTACCGCCAAACTGTGAAAATGAGAAACGACTGGCGCGCTGTTGTTAACTTGGCTATAACCGCTACGCTAGTAAAAGAGAAGAAGAAGAAGCTACAGCCATCTGTTGAACCTAATATGGGTCATATTCGCTAATGCAAACTGCGCAGCATGCCTGATGTAAACTATTCGAAAAAGCAAACTTGGCATCTGTGTCAAAATTAAAAATTGAAAAGAATTAACGTTTGAAACGTAGTTGCACAATAATGTACACAATTCAGCCGAAAGCCTATGATGCTAGCGCTGCGTACTTTAGTTTATATAATAATTTGTGTATTATGTAAGCTTTAATAAAATAAAATAAATAAATGTACACAAAAACTTGGTGCCAGCTAAAATGTCACTGAAATTTAGTTTTATGAAATGTAATTTTAATATTATTGTATTATTAGGTCTAAACCCGCGACTCCGCTCGCGTGGATTTTGGAATTGGCATATTTTTATAGCGTTGTTGTGGAGATACCATACAATCATATCAAATTAAGTTTGAACTCGTTTTCAACACTGTAGCTATTACGCTATTTTTGTTTGTTAGATGTACGGTTTGGTTTGTTATGAATTTTTGTGCTTCGTTCGCCTACCATCGCAATGCCAGGCGAAGCATCTGTCTATGCGATTTTCTGTTGTGATAATAAATGCCTTGGCGGTCCTCGTTGTCCATTAACGTAAATCAGTACAAACCAGATTATATTGGTGGACTTCTTTTTAATTTTATGCGATAAAGATTTCGTCAAATTTTAGAATAACCTTTTTGACTTTAAGCTTTCGCAATTAATAAATTCTTTTTTTACACGACTCATTCTCTTTTTGTATCTTTCTAATTGAAATTAATATTTATTAACAGATATATTTATTTTTCGCATATTTTTATGTTTGAAATTGCAAATTTTCGAATACGCAGAGTTAAGTCACCATCCATCAGAAAATGAATAGTTTACCGACGGTGGAGATCGTTTCAAAGAAGCCTTGAGAAAACTGTTCAATGGTGCGGTAAACAAACAATCTGGAAATATTATACCCCTATAACGATTTTCATTTTCACTCGGTTGAATTGAAGTTAAAGCAATTGAACTTCAGATCAACACAACTCTTTTTTGGCTTTACGATTTTCAACTATTTTCAATCGAAAAAATTTTAAACGAAAAATCAAAACAATTATATTTATAAAACGCCTTCGAAATCACTGAAATCCATTCGAACTTTTTTACACTAAGTAGCCCAAAGTATTACTGAGAATTAAATGGATTTCATAAATATTCTCGTTAAAATGAGGAATCATTTTATTCTTTACTAGATGAAATGAAGAAACGTTGCCACAAACTCTTGTTGGCGGTAGTTATCAAGAATGCATTTTAAATGTTTTCGACTTTGGATTGAAGTAATGGTACTTTTTTTCTGTACTATACTATTACTATTACACTGAGTCACATATGAGTAGACACTGAATACAAATTATAATAAAAAGCTATGGTACTTTTTTCTGTGAACTTTTCTTCGCTGTACGCAACGTAAACTTATTATTATTGTTATACACAGAAGAATTGCTTCTGTCAGGCTATACTTGTCTCAACCCCAAATTTGTGATTTTCTATATAAAAGTGAACTGTTTTTTCTGCAAAATGTTGAAGCAAGATGGAATAGATGAAATTATAGTTACATCATATATAACATCAACCAGACTAAATCAAGTGAAATTCATTAAACATGTGCTTTTAGGCATACGAGTATATTACAGTATTTTTTTAAAAAGCCCACGAGCATTTTAAGTAATTTATAGTAAGATAATTGCAGTCAGGGGATCCAAGTTTACCTTTTGTAATTATTCCGTCTAAATAAAAAATGTTTTTCTTTTTTCGGTAAAAAGTAGTCCAAAATAGCAATTGGTATTGATTAATTGGTAATTTATACTTTAGTTCAAATTTCATATACAATATTTCGAAGATTAGCCTTACATTACAACATTTGACTTACTTTCCAAGTTCCTCCTTAATTTCATAATTATCGGAAAAACGCGTACAGGCTGCTGGAGCAGCCATCGCGATGGCACACTTAAGAAAATCTATTTCGGCAGTAAACGCAGCTTAATTTTACGTCTGGAATTATCTTTCTTTAGTTTCCTATATTTAGTCAATACAAATAACAGTAACTGCTGGAGATCCCAAAAAGTACGTCGGTTGACCGAATTATTTGCCACCTCCTATATATATTTCAAAGCTAAAACCTTAGAGTTGTGAGCATAGATTATCTATCTCTTATATGGATCAGCTTATCCTGAAAATGCTTTGGAGTTAACTTGTACAGGTGAATGTTGTGGAGCACCACGGACTTCTGTAATTATATAAAGAAATAAAACATTTAATTAACGCCGAAAATTTATTAACAATTATAGTAATAATAAATTGCAATGTGGTTCGAAGATAATAATTAAAAAACATCTATAAAAGCGTAGGAAGCTAAATAATTAATATACTTCATATTTCATAGAGCGAGAGTACTGCGATAGATGCCCAAAGCAAAAGTTAGAAACCTCAATCATAGCTACAAAACTATATCGTCACTGACATTTACAACAATTTTTTTCTGAAATTTGAAGTAAATTTAGGTATTCAGAGAAAAAAATCGGGAGGTTTCTCGATCGATACTTTTATGAGAACATGGGCCAGTCGAATTATATAGCCAACTCGATCTCCTTATTATCGTTTGATTCATCAGACAGGAAGTTATTCCGCCTAGTAGGAAGATTTAAAAAATAAAGTTTCCACAGCGCGATAGAGAATGACGTTAAAAATGTTGTATCCAAATTGGAACTAATTCTTCCTTTGAGGATGGAAACCTTTTTGAAAGGCACCACTCTGAAAAAAACACGTTTAAATATTGGAGTCGCTAAATTCCCCATTCTGTTGACCTTCTGCAAGAAACGCTGTAGCGACCGTAATAATTAGAATTTGGATTTAAAAATTTGAGAGAATGTTTATTACAGTGTATTTCTCGAAAATTTCACACTGAGACGATACCTTAAAGCGAATTTCTCAATTCTCGCTTGTTTACACATGTTTTAGTAGCTGCTTTTTTATATAACAGCAGCTATAATAAGAGTTACCAGTTGTATTCAAAACAATGAAAACAAGCATAATCAAAACGGATGCGTTAAATTTAGCTTTTATACGCATAAGCTTTAACAGCTGTTTCTTCACATGGCAGTAGATATTTTCTGCTAGTAGAATTTTCACTAGAAGCTCCTGTCTCAGTTTTTTCGCTCTGAACCTGTGCCCTCTTTTGCTAGGTTTTTTTAGGTTAGGAAACGCTTTTCTGGCAGAAACTATGGACAACTTTAGAATATCGTCTCAGGATAAAATGGGTATGGGCGAATGGAAGAGGATATAGTTTTCGAGATATTTGCGTTTAAAGTTGAAATTATCAACTATTTAAAGTACGATTTAAAATATATTTTACATTATATTGTTCACTTTTATAAACTCTAATACTTCACAAATTCGTTTGTATGCATTTAATTCACATAATATAGTACAAAATAACTTTAATTCAATCTTTAATTTATTGTTAAATTATGTTTATTCACACAATAACAAACGGTAGCAAACTGACAAAGATAGCAACGATGAAGTCGTCGGTGGTGCGCTCCAAGTTGGGTTTACGTAAACGGAACGGACCGGTTTTTTTATTCGGCCAAGGACTGTCAACTCGATAGAATTCTTCAGCTACAACTTCTCAGTGGTGCTGTCACTATCTGCGATTGCCGACAGCACGTATATTCTTCCCTTCCCTTAAGGCAATGAGATTCCTCATACCATATGAACCGCACATATTTAGATCGCTTGGAATCTGAACCACTCTCAGATATAATACAATTTCTAGATATTGAAAAATGTAGAAACGAAACAAATTTGATTGACTGAGAGTATATTCCTGAAAGTAGAAATTAATTGTTTGGATCATAACTGGCTCAATAATCGGGCTGCATTGGCGACTTAAAATATAGAAGTTAATGAAATTGACAATTAGCAATTGTCGTCAGGTAATCCAGATGTGTTTTAAATTATTCTATGAAAATGAAAAAGAAAATTATCTAGATACATACATCTTGCTATGACATCAAGTAATCGTCGGATGAAAAATGTTCAACTATTATTATTCATCGTAATCTCAATCCACCACAATTATAAAACTGTTAACGTTGGGTAATCAAAAATATGACAGAAAATATTATTGTAGCAACAATTTTAATTGAAAAATTTAATGGAGAAATGGTTTTCTTGCCTAATGCTGATTTAAACTGAATTTGAAAATGTTTATAATTATAAATATGATTGTTAAAAATTATGAATGACCTACCCTCTTTTATTATATCATGTGTTGTCAACTTACAACTTTGCGGTCTTGAAATATGTTTGGTTTTAAAAAATTTATATTAGCAACCATGAATAAAACTCGAAAAAAATCGGAGTGGAAAAACAAAAACAATTTTTAAATTAGGAGAAAGGTATTAAACATCGTGAAATTGGAGTAATGGTTGGTAGAGCTGAGTCTTCAATTAGATAGGTTGTCTAAGCCAATAGGACTCATGACATCAAAATCTCATTCCCATCGCCCATTAATATTAATATATCAGGAAACAAGTAAAGTTATATATTTGGTTAAAAAACCCCACCTTACATGTGCTCAGATAGCAATTAATGAAAAATTTCAAATACAGATTTGCAGTGATACAGCCAGAAAAGTTGTGAAAATGCCTGGTTTTAAAGCAAGAGTACCGGTAAAAATTTTGTATCCTTGGTAAATTTAATAAAGGGTTTAGCATTGGCCAATGGGGCTTATCACATTGGCAATCATTTCTATGGTCTCATGAAAGAAAATACTGAATTCGAGAGAGTGTTTAAAGTGTACGGACATGTTTATTTAATTCGCATCGTGAATTGTGTTTTTACAAAAAAAATAATAACAATCAATCCAAAAGTTAAAAAAAAAAAATGATTTATTAAATTGTAAACAAACAAAGCATATAAAGAACAGTGCATACAAATTAATAATAATAAAAATAAACAAATGGTGGACAAATCAAAAAGTAGAAACAAAAAAATCAAACAAACAATAATGAGTGCTTCACAGCCTCACCAGCAAAGCTGTAGTCATTCCTTAAATGCCTGCTTTAGCTTTGTTGAGCCAACAACAATAACCACTACTGGCAATAAAAAGTGTAACGGCGATGATGAGGAAAGGAAGCAACGGAGCAGTCAGCAGCCGGGCAACAAAAAATGCGCTGACAGCAACCAGTCTGCAGATGCCAGTAAGCATGCAGGCAACGAAGAACATAACGTAAGGTGAGAATGTACCAATAAAAAATGGCCCGTCTGTAGAAACTGGCATTGACCGCTACGTTAATATAAAAAGAAAATTAAGTCCTTTAAAGTCAGCAATCAATCTTAAAAAATTTCACGCACGTTTTAAATGGCAACAGATTTGCTTTACTAATCAATGGTTCAGACGACGAACATAGGAACATTTTCCTTCTAAAGGTTGGTACGCAGCTCTCAAGTAATTTCTCAAGAAAAAAAAAATACATTATTTCTCAAGTAATTTTGACTGCTGGTTACGCATTGTGAGTGATCCACATTAGAAGAGCAAGAGAGAATAAACAAAGTAAACAAACTTTGTGCGTATTATGTATGTATGTATGTATGTATGTGTATGGTAACATAAATATTTTCATTGAGATTTAAGGAATGTTGTTGATGATTGGTAGGTTTTATACAACATTTCAAAATGGAATATACTTCATAATAATGATTTGAATTTGATTAATGATGAATTTTAACTAATTTAGGAGGAATTTGACGATTACTTCGAATTTCCTTCAAGGAACAATTGTTGATTTGATGTTTCTTCGCAAAACCAGGTTTGCCATATTCACATTTTATTGAAAAAAACTATTAAAAATTAGTACTAGATTTCTTGAGAGCTGCGTACTAGCACAAGTAAATTTATCGCAGGAAAGTTTCTTGACCGTTTCTTAAGCGTTTTTTTATATGAAGCTTTTACGTTTCTTGAGAGCTACGTACTAAGCTTAAAACCGGACAAAAGTGAGAATTACAAACTACAGCGATGCTAAATCAAAATTGATTTTTTCTAGTACCTAAGTAACCGTACTACAATAAACCGATTAAATGATTGACCTTCAGCCCGCTATATTGCCACACAAGTAGTCGGAACCTAGTCTTCGTTCAGTACGCACGTCCTTATTTTCGATACTCTTTATTATTCTCCAAATTTCAACTTGTCTTTTGTGTTGCGTGAATTCTGGAAAATATTATAAATATTAATTTAGTTAATGTATAATATTAATTTGTTTTTTTTTTTTCGGGAAAGTTAAATGAAATATCAAAAAAACGAAAAAAATATCTTTAAATTTCTGCTAGGAGCAAAGTCAGAGAAAGCAGCGTATCACCTGCAAAGGAGCGTAGCATGACCGCGTGTGTTCGCGCGAGTTACATTCCTACCCTCTAAACATGTAGTAATGTATGTATGTAGATAGTAAATGCTTAATATTGTACTAACATAAAATTGGGTTCCACATTAGCTTTGTTGTGGAACAAGAGAGTAAGCGTATTTCGGGTATGCTAACGCCAACTTAACTAAAACATAAATATATATTTATATACATATATATATATAAAATTTATATACATAAATATATACATGTGAGTAAACAAGCTAATATGGGCTGATAAAACAGTTAATCCTTATATTAGAAGCGAACTAAAAAAGAATGTTAGTACAGTAAGCATTAGGATAAGTAGTAAGTAAGCTAAGTAATAATGTAAAGCAAGTCAGTCTTAAGATTCACCTGAATAAAGAAGGACGTCAAAGCTTAATCTTTTAATTTAGACCATTTCATTTCTCGCGCAAGGCAGCGGGGTTGGTAGCCGCTGCCCTATCAACGTAACCTTGACCGCAAGGCGAGGTGGTGAAAAGGCAGCGCCTTCGGCCACTTACGCACAAACCGCGAAGCGGAAGAGCGGGCAAATTACGCCGCAGGAGCCTCAAGCCCTAAAAGGCTGAAGGGCAGCAGCGCGAGGACAGCAGAGGTGTTCAGAGGTGGTGTATACGCAGCGTCCTTCCTTGGGGTGGATTTCACAAGAGGCATGTTGCAGGTGGACTGCAAGGACGAGACGTCCGCCAACTGGCTACGGGAGTTCTCTCCCAAGTAGGAAGGTTGGAAGGGTCCCGTCCTCTGCGCAAGAAGGGCGGAGGACATACCGATCATGCACAGCATGACGATGTTCTTTCCCCGGTGCGAAGACAAGACATATGAGTTTGCCCTCGGTCTGGTCGAGAATCAGAAACTGGGCCTTAGTATCTCGGCCTGGCGTGTAGTCAGTAGCAAGGTTGAGAAAAAGTGTGTTATAAAGGGTTGGCGACTACACTTGTACATAGACGACGAGTCGTACAAGTTTATTCGTGCAGCAAGCTTCCGCCTATTCTACAAGTTTAACACAGCGGTCACCGGGAGCAAGGAAGCGGAAAAGATGAAAGTGGATGAGGTTGCATACTTAGATTATGGAGGGAACACTTCTCCAGCCTGCTGAATGGCAGTGAACACACAACGCCAGGAGAAGACGAACCCGATTCCCCAATCGATGACGATGGAAAAGACGTTCCATTGCCCGACCAAGAAGAAGTTCGAATAGCAATTACCCGCCTGAAGAACAACAAAGCGGCGGGGGCGGATGGATTGCCAGCCGAGCTATTCAAACACGGCGGCGAAGAACTGATAAGGAGCATGCATCAGCTTCTTTGTAAAATATGGTCGGACGAAAGCATGCCCAACGATTGGAATTTAAGTGTGCTATGCCCAATCCATAAAAAAGGAGACCCCACAATCTGCGCCAACTACCGTGGGATTAGCCTCCTCAACATCGCATATAAGGTTCTATCGAGCGTATTGTGTGAAAGATTAAAGCCCACCGTCAACAAACTGATTGGACCTTATCAGTGTGGCTTCAGACCTGGTAAATCAACAACCGACCAGATATTCACCATGCGCCAAATCTTGGAAAAGACCCGTGAAAGGAGAATCGACACACATCACCTCTTCGTCGATTTTAAAGCTGCTTTCGACAGTACGAAAAGGAGCTGCCTTTATGCCGCAATGTCTGAATTTGGTATCCCCGCAAAACTAATACGGCTGTGTAAACTGACACTGAGCGGGACCAAAAGCTCCGTCAGGATCGGGAAGGACCTCTCCGAGCCGTTCGATACCAAACGAGGTTTCAGACAAGGCGATTCCCTATCGTGCGATTTCTTCAATCTGCTGCTGGAGAAAATAGTTCGAGCTGCAGAACTTAATCGAGCAGGTACAATCTTTTATAAGAGTGTACAGCTGCTGGCGTATGCCGATGATATTGATATCATCGGTCTCAACACCCGCGCCGTTAGTTCTGCTTTCTCCAGACTGAACAAGGAAGCAACGCAAATGGGTCTGGCAGTGAACGAGGGCAAGACGAAATATCTCCTGTCATCAAACAAACAGTCGTCGCACTCGCGACTTGGCACTCACGTCACTGTTGACAGTCATAACTTTGAAGTTGTAGATAATTTCGTCTATCTTGGAACCAGCGTAAACACCACCAACAATGTCAGCTTTGAAATCCAACGCAGGATAACTCTTGCCAACAGGTGCTACTTCGGACTGAGTAGGCAATTGAGAAGCAAAGTCCTCTCTCGACAGACAAAAACCAAACTCTATAAGTCACTCATAATTCCCGTCCTGCTATATGGTGCAGAGGCCTGGACGATGTCAACAACAGATAAGTCGACGTTGAGAGTTTTCGAGAGAAAAGTTCTGCGAAAGATTTATGGTCCTTTGCGCGTTGGCCACGGCGAATATCGCATTCGATGGAACGATGAGCTGTACGAGATATACGGCGACATTGACATAGTTCAGCGAATTAAAAGACAGCGGCTACGCTGGCTAGGTCATGTTGTCCGAATGGACGAAAACACTCCAGCTCTGAAAGTATTCGACGCTGTACCCGCCGGGGGAAGCAGAGGAAGAGGAAGACCTCCACTCCGTTGGAAGGACCAAGTGGAGAAGGACCTGGCTTCGCTTGGAATATCCAATTGGCGCCACGTAGCGAAGAGAAGAAACGACTGGCGCGCTGTTGTTGACTCGGCTATAATCGCGTAAGCGGTGTCTACGCCAGTAAAGAAGAAGAGAGGATGAGGTTGCTACTCAAACCAGCGAGAGTAAGGCATAACAGGTTGCGACTGTTGTGGCCTCGGAAGTGGAAAAGATGCAGGTGGATGAGGTTTCTACTCAACCCAGCGAGAGCAAGGCCGAACTGGTGGCGACTGTCGCGACTTTGGAAGTCCCCGATGAGAGGACCTGCGATCAGGGAGGGGAGCTACCTCCACGCAGGAACTCCTCGAGGAACTAGGAGACCCGATGGATGGCAATGCGAATGACGGCGGGGATGAGGATTTGCCCCTCATCGGACCTATATTATAGTGGCCGTCAACGTGGAAGTTGCCCAGGTGAACCTGCCCCACGCGGCGGGAGCCTCGGCTGTCATAACGATCAGGTTCACTGCGGATAAACTGGACATCCTGCTGATCCAAGAGCCTTGGGTACACAGAGGAGAGGTTAGAGACCTGAAGACAGATTTCAATAAGGTAATCTGGGATCTGTCTAGCGAGAGACCTAAACATGTGTAGTAGCCAGGAACATTATTGACTTCTTCTGCATTCAGAGTTCCTGAGGCAGGATCTGGTGGCGGTGCAGGCCAAGGACTTTGAAGGCAAGGACTTCGTCCTGGCATCAGCCTATTTTTAAGGGGAGGCATCCACAGCACCCCAGAGGCTGTGGATAGACTAGTGACGTACTGCAGGAGGCACAGTTTGCCCCTAATCATTGGTTGTGATGCGAACGCCCATCACATAGAGCATACATTAAGCAGGAGGTTAGCTATACAGAATGTGGGGTGTGAACCCACCTTCATTACAATATGCAGGAGAGAGGTGCTTGACATCACCTTGAGCAACGAGCCTACGAACGGGTTGGTCTCACAATGTAGGGTTTCAACGGAGCCCTCCTTGTCAGATTATAAGGTTTGCGCTAAAGGTAGAGGGCAGGCAACTCCTCCCTAGACGTAACCCTCGGAAAGCAAACTGGGATACTTTCCGAGAGGTGCTAAGTGAGCAGGGAGGGGCAGACTGATAATAGCGATGCAGGCCCAGGCATGGAGAGCAGGTTGTCTGCGCGAAATGGGTCAATCATAGACGCATATCATTGCAGCTGGCCTCTAAAAGCGACCACAGACAGGCGCAACTGTCCCTAGTGGTCAACTCGCAGATTTAGAGAAAAAGGTACGGAGTCTGTTTAATAAAGCTAAACGTACGGGGGTCTAGAAGGACTATAGGGGCAACCTCACCTTATATAATAATATTAGGTTTGCAAAGCAGACAAACTTCAGGAGAATCTGCGAAAATGTCATCTCAACACTAGAAGCAGCTCGGCTGAATAAGGTACTGGCCAGGGAGAAGACTGACACAGTACTAGCAATTAAAAGGAGCGATGGGACATTTACGACCAGCGCAGAAGACAGAGCTACGGAGCTTCTGCGAACGCACTTCCAGGAAACAATTCGGGTAGACCAGTGTCTACATGTGGTCGAACACAGGCCATCCCGCTCGGATTGGATAATCTCAAGTCTCCGGAAATGGATGGCATCTTTCCAGCGCTTTTACAACAGGGAGAGCAGTATGTAAATAAGGTCAAAGGCGCTGAAAAGTGCGCCCGTGCATGCTCCTCTGCATGCATACAGAAAAAGGTCAAAGAAAAGATCGTAGACCATGAAATAAGGTCAAAGGCGCTGAAAAGTGCGCCCCTGCATGCTGCTCTGCATGCATACAGAGCAGCCAGATCGCCCAATACTGCTCTATACCAGTCAACCTCTAAGATAGAGAGATCGCTGGAGAGAGGGGATTTGATGCTTTGCGCCTTCTTAGATATCGAAAATTCTTTTGACAACACGTCTCACAGGAGAGTAGCCAGGGCACTGAAGAAAAGGAATGTGGCACCAACGGTGCGCATATGGATAGAGGCTGTACCGCGCACCAGAATTGCTGAAGCCACAGTAGGAGATACAAAGATTCGTCTCGGCGCAACAGGAGGCTGCCCACAGGGGGGTTTGCTATGGAGTCTTGTCGTGGACGACCTTTTAGCACTGCTAACTGACAATGGGATCCGCTGCCAAGGGTGCGCAGACGACATTGTAATTGTAGCCAAAAGCAAATTTAAAGACACTCTCTGCGACCTAATACAAAGAGGTTTAAACTTGGCAAAAGGGTGGTGTAGTGGGGTTGAGTTGAACATCAACCCCTCCAAGACAACCGTAGTCCCGTTCACGAGACATAGGTACCTGGTCTCAGGAACCTTAAACTTGGGGGTAGGAAGATAGAGATGACCAACAAGGTCAAATATCTTGGTCTCATGCTAGATTCCACTTTGCTGTGGAAGCAACATGTTGATGTGACCTTGGTCAAAGAGACAAAAGCACTAATGGAGTGCAATCGACTGGCGGGGAAATCCTGGGGCTGTAAGCCAAGGATCGTAAAGTGGTTGTACACCATGATAGTGTGACCGATAATCACGTACGGAGCGGTGGCTTGGGCCTCAAAAGCGTCGCAGACTTCAGTGGGGCTCCAACTATCGGTGCAGGGATCCAGGTCCACGCACTAAGCTCTCCATACCTATGGGAAGCTTTTCGAAAATTTCCAGGCAGAAGTCTTTACCATAAGTCGGTGTATAGAGATAAACCTCCATCGCAACTATCGCAATGAGCAGATAACCACACTTAGCGATAGTCAAGCAGCACTAAGAACGATCTCATCCTACGAGATCAAATCGCTACTGGTGCAGGAGTGAAGAGAACGGCTGAATAGCCTAGCGGAACGTAACCAGCATGCGTAGCATGCGTCATGACAAGTTCCTAATGGGGGGTACAGCCACAGCAGGTTTAAATTTGTAATTAACCTCACTAGGGACAAACTCAGGCTACTGGTTGCATTTTACAACGGCTACTGCAAACTGAATAGGCAATTACAATGGGGAGCAAAACCGTCAACATGTTTACTGAAAGCGACTAAAGGTCCTTATAACTTTTTTCTACTAGCAGTATCGGCAACACTCATACACCAAAATAAAGATAATAATTCAATTTATTAAAAATAGAAAACAGAACAGCTTTTATTTATTTTTGAACGAAAATGTACGATAAATTCCACTTACAAGTCATTTTGCTCCCTTATACCTAATGAAAATTTCAGAACATGTTTAATTCATAACAGTGTTGCGGCTAAAATAGATACAATTAGGGGAAAACCTGACCTTCCACTCATATAACTATTGCCAAGATTTTCGAACATCCACTTGTAGTAGAGGATCCGGCTTAAGAACAACACCCCTCATTCTTTTCCTTGATAAAATAATTTTTTTTTATAAGAAAACTTATTGATTAATCAAATGAGAAATGATTGACAGTCTATATCTAAGCAAGACTATTTTTAATTAAAAATTAAATTATTTAATTTTTCTTCTTGTTTACCCTCACTCTTTTCCTTTATAAATTTAGTCTCAATCAAAGAAAAAAAGTATATAGAAAATGCCATACAATGTTTGACTACCTTTTTTTAGGCAAGGATGCGTGTCAACCAGGTGTAAACAGGTGAGCGGATGGAGTGATTTACCCTCATTCTTTTTCTTTAAAAATTAAATATGTAAATATTCTGAATTTTATTACGAATCCAACGATATATGATTGACTTTCCAAATCTTGGCAAGGCTAATGATTGACACGATCTAAAGTTTCAATAATTTCATGTAAAAATAAAGTGTGACTGCAAGCGCTATGTACAATAACAGCTGCGCATAAGACTCTTGCCAGAAAGAGAAAGGCGTGAGTTCATAATAAAATATATTATTAGATTCAATATTAAAGAAATAAAAACGTAAATAATTTAAGTAGTTAATTGTTGAACAAATATTTTTTATTATAAAACGTTATAAAAGTATTTTTTGTCCTTAAATTATGATTAATTACTATAATATAAAAAAATTATTCATTATCTGATTCATCAGAACTTGCAATATTGAAATCGAATTCAGAGTTATTGTCGTCATTTTCTTCAATTGTAGCCGGCAAAATGTCATCAACTTGCAAGGGTGTCGGATCTCCAAGGAATTCTATTGGTTTTAGTAATTTCTCATCTATGTGCCATCCACAATTTTGGGGTTGCAGCTGAGCACAGTACGGATCAGTAGCATTAAGCCACATGGCATTCACGTATATTGTTCGTAGAATTTTTTGTTTCAACGATTTCCAGCAAGGTGGAATTGTGTTGGAATTAAAGCTTCTAACTTTTCTCAAAAATTGTTCGTTACTTTTATTGGCTGAATAATTTTTTTGAAAAATGCGATATCTTGCATCATTAACACTTGTGCAATTTTTTATGCCGTACATAACAGCAGTAAATTCTTGGACCACGTCAATTTTTTCGTCTATAAAAAGATCGGTACTATCTTTCAATGAGGCAAACACTTTTTGATAAGTTTCATTTTTTGAAAAAAATTTATAAGGCCTGACTTTTCCTTTATTGTAAAAAGCTGCAGTATAGTCACAGCCTGTAAAAGCGTGGAACGCCGGTAAACTTTGGCATAATGAGACCCCTAACTTTGTTGCTAATTCAGTACAATTTACGCAGCTAATATCTTATACACACAGAACTGAACTCACGCCTTTCTCTTTCTGGCAAGAGTCTTATGCGCAGCTGTTATTGTACATAGCGCTTGCAGTCACACTTTATTTTTACATGAAATTATTGAAACTTTAGATCGTGTCAATCATTAGCCTTGCCAAGATTTGGAAAGTCAATCATATATCGTTGGATTCGTAATAAAATTCAGAATATTTACATATTTAATTTTTAAAGAAAAAGAATGAGGGTAAATCACTCCATCCGCTCACCTGTTTACACCTGGTTGACACGCATCCTTGCCTAAAAAAAGGTAGTCAAACATTGTATGGCATTTTCTATATACTTTTTTTCTTTGATTGAGACTAAATTTATAAAGGAAAAGAGTGAGGGTAAACAAGAAGAAAAATTAAATAATTTAATTTTTAATTAAAAATAGTCTTGCTTAGATATAGACTGTCAATCATTTCTCATTTGATTAATCAACAAGTTTTCTTATAAAAAAAAAATTATTTTATCAAGGAAAAGAATGAGGGGTGTTGTTCTTAAGCCGGATCTTAGACTATTGGCCTTGCTTTATATGCTTCATGATTGTATGTAAGGTAACTTAATAAAGCTCAGGGAAATTTTTTTTGAGTATGTGGCATATTAGGAGTATGTGGGATGAGCAAACATAGATGAAATCTGGTCGATACTACCACTTACTCAAATATTTTCAATATAAAATACTCGGTTGCACCCGAACTTAGCTCTTCCTTACTTGTTTTATTTCAATATTTTGCATTATTAAATTCAATCATGCATTTAATTGAAATAAAGCACCACAGCTAATGTTTAAAATTGAATTGTTGCCGAACTCTAATCAACTTAAAAAAATTAAACACATCCTATACTTACATATATAATCTGAAATATTTGCTGCGTCGTAGAGTAACTGTTGAAGAACCTCTTAAAAGGAACGGTCCCGTACAATGTGCTAACTGCCAAGAATATGGGCATACCAAATCATATTGCACTTTACGCAGTGTTTGTGTGGTATGTGGTGATTTACATCCCAATTATAAACGATTTAAATAAAAAATGCAACAATTGTGGAGGAAATCACACTGCTACCTACAGGGATTGTCCTGTATATAAAGATTTGAAATCGAAGTTGGAACAGCAGTATTGGTTAGAAAACGATTAAACCACCACGCATTAGAATCTCATGCTACAGCGCAGTTACAAGCTACAACAATATCCCTACAAAATTGGGCTTGTGACTTGCCTTACAGCTATATACAGTTCACTTCGTTTTAAAATTACTGATAGCGAATTTAAAGACTTTTTTGGAACGCTAGGTCAAAGATTTCAAGTAGGTAGAGATTACAACGCAAAACACACGTACTAGGACTCACGTCTTATTAATCCGAAAGCTGGATATATTATATCTCCTGTTAAGCTGACACTGACTGGCCCAGTGATAGAAGAAAATTCCAGACTTAATAAATTTGTAGTCAAAAATATAGATAGATCGCTTGACAGCTGATACATGTACAAACTTATCATCTGATCATGCTCCTGTACTAATAAAGTTATACGAACAGCCCATGATATTTGAGTTTTTCTAACATCACATTAAACTAACTGATTGAAGTATAGAAAATATATCAGCTGCCACACCAATATTAATTGCAAAATAAATACAGGAAGAGACATTGGTGAAAGTATAAGAGAAATCAATAATGTAATAACTAATGTAGCTGTATTGACAACACCAGAAAGAAACAATAAACCAGTTGGTTTTAGAAAGATTACCAATAATGCAATAAACTAGTAAATGAGAGACGAGCTAGACGTGAATGGCAGTTAAGTCGCCCTCCTTCAACTTTGCTTCAAATAAAATCTGCTGTACGAAAGTAAAAAAAAACGCTTAAACGCGAGGAAGAACACAACACTGAACATTTTATCAAGAAACTGTGTCCAAATTCTAGCAAGTAAAACTACCTTTGGAAAGCCCAAAAGTCTTCTAAGTAACCAGTAGATTCCAACATGCCTCTAAGACAGTTGAATGATAATTGGGAACATAGTGATGAGGAAAAGGCAAATTGCTTTGCAAATTACCTAGAAAAGGTATTTAAACCTAATTGCTCAAACAACAACTTTAAGTCGCCATATTTGCCCACTACCGCTAACGAGTTGCTTGTGTCTATAAGGACTTCTACCTTTGAAGTTACTAGAATCATAAAAGAGCTAAGTCGGAAAAAGGCATCAGGACACGATAATATCACTCCAAAAATGCTAATTGAGTAACCAGATATTGCTATAACGGTGCTCTCCTTGCTCTTTGATATAATTCTTGGTTTCGGATACTATCCAACTTAGTGGAAAAAGTCGGAGATCAGCATGATAAATAAACCCGGGAAAGACTTAAGACAACCGTCTTCTTACATACCAATAAGTCTCTTACCCTGTATTTCTACAATATTTGAAAAAGTGTTACTATCAAGGACGACGCCTTTCCTCCACGAAAATAATATAATACCAACGCACCAATTCGGTTTCGTGCTAAACATGGCACTGTAGAGCAAGTAAATAGAATTACCAACGAAATCAGGAAAGCATTCAAGCACAGAGAGCTTGTTTTTCAGCTATTTTTCTAGATGTAGCTCAGGCGTTCGATAAGGTCTGTCATGAAGGTCTTTAATGGAAAATCAAATACGTTTTACCTTGCGAATTGCATACGATTTTGGAGTCATATTTAGTAAACATGAAATTTACAGTTAAAGTAGCAGACTTGATATCAGAAGAACGAGTAATAAGGCTGAGTAGCGTGCTAGGCCCAACTCAGTACATAATACAGCAGACATTCCAACGGCTATTAACGTATTGACATCCACTTTCGCGAATAACACAGCTCTTGTAAGCCGTAACAAACACCTCATCAGAGCATCAAAAGTATTAGAGCAGCACCTAACTTTTGTCGAAGAATGGCTAGCCAACTGGCGTATGAATATTAATGAGCAAAAATGCAAGCATGTTACATTCTCGCTGAGACCAGAAACGTGTCGGCCAGTTAAAATAAACAATTTCCTAGAACCCCAAGGGAATGATGTAACATATCTTGGGATTCACCAGGATCGAAGGCTGACGTGGCGACAATATATAGCGAGTAAAGTAACTTGCATGACGTTAAGAGAAGCAAATTTAAATTGTCTTTTTAACAAAAACTCTAAACTTAGCCTAGACAAAAAAGTCCTGTAGCCAACTACCAGCATGGATTCCGAAAAGAGCCAGCACCACCACAGCACTTAACGTCATGAACGGTCAGATAGTTCGTGGCCTCAACCACAAACCACCCAGTTAGAGAGCGATCCTCGTAACGTTGGACTTGTCAAAAGCTTTTGACACAGTCAATCACATAACGCTACTGCATGCCATCGAACAAACTACGCTCCCTCCAGTTCTGAAGAATTAGACCATAAACTACCTGAGCGGCCGTCAATCATCCGTACTGTTTCGAGGAGAAAAATTTAAACTGAGAAAAATTAAACAGGGGATTCCGCAGGTTGATGTCCTCTCTCCGCTACAGTTTAACTTCATCTCGAAACGGCCACAGCCACCAGAAGCAATGGAATCGATGGCATGTGTTCAAAGGTAAACAGCTATATCTCCGACCTTTCTCGCTTCTCCTCTACACGGAACCTAACAGTCTCCCCCACCAAATCCCCAGGAACCATATTCACGAACTGGACGGAGGAGTAAAGACTTGAGCTTAATATTGCAGTCGAAGCGGCGTCAAGAGTACGACTGTCAATAACCCTAAGATTTTAGGTGTAACTCTTGATACTCCACGCTCCTTCACTCCTCATACGACCGCGATTATCGCCAAGGTACAGAGCCGCAACAAAATCTTCAAGTCATTAGCCGGCAGCACATGTGGAAAATACAAAGAAACGTTGTTGGCAATTTACAAGGCAAACGGCTGGCCGGTCCTCACCTACGCCGCACCAATATGGTCGCCTGGATGCAGTGGAACGCAGATGAAGAAGCTACATACTTGTTAGAGCACTGCACTCCGGACTACCACACAATGCCTTTTTGATGTCCCCCATCGAATATCTACATAGTGAGACGCTTATGCTCCCAGTTAAGAAGCATAACGAACTCATCTCCAAGCAGTTCCTGCTAGGATGTTTTCGCAGAAATCACTTCTGCAGCCTCTTACTTAGAGCGGAATCACCTCCCAGGAACATCAAGAAGTCTTTCCTCAAATACGGCGACATGGAACAGTACGCCGACCGGACTTCGGCCGAAACTAACTTCCGAAAGGGACTGACCGCCATTCACCGACTGCCGTTCTTGGAGTCAACTCATCACCTATTGCAGACGAGGAACTCGAGTTGCCACGAGTGACCCTTGCGCAGCTTCGTTCTGGATATTGTAGCAAGTTAAACTCCTACTTGTCCAGAATAGACTCCGACATATCCAACATATGTCCTGCGTGTAATGAGTCTCCACATGCCACTGGCCACCTCTTTGCATGCTCCGCCAACCCTACTCATCTGATGACTTTTTCCCTTTGGTCCGACCCGATGGAATTAGTTATTTTTGCACCATTTAATACAAAACAAATGTTTAGAACCGAATTAGTGAAGTGTTAGTGGACATAAAAGTTAATAAAAATATTGGTATAAAATTCAATATAAATAGAAGAAACACGCATTTTAAATAGCTGAATTTTTTAACTTTAAAAGCAAATATCTCAGAAACCATAAGTCAACTATATGTTTATATTTTCTTGTTCTGAAGGACCTCCTCTATTCGTACATACCCATTTTAACCCCAATATCGGGGATTCTATTCTATAATTTACCCAATATCTCAAAAACCCGCGCAATTCCGAAGTCCGAAGAGGAAGTCCTCCTGATTAAAAAATATATAGGGTTATAGGTACCGCAAACGCTTAGTTTACGAGATATTCGTCATACATATGAATATTTTCTTATTTAAATTTAATAAACAACTAAGTAATGTTAAATAATATTACGTAAGAAAATACTTAGATTTTTAAAGAAGTACTACGCAAAAGTACTTTAGTCACCCTGAGTTTTGGCTCGACCAGGGTTATTTAATTAAGGGGTTAGGGGTAGTCAGAGACACGAAAAAATGAGAATTTTCAGTATTTTTTTTTGCTAATAAATCGTGTTATTTTGCAAAATTAGTAATATGGCATTACTATAGAATGTGTTGACTTGAAGTCACAAAAAATTTTATTTCCAAAGTTATAGTTGTTTGTTTACATAGTTCCAAAAAAAGGTACTTGCGGTGACAACCATAAGTCCTTAGAGATTCATCTAAAATCAATCGGACAAAAAAAAAATTAGTTTTATAAAGAGATAATCCTGGTCCTGATCGAAGGATTTTTTTCCTCAGCCTCAGGGAGTTTTTTTCTAAATTTTTGGGAAAACATCAACAGTTAATTGGTCTTAAAAAATTGAAATTCTCGAAAAAATAAAAATCCTTCGATCAGGCTCATGTTTATTATGTATTCTAAAAGCTGCATAAATTTCATTAAAATCTGAGCGGTTTTCGAGTTACAGTTGTCACCGTTTCAAAAAACATAGTTTTGAGAAAAACGCGTTTAAAATTTCACACAAGCGCTTTGAATTTCCCGAGCTCTCTTTCTTATTTGTCGAATAACTCAAAAACTAATTATCCGATCAACGTGAAATTTTCAGAGAATATTTTTAAGAGAATACTCTTACCGCAAATTCAAAAAAAAAAATAGTTTTTTTGAAAATTCTGACTACCCCTTACACCTTAAAGCGCGGCCGAAGCCCGCCAACCCAGAAAGGAATACTTTGCGAAAGTACTTCAGTCACCCCGGCATGATAAAAATTTAAGAATATTATTATAAAGTTTTACTTATTTGTGTATATTAAATATAAATCACATATTATACATGTACATATGTATAAGGAAAAAGTGTTTACAACTCAATTATAGCTTGGAAAGTGTAGTAAAAAGAAAAACCGTAGAAAATCCTTCATATTTGGTGTTTAAGATGTGGCAACGCTCGTTTTCCTCATACAGTCGACTGTCATTAATTCAAACCTGCGATGATTCGAACCTTTCTACATTTCAAAATTATCACGAGTTCCCGACAGAATAAGTGTATAAAAAGTGCATAATATTAGAGTTACTATAAATCGAGAAATTTCAAAATAAAATTTGCGAAATTTTAAACTTTTAATGCAAATGTCTCGAAAACTATAAGCTTGCGGCGGCTTCTACCCTGAAATCTTGGGGGGTTGTATACTAAAGTTTCCCTTTTTTTAAGATAAAAAGTGCTTCTTCATGACTTTTGTTTTAAAGACAGAAGCTTTGTAAGGTATCAGAAGCTTTGTAAGGAGGAGAAGGCGTAGAAGAGGTGGGCAACGCCCCTTCCCAGAAGGCCAACCCGGTGGGTGTGGGGATCCACGCAGGAGAGGTATGAGTGGATCCACCATGAGGTGGTACCTACGCCACCTACACGATGGGAAAACCCCGGAGGAGGCGGAGGCTCTAGCCAGGAGCAAGAGCCAATGGAGCAACGTCACCCCAGCGACTGGACGCGACCACAATGTGCCAGCTCGCGCGCATGGCAGCGGTAGCAGCGGCCGTGGCCCGGTCAACACTACGCTGTCCGTACGGCGAGGCGACAGCAGGGCATTGCCCGCAGGCACATGTGCCCAGGCCGAAAAACGAAAAAGCGGCCAAATCACGCCACAGGAGCCCCCACGATCCAAGAGGGTGCGGGGCACAGACGCAAAGGAAACCGGGGGCCAACAATCTGGACCGGCTCCTCACCGGGTGGAGGAGGGGCGGCGCGGGTATGCGGATGCTGTTAGGGGCATCCGCATGGCTGTTCTGCCTCTCAAGTACCCGGCGGAGTCGCTAAAACCGGAGGAAAAAACCGTGCTGCAGGACATCCTCATGGACGAGGTGCGTGAAGGAGTGGACTACACGGCGTCCTTCCTGGGCATCGATTTCATGGGAGGCATGATGCAGGTAGACTGCCATGACAGCACGGTCGTTATGCGGCCCTACAAGCCTGCTGACACCGGGAGCAAGGAAGCCAAGACGCCCGCGCCTCCGCAGGACAAAGGCGTCATTAGCCAGGCAGTGCCGGTATCCGCCCCGTAGGAAACGAAGATGGAGGTGGACGAGTCGTCGGAGCAGCTCTGCGGGAGCAGGACTGGACAGGCAGTGCCAGGGCCGACTACAGACGTCCCCGACGATGGCCGGAGCATGGGGCTACCCTCAACGCAGGAGCTCCTAGACGGACTTGGAGGCTCAATCGACAGCAGCGCGGTTGACGGCGGGGTAGAGGATCTTTCCCTCCTCGAGCCCAATTTATGATGGCCGTCAACATGGAAATTGCCCAAGTGAACCTGCATTATGCGGCGGCAGCATCAGCTGTCATAACAAGCAGGTTCACTGCGGAGAAACTGGGCACGCTGTTGATCCAAGAGCCTTGGATCCATAAAGGAGAGGTAAAGGGCGTCAAGACGGAGGCAAACAAGGTAATTTGGGACCTCTCCAGCGAGAGGCCTAGGACGTGTATAGTTGTTAGAAGCAATATTGATTTCTTTTGCATTTCAGAGTTTCTGACGCAGGACTTGGTGGCGGTGCAGGCTAGGAACAGTGAGGGCAAAGACTTCGCCCTAGCCTCAGCATACTTTCCGAGAGAGGCAGCAACGGCACCCCCGGAGGCGGTGGAAAGGCTGGTGGAGCACTGCAGTCTGCATAAGCTCCCCCTTATAATTGGTTGCGACGCGAACGCCCACCACACGGAATGGGGCAGCACCGACTGCAACGCGAGAGGTGAGTCCCTTTTAGAATATCTAGTAGGTAGAAATTTAGCGGCAGAGAATGTAGAGTGTGAACCCACATTCATAACTATAAGCAGGAGGGAGGTGCTGGACATCACCCTCAGTAATGAACCTGCAACAGGGATGGTCTCGCAGTGGAGAGTCTCAACGGAGCCCTCCCTGTCGGACCATAGAATTGTAAGGTTCGCGCTGAGGGCAGAGGTCAAGCTGTTTCCTCCTAGACGCAACCCTCGAAGGACCAACTGGAGTACCTTCAAGGAGAGGCTAGATGAGGAGTTGAAGAGGAAGGGGCAGATTGATAGTAGCGCCACGGGCCAGGGTATGGAGGTCAGATTGACCGCGCTTAACGGGTCCATTATAAACGCGTACAATAACGGCTGCCCCTTAGGTGTACCCACAGACAGGCGCAATTGCTCTTGGTGGACAAGGAAACTCGCAGACCTAAGGAAGAAGGTACGAAGGCTATTTAATAAGGCAAAACGTACAGGGGTCTGGGAGGAGTACAGGAGCAACCTGACGCTATACAATAAAGAGATCAGGTCTGCTAAACAGGCTAGCTTTAGGATATTCTGTGAAAACGTCTCCTCCACACCAGAAGCTGCCAGGCTGCACAAAGCTCTGGCTAAAGGGAAGACGGACACAGTGCTAGCCATCAAAAAGAATGACGGGACATTCACGACCAGCGCGGAGGACACAGCTACAGAGCTCTTGCGTGCTCACTTTCCGGAGACTGCCCCGGTTTATCGTGTCTGCCCTCAACCGAACATAGGCCGTCCCGCACTGATTGGGCTATCGCTAAACTGTTTACTGCGGACTCAATCAGGTGGGCAATGACCTCGTTCGAAAGGTTCAAGTCTCCGGGAGTGGACGGCATCTTCCCAGCGCTTCTACAGCAGGGTGAGCAGATTCTGATGCCACACCTGATTAGGCTGCTGAGGGAGAGCCTGGCGCTTGCCTACATCCCTGAATTATGGAGGACAGCTGAGGTAATCTTCATACCGAAAATGGGAAGGAAGGACTACTCGTTGGCCAAATCTTTCAGGCCAATTAGCCTAACCTCCTTCCTACTGAAAAGTATGGAGAAGATAATAGATCATCATTTAAGGTCTAAGGCGCTGAGGACCGCACCCCTGCATGCAGCTCAGCATGCATACAGAGCTGGCAGATCAACCAACACAGCTCTGTACCAGTTGACCTCCGAGATAGAGAGTTCACTGGAGAAAGGGGAAGTCATGCTATGCGCCTTTTTGGATATTGAAGGAGCTTTTGACAACACTTCTCATAGAAGTGTGGCAATGGCACTGGAAGGTAGGAATGTGGCAGCACCGGTGCGTAGATGGATAGAGGCGGTACTCCGCACCAGGATTGCTGAGACCACTGCAGGGGGCACAAAGATTCGCCTAGGCACAACAAGGGGCTGTCCGCAGGGTGGTGTACTATCGCCCCTGCTATGGAGCCTTGTCGTGGATGACCTGTTAGCACTGCTAACCGACAACGGCATCCGCTGCCTAGGATATGCGGACGATATAGTGATCATAGCTAAAGGCAAGTTCGAGGACACTCTCTGTGACCTAGTGCAACGAGGTCTAAATCTGGCAAAGGAGTGGTGCAGGGGAGTTGAGCTGAGCATCAACCCCTCGAAGACTACCATCGTCCCGTTTACGAGGCGAAGATCCCTACCCGGGCTTAGGAACCTCACACTTGGGGGTAGAGTGATTGAGATGACCAGCAATGTTAAATATCTCGGTCTCACTCTGGATTCCACTTTGCGGTGGAAGCAGCATGTGGACCAAACCATGGTCAAGGCGACAAAGGCTCTAATGGTGTGCAATCGGCTGGCAGGTAAATCCTGGGGTTGCAAGCCAAGGATTGTCAGGTGGTTGTACACCATGATTGTACGACCGATAGTCACATATGGACCGGTGTCCGGGACCACTGTGGCGGCACAGGCCTCGGTGGTGATGAAACTATCGAAGCTTCAGCGGCTAGCATACGTCTGCATGACGGGCGCTATGCGAACCTGCCCAACAACGGCGCTGGAGGTCCTGCTGGAACTCACACCGCTCCACATAGTGATCGGCCAAGTAGCCAAGCATTCACTTCTGCAAATAACGGCATCCCAGAGGATGGAAGTGATAAGTGGCAGTAATCCAATTGCCCTCCTCCCGAAGGACGGGATTACAAAAACAGTAAACTTCACGAGGAAATTCAAGGTTACCCTTGGCAGCAAGAGCGAGTGGAATGACTCCACTCTTGAGCTGTTGCTGAGGGACAGTACACTGAAGTGGTACACCGACGGCTCGAAGACGTCGGAAGGTATTGGTGCAGGGATCGCGGGCCCACGCACAAGGTTATCCATACCGATGGGCAGATTCCCCAGTATCTTCCAGGCCGAAGTCTTAGCCAAAAGTCGGTGTACAGAAATAAACCTCCATCGCGGCTCTCGTAATGAGCGGATAACCATATTCAGCGATAGCCAAGCGGCACTAAAAGCGATCTCGGCCTACGAGATCAAATCGCTGCTAGTGCAGGAGTGTAGAGAACGGCTAAACAGCCTAGCGGAATTGAATCAGGTGCACCTAGTTTGGGTACCTGGTCATAGAGACATAGCCGGAAAAGAACTGGCTGACGAGCTAGCCCGCTCTATACGTGCACCAATTTTCACGGGAAATGTCTTAAAATTCGTGATTTTAATTCCAATTTACGAATATATATGGTGCGTTATCTATTTTTCTTTTTTTTCGCAATAAAAACAATAAAAAATATTGCGATTTTGCACGATATTTACGCTATAAATGGCATCACTGTTCGAAATTCATTTGAACATTAAGCACTAGTGATACGAAAAAGAATTGATAAAAATGAGAGATATATAATAGAAAAATATTATTAATTGGAAAAATAAAAATAAACTAAAGTATCGATATTCTCAATATATGAGCCTGAAAGA
Organism: Bactrocera dorsalis; assembly: GCF_023373825.1. Taxonomy (NCBI): domain Eukaryota; kingdom Metazoa; phylum Arthropoda; class Insecta; order Diptera; family Tephritidae; genus Bactrocera; species Bactrocera dorsalis. The sequence continues at coordinate 27,700,180 of NC_064308.1, forward strand.
GAATTGGTAAAAATGAGAAATACATAATAGAAAAATAATAATAATTGAAAAAATAAAAATAAATTAAAATATTGATATTTTCAATATTCGAGCGTTCGACAAAAAATATCCCTGGTCGGTCCAAAACCCCAGTGTTCATAATTCTTCTTTGTCCGAATTCTTCTTCTTTCTGAAATAATAATGAGTTATAAATTTTCCTACTATGTATTTCTCATTTTTACCAATTCTCGATCAGTCTCGAATATTGAGAGTATCGATAATTCGAAAACGATCATCAATCAATAGTGGTCATTCGAATTTACAACAGTGATGCCGTAATTTCGAACGTAACCTTGCCACTTTCGTTGAAGTGAAGTGATTGTAAAGTTTTTCATCTTAATATATAAAAATCACGTGTCACATTGTTTGTTTGCGATGGACTCTTAAACTACTGAACCGATTTTAATGAAATTTTTAACACTGTGGGCAGTTTGGTCCAACTTGAAAGATAGGATAGTTTATAACTCTCCTTATAGTCGCATTATTTATTTATTGCAAATTATTTGTTTATTATTAGCAAAGAGCTATCCACCAGTTGGTGGCGCTAAGAGCGGTATTGAGTGCGGTATGTTACAGTAGATGGCGCTACAAACATTAAAAACATTAAATGAAAATGCGTTGTTTGAAGTTTATATTATTTGTAGTAAAGTTATACGAGTCTATGACTTCCAAAAAAAAAATAAAAATTGGGCGGGGCGAAGTTCGCCGGGTCAGCTAGTATTTTTATAAAAATAACAAAAAAAAAACAAATTCTCTTATTGATTAACTAAACAACATCAATAATTACGTGTATATAACATATAGAAAGTATAATTTTAACATCTAAAGACGTGTAAGGTGTTAAAGTGAATTTATCATTTCGGAAAATACAACTTTTACATTGATAATTTGTATATTGTGAATAACTTTTTGGGTCGGCTTTAGTATACGATCCCACGATTTCAGGGTTAAAAGTGGTATGGTTGGATAGAGCTGATGCTCCAGATTAAGAAAATATATAATTGTTGCCGCCGCAAACTTATAGTTTTCGAGATATTTGCATTTAAAGTTGAAAATTTTGCAAATTTTATCTTGCAATTTCTCGATTGCTAGTGATTATTTAATTCATATTATGCACTTTTTATGCACTTACACTTCACTACATTGTTTCTACATATTTTTTTTTTCCAGTAATTATTTAGTTATTTGCTTAAAATAAGCATTTTATATTTTACAAAATTTTCATTTCATGCACAATAACAAAAGTATTCCGTATTGACAGATAATAAGTGTTGCCATAATTACACATTTATCAAACGAATAAAAATGAATAAAAAATAGGACTATACCCCAAATACATAAATCATTGCCCTTTTTCTTGATATATCAAGATTTTTGATACAACCCGGTGTTGGATCGGCCAGGGTTATTTTTTTTGAAGCGCGGCCGAAGGCCGCCAACGCGAAAAGGAGTTTTACTTAAAAAAAACCTGATACACCCCGGTGTTGGATCGGCCAGGGTTATTTTTTTTTTGAAGCGCGGCCGAAGGCCGCCAATAAAGCCTTAAAACTTTTCTTATTACAATGGAAAATTTATTTCAGATAGTTTTCTGCGTTTGAGTTTTTATATCCATTCTTATTCGTTTGATATATGTGTAATTATGGCAACACTTAATATCTGTAAACACGGAATACTTTTGTTATTGTGCATGGAATGAAAATTGTGTAAAATATAAAATGCTTATTTTAAGCAAATAACTAAATAATTACTAAAAAATAAATATGTAGAAACAATGCAATGAAGTATAAGTGCATAAAAAAGGCATAATATGAATTAAATAATTACTAGCAATCGAGAAATTGCAAGATAAAATTTGCAAAATTTTCAACTTTAAATGCAAATATCTCGGAAACTATAAGTTTGCGGCGGCAACAATTATATATTTTCTTAATCTGGAGCATCAGCTCTATCCAACCATACCACTTTTAACCCTGAAATCGTGGGATCGTATACTAAAGTTTCCCCTAATATTTGTTGTAAATAAAGCTTCATTTTAATTATTTTATTTTAGTTACAATTCTCTGCATTTGCACAATAAGAAAAGGGTTGCTATGGTTATTTTTTTTTTTTTGAAGCGAGGCGTGAAAAAGTTATTCACAATATACAAATTATCAATGTAAAAGTTGTCAATTTTTCAACTTTAAATGCAAATATTTTTAAAACTATAAGTCGGCGGCAACTATATATGTAAATATTTTCGTGATCTGGAGAACGTCACCTTTCCAGTGATACCTATTTTACTCGCGAAATCCTGGGATGCGATTCTAAATCCCAGCCTTTGTTTTCTTTATTTCTTTTAGCTCTTCTGTAAAATCTGAACTTAAGGTAGCACTGATCATAAGTTAGAATGCAACCCTTTTGTTATTGTACGAACAAAAATTAATGAACAAAAGTTAAATGTTGAATAAAAGTTATTTTTCCACTATTTAATATAAAATAAATGGTTAGAAACGATTTAGTGAAGAGTTAGTGGATATAAAAGTTAAAAATGTAACTATAAAATTCATTATAAATGGGAAAAACCCGCATTTTAAATAGTTGAATTTTTAACTTTAAATGCAAATATCTCAAAAACCATAAATCAGGGACATCTATATGTATATATTTTTTTAATCTACAGGACCTCCTCTATCCGTACATACCAATTTTAACCCCGAAATCCGGGGAGACTATTCGAAAATTTACCCTATTTTTTAATCACGACTTCCTCTTTCCAGCGATACCTTTAGATCGCGGCGCCAAAGAAATCGGAATTGTGCTGAGAAAATGAATGATCAACTTCCACCCAGGTATCAACAAATGCTTCCTATGGTAATTTACCTTAAACGCTTGAACATCAATAAACATTTACCATATGTCAATGGATATCAACAGAATTTGCAGATTTAAATCCACATCAGCTGTAGCAATTACTAAATAACTGTGCCGTAATGAAAGTTTCAATTACAGTTTGAATTATACATCGCCTACAAAACACGAAAATAAAACCTTGCTGCAACACCTGCTATAAGCCTATCGTTACACGAGCAATAAAAAGCGAAGAGCAAGCTGGTGATATTTAACGGTGCATCTCGACAGGATAAAATTTATGTTATACCAACAGTATTGCCGTGCCTATTGCATGTGGAGCAGAGAGCTGCAACGAGTATGATAAAATCAGAACAAACAGTCGTGCCAAAAACACAATCAAATGAATTCAGTTCAGAATAGACAACATTGTTAATCAATTCGTGTATCTGCCAGCGTACTCTGACCTGATGCAACATGAACAATCTGTTCTTCGGCAATCACGATCGTGTAAACGTATAGCTGGCTTCGGTTGCAATCGTATCATGTCAGTTCATAGCGTTGCGACGATTGTTAAAAAAAAGTAAATCTTCGAGAAAATCTATGGGTTAATCTAAAAGTACAGCAAACAACAACAATTTTCTGCTGGACTGATTTGAATCATGTGTGGCAAAATATGTATCAGCTTTGAAAATGTGCGCATGTTACAAATTTTCGATGCGTAAACAATGCAAATTCCATCGATTACGTACATACATATATACATACATTTCTTGTATGTATGTACTCGATGGAATTTCCATTATACCTATAAAGCAAGGCATACATGCACCAATTATTGTATCAACTTCAACGAATTGAACAACTGATTGCTACGTATATGGGGCAGTTGTATGAGTTTAATCAACTGGTTAGATGAAAATCAAAATTTTTTTATATTTTGTGAAGTTGGTTGTGTTAGTTGGATAGTGTTTGGGTTGGTTGTGCGATTTCAAACGATTTCGCCATTTTATTTCGGCTGTCGAAGAGAGCGCGTCATATGTAATAAGTAAAGCAACAACTTCCGAGCTCATGTTTAAGCAACGAAGTGAATATTCAAAATGAAGTTGGCCTCAAAATTGTATTAAAAGTTGTGTCGTGTGTAGCGACAAGGGCAATTTCTAGCCCAACTCAATCAACCAACTAATTGATGTGTGTATGCCTTGCATAACATATGTTGTACATACATACATGTCCATACAAACATATGTATTTGAAATAGAACAGACCCAGCCAACCACGGCTACCCGCTTGTGACAAATATTTCAATGCAACTACACATTTTTTCTCTTTGCACTAACACCAACGCACATTTTCGGGTTATTTTTTGTTGTATGATCACATGTATACGTACGTGAGTGGGTTAAATATTCGGTCGGCCTAAGACACACTCTATATGTTTATCCCCTCGTTTACCACCATGTTACCCACTGATTATCTGGTTTTTTACCCGCTGATGGTTTGCAGGGGAAGTGCCCGACTAAATCAGTGTTTAGGGGATGATATACAAACCGAACGCTGTCGATCATTTTAATCATTGAAGCATAAGTATGCATCACTTCGGGTATTTTCTGCTGATACGAACGTTCATAAGCAAATCAGGTATAAGCTGTCGATCATTTTAATCATTGAAGCATAAGTATGCATCACTTCGGGTATTTTCTGCTGATACGAACGTTCATAAGCAAATCAGGTATAAACCGATCGCTAGTGATACAAAGTTGTTCTCTATCGTTGATTTGAAGAAAACAGTTCGCTTCATGTACATGAACTGAACTGGCAGAATCAGACAGAGTAACGGATCAGTACTTATACTATGTTCAGACCGACACTTAATCACACGATTTCGGCCGTTGAATGGATTATCCCACTAATCTTAAAAATTTATCAAGATTTCCCCATACAAAAATGACAGTTCCAAATCACTTCATTGAAATGATTTAAAACTGATCCACGCTAAATCTGTCCGTGCGACTCTGATTTTGCGCAATCTACTTGTCAGCACTGGAAAAATACTAGTCAGCACTGGAAAACTGTTACATTATCACAGCTGATTTAGACACTACAAAGGGAAAAAAATGTAAACAAACAAAATTTTTTTAAAGCAATGAATCTAATTTCACCTAAAAATCGACCAAGCAAATGAAAATTGCATCCATTATTTCTATTATATGGAAAATACTTGAAAAAAGACGGCTTTTATTTCAAAATATTATATGACAATCTTTTCTTTTGATAAATATTAAGCGATGTGAATTCTTGAATGACAATAACAGCTGTTTTTGATCTTTCTAACGGCAGTGAGAACACTGCTGGGTTATGAAATGCTTAAATGTAAACTAATCTTTGAAATTTTCGGTCTGAACATAGTATTAAGTATAAACAAAAATTTATTACTCGTTGCAGTTCTCTGATGTGGAGACTCTATATTGCTTATAGAAAGCAATATATGGAATACTCATTAGTATGCCATATATTGAAAGCATTAACTTCAGCAGTTTGACAGCCCAGTTTTCATGTCTATGAAAATTTCGAAGAGGCAACATATCCCATTTACACATATACTGACGACATTTTCATTTCGGTAATATTGAATTTAGTAGAGCGAGTATTAAGACAGTTGTATTATATTGTTACAAAAGTAGTATTAAGTTGTATTTGTATTGCTATATGCATCCTTTATTATGAACAATAGGTGTAGGTATATGGAATAGCATTTGTCTTGTTGTAGACATCTGGCGCCACGGCTGTCTGCTTGTCGAAACAATAGACATCTGGCGCCGCAGCCGTCTGCTTATCTACTTAAACAATTGCTGAGTCTGGCGCCACGGCTGTCTGCTTGTCTAAGAAATAGCTGCATTTGGCGCCGTATAGCATTATGTTCTGGTAATTTCCAGACGCAATATTCTAGAAGGACACGTCGGCATCAGCGAGAAGTGCGTGGCTATATAAGCCGTGGCAGCGCCAACGTAATCAGTCAGTGCTAAGAGTAAACTGTTATAGTGTAGACGAGTTGTAAAATAAAGAGTTGAATTAAACAGTTTTTGGTTTTATTCGTCAATCCAGAGATACGAACCTAGCAAAGTAAACTAGCAAGCAGTAAAATCGTAACAATATTATAAAACTAAAGTACATTTTCAAAATAACATATTTCCAAAAAATTTATATTTAGTTGAATATCGTTAATTTACAGAAAAATTGTGCAAAATGGGTTGGGAATGAGCAAATTCTTAAATTTAATAAACTTATACAAGCATAAATCAAAAAATTATTGCTCATATCAAATGTATTATTTTAATTGGTATATAAACTTTATGAAACATTTATTATAGTCTAAAACTATGATATATTTTTCTGCAATAAATATTGAAAAGCTTAAAGCATGCGCTTCATCAGTTCGAACATACCTACCCGACGCCTTTTTGCAAAAGATTACGTTATGAAAACAAATGCCCACATGGAGATTTGGCAATGGGAATAGCAATAGATTCGACAGTTAGTATACCATCAATTTTTGCATGTCGAGATGCCCCGTAAGAAATGGCGTTATGATGGACTACCAACAGAGAACGTACATTTATAGCAGAGAACGTTTATAATCGAGAAGGTGCACGTTTCAAATATCGTAACTTTTCGAAGGCGTACTCGGGAGGATGGAGTCATGTGTAGAAGTTCACGCAAGTAGTTCTCTGATTGCCATTCACTTTGGGAGTGGCCAGAAACGATTCTTTGACATGTGACTCAAACAGCACACGACTTCCGGTCTTTGATCAAGTATCCTCTGGGTAGCCTAAGAACATCCGTTTGAAGGTGAGCTAAAGTGAGAAGGCGAAACATCCCCTGCATAGGGTTATGCGCTGGGTTTGGGACCCGCCACGTAAAAAAACACCCCCAATGAAAAACAACAAACAGCCTCGGATGAGAGACCCCCCTTTTGATGACGACCATCGCAAACGAAGGCATGCACCTGGAATGTCAGGTCCCTTAATTGGGAAGGTGCCACTGCCCAGCTGGTTGATGTCCTCGTGAAAATAAAGTCTGACATCACCGCCGTCCAAGAAATGCGATGGACGGGACAAGGACAGAGACGAGTAGGTCCTTGTGACATTTACTACAGTGGCCATATAAAGGAGCGCAAGTTTGGTGTGGGATTCGTGGTGGGAGAGAGACTCCGTCGCCGAGTACTATCATTCACTCCGGAGAATGAACGTCCAGCCACAATCCGCATCAAAGTGACGTTCTTCAACATATCGCTGATTTGCGCCCACGCCCCGACGGAAGAGAAGGACGATGTGACCAAGGATGCCTTTTATGAGTGCTTGGAGCGCACTTATGTGAGATGCCCCCGCCACGATGTAAAAATCGTGCTTGGCGACTTCAACGCCACGGTGGGCAAAGAAGGTATCTTTGGCACTACGGTCGGTAAATTCAGCCTCCACGAGGAAACATCCCCAAATGGGTTGAGGCTGATCGACTTCGCTGGGGCCCGAAATATGGTTGTCTGTAGTACTAGATTCCAGCATAAGAAGATTCATCAAGCTACCTGGCTGTCTCCGGATCAAAAAACTACCAACCAGATCGATCATGTTGTGATAGACGGAAGACACGTCTCCAGTGTTTTAGATGTGCGTGCGCTCCGAGGTCCTAACATCGACTCGGACCACTATCTTGTTGCAGCTAAGATTCGCACCCGCCTCTGTGCAGCAAAAAACGCACGCCAACAAACGCAAGGAAGGTTCGACGTCGAGAAGCTGCAATCACAAAAGACAGCCGAACGATTCTCTACTCGGCTTGCACTCCTGCTCTCTGAGAGCACTCGTCAACAACTCGGTATAAGGAAACTGTGGGACGGCATTTCAAACTCCTTACGTACAGCTGTAACCGAAACCATTGGTTTTCGGAAAGTGCAAAAGAACAGCTGGTACGACGAGGAGTGCCGTGTCGCAGCGGAGAGAAAACTGGCTGCCTACCTCGCAACGTTACGATCGACCACAACACGTGCGGGATGGGATAGATACCGAGAGTTGAAGAGGGAAGCGAGACGCATTTGCAGACAGAAGAAGAAAGAGGCCGAAATGCGTGAATACGAAGAGCTTGATAAGCTGGCCGACAGGGGTAATTCTCGAAAATTTTAAGAAGAAATGCGGCGACTTACAGAAGGTTTCAAGACCGGAGCATACTCCTGTAGAACCCCCCAAGGTGATTGTTCAAAATTGAACATGTTCGTTGCTGCCAAAGCACGGACAACAATATTATATTTAAACCTTTTATATATTTCGATGTTGAATAAGATAAGAAATAATCTAGCTATTGGAATCATACAGTCCACTACTAATAGATATCTATGTTCAAATATATTGAACTTACGTACAAAAAAATACATAAAAATATATGCATTGATATGCAGCATACAAACATATGTATATGAGGCACGTATGCATTAATAAGTGATACGCATGCACTCAAGAAATACATACTAAACATATTTACTTAGGTTTGGGCAATTGATTACAAATGCACATGTGCACTTGAAAACAACCCAAACCAAGCAATAAAAATTATACTTGTATGACAGCACACACACACACACATGTATTGTATTGTATAGTTGAAAAACAACCCCATGTGGTGTGCTGTATATATATATATTTAATTAGATAAGTTAGACTTCTAAAATAGTATATAAGGTTTACAAATTTAATAATAAAATTAGAATAAATAAGTTCTCACTCAATGAAAGTCTTATATTGCCCCCCACCAGAGGTAAGGATTATAAGAAACTCTATTGAGGTAATAACATTTTTTGGTCCTTCGAGCCGGATGAAGAGCTCGGCCAAATTAAAAAGTCCTGTACTTACAAAACAGGCAAAATACAAAAAAGCCCTGTTAAAAATACAGGCAAAATAAAGCAAAACTAATTGTAAGACGGGTGTATATTCCCGCATATTAGCAAGATAAAATAACTTTTACAAACATTTTTTGGTCCTATCGAGCCTAAAAAAAAAGAGCTCAGCCAAATTGAAAAAAAAGCCCTGATATTATACAGGCAAATAAAATAAAGTAAGCCCTGTAATTAATATATATACAGGCAAAATTAAATTGTAAGACGGGTGTATATTCCCGCATATTAGCAAATTAAAACCAAAATAATTGTAAGACGGGTGTATATTCCGCATATTAATATCATGACAAATAAAGTCAAATCAAATACATGTGATTTGGATCTTGGAATCTTCATATTCAAGAGGAAAATTGAACTCCTCAGGAAAGTAATGAAAGATCTCCACAAAATCACTACAATAAAAAGTGATCATATTAAACAATTGAAAATTTTATTTCTTCAAATGCACAATTTTCACACAAAGTACTTTTCAAGCATTTTTGTTGAAGTTGAAAATTTGTATTTTGAAATAACGGCGGAGTATTTCCAAAATCTCAAACTTTGTAAAGCGAGATTACAAGAAGGAGAGCCCGAAATAACTTACAGTTCTCTACAGCGTGATGTGCTGTTAGAAGATTTTACGATAGAAGAAGAACCAGAAATTTTGTACCGTTTTGACTCGGATTTAAAATGTACAAAAGTTCCTATCTTTTATCTGCCTTGTATATATCTATCTTCTGCTGAGGAAGAAACAGCAGAAGCAATAGAGGAAGGCAATAAACCAAAAAATGAAGCTGAAGAAGAATCACTTGAAGAACTTCGTAAGCCTTCAAAAACTGAGGAATCTCACAATATCATATCTCTTCCGGCAGGCTCACATTTTGGAGAAATGTGGGACAGTGAAGTCCAGACGAAATCGTTTGAAGATAAGGACGAAACTGAAGTATTTGAATACATTTTAGAAGACAAGCTGCGCGTAGAGGAAAATACTTTTGAGGAGCAAGGCACATTTAACGATGTGAACAATAAAATGTCTCCTTTGGAAATTGAGGAGAATGCAAAAGATGAAATAAAATATCTTGCAGAAAGAGATGTTGAAGTTGATAACGGAAGTGTTTCAAACGATGGTCCAGAGGGGGAAGAGGAAAATGCAGGCGAATCGAATGAGGAATCGATAAATGTAACTATTGGTGAAGACGAACAAAAACTTTTGCATGATAAGGCACCTGATAAAAAGGAAAAATGCACCGATGCAGAAGGTGATACTACCGGCAAGAATTCAGCGCAAAAGAGTACAAAAACGGTTGCAGCTTTGGATGACACAAGAACATCCAAGAGTGGATCCAGCAGCAGTAAATGCAGCAAGTCTGATGACGATAAATCAAAGAGAAAAGATAAAAAGTCCGGCGACAAAAAGGATAAAGACATTAGTGAACAAAAATCATCTTCAAACAAGTCTTCGCAGAAGGATGACAAAGAAACGTCTTCAGTGAATATCTCTACAAAATCGTCGTCCACAAGAAAGCAGACAACACCTTCAGGTAATTTTTGGATATCCGGGTTATCTTCATTAACGAGAGCCAGGGATCTGAAAACTATATTTTCTAAATATGGAAAAGTTATCGGAGCCAAGGTGGTCACCAACACCGCTACACGTTGTTATGACTACGTAACAATGCCATCATCGTCGAGTGCCAGTCGTTGCATTGAGAATTTGCATCATACCGAACTCCATGGACGAATAATATCAGTAGAGCTCACTAAAAACGAAATCAGCAACTCAACAAGTGTCGCCAAAACACGAATGGATAAAACAAAAATAGATCCAGTTGGAAAAGCGGATGTAGTAACAACCATTTGGGAGTTACTAATACCATGGCAGCTTGCGTTAAAACAACCGGACACATAACATTGCTATTCTTTATAGTCGGCGTGCTAGTAGCAATCTTCATTCACTATCGATTGAAAACCAGGCGACGACTACAAACTGCAATCACTTTCCCAGCAGTCACTTTTGCCGCCCGGGAGAATGTTCAAAATTGAACATGTTCGTTGCTGCCAAAGCACGGACAACAATATTATATTTAAACCTTTTATATATTTCGATGTTGAATAAGATAAGAAATAATCTAGCTATTGGAATCATACAGTCCACTACTAATAGATATCTATGTTCAAATATATTGAACTTACGTACAAAAAAATACATAAAAATATATGCATTGATATGCAGCATACAAACATATGTATATGAGGCACGTATGCATTAATAAGTGATACGCATGCACTCAAGAAATACATACTAAACATATTTACTTAGGTTTGGGCAATTGATTACAAATGCACATGTGCACTTGAAAACAACCCAAACCAAGCAATAAAAATTATACTTGTATGACAGCACACACACACACACATGTATTGTATTGTATAGTTGAAAAACAACCCCATGTGGTGTGCTGTATATATATATATTTAATTAGATAAGTTAGACTTCTAAAATAGTATATAAGGTTTACAAATTTAATAATAAAATTAGAATGAATATATTCTCCCTCAATGTAAGACTTTCAATTCCCCCCACCAGCGGTAAGGATTGTTAGAAGCTATATTGAGGTATTAACAGTGATCTAGCCACCGATGCCCAGAGCATACTTAGATTATGGAGGGAACACCTCTCCAGCCTGCTGAATGGCAGTGATCGCATAACATCAGGAGAAGGCGAATCCCCAATCGATGACGATGGAGCAGACGTTCCATTACACGGCCATGAAGAAGTTCGAATAGCAATTGCCCGCCTGAAGAACAACAAAGCGGCAGGGGCCGACGGATTGCCAGCCGACCTATTCAAACACGGCGGCGAAGAACTGATAAGGAGCATGCATCAGCTTCTTTGTAAAATATGGTCGGACGAAAGCATGCCCAACGATTGGAATCTAAGTGTGTTCTGCCCAATCCATAAAAAAGGAGACCCCACAATCTGCGCAAACTACCATGGGATTAGCCTCCTCAACGCCGCATATAAGGTTCTATCGAGCGTATTGTGTGAAAGATTAAAGCCCACCGTCAACAAACTGATTGGACCTTATCAGTGTGGCTTTAGACCTGGTATATCAACAACCGACCAGATATTCACCATTCGCCAAATCTTGGAAAAGACCTGTGAAAGGAGAATCGACACACAACACCTATTCGTCGATTTCAAAGCTGCTTTCGACAGCACGAAAAGTCGCTGCCTTTATGCCGCGATGTCTGAATTTGGTATCCCCGCAAAACTAATACGGCTGTGTAAGCTGACGTTGAGCAACACGAAAAGCTCCGTCAGAATCGGGAAGGACCTCTCCGAGCCGTTCGATACCAAACGAGGTTTCAGACAAGGCGATTCCCTATCGTGCGACTTTTTCAACCTGCTTCTGGAGAAAATAGTTCGAGCTGCAGAACTCAACAGAGAAGGTACCATCTTCTATAAGAGTGTATAACTGCTGGCGTATGCCGATGATATTGATATCATCAGCCTCAACACCCGCGCCGTTAGTTCTGCTTTCTCCACGAGACGAAATATCTCCTGTCATCAAAGAAACAGTCGTCGCACTCGCGGCTTGGCACACCCGTCACTGTTGACAGTTGTAGATAATTTCGTCTATCTTGGAACCAGCGTAAACACCACCAACAATGTCAGCCTAGAAATCCAACGCAGGATAACTCTTGCCAACAGGTGCTACTTCGGACTAAGTAGGCAATTGAGAAGCAAAGTCCTTTCTCGACAAACAGAAACCAAACTCTATAAGTCACTCAAAATTCCCGTCCTGCTATATGGTGCACAGGCTTGGACGATGTCAACAACGGATGAGTCGACGTTGCGAGTTTTCGAGAGAAAAGTTCTGCGAAAGATTTATGGTTCTTTGCGCGTTGGCCACCGCGAATATCGCATTCGATGGAACGATGAGCTGTACGAGATATACGACGACATTGACATAGTTCAGCGAATTAAAAACAGCGGCTACCTGGCTAGGTCATGTTGTCCGGATGGACGAAAACACTCCAGCTCTGAAAGTATTCGACGCAGTACCCGCCGGGGGAAGCAGAGGAAGAGGAAGACCTCCACTCCGTTGGAAGCACCAAGTGGAGAAGGACCTGGCTTCGCTTGGAATATCCAATTGGCGCCACGTAGCGAAAAGGAGAAACGACTGGCGCGCGGTTGTTAACTCGGCTATAATCGCGTAAGCGGTGTCTACGCCAATTAAGAAGAAGAAGACTCGGCAGAGATGGAAAAGTCTCACCACAGACAAATTATGAGCGTGTTTCACCACATTTAACAGCGATTAAGGGGTTTTTAGAGTCTATGAGAAATAGCATGTTAATGCAGGGCAATATACATACATGTGTATTTATATGCAGGCGATTTTTGGTTGGCGGAAAAGTTCCTGTATGCTACATATGATTTTTTCTAGAGCTAACATATATGTACATATCTGTATGTTTTACGGGGGAAATTGCGCCAAAATGAAAGGTAAAGAGGGGATTCTGCTTTTTGATTGGAACAGTTTTTGTATACTTTATATGTATATACATTTATATAATATATGTATAATAATATATCTTTCACTGGGAAAATTGCGCCAAAAATGAAAGTTGAAGAAGAAATCGTCAACGGAATTTTAGTTCTAAATGAATTTTGTCGCGGAAAGACTGCCAATTCGATTTTATACGATTTTTCAAATTGTTTTAATTAAAACAAAATGAGCAGTAAATGTTAAAAAAAAATGTCGCGTTCCGGAGAGCACATCAGAATCTCCCGGGAGATTCTTTTTATTCCCTAGGAAGCAGGAGGAGTTGCAGAAGTGGGTGGAAAATTTACGGATCCCACCAACGCAGGATTTACCCACCTACAATGCATTTGTTTGCATTAAGCACTTCGAACGAAGTGCAGTAGGCGTGAAAAAATTGAAGGCAAGAGCTGTGCCCTTAATCTTGGTTAGTACTTTGCTTTAAAATGTAAAATGTGCATGTATTGTATTTTTAACAAATGTGTTCATATGTATATGCATATACATATGTATGAAAGTGTAAACAATAACGGCAGTGCCTTTAATGTGTTAAGTGCACTTTTAAATTCGATAACACAAATATTAATATTTTGTGCAAAAAGTACATACATACATAAGTATGCAAATATTTAAAACAAGCGATGAGCGATGCGCGGGCAGAGCGAAGTGAAGTGAAGTGTGTGTGTGTTGCGCATTGTGCAGAGTACGTTTGAATGTTCCTAGGTCTAGTGGGCAGTATTAGGGTGTGTCAATATTTTCAACCAAATATTTACATACTAGTGCTGACTCAAATTGGGTGTGCCCACCCGTCACTGTGACTTATGAACGTCCTAAAGGAGGTGTAGGAGTAGAAGAGGACGACATAAAATTGAAAGAGTTCGAACAATATTCCATATTAGAGGAAAGAAGATTAAGATTAAGACCCCAAAAAAGCGACGTAGGCTCTGCTTTAAACAGTCGCGAACGATTTGCTCGATCGGCACGGTATTATCAAAGCAATGCGCTTAGATTAAATAAAAAGATTGAAGAGTTAGAGGGGGTGATTAAAGATTTAGAGAAAAATATGAAGACCTAGAACAACGTGCAATAGTTGCGGATGTAACTTCACTCTGCCCGGGCGAGGTCGGAGGTATAAAAGCCTTTCTCTCCGCATACCGGCTCTGCGGACGAGTGACCAACCCTTTCCGGTTTACTCGTGGGACCAAAATATGAACGAATACAATAACAATACAACAACTACAACAACCATGACGACAACAGCGACGACTAAGGACATAAGCTATAGGAATCCAATCACGGAATCCGAAGAAGACGAACTACTTGCCTCCAGCCAGGAGACGAGTAAGAGTACTACCGGGCATACCAACCAAAGTATACCGGTAGATACAGCAGTGAAAACCTCAGATATAAGGGAGGAAGCGCCCACCTCCAAGGCTGCCATGAGCACCAACCAAAGTGCACTGGCGGCTAAGGGAGAGAGCAAAAAGAAGTGCAAAAACAGCTGAGAAAAAACGGGTACCAGAGGGCAGTCTTCATACTAGGGAAGATAGCCAAAGACCTGGCAGCCGGTACACCAGTTGATGAGGCTGAAACAAAGCGCCTCAAATCCATCGTCGCGGAACATGAAAGCTACCTGAAAAGGAAGCAATCACAACCTGAAGAAGAGAGCAAACGAGAGAGCATTTCTCAGAAAAGAAATCGCTCCACCACAGAAGTACCCGGAACTCAGCCCAAAAAACCGAGGAGGAGTGAGGGCGAACACAGAGCACAACAACGGCAAGGCATTTCTGCGATGTAGCCAGGGATAGCCTGCAGGTGGCCATTATAGATAGAAATTCCTCCTCTCCGAGCACTATACAGGAGAGATGGGTGGAGATCGACGTCAGATTGTCGAGTATGGTGCTAAGCTATGTACTCGATAATCCTGCGGGTCCTCACCCGGAGTTTGACTCCTCTGAGACCCTCAGGGGCTACAGGGTCATCAGGTGCGCGGACCAGGCCTCGCTGGATTTCTTGACGGGTAGTGTTGCTAAAATTAGCAACGCCTTTGAAGGCCTCCAACTGAGGATTATACCCGCCAGAGACATTCCCAAGAGACCTCGTGCTCGTATTTGGCTACCCCCACTAGAGGAGCCAGGCGAAAAACTCCTGAGGTGCATTAAGCTGCAGAACAAATCTATACCTGATATAGATGAGTGGCAGCTTATCAAGGAGGAAAAACCGAATAAAGCAAGCAAGCCAATACTAGTGGCCATTTGCGATGAGTCCATTGAGGCTCTGAAGAAGACTGACTACAAAATCAGCTTCGGAATACGCAAGGCTAGACTAAAAATCTTCCAAGGCGACAAAGCAGCTGACGAAGACGACACGGAAGAGGTCAACGACGCCAGCCGGTTGCTAAGGAATGTGGGCATTGAAGAACCCCGAGATGCCCAATAACAATAACATAAGATGCGTGCAGATTAACCTGCAGCACTCGAAGAGTGCTACAGCGAATCTGACAACCCTCGTGAACGAGAGGGGCATCGACATCAGCCTAATACAGGAGCCCTTGGTCAATGAAGATTCCATAAAAGGGCTAAACAGAAGCAACCATAACCTGTTTTACACACGGAACAGAGGAAAACCTTGGGCATGCATTCTTACCAATAAACGTATAAATGCATTTCTTTGTCCTAATTACAGCACAGCAGATATCACAGTGGTAAAGGTGGAACAGAAGGAAAAACCCTTCTTCTTGGTCTCGGCCTACTTGGCCCATGACGAAGACATACCACTGGCCACGCTCACCAGACTAGTAGAGGAGAACAGGAAGGAGGATGTCCTAATTGGGTGTGATGCAAACGCAAGGCACACCGTATGGGGTAGCTCCAGTATAAACACCAGAGGTGAATCACTCTTGCAGTATATTTTGAATAGTAATCTAAGTATTTGCAACAAGGGCGATAAGCCAACTTTTATTTTCACAAGCTCGGATAGGTTTCCGGGGTGGGAGGAAGTGCTTGACCTCACGCTATCAACAGACACAGACAGTCTGGTTGTGGATAACTGGAGGGTGTCCGATGAGCTTTCCATGTCGGATCACTCCCGGATACTCTTCAGCATCCGCGAGAGGTACAGTGCGCCTCTCACATACCGGAACCCTAGAAGAACGGCATGGGGAAAATTTACCAGTATAGCAACAAAATGCCTCGAAAAGGGAGGCAATAAGAGTATCAGAAATCCTGAAGAACTAGATTCAGAAGTAGAGAAGTTGGAAAAAATCTCAACCACAACTTTTAATAAATCTACTCCGTTAACAGTTTTGAAAAAGAGAAAGTCCCTTTGGTGGAACAGTGAACTCAAGAATTTGAGAACACAACTAAGGAAAGCTTTCAATGAGAGTTTTAGAACCAAAATCTGGCAGCCATATAAAGATATTATGAAGGTATACAAAAAAGCAGTCAGGAAAGCTAAACACGACTCATGGCGATCTTTCTGCACATCGATAGAAAGTTGCAGAGAAGCCGCTAGGCTGAGTAAAATGCTATCCAAAGATCACATTAATACTGCCTACATTAGGGCGGAGGGAAGTGATTGGACCTCCTCGGCAAAAGAGTCTCTGGAGGTACTAATCACAACGTACTTCCCCGGGAGTCAGCAAACACCTTCATCGAGGGTTCAACCAGAACCACCGCTGAACGCAGCTGACTATCGAAGCCAAATAGTAGACAAAAGAAAAATCAAATATGCCATAAATAGTTTTGCACCATTTAAAGCGGCAGGTCCTGACGGGATTATGCCCATAATGCTGCAAAAACTGGTAGAACCAATGGTCCAAAGGCTAGAAAATATATACAAAGCGAGCATTCAACTATCTTACATCCCAAGAAGTTGGAAAAGGAGTAAAGTTGTGTTCCTTCCGAAACCAGGCAGAAGAACACACGAAAATGTCAAGGATTTTAGACCTATAAGCCTTACCTCCTTTATGCTGAAGGTACTAGAAAGGCTAATAGATCTACACGTAAGAACAATAATGGCGGAGAAGTTATTGAAGTCCCAACATGCGTACATAAAGGGCCGATCAACCGAAACCGCCCTTCACGAGGTGATAAGTGTGATTGAAAAATCACTACACCACAAACAATACACCATGGCTGCTTTTCTAGACATAGAGGGCGCCTTCAATAACATAGAAGTAAATGCGATAATTAATTCTCTGGCGCATGGGGGTAGAGATGACACTGTGTGCAGATGGATACTATCGATGCTTGAGAATAGGAAGATTATAGCTTCAAACGGCGCTGCAACACAAACAAGTTATGTGAGTAGAGGGGCGCCTCAAGGGGGGGTCCTTTCTCCGCTTCTATGGGTTGTAGCGCTGAACGAAGTACTCCTCCAACTAAACGGTGGAGGAGTGAAAGCGGTAGCGTATGCAGACGATATAGTGTTGTTGGGTCAGGTATGTTTCCTTCAACAGTCAGCGAGATTATGGAAAGAGCACTTCGTAGGTTAAACCTATGGGCTAAAAACAATGGTCTAGGAGTTAACCCGAACAAAACAGAACTGATGATATTCACAAGCAGAACCAAAATACCTCAGTTTCAACTTCCGGTACTAAATGCTACAACACTCACTCTATCCCCAACAGCTAAATACTTGGGGGTGGAGATTGACACTAAACTGTCCTGGAAAATAAATATAGAAAAAATAATAAACAAAGCATACATGGCCTACTATACTTTTAAGAAAATTGTCAACAAGAATTGGGGCCTCAAACCAAGTATAATCATGTGGATGTACACGGCGGTCAAAAGACCTATACTTACATATGGAGCTCTGGTATGGTGGCCAGCGCTAAACAAACAATACAACATTAGAAAATTAAATGGAATACAAAGAGCAGCATGTGCGGGCGTTACGGACTGCGGAGTGGGCACGGGGGTATTCTCTGCTGATCTGGGAATATCTCTCTCTATACGTCTACCGAACTCAGCTAGCATCTTCCAAGCAGAAGTACTGGGCATAGAAAAAGCCTGCGAAGTTCTGTTAGAAATCCACGGGAATATACATAAAGCAACTATATTTACGGATAGCCAGGCGGCCCTCCTGGCATTGTCTTCACCCATGACTAATTCCAGAATAGTTCACAATTGCAAGAGCGCACTAAGCTCAATAAAAGACAAGCTCCAGCTAAACTTGATCTGGGTTCCTGGCCACAGGAACATTTTCGGTAACGAAAAAGCAGACGAGTTGGCAAAGGCAGGAGCTTTCCTCAATGAATTCGAGGCGGAGATAATACCAAGCCCGCTAGGATCGATCAAAGGAGAGATCAATAGACAATTTCAACAAATTGCAAACAACAGGTGGAAAAACATTACAAAATGCGTCATAACTAAACAATTATGGCCAACATATGACAGGAAAAGAACCATCGACTTATTAAATAGGTCAAGAAAAAGTATTTACAGAATTACAGCTACCACAACAGGGCACTGGCCATTTGAGGAACATGCATCCAAAATGGGTATGCCCTACAACGACATCTGCCGCGGCTGCGGAGTAGCAGGGAACAAGGAAACAATCTTCCACATTCTCTGCGAATGCCCAGTTCTAGCACAGATCCGACACAAAACACTCGGAATCCACCAAGCACCAACCCTTGATTGGATTTCCACCAAAAGCATATCGGACACAAGTAGTTTCATAGAAACCTCGAAATGGTTTGAGAGAGAAGGTGAAACGTAATAGCAGATACAGGAGGTTCTACGAATTAGTGTATCAAAATGGCATATCAGTGCTAATTGAGCCCTATAGGGCTGCACTCCTACCTACCTACCTACCTCACTCTAATGCTATAACATTCGCTAGGATGATCGTCACCAAGCGCATTGTTTTTAGTGACAATGAAAGGACATTGACACAAAACATTAATTATATGTCCACCAAATCATATAGTTTCATGCGTGACGATTTAGGTTTTGCTTTACCAAGCAAGATTTCTCTTTTGCGTTGGCGCCCCATTAGTGATGTTGTCCCTGGTATCGATGCCAATGTCTTGGGAAATTTAGAAAAAATTTCCAAAAAAATGTCCGCTTTAGAACGAAATTGCGTTTTGTTATTTGATGGAATATCAATAAAGTCCGACCTAACTTATAATAGAGTTAGGGATGTAATTAATGGGTTTGGGGATTATGGGGATGGCCAACGTGATATGATTATAGGTAGTAAGTGTTGTTTTTTTATGATAAAAGGGTTATGTTCCAATTGGAAATATGTATTTTCATATTACATTACCAAGACGGAACTTGCTCTGTCAGAATTGAAAGGAATTTTGAGCAAAAACATCGCATCACTAAAGTCAATAGATCTCAACGTAAAGGCTTTAGTGTGCGATCAAGGGCCTTCAAATACTTCACTTTTCAATTTGTTAAAAATTACTGAAGAAAATCCCTTTTATATGCACGAAGGTTTAAAAATATTTTGGTTAATTGACTATTGCCACCTTTTTAAGTCCGTCCGTAATACATTTATGAAATATGATATTTCAACTCCAAATGGAATAGCCAGCTTCAAAGTTATAAAAAAACTTTACTCTATCGATCAGAGCAATATGCACTTTAAAATATGCCCAAAACTTACAGAGGCCCATGTTTATCCCAGCGTGTTTGAAAAAATGTCCGTGAAACGTGCATCTCCAGTTCTGAGCAATTCGGTTGCTGCTGGCATTGAAATGGCATAAGTCTATTCGGCTCCGAGGAATATTTATTAAAATGTGCACAGCCTACTCAGCTATTTATTAAAAAAATGAATGATCTTTTCGATGATCTAGACTGTAAGAATTTGGTTTCCAAAACTCCGCTAAAATATACGTTATTGAACAATGACTCCGGGAAGGTCCAACGCCTCTATGATTACACAAAATATTTTAAAATCATCAAGCTTCCAGTCTCTAGTCAGGTTAAGTGTATTAGTGGGTTTTGTTCGACAATAAGTGGAATGATTCAGTTGAGCGAAGAGCTATTTAGGGATCAAAAGGTATTGAGGTATATATTCCTTGGGGAAATTAATCAAGATGCGTAGGCCCATCCCTCTGCAAATGAGATACAGTATATTGTAGGTAGATTAATTTCGATGAAAATTTTACGGCAAAATTTTCAAGATAAGGAGGCTAATTGTAAGGATGATGACGACATAAATTTAGATTGGAACCTAGGCCCCGAAGATCGTCATGTAGATGTACAGAGAAACGAACAGGAATCTGAGCAACTCGACCTGGAATCTTTCACTATTCCAGACGAAAATTTTGTTGAAGAGGACGACAAAGCTGACGTCCAGATCAAGCGGTATTACCAAAAAATTCTGTGTAAAATCCATTGCGAAAAATGCACCAAAGCAATGACGAAGACACAAAGTGATTTAACGCTGTATTCGGATGCCCTAATCAGAGCTAAGAACTATAATAACGGCGACTTAAGGCTAGTTAATCCTAGTGATAGGGTCTTCGAAGTGTGTCGACTGCAGATGATGTGGTACGTCAAGCTCTTTAACAAATATGCTCACTATTTTAATGTTCGTAGTCTGATGTTGTCTGCCATAAAACAAAAAATGGAAAATGTTTTTCCTTAATGGTTTGATACAATCAATGCATGTTTCGCCCATAAAATGAAACTATTAGAGCAGTGGTTCCCAAACTTATTTTGTCTACCGCCCACTTTGAGAATAAATATTTTTTTAGCGCCCCCATTTTTTCACCTATTTAAAAACCACTATAACGTCAAATTAATTATTGTGACCTTTATATGTACATATATTAACGGAGAATTCTACATGAAACTTTTACTATAACCAGCAACTTGAAACCTGAGCGCAGTAGGTAACATACAACGGCGCTTAGGTCTCAAGTTAACTCTTACGAGCTCCACCTGCCAATAAGAATGATTATTGAAACACTACTTTATAGTATTAAAACAGAGAATCTTTTATTAAAATAAAAACTAAAATAATGGATCCATATATAAAAACTAATGTGAAGGATGAATCTGATGCTGTTTAATAAGTTTGTTAATATTAGGTTCCAATTTATTCAAGAACAGTCGCAAGTCGCCACGTTCGGTAAAAAGCAAACGATTTCTATTTTTAGTAAGCAGTGTTGTCACAGCACTAAATCCACGTTCACACAAATATGACGATGGGAATGCTATCAAGAATCGTTGAACGATTGACCACAATCCAGGGTACAATTGCGAGATCGGTTTTTGTAGCCGAAATTCTTGGTAACAATTTTTGAACTTGATTTTTATTTCCTCGTTTGTTGTCAATTCTATAAGTTCTTCTTCCAGTTGATGTGACATTGCTATATTGACATTTGAAAACGGATCCAACACCCAGTCTGGTATTTCCAAGTTCAAAATGTCCTGGTATCGTTCGGTGAAATCAATGTGGAGGTTTTCCAAATGTTGGCAGTAGACAAACAATTTGTCGTTACTGCATGATACTGATAAATTCGGAAAATTGTGAAACTCACGTCTGCCCAGATTCTTTTTGTGTAGAAGCAGTTTGGCTGCGAAAGCAGCAACGACGATTTTATACCCTGAACAGGGTATATTAAGTATGGAGACCCTATAAAGTATATATATAAATGATCAGTGTGTTGAGCCATGTCCGTCTGTCTGTCCGTCCGTCTGTCTGTCTGTCTGTCTGTCTGCCTGTATGTCTGCATATATACGAACTAGTCCCTCAGTTTTTAAGATATTCTTTTGAAAGTTTGCAAACGTCATTTTCTCTTCAAGAAGCTGCTCATTTGTCGGAATGGCCGATATCGGACCACTATAATATATAGCTGCCATACAATCTGAACGATCGGAATCAAATGCTTGTATGGACAACTTTCACATTTGACCAGATATATTCACGAAATTTGGTAGAGATTATTTTCTTAGGCAACAATGTAATCTCTGAAGAAATTGTTAAGATCGGTTAACTATAGCATATAGCTGCCATACAAACTGAACGATCGGAATGAAGTTCTTGTATGGACAACTTTCATATTTGACAAGATATGTTCACGAAATTTGGTATAGATTATTTTCTAAGACAACAGAGTAATCTCCGAAGAAATTGTTCAGAACGGATTACTATAGCATATAGCTTCCAAACTGAACACATAGTTACTAACAGAAATGCACCTGTGAAGGGTATTTAGCTTCGGTGCAACCGATGTTCACGTTTTTTTCTTGTTTGTTTTAATTAAATTTAGTTTATCGCCTTGCAGTTGGAGATTCATGTCGTTGAACAATTTATACATGCCTGTCATGTAAGCTATATCATTCTTTGATGTTATGAGCTTGTCTTGAAATTGTGTATCTTTAGTTTCCAAGAACACTATAACAGAGTCAAACAGGTTGTAGAATCGAGTCAGACAATTGCCTCTTGATAGCCAACGAACTTCAGTATGAAACAACAAACGTTTGAAATCCTCGTCATTAGTAACACAAAGCTGATGATATAATCTATCATTCAAAGAGCTGTTGCGGATTTTATTGGCTGCTTTGATGACATATTGCATTGATTGAAATAGTTTTTCACTTAAGTTTCTAGCAACTAAATGTTGTCTATGAATAACGCCATGTACACCAAGGACATCTGGAATTTTATTTTTTAAGTGCGCTATTAAGCCTTTATGGCACCCTATTATAGCCGAAGCGCCATCCGTAGCAACTGAAATAATATTTTTCAAAGGAATCTCTTTCTCATCGCCTTTTGTATCGGTCTCTAAATTTGTAGCAAATAATAGTTCTTCACATATTTTCTCATCTTTAATAAACCTCACGTAAGACAACAACAATGCTTCATTAGTTGGTAAAGTGGACTCATCGAGCTGAATTGAGAATTGGCTTGTCCTCAGGTGATCGCATAATGATTCTTCAATGTTTTCACCCATTTCATCAATTCGTCTTTGCACAGAATTATTACTCAAAGGAATTTTTCGGATAATATCTGCGGCCGGTTTATGGAGCACGGTAGTTATTACTTCATTTATTGCTGGTAATATTAACTCTTCTCCGATGTTATGTGGTTTGCCTTTTTGAGCAATTAACAAAGAGATATTGTACGAAGCTCGAAGTCCGTCGTCATCTTGCTTAGCAGCCGCCGAAAATAGTTTTGCTACACTTGGCTGAGTATTATGCTTCTTCTCTAGGTCTTGAAAATATGCTACATTCTTGTCTCTCTTATCTGGATGCATTTTATTCAAATGATCTTGCAGTCTTGAAGGCTTCATTGCTTCATTCGAAAATGTTTTTAGACATAGAAGACACAAAGGCGAAGATGGGTTTGTGGGATTTTCAATGAATCCGAATTTAATGTATTCCGCACAGTATTGCCGTCTCTTCTTTTTTACTTCCGACATTGTTTTGCTTTGAGAAATACGTTTAGCTTCGCGATTATTGTTAAGGAAGCGTAAGTAATGCTTATCTATTGCGCGCAAAACCGCAAATGAATATAAAATAAATATTACATTGTTTATATAGGAATGTTTAAGCACAATTATTATTTAGTAGTCCAAAAATATGAATTCTTATTTTTCCTAGAAATACATTTGTAAAAAAAGGATCTTTCTCCTTTTCGTATTATCTTATTTTTCCCAGAAATACATTTGTAAAATTTGTAAGAAAGGATAAACATCCTTTTTTTATTTTCCACATAAAAGATTAAAGGAGTTCAAAAGCTCAAAACGTGCGCTACATCAGCTACCTACCCGACGTCATTTCGCAAGTGATAAAATAAATTTTTCAAGAGCTCAAAGCATGCGCTACATCAGCTCGAACCTACCTACCCTACACCTTTGCGCAAATGATTACATGCATTTATAGAATACTAACTGTCAAACGTATGAAATAATATGAATTAAAAGATTGCTCAAACTCGGTTCTATATTTCTTTCCGCGTAGTTCATATATCTGTCCTATTTTATTGAATATACTCGTAGAAAAAATGAAAATCATGTCAATCGGTCGCTCCGTTTCATAACGAGGCATCTCGACAGGATACGAGTAGAATTTATAGAATACTAACTGTCAAACGTATTGCTATTGCCATTGCTAAATCTGCATATTTTTTCTACGAGTATATTCAATAGGACAGATATATGAACTACGCGGAAAGAAATATAGAACCGAGTTTGAGCAATCTTTTAATTCATATTATTTGATGTTCACAAGTTGTTGTTGAGAGTCGAGAGCTCATGTAGTCGTTGTCTAAGAAGTCTCCTAGCTAAATAAAATTACAAATAACCCCCAGGCCTCTACACAACGCCCCCATTTTCTTTCTGGATCTCTTACCGCCCCCCTTGACAACTGCAGCGCCCACAAGGGGGCGTTATCGCCCACTTTGGGAAACACTAATAATTAGAGTATTTAGTGACTGTTCTGCTATATAAAAATTCAAAATGGTTTGAAAAGCAAGAGATAAACGGGGAACGACATCGGAAGCGCGATGCTAAAATAAAAAAACTTAAGTAAGTTGCAAGCCTGCAAAGAAAAAGAAAAGTTTGGACAAAGGCCGAGACACTTCTATTCCTGACGTGCTACAATGAGAGGAAGGATGAGTTCCTGCATGTGCGGAAGAAAAAGTTCGCATATGAAAACGTCATGGAGAACATGATATATCAAGGATTTACAGTAAGAATATTTTAAAGTTATTTTGTAAAAATTTATTACATTTGTTTCCACAGGACACAATTAATGCGGCTGCCCTTGTTTAAAAAATGCGAACGCTTTTGAATGCCTACAAAGCAGCGAAAGACAACGAGAAGCAGACTGGCCTTCGTTCAGGATACTGTAGCAGGTTAAACTCCTACTTACCCAGAATCGACCCCGACATACCAATGTATGTCCTGCATGCAACGAGTCTCTGCATGACACTGGCCACCTCTTTGCATGCCCTACAAACCCTACCCATCTAACACCTTCCTCCCTTTGGTCTGACCCCGTCGAAACAGGACGTTTCTTGGGCCTACCGTTAGATGACCTCGACGACAACACAAACAACCCTTACCATTCTAACGGGGATTAGCAAACCGTTAAAACAAAAACAACAGAAGCAGACTGGCACTTCTCCGTGCACAGTACCAGATATGCGCGAGATGGACGAAATTTTTGGCGAAAGTTGCTTGGTGTCCAACAACCACACCTTAAACATTGGGACAGATCCTCAAGAGGCATTGGTTGAGTCTAGTGGTTAGTTTAAATTTAATGTTCATTATGTATTGCTTATATTGCATTCGCTTTTTTATATTTTTAAACAGGTAAGGAGTTGTTAAAGGATTCAGGCAGAGCCGGTCTGCACTAAGCTGCAGACCAAATGCAGTGTATTCACAGGAGCCGAACGCAGAAAATCCTGTTCCAAATCGGCGTTATCGGAAAAGCGCTAAAGAACGATATTTTGATAAAAAGTCGAACAAAAAAGGAAAAGTGCTGAAGTGAAGGCGAAGTTTTACGCGAATATAGAAAAACGAATGCAGGATTTGGCCGAAATACAAGATATTCTAATAGAAATTGAAGAAAAAAAAAATGAAAATAGAAGAAGAAAAATTAAAAATTTTACAGCAGTCTTTTATGAATAAAAATTAGAAAAGCTACTTGATTTCATAACGAATATATATTGTTTTATTTAACATATATAATCAAGCTTGTCATAAAATAAACATTTTTTACATACAAATCTTGAACAAATGTGTCTTAAAATTATAAATAATTTTATTATTTGAGATTGAAAATGGAAAATGTTGCTCTAAAAGTGTATTTCAAAATTAAAAAAATTCAAATTTATTAATTTCTTCGTGTTAAAATTGTAAGCAACTGATTCCGGCGATCTCCACTTGCTTCTCTCGCCAGCTCATTAGCAGTTTCTGGCTCCGGTTCGGCACTTTCAATTTGATGGTTAATAATTGTATCGTCGTTTGTAGTAATACATATATTGTGCATAATGCATGCACTTGCAACTAAATTTGAAATTGCATATAAATTTCTGTGCTCGTAAATTTAAGAAGCCTTCGGAAATGTCCTCTCAGTGCTCCAAATGCATTTTCAACAACTATTCTTGCAGAAGAATGTGTTTTGTTAAAGCTGATTTGATTAGGCGTTAACCTTTAAACACCGGTATGAGGTAATTTCTGGAAGGGTATGCCGAGTCCCCGAGAATAAAAGTAGAATTTGGAAATAAACTTTCCATATTACTTTCCGCTTTCCTATAAAATGCTGACCTTTTTAGTACTCTAGAGTCATGATATGATCCGGGTTCACCACAATAAATATCAATAAATTTTTTATCAGCATCGACAATGGCCTGTAGAACAACACTATAATTACGTTTTCGATCAAAATATATATGTTTGTCTTTTATTGGTGCATTAATTGTTATGTGGGTACAATCAATAACACCTGATATTTGTTTCCTTTGTAAAAACTTGCGAGTTGTTTCTTCCAACGCATCTCCAGTTGGCCACTTAACAAACTCATGACCTATTGAGACAACCCACGCGACAACCCGACGAACAATCGCCCATGCTGTGGACTTCATTACACCAAACAATACAGCTAGTTGTCTGTAGGTAATTGTGTTACTTAAATACCATACATTAGTGTACATCATTGTTTTAGATGGAATTTTGGCTTTTCCGGACTTCGTAGCAAAACGGGTTTGTTCACTTTCTTCATATCTTCCTGCAAAAATACTCATACAGAAAAGTCTCATAAAAAAAAGCATACCTATTAAGTAACCTAAAGGGGTGCGGCTCAAACGAAAGTGAGATTTGAAATCTTTATCTTCGAAATTATCAATCCACAAAATTAGAGCATTTTGGTTGCCCTATGTGCTCTTGTTCTGAATCCTCCGATGACGAACTTGATTCAGCGGCTAAACCAGCAAGGATGGTCAATATTTCCTTATCCTCTTCAACATTTGAATTTGTGTACATAGTACCAAGCAACTGGAAAACACACAAATTTAATTTTGTCTTAATTTTAATTTAAAATCCCTACTTACCTCATCTTTTATAAAATTTTCCATTTCTTACACTTCTATATTTTTTATTTATATATTTCCCATTTGTTTACATTTTTATCTGTCAAAATGGGGGTTGTCGCTATTGCCAACTACTTTTTTTTAGGGAAAAATCATAGCTATTGTGAATGAAAAAAGCATTTTAACTGGCGATGCCTCTAGCCCAATATACAAGCTATGATAGCTTATGACAAGCCAACATAATTATGTTAGCTAAGTCTTCCATACAAAATAAGCTAATAGCTTAATTTGCTGGTCAAATAAAACACGCCTAATAATATTGCACTTAATCTAGATGGATTAAATTGTGTTTAAAAAAGCAGGTGAAATTAAATGACTAATTTTAATTAGTAAGTCATGAGAGAAATTTCCATTTTAAATGGATAATTTTGTAATTTGGCATTATTTAATTTTTGTAAACATTTTATTTCAATTTATTAAAATTGTGAAATTGTTAAGTTTCCAATAAATAATAGAAAAATCAATAAAATTAGCATATCTCATCTGAAAAGAATACACTGGTCTTTAATTGGTAGTAAAAATTATTTAGGATTGAATAAGATTGATGTGTTGAACACAAAGAGAGCGACAAACTTCAAGCGACATCTGTAAAATATTAAAATACACATGTTCTTAAGGACAAAGTTATTTTGACAGCTGCACAGTGCATAATATTTTGAAATAAAAGCCGACTTTTTTTAATATTTTCCATATAATAGAAATAATGGATGCATTTTTTCATTTGCTTGGTCGATTTTCAGGTGAAATTAGAATCATTGTTTTAAAAAAAAATTGTTTGTTTACATTTTTTCCCTTTGTAGTGTCTAAATCAGCTGTGATAATGTAATAGTTTTCCAGTGCTGACAAGTAGATTGCGCAAAATCAGAGTCGCACCGACAGATTTAGCGTGGATCAGTTTCAAATCATTTCAATGAAGTGATTTGGAACTGTCATTTTTGTATGGCGAAATCTTGATAAATTTTTAAGATTAGTGGGATAATTCATTCAACAGCCGAAATCGTGTGATTAAGTGTCGGTCTGAACATAGTATAACTGTGACTAGAATAAAAATTGTAACAGATATAGGCCAATAAAGTAGAACAAAATTGTTTCCGTTTTTCATTTAGG
The DNA here is from genome assembly GCF_023373825.1 of Bactrocera dorsalis. NCBI lineage: Eukaryota > Metazoa > Arthropoda > Insecta > Diptera > Tephritidae > Bactrocera > Bactrocera dorsalis. The sequence continues at coordinate 27,728,683 of NC_064308.1, forward strand.
TACAATGTACATATTTATTAGAATAAACAGAAATTAACATAGTAAATTCATTTTTAGCAAATCACTAAAGACAAAGTATATAACTACATACATAAAAGATAAAATTAAAAAAAAAAATATTTACATTAAATGGAAAAGAAGGGCATAATATTATGTTTGTAAATAATTTCCATTTGTATTCAAAAACAATATTTCAGACTTCCTTTCGCTTAATCTTGACCGACGATCACATACAATTTGTTCCGCTTTTGAAAAAATTCTCTCGCAAGGAACGGAGGAGGCTAAAACACATTGCCATTTAGGGTATCTGTATTTATTTTCAAGCCACCAATGAAATGGGTCGCAACTACGGGAAACCAGGCCATCTTCCAAATAGCGCTGAATTTCAATAATGGCTTTTGCTTCTACGCTACTATGTGGTTTATGTTCATTAGCGTATTTATCGAAAGAACTTCATATTGATACTGATTTTTCAATATTTTTTTTCTGTTCTTTCTGTCTGAAATTCTATTTCTTCCCTTTGCATATCTATTAGATAACGCTTTATAAGTTTTTTTGTGTTATGAGCTGCTGATTCATCAGTGAACGCCACTAATTTGAATCTGGGGTCTAGAAAAGTAGCTACCGTAAGTGTATTACTGTGTTGGAAACTGCTTAAACGTTCCCTAATTCCATTTAAAAAAATTTCAATCACTTTTTGTAAAGTGTTTGAAAATGTTTCAGTTCACAAGTGTCTATACACATCTAATAGACCATTTGCGATTGGTATTACCAGCGAACCTGTGCAATATGTTGCTTACTGGGCATCTCTAAATGGTTTACAAATTTTGCACAAAGCAGCAACAGTCGCCCACTCGTCGCTGGTTAATATAGGTAAATTTTTGTTTATAATTACCAAAGTACATTTCACCGCTGCCTCCAACTCCGAAAAACGCTCCAACATTGCCAGTGTGGAGTTCCACCTCGTTTCAACTTGTTGAATTAATTTTATAGGTTCTTACGCTTCATTCGCTGAAGTACTTTTCTTGAAGTGAGCAACTATTATTTTAATTTTATCAGTTACTTGTTCTACTTCAGGAATGCGTAATCCTTCTTTTAGAATTAAATTAATTGTGTGAGCCATACATCCGAAATGCTTCCAACCTAACTTATTAATTATAGCACTTTTTATATTATTAGCATTATCAGACACAGCTAGCAATGTTTTGTCGTTAAATTTCCAAGCACTTACGATTTGTTGTATCGCCTCACCTAAGTTTTCAGCTGTATGATGTTGCCTCAGTTGGGATGACGATAAAAGCACTGACGTTAGTTCAAAAGTTTCGGACACATAATGTGCAGTTACAGCAATGAAACTAGACGTGTTCCGCGATGTCCAACAATCAGTGGTACATTCCTCATACAATGCAGGAATCATTGATTTTGAAATCACACGTCTGCTAGGAATGTCATAAGATGGATTTAGGGCTGTTACAAATTCCCGAAAACCTTTGTCCTCAGCTATAGAGAAAGGTTGCAAATCCACCGTAAACAGCTGCAATAACTTGCTTGTTATTTCACTTTTTGATTTTTAGCGCGACATTTAAAATCTTAGTTTGTGTTAAAGGCTTTGGTAACGCAGTCGAAGTTGATGGAATATCCTCTTCTAAAGTAACAGGCGCATTTTGCGGCGCTGGCGTAATTTCCGTCTGCAAAAATATTTTCACAATACCAATTTGATAATAACTTCAAAATTATATTACCATTTCCAATCGAACAGTAGGATGCCTCCGGTCCATATGTTTTTTTAAAATTGATGTTGACGTTTTATATGATATTTTGCATTTACAAATATCACATTTTGCGAAAACAGCATCCACTTCTTTAAAAAATTGCCACACATAACTCGTTTTGGTTCTTTTTGACACAGACATCTTTAATTTTTATTAAGTATAAGCAAACTGATCTGTAACCGTTTCGTACAAAAATTAATGTAAATGAACCGTTATTTTTTAAGACGCACATTTTTAAAGTCACAATAAATATTTTCTCTGAAGGTTTTTTTTTCAATATAAGGATACTCAATAGAAACTATTTAAAGTAAACGAAAACATACTTTTAAAAATACTTCGTTACTTATAAAATACTTTTTATAAGTTTTTTTAAATTACTATATAAATTGATGCAATTTTAAGATTAAAAGTTTTATCATTGGCTTTACTCAGCATTGAGGTTTCTGTAATCAATTTAATTTGTACATAAATATTACCCGTTTAAAGATAAATTAACTTTTTATATGTTAACCAATTTATACTTATCTAAAATTGAAGAAAATTCATAGCTTTAATGAATATGAATTCATCACAGTCGCAAGTTTTTATATTCCACGGTGAATGCTATTTTGTCAAATTCGCAATTTTTCATATGATACTGTGACTGCTACTTTGTCACAGTCGCAATTTTTTATATTCCACGGTGAATGCTATTTTGTCACAGTCGCAATTTTTCATGTGATACTGTGACTGCTACTTTGTTCGTTAATTCCTGTCACTGCTACTTTAGGAAACTTATCACAGCTGTGACCAGTGATTTTTAAGTAGCAGTGGCAAAGTCACAGGTACTCAAATATTTGCCATCTCTAGTCGAGGGACCAACGCGACGCCAAAGTGTCACCACATTGTGTTGTTGAAAACCGAGCTGTGCCGAAAAAATAAGCGAACGATCGCCGATTGTCACCGCTTCCTTTGCCGCTCTAACGGCTTTACCACGAACTTGCGTAAATATATATGAATATGTATGAGCGTGCATACATATCGACGCAGATTTTTGCGAGGACGGAAAAATATGTTAGAATTGACAAATATAAATCGACAACAGCTATGTTGCCACACTTCTTTCTGTGAAGAAACATCAGAAAGTTGTAAAATATATGATTTTTAGCTTTTGCCATCGTCGCGAAAAGACGCTTGAGTTTGCCTGTTGAAAGTGCGCTTGCGTTCATGAATGAAAAAGTTGTTGTTGTGTGTTTTTCTACAAATTTGGGCATCGACTGTTTGGCTGCCATGGCTATTGTCTTGTGGCGCTACTGATCCCACTTGAAACGATTGTTGTTTTAGTAGAACAATATTTATAATTTTTGCGGGTGACATTTCTACATGTGAACGCAAGTACGTATGTTGTGTATAGATTATTTGTGTGGGAATGTCAGACGCACATATTTACATGTGTACACATATATGTAAGTACATATGTATAATGCTCTTTCAAATGATTGTTGTTTTTGTAAAGCAATTTTTGTAGTTTTTGCGGGTGACATATCTAAAGTGGCGAGCAAAATTGAGTGCATGTCTTGCCGATTTATGCTGAGAAGAGAAGTTAAATAGCGAAAATAGGTGAAAAAGTGCCAACATGCAAAATTGAGTTTAAGAGGTTACTTTTCGTTTTTAGTTTAAGTCTTTTCGAATTCATCTTTATCATCATTGTTTTTGCTTAGAATTTATTAAGAATTAAATAATAAAAGTAATACAAAAAAGATTTTTTGATTTACTTGTGTGATTATGATTTTATGGGTGACGAAAGTCTGCGTCGTGAACTTGCACTCAATTTTGCTCGCCACTGTACATGTGAACGCATAGAAGTATGTATGTTGTGTATGTTTTATTTGTGTGCCAATGTCATACGCGCATATTTATGTATGTATGTACATATGATCAGCGCGCACATGTTACTATTGATAAGTGATAATATGATTTGAATTCGCGAAAGCGAACATAAACACATATGGTCATGATACATGTGCATATAAGTTTTGAATGATAAAATGTACGATTAATGTACATTTATCACTATTGTAATACATTATATTTTATTTTTTAATAATATTATGATAGTTTGTTATATGCATATGTTATGAAGTATACATATAAGTATGATTTGATATATTCTAAAAATAATTATGAAATGGACTTTATTTTCACATTAATTACGAATATTGCTTTGAAAAAGTAATTTAATTCAAATGTATTCAATTGCACTTGTATTCATTTATATCAGTGTTGTCCAACGTGACTGTGTGCACGTTATGCTTGTGTTGGTTATTCTAGCGTCAACTGATCGCAAAATTTTGCTTTGCTTGCCTACGAAGTTGAATACAGTAGCACAATCGTGCTTTCACAGACACTTATCGCGACATGTTGGTGTGAGGTGTCTGGCACTGTCCGTGCGCTATTGTACGCATAGGCCGTGGACAACGCTGATTTATATGCACAAAAAGAATTCATACGAATACACATGTTTGCATATAAACTAGGGTGTGTCATTATGAGGAAACCTTTTTTTTCAACTGAAAAACAGGCTAAAAACTTTCGAAAGTGTGAAAAAAACGTCACTCAAAAGATGAGCTCTTAATATTAATATTAAGAGGTGCCTCTTTCAAATTTTCTGTTTTCCATATTGTCACCGCTTCCTTTGCCGCTCTAACGGCTTTACCACGAACTTGCGTAAATATATATGAATATGTATGAGCGTGCATACATATCGACGCAGATTTTTGCGAGGACGGAAAAATATGTTAGAATTGACAAATATAAATCGACAACAGCTATGTTGCCACACTTCTTTCTGTGAAGAAACATCAGAAAGTTGTAAAATATATGATTTTTAGCTTTTGCCATCGTCGCGAAAAGACGCTTGAGTTTGCCTGTTGAAAGTGCGCTTGCGTTCATGAATGAAAAAGTTGTTGTTGTGTGTTTTTCTACAAATTTGGGCATCGACTGTTTGGCTGCCATGGCTATTGTCTTGTGGCGCTACTGATCCCACTTGAAACGATTGTTGTTTTAGTAGAACAATATTTATAATTTTTGCGGGTGACATTTCTACATGTGAACGCAAGTACGTATGTTGTGTATAGATTATTTGTGTGGGAATGTCAGACGCACATATTTACATGTGTACACATATATGTAAGTACATATGTATAATGCTCTTTCAAATGATTGTTGTTTTTGTAAAGCAATTTTTGTAGTTTTTGCGGGTGACATATCTAAAGTGGCGAGCAAAATTGAGTGCATGTCTTGCCGATTTATGCTGAGAAGAGAAGTTAAATAGCGAAAATAGGTGAAAAAGTGCCAACATGCAAAATTGAGTTTAAGAGGTTACTTTTCGTTTTTAGTTTAAGTCTTTTCGAATTCATCTTTATCATCATTGTTTTTGCTTAGAATTTATTAAGAATTAAATAATAAAAGTAATACAAAAAAGATTTTTTGATTTACTTGTGTGATTATGATTTTATGGGTGACGAAAGTCTGCGTCGTGAACTTGCACTCAATTTTGCTCGCCACTGTACATGTGAACGCATAGAAGTATGTATGTTGTGTATGTATTATTTGTGTGCCAATGTCATACGCGCATATTTATGTATGTATGTACATATGATCAGCGCGCACATGTTACTATTGATAAGTGGTAATATGATTTGAATTCGCGAAAGCGAACATAAACACATATGGTCATGATACATGTGCATATAAGTTTTGAATGATAAAATGTACGATTAATGTACATTTATCACTATTGTAATACATTATATTTTATTTTTTAATAATATTATGATAGTTTGTTATATGCATATGTTATGAAGTATACATATAAGTATGATTTGATATATTCTAAAAATAATTATGAAATGGACTTTATTTTCACATTAATTACGAATATTGCTTTGAAAAAGTAATTTAATTCAAATGTATTCAATTGCACTTGTATTCATTTATATCAGTGTTGTCCAACGTGACTGTGTGCACGTTATGCTTGTGTTGGTTATTCTAGCGTCAACTGATCGCAAAATTTTGCTTTGCTTGCCTACGAAGTTGAATACAGTAGCACAATCGTGCTTTCACAGACACTTATCGCGACATGTTGGTGTGAGGTGTCTGGCACTGTCCGTGCGCTATTGTGCGCATAGGCCGTGGACAACGCTGATTTATATGCACAAAAAGAATTCATACGAATACACATGTTTGCATATAAACTAGGGTGTGTCATTATGAGGCAACCTTTTTTTTCAACTGAAAAACAGGCTAAAAACTTTCGAAAATGTGAAAAAAAACGTCACTCAAAAGATGAGCTCTTAATATTAATATTAAGAGGTGCCTCTTTCAAATTTTCTGTTTTCCATATAAATAACATGGAAAAAAAATCATTTTTTTTGTGGTGGTTATTGTGCGGAGGTTATTATATGTGCACGCGATGGCTGCCAGTAGGGATGGTAAACTCGATTCCCATTCTACTCGAGAATCGAGTTTTCTCGTAAAATAATCGATTTTTTGTAATCGATCTTCAGTAGTCGAAGTCGATTAAGAATCGATTATTGGCATTCGAAAAATAGATTATTTTACGAGAAAACTCGATTCTCGAGTAGAATCGGAATCGAGTTTACCATCCTTACTGGCAGCCATCGTGTGCACATATAATAACCTCCGCATAATAACCACCATAAAAAAATGATTTTTTCCTTAATATTTATATGGAAAACAGAAAATTTAAAAGAGGCACCTCTTAATATTAATACTAAGAGCTCATCTTTTGAGTGACTTTTTTTCACATTTTCGAAAGCTTTTAGCCTGTTTTTCAGTTGAGAAAAAAAGGTTGCCTCAGAATGATACACCCTAATATAAACATATAAGAATATAAGCAAAAGAGCGTATGTATGTATGTGAATGAATATGTGAACATTATGGGTACGGTTTTTTAGAATCTTTTTACATGTACATTGTACACGCAATTATATGCATATGTATGTGAATCTGTGCGACGGCTTGGTTATAAGATGTTATCAAAAATTCTAATGCCCAAAGAAAATAAATTCATACATAAATATATTACTTATCATACTTATATTAATTAAATATTTAGGTAATAATACAAATATGGCTTCATTATACATTTCAACAGATTTAATGGAATTCATCATTAAAAGGGTCAAATTGCACATATGTACATACATACATACATATCGCTCATTTGCTGCAAGACCGGCATAAATCAAAAAACCTAATTTTTGAGTTAATGCTGCAGAATTGTTCGTTATATCATACTTCATGTTGAGTGAAAAATTCATATGAATTATATGCTCCGCTTGAGAAGAGGTGTGAGGTTGGAGTCACCATATAAGGTTGTAGTCAGTTGAAAACTTTAAACGCGTTTTCTGGAAAATCGATTTTTTTTGACTTATGCCGGTTGTTTAATTTATAGTTATGTTTCATTTGTTTTAATAATTCACCCACTGTCGCACTAAGTACCTCTGATTAACAAAATAAATGCACATGAAGTTTAAGACACATTTAATTTTCAATCGAAACTATTCGATGTTCACAAAGGATATTCGAAGGCAAAAATATAAGTCCACTCGTATGTATGTATATGAAATCGATGACAAGTGATCCAATTTAAGGATCGATGCGGTAGCGAAGCGGACCAGGTGATGACGACGGGGCGCAGTGTGTCAGCGAATGTGTGTATGGCGAATTGTTGATGGTAGAATGTTGTTGATTGTAATTGTAGGTGCTGGCGGAAGGTGTCGAAGTGGCGCTGTGCGTAAACGATGGATCAAAAACGAATGAGTCCGCCATCCTTTTACCCAGCCTTTTTTGTTAAGTGGGATGTAGAAGTGTGGTGAGTTGTGTTGTGTGGTGATGTATGAGTATGCTGTCATCGGAAGTGTTGTATTAGTGTGTGCCAGTTTTTCCGGTAGAGGGGGCAGATGCTTAACTCATTTAAACATCCTGAGCCCCCTAGGCGAACTTTTTGCCTAGTATTACACGTATGTGCGATATATGTGTATAGCGGAGTGGTAGTGTACCCGAGTGCGCAGAATACTCGTACCTGTAAATGCTAAAAACGGCTTTGATTTGGAACATATAGTATTTGGTATGCATTCGCTTTTGTTTCCTTGATAGGTTTACTATTTGTGGTTTTATTCAAAATTTGTTCATCATTGGTTTGTTCAACTGGCTGTTTATTATTTGCCTTTTCTGTGTTATCGACTTATAGAGGATACTAACTCCACGCCTGGCTCAGATGTGGCCAGAATGGGTACTGCTTAGCCCCAGAGTTAGGGCTGTGACAATAGAGGGATCTTGCGAGAGAGTGGCCGGTAATTGCGAACGGCTTCACTAAAATTATAATTTTTTAAGTTGTTGATTGCTTTACAACAGATTATCATCAACTACCCTTATGAGGAGCGCTTATGTAGGGACGATAAGAGAGATATCTGCTTATTTTTAGTTTTTTTTCCTATTTTAGAATTCCTTTGTAGAGCAATATTGTATGAAAAGTGTCGAATTTTTTTGTGTTTTTACTTTTTGAGACACTTTTGTTATATTTTATGTTTAAGTGCATATGCACTAATTTGGCGTTTAGTAGCCCGCCACCGCTCTAGGATTTGTTCACAATTGTTTTTTTTTTCTCATCATTGGCGAAAGCCATCCTGCGGGGCCGAAAGTTGTATGTGCTTTTAATAATTTGGACTGTCAGAGGTAACTCTGACTTTGTTGTTTGTACCAATTTGTGGAGTATTGGAAAATTGTGGCTCTAGCGGTAGTCGTACGACGTACCGGCCATTATTTGATTGAGCAGCTTTGGGGGGAAGCTTCTTTAAATTTTCATTTCCTTAATTGTGAATTAAGGTATTTGTTTTTATTATACGCAACTTGAGTTGGTATGGTGGTGACCAGTTCTGTAACTAGTCCATTTTGTATTTCGCTGTGTAGCGTTTGAACTTTTTGAGCCTTTGAGCTATCATCTCTTGGCTATTTTAGAATTTTGTTTTTCGAGATTTGCTTCTGCAATTAAACCCGTGGTTCTTGATTTATAAGCGCTTTTATGGGGTGGGATGTTATAAGTGCTGTAATGAAGCATTGAGTGATGTCTTTTATGACAATATATGCAATTGAATTTGCTTTTGCAATTTTTAAATGTGTGCGCATGTGACAAGCAATTTGTGCATAATTTTTTTAATCTCACGAAATTGTTTCTTTCATTAATTTTTAGTTTTTTAAACTTCTCGCAAGATATCAGTTTATGCGCTCTTGTACATAGTTCGCTTGTTTTCTTTGTTCTGAAATGAACGTTTGCGTTTTGTAAAACTTCTTCTTCTTCTTTACTGGCGTGGACACCGCTTACGCGATTATAGCCGAGTCAACAACAGCGCGCCAGTCGTTTCTTCTCTTCGCTACGTGGCGCCAATTGGATATTCCAAGCGAGGCCAGGTCCTTCTCCACTTGGTCCTTCCACCGGAGTGGAGGTCTTCCTCTTCCTCTGCTTCCCGCGGCGGGTACTGCGTCAAATACTTTCAGAGCTGGAGTGTTTTCATCCATCCGGACAACATGACCTAGCCAGCGTAGCCGCTGTCTTTTAATTCGCTGAACTATGTCAATGTCGTCGTATATCTCGTACAGCTCATCGTTCCATCGAATGCGATTTCGCCGTGGCCAACGCACAAAGGACCATAAATCTTTCGCAGGACTTTTCTCTCGAAAACTCGCAACGTCGACTCATCGGTTGTTGTCATCGTCCAAGCCTCTGCACTATATAGCAGGACGGGAATTATGAGCGACTTGTAGAGTTTGCCTTTTGTTCGTCGGGAGAGGACTTAACCTTTCAATTGCCTGCTCGAAGTAGCACCTGTTGGCAAGAGTTATCCTGCGTTGGATTTCCAGGCGGACATTGTCAGTGGTGTTTACGCTGGTTCCAAGATAGAGGAAATTATCTACAACTTCAAAGTTATGACTGCCAACAGTGACGTGTGTGCCAAGTCGCGAGTGCGACGACTGTTTGTTTGATGACAGGAGATATTTCGTCTTGCCCTCTTTCACTGCCAGACCCATTTTCGTTCCTTCCTTGTCCAGTCTGGAGAAAGCAGAACTAACGGCGCGGGTGTTGAGACCGATGATATCAATATCATCGGCATACGCCAGCAGTTGTACACTCTTATAGAAGATGGTACCTTCTCTGTTGAGTTCTGCAGCTCGAACTATTTTCTCCAGAAGCAGATTGAAAAAGTCGCACGATAGGGAGTCGCCTTGTCTGAAACCTCGTTTGGTATCGAACGGCTCGGAGAGGTCCTTCCCGATCCTGACGGAGCTTTTCGTGTTGCTCAACGTCAGTTTACACAGCCGTATTAGTTTTGCGGGGATACCAAATTCAGACATCGCGGCATAAAGGCAGCTCCTTTTCGTGCTGTCGAAAGCAGCTTTGAAATCGACGAATAGGTGGTGAGTGTCGATTCTCCTTTCACGGGTCTTTTCCAAGATTTGGCGCATGGTGAATATCTGGTCGGTTGTTGATTTACCAGGTCTGAAGCCACACTGATAAGGTCCAATCAGTTTGTTGACGGTGGGCTTTAATCTTTCACACAATACGCTCGATAGAACCTTGTACGCGATGTTGAAAAGGCAAATCCCACGGTAGTTGGCGCAGATTGTGGGGTCTCCGTTTTTATGGATTGGGCATAGCACACTTAAATTCCAATCGTTGGGCATGCTTTCATCCGACCATATTTTGCAAAGAAGCTGATGCATGCTCCTTATCAGTTCTTCGCCGCCGTGTTTGAATAGCTCGGCCGGCAATCCGTCGGCCCCTGCCGCTTTGTTGTTCTTTAGGCGAGCAACTGCTATTCGAACTTCTTCATGGCCGTGTAATGGAACGTCTGCTCCATCGTCATCGATTGGGGAATCGGGTTCGCCTTCTCCTGGTGTTGTGTGTTCACTGCCATTCAGCAGTCTGGAGAAGTGTTCCCTCCATAATCTAAGTATGCTCTGGGCATCGGTGGCTAGATCATCTTAGGGGGTTCTACAGGAGTATGCTCCGGTCTTGAAACCTTCTGTAAGACGCCGCATTTTTTCGTAGAATTTTCGAACATTACCCCTGTCGGCCAGCTTATCAAGCTGTTCATACTCACGCATTTCGGCCTCTTTCTTCTTCTGTCTGCAAATGCGTCTCGCTTCCCTCTTCAACTCTCGGTATCTATCCCATCCCGCACGTTTTGTGGTCGATCGTAACGTTGCGAGGTAGGCAGCCAGTTTTCTCTCCGCTGTGACACGGCACTCCTCGTCGTACCAGCTGTTCTTTTGCACTTTCCGAAAACCAATGGTTTCGGTTGCAGCTGTACGTAAGGAGTTTGAAATGCCGTCCCACAGTTCCCTTATACCGAGTTGTTGAGGAGTGCTCTCAGAGAGCAGGAGTGCAAGCCGAGTAGAAAATCTTTCGGCTGTTTGTTGTGATTGCAGCTTCTCGACGTCGAACCTTCCTTGTGTTTGTTGGCGTGCGTTTTTTGCTGCACAGAGGCGGGTGCGAATTTTGGCTGCAACAATATAGTGGTCCGAGTCGATGTTAGGACCTCGGAGCGCACGCACATCTAAAACACTGGAGACGTGTCTTCCGTCTATCACAACATGATCGATCTGGTTGGTGGTTTTTCGATCCGGAGACAGCCAGGTAGCTTGATGTATCTTCTTATGCTGGAATCTAATACTACAGATAACCATATTTCGGGCCCCGGCGAAGTCGATCAGCCTCAACCCATTTGGGGATGTTTCGTCGTGGAGGCTGAATTTACCGACCGTAGTACCAAAGATACCTTCTTTGCCCACCGTGGCGTTGAAGTCGGAGCGCACGCACATCTAAAACACTGGAGACGTGTCTTCCGTCTATCACAACATGATCGATCTGGTTGGTGGTTTTTCGATCCGGAGACAGCCAGGTAGCTTGATGTATCTTCTTATGCTGGAATTTAATACTACAGATAACCATATTTCGGGCCCCGGCGAAGTCGATCAGCCTCAATCCATTTGGGGATGTTTCCTCGTGGAGGCTGAATTTACCGACCGTAGTACCAAAGATACCTTCTTTGCCCACCGTGGCGTTGAAGTCGACAAGCACGATTTTGACATCGTGGCGGGGGCATCTCTCATAAGTGCACTCCAAGCACTCATAAAAATCATCTTTGGTCACATCGTCCTTCTCTTCCGTCGGGGCGTGGGCGCAAATCAGCGATATGTTGAAGAACCTCGCTTTGATGCGGATTGTGGCTAAACGTCCATTCTCCGGAGTGAATGATAGTACTCGGCGACGGAGTCTCTCTCCCACCACGAATCCAACACCAAACTTGCGCTCCTTTATATGACCACTGTAGTAAATGTCACAAGGTCCTACGCGTTTCTGTCCTTGTCCCGTCCATCGCATTTCTTGGACGGCGGTGATGTCAGCCTTTATCTTTACGAGGACATCTACCAGCTGGGCAGCGGCGCCTTCCCAATTAAGGGACCGGACATTCCAGGTGCATGCCCCCAAATCATAGTCCTTATTTCGTTTGCCATGGTCGTCATCAAAAGGGGGGTCTCTCATCCGAGGCTGTTTGTTGTTTTTCATTGGGGGTGTTTTTTTACGTGGCGGGTCCCAAACCCAGCGCATAACTCTATGCAGGGGATGTTTCGCCTTCTCACTTTAGCTCGCCTTCAAACGGATGTTCTTAGGCTACCCAGAGGATACTTGGTCAAAGACCGGAAGTCGTGAGCTGCTTGAGTCATATGTAAAAGTTTTTGTTTAAATTTGTGTTGCTTCTAGCTTGGGGTCTATTTAAGCTTCCGTTCTGGTCGTGTTTGTTTTTAGTTTTGAGTATTTTTTCTTCTAACCTTTTCGCAATTTCATATTGGGTGGTGAGAAAATCTTTCATTTGTTGCCCCGTTGGGCACTTTTTTCGTGATGAGTGCGATTGCTCTCATAGAAGTAACGACTTTTCTGGTAATGCGGCGGTGCAAATGTTTACCAGAATTGGGTCCCAGCTGTCTGTGGGAATATTTTATGTCGATATAACCGACAAACAATTTGAAATAGTGGATTGTAGTGTTACAAATTCTTCACTTGTTTCTTTCTTGATTTTAGGCAAGTTTAAAAATGTCGTTACTTGCTTATCGACTAGTATTATTTGGTTTTCATATCTCGCTCTTAGAGCTTCCCAAGCCAAATTGAAATTATCGTCATTAAGAGCGAACTGTTTAACTATCATGCCTGCTTGACCTTTAGTTTTGTATCTGAGGTGATACAATTTTTGTGCTAGTGATAATTGAAGATAGTTTATGTACACGGCCGTAAACATGTGCCGGAAGGACGGTCATTCTTCATAACCTCCGTGAAAGGTTTCTGTGTCATATGCGGGCAGCTCGAGGTAGGTGCCTGAACTTGCCTTTTCAGTGTCTATTTGTGGCAGCTCTACTCTGCTGTGGGGAGTAGGTGCAATTGCTTTTATTAGCTTTAATTGATCGGAGGTCATAGCTTTTGTTTCTTCATAATGGTCTAAGCAGTTTTCAAAAATATCCTAAGCCGATGATTTAAAATTTTGTGGTAGATCTGAAAATTCAGAATCTACTATGGCGTCATGAGCCGCTTGGAGGCGAGTCTAAAAATTTTTAAGATTTTGGCCTTTTATTTCTAATAACGATTCCGAGTTTTTGTGAATCGGTGAAGAGGCAAATTTAGTGCAGTATCTTGTTAAACTGTCACTTTCTGAAATAAATCTAGCAACCTATTTTGAGCGTGTAGCTCCAGGTGTACTTTGATTTTTGTTATTGTTCATTATTTTGGTTGTATGTAGAAATATTTTTTAAAATGAATTAAAGTTTTCTCAGTGTTAACTGGAAACTTTTTAAGTATATATACTTTTTTTTACAAAAGACGGGTTATTTATTTATTATTTTTTTTAAATTTTTTATTTTATATGCTTTGCTTTCAAACCGCAATATTTAAGTATTTTTCTATGTCCCTATATAGGTATATAGGCACACCTTAATACTTGGCTTGTATGTACTTGTTTTTGTGCAATTGAGAGCTCGTCGAAGAGATCAATATGCTTTGTACATAAGTATGCACGAATAGTTGGTGGGCAAAGAATATGCGGTAATGTTTTTTTTTCAATCCTCCTTGTTTTTGTTTGACAAAGAACAAGTGGTATTGTAGAATAGATGCCAATGTGTATGTTTAAATATACGTATATGTATGTACGTACATATGTTTTAATGTATGTATGTTATTCAAATTAATAATTTGATTTATATTGCGTTAATCTGATTATTTTTTTGGATTCGTTCCAATAAATGTATTTTGTAAAAGGCAGTGTTAGTTTACCTTATCGTTTAGTTATTTTCGGTAAATGAATAAAAATGTCTAATTAAAAATTATAATTTTAATAATTAAGCAAATGGTACCCACTGTAGGGTATAAAATTACAGGCAGATTCTATGCCGTATGATTATGTCAGTGATCGGCATTTCTTAGCAAAATTTTGCAAACTAACTTCACACGTACGCTTACGCTCTATCGTTCAGTCGTTGTCGAGCCAGCAACGAATTAACATCACGCAAGACTATTGCGCAAAACCAAATATGCCCTGCGAGAAATCTTTTATGATTCTAAATGCCTTTGGTGCCATGCAATGCCTTTTATGTTCCAAGTCTTTTAAAGATAATAGGGAATATATTCTTAAAAGACATTTTGTTAATTTTCATTATACTATTAATTATTTAGATTAGATGCTTAATTTTAATTCCAATTTCTCACTGGGTTACTTTTTTCCGTGCTCACCAACACAGTGACAGATCCTCTCATGCCGACCACTGGATTATGTGTACAAACATATACATACACATGTACGTTCGCACTTGGAAGAGAGCGCGAAAGCGAAGTGGATAATGTGCAGGTATGTTCCCGTATACACTGTGATATTATATTTGGTATGTGTAATTGAACTGCACTCGGTAAATATCATGGATAAATTGATCCGAAACTCCTCTCTTCGCTTTCTGAGAGAGCCCATGATCTCACGGTTTGGTATGGCAATACTGAAAGTTCATGGGCTACGAATTAGGAGACAAGCAAAACAATGAACTGCCAGACAAAATCCCATTAAAAATAACTGACAAAATCAGTTCGTTATTTTTCATTGTGGAATAGATAAGTAATTGTGTTGTGAAAATATAGTGCTTTTTTATTAAAAATATAGTGTATAAGTGTTTTTACTAAAAATAAAGTCGGTAAGTGTATTATTAAAGCCATCGTAAATACATGTATATAAATATATTAAGTTTTCCTAACGTATTATAGGAAAAGAACTAAAAATAAGTGTGTGGCTGGATGCCTAGGTGCGCGACGGTTTTTCAATTTCCCCAACAAGGAGAAGGATGGATCCAGGTTCGTAAATAATTTTAATTAGTAGAAAAATATAGTTATTTAGTGAAATTTAGAAATATTTTTTCATAAATTGTGCCTATTTTGATATTGTTTTAGATGCAATTTATTGCATGATAAAAAATATATTGTTACGAATTTACTCCTTGCTAGTTTTACTTAACTGGGTTCGAATCTCTGGATTGACAAATAAAACCAAAAGCTGTTTAATTCAATTCAACAACTCTTTATTTTACAACTCGTCTACACTATAACAGTTTACTCTTAGCACTGATTGATTACGTTGGCGCTGCCACGGCTTATATAGCCACGCATTTCTCGCTGATGCCGACGTGTTCTTCTAGAATATTGTGTCTGGAAATTACAAGAATAAAATGCTATACGGCGCCAAATGCAGCTACTGTTTAGACAAGCAGACAGCCGTGGCGGCAGACTCAGCAATTGTTTAAGGAGACAAGCAGACGGCTGCGGCGCCAGATGTCTATTGTTTCGACAAGCAGACAGCCGCGGCGCCAGATGTCTACAACAAAACAAATGCTATTCCATATACCTACAGCTATTGTTCATAATAAAGGATGCATATAGCAATACAAATACAACTTAATACTACTTTTGTAACAATATCATACTTGCGAAATGTAATGTAATTTAGTAAATAGTATTGTAATATTTAATAGATCCAATTTAATATGTTGTTTGGAGTAGCGTAGTAGATGTAAATATTACTATAATTATAAATTATAAGTACAAATAAATGTAATACTAGTAGAAAGTATCGTAAATACTAATAAATGTTGTGATTTTATTTTGTACCTATATGGGTGATATAGGCCTATAGGGGAACCGAGCACCCAAAACTAACTTCGGAACGCGCCTTTTGTAAACATCAGCGGTGGTGTGGAAATTACAAACTCCAAAAACATTTACTAAAAATTCCCTAACACATTTCTTCCATAGTGGCATCATTGGCAAATGTTATAAAAAATGTGGACTTTGACAGCGCTCTCTCGAATCAAAGAGTTTCGTATCAATTTATCCATGGTAAATATGCATATATGGATGTACATATGTCTGCTTTTTTTTTTATATTTTTTGTGTTGCTTTTTATGTTATAATTTCAATGTTTGCCTTTGCTTACCTAGTTATATGAAATCCTACTTACAGCTGTATTAAGCAGAAGGGATATTGCCGAAAAAGATTGCAAGTAAGTACTTGAATTTTGTCTGCTTTTTGTTTTTGTTAAATAGTTTTGTTTCAATACACAAAGGTAAGCTCAAAATATAGGCATTAAATTTTTTTTTTCATAAATATTTCGATATATTGTTAGTATTTTAAGTAACAGATTTTATATTAGTATATAAAACCGTCTTTTTGTATACATACGAGTACATACATATGTACATATATATATCAGTGTCGGCCAATGCAATAGTATGTAGCTTTCACTTGTGTGCGTAAAGCGTTGCTGCAAACTGTCTTGGCAGAAAAGTACACTGAATAAATAATGAGTGTTTGAATTATATATCAAACTATAACTATATATCAAATAATGTCTACATAATGAATAACGTGTAAGATGTGCAATCACTTTATTACAAATGAGGCAATGGGGTTCTCCCTCCATATTTTCAACAAAAAAAAAATTGTCTCCCATTCAATTTTAAACATTTTTTATAAATTACGCAAGGGGGTATTTTCTGGCAGTGTAAAAAATTAAACTAGCTTCGCCATACGCTGCTGCCGAACCAAGCTATTCGTGGATATACGAGCAGTTTACTGGCTCTTTCGTTTTTTCTGAAGCTGGCAGAAGAGTATACGTGTGAGTATACGTGTTTGACGTCGCAGCAACTAGCCTATGCCCCGGGCATAGGAAAAATGCATTTTGGCCGACACTGATATATATGCATATTATAAAGCAGGGATGGGCATATTAGCCCTCAGTGGGATTTTGCCCGTGCGGCCACGAGTGCACATTTTGGTGGCTAGGTGAGGGGATCATCGCGGGCAGACATGAAGAGGGAAGTGAGAGCAACGTACCACTCCATATTTACAAATGAGAGCAACGTATTTTCCCACACCATGTTTACAAATGAGAGCGCACGCATATGTATATTAGGGTGGCCGTTATTTACCAAATTGATTATTTTTGACGAGACGCCCCTTAAACTTTTAGTTTTCCATCTAAAAAAAATATCAGACCATAAAAATCCCTTAATTTTCATAATAAACCTTGCCCCAAACACGATACATTTCCCATTGAAATTACATGGGATTTTGCCACTTTTTACAAATATTTTTTTTTTCTCTGGAACTTTCTCGTTTGTAGGAATAAAAAAAGTCATATTCTTATACAGAATTGAATGCTCTACAAAAAACGTCGAACAAAACAATTGAATTTTACAAAAAAAAATTGCAGTAAAAATTCGAGAATTCCAGAAATTACCCAGAAGTTTAACCTTGAATAACTTTTAAAGGGGTGAGTATATCGAAAAATTGTTTACAAAAAAAAATTTCAATTTGGCATAAATGTTCAAAAATTCCAGAAATTACGCAGAAGTTTAACTTTGAATAACTTTTAAAGGGGTGAGTATATCGAAAAAGTGTCCGGACGTTTTTTGTAGAGCATTCAATTCTGTATAAGAATATGACTTTTTTATTCCTACAAACGAGAAAGTTCCAGAGAAAAAAAAATATTTGAAAAAAGTGGCAAAATCCCATGTAATTTCAAGGGGAAATGTATCGTGTTTGGGGCAAGGTTTATTATGAAAATTAAGGGCTTTTTATGGTCTGATATTTTTTTTTAGATGGAAAACTAAAAGTTTAAGGGGCGTCTCGTCAAAAATAATCAATTTGGTAAATAACGGACACCCTAATGTATATGGAAAGTTGCACTGTGGGTAATAATTATAAAATTGCCTAACAATTTTAAATTTCTTTGTAACTACTATAAATTTATAAAATGTAAGACAAATAACAAAAAGTATAATAAATACTTGATTTTAGTAATCATTTTGTTTAATATGTCTTTATATCAGCATTTAATTTTGTTTATTTGAAATAATAAATTATATGTTTGGTTTAATCTCATTTGCTATAGCTACACGCATTATTGTACCAAAATTTAAATCAGATAACCTACTTCTTATTCTTAGATATAATTTTCGAAGCAAAAAGTTTCAAACCAGGTTATTTCTTTAAACTTCCTTATAAAAAGTAATTTCAATGATAAGTTCAATTTATGAACCACTGTTTCTTCAAACACATATGACCAAATTAATCTTATGAGAGCGCAATGTAAATAATTACCCAACAACCCTTCTACCACCCGCCAATCGTAGAACTTCCAACGACTTTAGGTTTTCCGCTGGGTTGCCATGCTCGATATACTGTAGTAATTATAAAAATTGTCTTCAATATATTTGAAATTTTCTTAAAATAACTCAAATTCAGAATCGAATGCTATTATTTACAAATATATAAACTAATTTTAATAGTTTGATTTCAGTTTTGATGTTTTATATTATGAAAAATTATAATTGAAAACTTAGATGTGTACAAAACTACATATGCGTATTGAATAATGGCAACATTGTTCGAATGAAAACGAGAACAAAACGCTTGCAGCTCGTACCGAAGTGAGAAGATGTTTCTGCCATTAGCGTTTGTATTCTATTTGTGTGCATAGCCATTCTCAATCAATAATGCCATACCGCGCAAATATATTTTTATTTGATGATTTCTTATATTTTTGAAAATATGTGTTCCCTTTCTATAGCGCATATTATTATTTTAATACATTTCCAGAGGCAACTTAGATTTTTAAAATTTAACAAAACAATTATAGAAAAAAACCTCAATTCATTTAATATTTTGATAAAACATCCAAAGCATTTTCATTAAATGTAATTGCAATATGTTTAAACACAATATACATATATAATGGGCACAAGTATCTTTTCTTTTTTATATATGCAGATATGGATATGTTCGTGTAAAAGCCCACAATTTGAGAAAAGTTTTCCCAATTGTAACTAAAATGAATTTCTACAACTGGCATCACCACCATTAACTGATCTATCACATGTACAATAGTGTGAACAAAATAGGAACAACCATAAGGTGTTGTGAAGTTTTAAAATATGCTGTTTTCTTATTAAATAAAATTGGTTTTAGATACAAGTATGACATATACATATATTTTTTCCTAACAGTGATTAGAATTTCCAGTATGCAAGGGTAAATTAAAACCGATATTAAAGCGAGTCTCTAAAACGTGCAAATTATGTTTACCTCTTTTTGTTCACACAACTGTACAATTCCGATATGAAGTAAACTTCCGCTCTTAAATTTGTGTACAATGTCAGTATTGCCGCAAC
This sequence comes from Bactrocera dorsalis, assembly GCF_023373825.1. Classification (NCBI taxonomy): domain Eukaryota; kingdom Metazoa; phylum Arthropoda; class Insecta; order Diptera; family Tephritidae; genus Bactrocera; species Bactrocera dorsalis. The sequence goes on from NC_064308.1 coordinate 27,748,275, forward strand.
CACTCTGTCAGGGATAAAGGGTTGTTAAACTTATTCCAGTGTGAGAGCGCCTCAAAATAAGCGTTTTTTATAACATTTTCCATTGTGGCCAGATCGAACAAAATAAGAATTTTTGGGCATTTTAAATTAAAACACCCAACATTTAGTACGAATAAAAATTACTATGTAGTGGTTATTTATTATATGGAGAAACTATTTAAATCTTTTTAAAGTATATTAGAAGAACTGATTTTTGACCTTTCAATACCCGAAACAAGGACTTAAGCTTGTTAGCTCTCATTCATTAAATTTTTTTATTCATTTTCCATTGAAAATAATACTATGATGCTTCAAATTACAAAACGTTTCATCAAATACCTTTAAATATCACAAATTTACTTAATTTTCATTGTTTTACATTTTTTATAAGTGGTCTTGAACGATGCAACAAATCCCTCCGTTTATATATTTTTTGGTAAGATATCGATCTGGCCATCGCTCGCTTCCAATTGCTAAACGTCAAAACCACCTAAACTTTGACAGTTGCTCGAGTTTAGGTGGTTTTGACGTTTAGCAATTGTTCTCTCACTTCCAGTGAGAGAGGAGTTAAACATCTCTTTATCTCTGACTCTGTGATGAACATTAAGTTGCGGAGGAGTGTTATTGATTTTTTTCGCAACTTTTCGCTACTTGTTATGCCCTTCTCTCCGTAAATTGATATTCCCCTCATCTAGCCCCCGTGCGCACTTTGCTAACTTTGCGGGCTAAAAATGTGCCCATCCCTGTTATTAGTGATGAGCGATATTTCACTACCGGTGATTTTTTCACTGTGATTGAAAAATCGCAAATCGCAACTGCGATCACTTTTTATAAATAGCAGTTCGCTTCTATGAACTGCGATTGCGATCGCAGTTCGAAACTGTGATCGCAGTTCGAAACAGTGATTGCGATCGCAGTTCGAAACTGTGATCGGAGTTCGAACCAGTGATTGCGATCGCAGTTCGAAACTGTGATCGCAGTTCGAACCTGTGATTTACGATAGCAGTTCGAACCTGTGAATTACGATCACAATAGCAAATAGCAGAAAAGTAACAACTTTCTTCAGGGTATTGTATATATCGTATATGCTATTTGGCGTCATAGCGGTTTGAAGTTTTGAGTGTAACATTCTTATAATTTTTAATAATGGCAGGAAATGTATCAAGGAAAGGAAGTGAAGTGTGATGTTTGAAGTGGTAGATGAAATATAATCAAAATGGAATATTTTAATTTGTTTTAATACAATTTTTAATTTTACTTATTGTTAAAACCAAATTTGAAAGCTTTTTGTGTTGAAAACAAGAATTGAAACTAATTAATTTCGGAAAAAATATGGAATAAAAAAATTACGGGTTTTTAATATTTTCCCAAAGATTAGGAAACTCCCGTTATTAATTTGGTCTTGAAAATATTATTAGCGGGTATTCAAAACATTCTGATGGATTATGGAGTTTATAGTTTTTCTTTGAAAATTTTAAAAGCGGATCATACCAACATACAAATGAACTATGCAATAAGCTCTAAGTTTCAGGTAGCCGAACCGCTCCAACATTTGCGAAAATGTAGTGAAAAGAAAGGCGTAAAAACTTGACTCGAATTACAGGAACCAAAAGAGAATTTAGCGCCAATAACGACAAAAGGTTCAGTCGTTCCCACGACAGTCGGGTGTACGTAACTGGACGGGACCCGGACTTGTATTCGGCCAAACACTGTTAAATCGGCAGAATCTGCCGCTACAACAACAACAACAAAAGGTCTCCGTTTTAACGTCGACTTAGTTGCGATCGCAATAGCAATATAAAATCACAGTGATTTAAAAATAGCAATCACTGAAATCACAGTGATTTAAAAATCGCAATATCGCTCATCTCTACCTGTTATAAAGTATTGAAAATGGATTAAATACGCTCACTTGGTTACTTCAAGGGCTTTGTAGGTTGTAGGTCGCCCACAAAAGCAAATGAGCATAACAAATTTCTTTTCAGTTGAATAATGCTCATATTTTTGTTATAAAATTCAACTTTTATTAATTTTATTGTATACATTTTCCATTGTATATGTATTTATTTCAACCAATGCTTATGAATTCATGAATAAATATTTATTTTTAAACATATATGTACTAATATTAATTTAGTTTTCGTTTCCGATACAACGAATATTTCAGTTTAACGAACGGTCCCAACATTATATCATTCGTTATAATGGAGTACCACTGTATGTGCATATGTTCCCTTCATGCTGACTGCGTTTTGTTCCTCTTCCTTTCACCACTCCATTTCTCCTTTACGTTTGTAGCCACTTAACCTTCACCTTCAATGTTTGTTGTTTAATATTTATTATTATTATAATAATATTTTAATATTTATTTTTTTTGGTCGCGCCCGGTTGTTTTGTTTTTGTGTTATGTTTTATTGGTTGTTAGCGCGTCTGATTACCTGTTTATGTTTTTTGTTTATATTTTATGTTCTCTTTTTTTGGATTTTTGTTATTGTTTTGGTGCTTTTACTTTTCGCGCCCGATTTATTATTATTTTTTTTTTGTACTTCTACAGTTTTGTATATTTTGTTTTTTCGCCGTAGGTTTGGTTTTTGTAATTTCGGAACTATGTCTTCTAGTATTTTCCTGATTGTGATTATTATTAGGTTTTTAGCTTTCTTTTTGTTTTTGTTCGTTTTTGCACCTTGTATCACTTCAGTTTGTTACCGAATTTGGTTTTGTTTTTGTCACAATTTTTTTTCTGCTTGGGTCACTGCACTTATGTAGTTTATTCTGTTTCTTTTTGTTTATTTTTCCACCAAACAAGGAGATGTATCTTTAATGGTTTTTTGTTTCTCCAATAGTGCCTCTCTGTGAGGCTCGAAGGACCATGTTTAATTTATAGTTATGTTTCATTTGTTTTAATAATTCACCCACTGTCGCATTAAGTACCTCTGATTAACAAAATAAATGCACATGAAGTTTAAGACACATTTAATTTTCAATCGAAATTATTCGAGGTTCACAAAGAATATTCGAAAGCAAAAATATAAGTCCACTCGTATGTATATGAAATCGATGACAAGTGATCCAATTTAAGGATCGATGCGGTAGCGAAGCGGACCAGGTGATGACGACGGGGCGCAGTGTGTCAGTGAATGTGTGTATGGCGAATTGTTGATGGTAGAATGTTGTTGATTGTAATTGTAGGTGCTGGCGGAAGTTGTCGAAGTGGCGCTGTGCGTAAACGATGGATCAAAAACGAATGAGTCCGCCATCCTTTTACCCAGCCTTTTTTGTTAAGTGGGATGTAGAAGTGTGGTGAGTTGTGTTGTGTGGTGATGTATGAGTATGCTATCATCGGAAGTGTTGTATTAGTGTGTGCCAGTTTTTCCGGTAGAGGGGGCAGATGCTTAACTCATTTAAACACCGGTCTTGCAGCAAATGAGCGATATGTATATTAGGGTTTTTTATAATTGAACTATTAATATTTTTTAGTCCCGTCACGAAGTTTCCTCGGAAATACCCTAAAAAAATTCCGTGAAAATTTTAGCTCTTAATATTAACATTAAGAACTGGACCAATGCCTGTAAAAATTTTCCATAGAAAATACACTACAATCGCGAGTTTTTATCTTTAAATTCCTATAGATCAGAGGTATTTTATGGCATCGCTTTGACTTTAGACGCATATTTCTCAGAATTTTTCACTCTACAAAAGTGCCCAGTGCAACAAAGTCGCAGCTCACACCGGCGAGGTAGTACAAGGCTCTAAGCCCGATTCTTCTAAGAATTTCGCATTTTTTTGTACATATCTCGTAAATGACAGGCGCTATAGAAAAAATTTACATGACAAATTTGTAGGAAATTTTATTTTTGAAATTTAAGGTATCATTAATACTTCTCGAGTTATTCAGCTTTTTAAGTAAGACTGTATGCAATTTTCATAGATTTTTTATTCTATACCATCTATAAAAATTTTTAAAGTTTGAAAACTGAACTTTCTGAATATGTGATGGTTATTTTTGAGAAACGAAAATTAGTTGGAGAAATTTTAGTTTGAATGAAAAAACGAAAATTCCTATGTAGTAGTACTCCGCTTAAATGAAAATCATCCCTCTTAATTGTCTACATATATCTTGCTGGGATTGACTGTGCTTATCAAGGAATGTAAAAAATATTTTCACGCGACTTGCAAAAATCTGTGTCGAAGAACTGACGTGACGACAAAGCGTCACAACATTGTATAGTTGGTAGAAAATCCGAGCTGTGCCGAAAACACAAACGAACGATCGCCAATTGACACTGCTTCCCTTGCCGCTGAAACAGCTTCGCATACAAACCAGCGTAGATATGTATGTATTTGTATGAGCGTGCATACATATCGACGCAGACTTTTGCAAGCCGCTTAATAATATTTTTTACATTCCTTGACAAATACAGTCAATCCCGGTTATGTGCCACAATCAAAGATACAGATGCTTGTGGTTTGTAAAACTAAAAATATAATATGGCACGTAAGCGTGAACGAATACTTAAGCGAGTGATACCTACCAGTAAAACAATAATTTCTATGTATTTCATAAAAATAAACCGTGAGAAGCCGCAAGATGTAGGAAGTTAAGAGGGATGATTTTCATTTAAGCGGAGTACTACTTAACCGGGACTCACTGTACACATAACTCAGAGAAATAATAAATGATCGCAGTTCGAACCAGTGAATAGCGATCGCAGTTCGAAACTGTGATCGCAGTTCGAAACAGTGATCGCAGTTCGAACCTGTGATTTACGATAGCAGTTCGAACCTGTGAATTACGATCACAATAGCAAATAGCAGAAAAGTAACAACTTTCTTCAGGGTATTGTACATATATATCGTATATGCTATTTGGCGTCATAGCGGTTTGAAGTTTTGAGTGTAACATTCTTATAATTTTTAATAATGGCAGGAAATGTATCAAGGAAAGGAAGTGAAGTGTGATGTTTGAAGTGGTAGATGAAATATAATCAAAATGGAATATTTTAATTTGTTTTAATACAATTTTTAATTTTACTTATTGTTAAAACCAAATTTGAAAGCTTTTTGTGTTGAATACAAGAATTGAAACTAATTAATTTCAGAAAAAATATGGAATAAAAAAATTACGGGTTTTTAATATTTTCCCAAAGATTAGGAAACTCGCGTTAATTATTTGGTCTTGATAATATTAAAAGCGGGTATTCTAAACAAACAAATTATCAACCACACTAATGGCAATTCCTTCTAAGAAATGTTTGAAACCATCATACCAACATACAAATGAACTATGCAATACGCTCTAAGTGTCAGGTAGCCGAACCGCTCCAACATTTTCGAAAATGTAGTGAAAAGAAAGGCGTAAAAACTTGACTCGAATTACAGGAACCAAAAGAGAATTTACCGCCAATAACGACAAAGGGTTCAGTCGTTCCCACGACAGTCGGGTGTACGTAAGTGGACGGGACCCGGACTTGTATTCGGCCAAACACTGTCAAATCGGCAGAATCTGCCGCTACAACAACAACAACAAAAGGTCTCCGTTTTAACGTCGACTTAGTTGCGATCGCAATAGCAATATAAAATCACAGTGATTTAAAAATAGCAATCACTGAAATCACAGTGATTCAAAAAATCGCAATATCGCGCATCTCTATTTTGCATATAAACGTATGAAAATATAAGCAAAAGAGCGAACATATGTACGCCTGTTAGAGCAATATATAGTTTTGAGCATAATTTTTATTTCTCGCTCAGCTCTGTTCAAGCGAAAATGTTAAAGTTTCTCCTGCCGAGCTGGCAGTGGTGAAACTCTTCCATCTCGACCGAGTTAGCCAAAAATATTTTTACGTTCTTCGCGCCGTGAACCTTCTCTTTGATAAACGTTCTCTGCTATAAATATACGTTCTCTGCATATGCTATTCAAATGTCACCAACATTAGTTAAAACTTTTATTTAAACGTTGCATACTTCTAAGCGCATCTTTTTGTAGAGCTGCTTAAGCTTCGTGTATGAGCTGCTTACAAAATAAAAATCGGATGGGGCTGTGCCGGGGCACATGGACGTTGGTTTTTACGTGAAACGTCTATACTAGCGAATCGCTTTTAAAGTAAAAGATTGAAATGAAAACAAGATTGACGCTGTTTTAAGTATTTTAATAAAAGAGAACAGGTACATAATAGAAACATAAATTATTTATTATTACGATTAATATTCGACAACAATTTTATTTAACATAGCTCTGTGATATGTGAAATTAGCAACGTACGGCATAATGGCAACATTAATATTTCTGGTGAATGTACAGTCTATAGTGGTATTGCCTAATGGTGTCGGCGATGTTTGAACGTAGTTGAGGCCGAATTCATTCCTCATGAACTCAACGAGATAGCTGTTCTGTTGTGGATCGCAATTAAAATCGCCACATAGAACGATTGGAGTCTTCAAGTCTGGCTGAGAGTTCGGTATTAATTTGGTTAAGTTAAGTTAAGTTTTGAAGCGTTTGTTCGCTGAACGCTAATGATTTTGCATTGATTCACTTCTATTGATATTGACATCTCTGAGTTCCGTGGCAGATCCAATAGATATATCGATCGTCTGTTCATTCGTTACGGCCATAAGTATAGGTATTCCAGTGGGAGGGTACTCGCGAGGTCGATGGCAGAAGCTTTGCGAAATTCCCGAAACCGTCTCGCTCGCCCGGTGCCAGACATTGGGGTACCTATGCGTGGCCCATAGCTCTCTCTTTGTAACGATAGCCGTAATTTATATTTCTGGCTGGCTCTTGCTCGAGCTGAGGCCGATATAGCACAATTTTTATAAATCTATTATCTCTTTCTGGTTATTTTAAACGTCCGTAAATTTCAACTGGCAATCAAGTTTTCTTTTTAGTTGTCTCAAATAGTGACTAGAGACTGCTTACTGAGTTGCGCTAGACAGTAATAAAACTGTTTTTCTCTCGCCGCGATTGTACTGCGGAGTTGTCTCCGAGCACCTGGAGAGCCAGGACAAACATTTTCGCCCGACGTGTTTCTGTGATTGGTGCAAGCCAAAAATGCAGCGTTCGTTAGAGCAGAAGTACGCATTTAAACTCTGTGTGAAACTCGGTAAATCTGCGACCGAGATGTTTGATATCATCGAGCAGGTTTATCCAAATGTTGCTTTAGCAAGAAATGGTGTGTTACGGTGACACCAGGCCATTTGGAGGGCCCGGAAGAGGTCACTGATGAAGACCGGAAGAATGAGCAATTCCACTGAAACCGATGCCCATTTTCTTTTTTGGCATCAAAGACACCGAATTTTCTCCTCCTGGACAAACCGTCAACGCCAACGTTTACGTCGAAGTCCTCAAGAGACTCAAACGAAGGGTCAATCGGGTCCGGCAAGACATCGTAGCCGATTAAAAGTGGCAACACGACACCCGGCTCACACCGCCTTTCTTGTGAACAACTATCTAACCAAGGCCGGCATCCTAACGCTTTCGCAGCCACCCTAAAGCCCAGATGTGGCTCAGATTTTTTTGTTTCCTTGCCTGAAAAGGCCGATGAAAGGCAAGCATATTGAGACGACAGAGGGGATCCAAAGAGCTAGCGCCTCGGCTTTCAAGGCTATTCCGAAGAATGCCTTCCGTGACGCCTTCATAACTTGGAAATCGCGATTGCAGCGCTGCATCGACGCAGAAGGAGTCTATTTTGAAAGTTTTTAAAGAATTGTAATGATTGGTTCAGTCCAATTACAAACCCTGTATGTCTCAAAATGTAACATATTAATATTAACAACACCTTCTGTTGCAGTTATATGCCTTACTTATTTCAATGTGAAAGCGACTCAAAATACGCGTTCTTATAACCTTTTTCATTGTAATCAGATCACACAAACTACATGTTTTTGTCTTTAGTCACAAAATATTATATAAATTTTTTAAGTTATACTTCTTATACGAGTTCGGAATAGGTTGCGTTAAATGCAAGTTGCGCAACCTTGGTCAATATGAATCTAACGCAACCTTGTTTGCGAAGATGTTCGTTTCTTTCGGCACAGCTCGGCTTTTCTACCAACAACACAATGTTGCCATGCTTATGCTGTTGTTGTTTTTGTAGAACAATGTTTCAATTTTTGGTTGGTGACATATTCACATGTGTGCGCATATGTATGTTTGTATGCTTGTGCATTATTGAAGTTATACTTCTTTTTCTTTCCTTTGTCTTTCATTTCTGCGAATTCTCAACTATTTTATGTAACTTTTGGTTGAAATACTCTGCGTTGGCCGTTGAAAAATTAAGGCTATACTTTACAGGATCATTTCTGTAGTTAGTCTTCATTTACATTTTTTGGAAATCGACCCGCGATGACGAGGTATATCGTTTTATCTGACATCGTGAGGTTTATGAACTTCATTTCTAATTTTGTCTTGTGGCATATTAGGAAAGATGTTTCTTCGTAAATCGCTCACTTACAACGGATAAAACGACTTCTGAGTAGTGATTTTAATGAATAAATTCCAAGGTTTTACACAAAAATAATGCAGTCAATAAGTACAGTACGCTTATGTATGCTTGCGCATTATTTTTCTTTCGTTTGTCTTTCATTTCTGCAAATTCTCATGGTGACATATTCATATGTGTACGCATATGTATGTTTGTATGCTTGTGAATTATTTGTTCGGCAATGTATGCAAATATATGTACGTATATGAATGTATGAACATGCAAGTCAATGCGCGCACATGTAATAAGTACATATATTGATAAGTGATAAAAATATGATTTCAATTTCTGAACGCGCACATGCGTATACATACTCTCATATGAGCATGTGTTTACAAATGAGAGCGCGCGCATATATGGGAAGTTGCACTGTGGGTAATAATTGTAAAATTACCTAACAATTTTAAGTTTCTTTGTAACTACTATAAATTTATAAAATGTAAGACAAATAACAAAAAGTATAATGAATATTTGATTTTAGTAATAATTTTTTTAATATGTCTTTATATCAGCATTTAATTTTGTTTATTTGAAATTATAAATTACATGTTTGGTTTAATCTCATTTGCTATAGCTACACGCATTATTGTACCAAAATTTAAATCGGATAACCTACTTCTTATTCTTAGATATAATTTTCGAAGCAAAAAGTTTCAAACCAGGTTATTTCTTTAAACTTCCTTATAAAAATTAATTTCAATAATAACTTCAGTTCATGAACCACTGCTTCTTCAAACACATATCGCTCATTTGCTGCAAGACCGGCATAAATCAAAAAACGTGATTTTTGAGTTAATGCTGCAGAATTGTTCGTTATATCATACTTCATGTTGAGTGAAAAATTCATATGAATACCTCTTATATGCTCCGCTTGAGAAGAGGTGTAAGGTTGGAGTCACCGTGTAAGGTTGTAGTCAGTTGAAAACTTTAAACGCGTTTTCTGGAAAATCGATTTTTTTGACTTATGCCGGTCTTGCAGCAAATGAGCGATGTGACCAAATGAATCTTATGACAGCGCAATGTGAATAATTACCCAACAACCCTTCTACCACCCGTATAGAATTTCCAACGACTTGAAGTTTTACCCGTAGCTCAGCTGATTGCTCTCTCACACCGCAGGGCTGCCAGGCTCGATATACTGCAGTAATTATAAAAATTGTTTTCAATATATTTGAAATTTTCTTAAAATAACACAAATTCAGAATCGAATGCTATTATTTATTATTTATTTAATAGTTTGATTTCAGTTTTGATATTTTATATTATTATAATTGAAAACTTAGATGTGTACAAAACTACATATGCGTATTGAGTAATGGCAACATTGTTCGAATGAAAAAGAGAACAAAACGCTTGCAGCTCGTAGCGAAATGAGAAGATGTTTCTGCCATTAGCGTTTGTATTCTATTTGTGTGCTTAGCCACTCTCAATCAATAATGCCATACTGCTCAAATATATTTTTATTTGATGATTTCTTATATTTTTTAAAATATGTGTTCCCTTTCTATAGCGCAAATTATTCTTTTAATACATTTCCAGAGACAACTTAGATTTTTAAAATTTAACAAAACGATTATAGAAAAAAACCTCAATTCTTTGAATATTTTGATAAAAGAACCAAAATGAAAATATCACAAATCAAATATTTATATAAGCATTTTCATTAAATGGAACTGCAATATGTTTAAACACAACATATATAATGGTCACAAGTATCTTCTCTTTTTTATAATTTCCTAATTGTAACTAAAATGAATTTTTACAACTGGCATCACCACCATTAACTGATCTATCACATGTACAGTGGTGTGAACAAAATAGGAACAACCATAAGGTGTTGTGAAGTTTTAAAATATGCTGTTTTCTTATTAAATAAAATACATACGTATATAAATAAAATACAATTCCGATATGAAGTAAACTTCCGCTCTTAAATTTGTGTACAATGTCAGTATTGCCGCAACCATTCTGCCATAGATAATATGATACGAAACTCTTTGTTTCGAGAGAGAGCTGTCAAAACTCGCATTTTATATAACATTTGTCAATGATGCCACTGCTGAAAAAAATTAGATTGGATATATAATAAATTATACAAAACACTAAATTAAACACTTTAAAAAGGCATACATATATAAATGCTAAAATGCAAAATCATTAATTAATTTACATAAACATTTATTTTGCCAAAATATGTTCGCACAGTTCAATGAAATTTCATTTCACATTAATTTCGTCAAGTAATTATAGCGCTTTACTTCTGGCATCCCGCCTTTTCTGAAGTCAACTGTCAAAAATTCCCTGATCTCCATCGCTGTCAAATAATCAGGGAACGCGTTTGACAGAAAAAGAGAGCCAATGCTAAAGTTTCGTATCATATTATCCATGATTCTGCGATGAACATTAAGTTGCGGAGGAATGTAATTGATTTTTTTTTGTAACTTCTTATGCCCTTCCCTCCGTACACTGATATTCCCCTCATCTAGCCCCCGTGCGCACTTTGCTAACTTTTCGGGCAAAAATGTGCCCATCCCTGTTCTAGACCATTAACAAATCTTTGCCATTCGAACATTCTGGCAGCTACGAATATCGCTGTCTAGTTAATTGTGGCAGTTTGTTGTTTATTGATTTTTATATTAAAATACAGTGGTACTCCAATATAACGAATGATATAGTTGGGACCGTTTGTTAAACTGAAATATTCGTTATATCGGAAACGAAAACTAAATTAATATTAGTACATATATATTTAAAAATAACTATTTATTCATGAATTCATAAGCATTGGTTGAAATAAATACATATACAATGGAAAATGTATACAATAAAATTAATAAAAGTTGAATTTTATAACAAAAATATGAGCATTATTCAACTGAAAAGAAATTTGTTATGCTCATTTGCTTTTGTGGGCGAGAAATTTTGAGATCCTGTGCCTGTGTGATGTAGGCTTTTCAATAAAAATATTTTTTCCTGTTCCACGTTGTTTTCTTCAGACCATTTAATACACTTCTCAAAGCAGTCGATGGCATCAGGATGCTTTATTGGCGGCACAGCTACAACTGCAGCGGTATCACCATCGTCCTCTTCCGAAATTTCTATAGCTAGTTCATTTTCAGCACTCGGGTTCTCTTCTACAAGTACATTGTCTACACTGTTCCATGCTTCCAAATCATCTGTGTTGAAGTTTGATATTTGCCTTTCTTTAACGATTGTCGTCTCAATGTGCCAGCATGTGTACCTTTAACACTTCTTATCAGTTTCCGGCAATTTTTTAAAATTGTGCAAACACTCGATTTTGGAATGCCATATTTCAAAGAGATTTCTTTCAGGGTTTTCCCCTTTTTATTTTCGTCGATTATTTTTAATTTGTCACCCAAGCAAAGCCGTTTCCGAATTGAAGGCGTTTTTAAATAATTTATGCGATATGCTCACTTTACCACTTTGAACTCACAACTGATATTTCGCGCAATGAAGCGTGCATAAAAAAATAAATAGAATTCTTTAAAAAAAATAGCTCAATAATAACAAGAACTAACGGGTATTTAACTGCCTGCATTGTTTTTTGTTGTAATACAACCACAACCAAATACAAACGACATACATTCGTAATATCGAGTTCATCCAATTTCCAGCTTTCGTTATATAGAGTCATCAATGTATTGAAAAACAGCTTTCGTTATATTGAACATTCGTTATATCGGCGTTTGTTATACTGGAGCACCACTGTAATTGACTTTTGAACTTTCTTTACTTAATAAAGAAATTTAAGCTTGTTAGCTCTTAATTACTAAATGTTTGTAATGATTTTTATAAATTTTATAAATTAACACTAAGATGCATTACATTACAAAAATATTGTTACAAAAGTAGTATTAAGTTGTATTTGTATTGCTATATGCATCCCTTATTATGAACAATAGCTGTAGGTATATGGAATAGCATTTGTTTTGTTGTAGACATCTGGCGCCGCAGCCGTCTGCTTGTCTACTTAAACAATTGCTGAGTCTGGCGCCACGGCTGTCTGCATTTGGCGCCGTATAGCATTATGTTCTTGTAATTTCCAGATGCAATATTCTAGAAGGACACGTCGGCATCAGCGAGAAGTGCGTGGCTATATAAGCCGTGGCAGCGCCAACGTAATCAACCAGTGCTAAGAGTAAACTGATATAGTGTAGACGAGTTGTAAAATAAAGAGATTTTGTTGAAGTGAATTAAACGGCTTTTAGTTTTATTTGTCAATCCAGAGATACGAACCTAGTAAAGTAAACTAGCAAGGAGTAAATTCGCAACAATTGGTGTTAGAAGTGGGATTGTCAAATAATTCAAATTCAAGATGGTTAAATTCGGGGAATTGAGAATTCAGTAATTGAAAAAGGAACTGGAGGAGCGTAATTTGCCGATAAGCGGGCAAAAGGCGGATCTGCAGGCACGACTACGTGAAGCAATGGAAGCGGATGGAATTAATGTGGACGAGTTCGAATTTGATGGGCCAGAAACTTCTACAAATATGGAAGAAAAAGTAGAAGAACAACGAACATCATCAAGTGTAGACATGAACATGCTATTAGTGGCTATACAGCAAATAGCTGAAAATACAGAAAATGTAGTGCAAACAGGAAATCGTCTGGCACAGCAAATGACGCAAATAGCTGAAAATACATCACAGTTAGAGTCTCGCCTTACACAACAAATGACTGAAAACAATACGCAGTTATTACGCTCTTTTTTTATTTAAAGTAAGGAAGAAGAAGAAGAAGAAACACTTAAAATTTCGAAATGCTCTTCCATATTTTCTATTGCTATCATTATACCATCTAAATATATATGGTGGGACATATAAAATTTTAAATTTCGAAGAAAAGCGTTTGGTACACAAGTACAAAAACAAGTGCAAGAGAAATTTTCAAAATTTGAAGAGGAATTAAGCACGTTAAAAAATGAAGAAGAAAATTTAAAATCAGAATTTCTTCAACTGAGTAATCGTATGCGAGAACTGCAACTGCATGGCCCTGCACCATCAACAAATAATCCAAGATTGAAGGCACCCACATTCGATGGAAGTATTCCATTTCAAATTTTCAAACTTCAGTTTGAAAAGACAGCAATGGCCAATAACGGGAATGTAGCGGACAAAGTGGCGTCCTTGTTTGTATCATTGAAAGGACATGCGGCAGAAATCCTTCAGACTATTCCAGACTGTGAACGGGACAACTATGAGGCATTGATGAGTGCGATAGAAAGACGATATGGTAGTGAGCACCGGAAACAAATATACCAGATCGAACTGCAAAATAGGGGCCAGAATAGGGGTCAGAAGATGAACGAGTCATGGCTCATTTGGCAAATGCAGATGCACCTGTGGATTACATTGAGAGGGTAAAAATTCAATGTTTCATAAATGGAATTCGTGATGTGGACACCAAACGCGCCACATATGCATTGCCAAAAAGAACGTTTGCTGAAACGGTTTCGTACGCCCTCACACAGGAAACAGCTTCCCTACTTAGTAAACCAGCACACAAAGTACAAAGAGTTGAAATGGAACAACCAGCGCTGATGGAAGAAATATTGAAGACTCTGAAGACAATTGCTGCACAGCGAGTAAATACAACAGGCAGATGTTTCAACTGTGGAAAAGCGGGTCACTTTGCCCGAAATTGCAATATAAAGGTAAACCCATCAAAACGGAAACAACCAACAGAACACCGAAAGGAGATTCACCACAAAAATGCGGATGCATTATCACGTCGCCCTTGTCCACTGGAATGTAAACATTGCTCCAAATCAGAAGGAAAAGAAGGTATAATCGACGTGCGATTACTGAATATAGAACCTGAAGATGATTGGACTCCTCACCGCATCAGAATCAATCAGCTGGAGGACCCTGATCTTGCAAAGCTGGTAATGGCCAAAGAAAATGGGGTACGACCACCAAAGGAACAAATAAGTAGCGAGAGTCTAACTGCAAAAGCATATTGGGCCCAATGGAACAGCATAAATCTCGTTAATGGATACCTTCACCGTACCTGGGAAAGCGAAGATGGCAAATAGTCTCGTCTGCTGATCATAGTACCGAAGTCCATGATCCCGAAAGTATTGAAAGAATATCACACCTAGTGGAGGGCACCTTGGAATTACAAAAACTATAGAGAAGATTAAACAACGGTTCTACTGGATCGGTTGTCGAGATTCCATAGCAGAATGGATAAGTAATTGCGTAGAGTGCATGGCAGCTAAAGGTCCTAAAGCCAAAAGTCGCGGTAGGCTACAACAGTACAACGTGGGATCACCATTTGAACGAGTCGCAATGGATGTTGCAGGTCCGTTCCCAACCAGTACCAGTACATTATTGGGCATCACAAGACACGGACAACAGCGTTACATCCACAATCAGATGGAATGGTGGAGAGATTCAACCGAACGCTCGAAGAACATCTGCGGAAAACCGTTGATAAAGATCAACGGAATTGGGACAAGTGCATCCAGATGTTCCTGCTGGCGTATCGTTTAGCGAAGCACGAGACAACTGGTTACACGCCAGCAAAGATTATCTTCGGATCTGATTTGCGACTCCCTGCTGATCTTAAGTTTGAAACGAATCCTACAGTTGTAAGAAATGATGGAGATTATTGTTCTGCCTTAAAGGAAGAAATGAATGAATTGCATCTAATGGTAAGACAGCATACGCATCTGATGAGCAATAAGATTAAGGACCGGTTCGATCAAGCGGCAAATTCAAAAGGTTTTGAAGAAGGTGATCTGGTCCTGTTGTACAATCCACTTCGAAAGAAAGGCTTGTCCCCGAAACTGCAGACAGCCTGGGAAGGACCCTATATGGTGATGAAACGACTTAATGACGTGGTATACCGCATACAAAGAAATGGAAAAGCACGATGTAAAATGAAAGTAGTACATTTGGAGAGGCTCGCCCCATTTGGTTCAAGAGGATTTGTGCCTAATCGGGACGATTAGGCTTTAGTGGAGGGCAGTGTTACAAAAGTAGTATTAAGTTGTATTTGTATTGCTATATGCATCCCTTATTATGAACAATAGCTGTAGGTATATTGAATAGCATTTGTCTTGTTGTAGACATCTGGCGCCGCAGCCGTCTGCTTGTCTACTTAAACAATTGCTGAGTCTGGCGCCACGGCTGTCTGCATTTGGCGCCGTATAGCATTATGTTCTTGTAATATCCAGACGCAATATTCTAGAAGGACACGTCGGCATCAGCGAGAAGTGCGTGGCTATATAAGCCGTGGCAGCGCCAACGTAATCAACCAGTGCTAAGAGTAAACTGATATAGTGTAGACGAGTTGTAAAATAAAGAGATTTTGTTGAAGTGAATTAAACGGCTTTTAGTTTTATTTGTCAATCCAGAGATACGAACCTAGTAAAGTAAAACTAGCAAGGAGTAAATTCGCAACAATATATATCAAATACATTCGAATTACGCACTTTTTTTAATTTTCATTGTTGTATATTTCCCATTAGTTCAAATGTTTTTGATAGAGTTTCTATCTGGCTGTTCCAGTCTTTTCAATAGCAAAACGTCAAAATATACCCGATCAAGTCAACTGTAAGAATCGGGTAAGTGAGTTGCTCTCTCATTTCCCATGCATGAGATTTTGGCATTCTTTATCTCTGCCCAGTAGTAAGCCGGTCACAAAACTATTAACTATTCTTATTTTCCATTTTAAATATACTGACACTTTACTTTTAGAGATCATCACGGCTATTATTTGATTGTCGGTTCTTATATTTTGAAAGCAGCGCAATTACGTAAAAGTTAAACAACAAACACACAATTTCAAATAATATTCGTAAGTACAGTGATTCAAAGTCAAGATTTAATTTTTATTGGTAATAATGCTTTTTGACTGCGTCAGAAAACATTCCTGAAGTAATGTGAAAGAATGCTGCCGATTTGACAAAAAAAAATACGGGTCCGTTCCGGCTACGTAGACCCAGATGAAAAAATTGAACTAGAGATAAGAGATGCCCAACCATCTCTCATTGCAAAATGAGAAAATCTGTCAACTGTTAAAGTTCAATTGTAAAATTTGAATCGTTATAAATGTGCATTAATTTAAATGCCCAAAAATATTAATTTATTATATCGGACTACAATGCAAAGTGTTTGAAATAAGGCGCTCTCACACTGGATTAAACCGTGTCAGCTGATACGACCTATCTTATGAGAGCGAAATGTAAATGATTAGCCAACACCGCTTCTACCTTCCGCTTTACCATAGGATACCATAGATTTCCACGGCATTTGGATTTTTCCCTTAGAAACGTGTCAGCTGATTGCTCTCTCACAACGCAGGGTTGCCAGTCTCGATATACTGTAGTAATTATAAAAATTGTCTTCAATATGTTTGAAATTTTCTTAAACTAACTCAAAATCAGAGTCGAATGGTATTATTTATAATTATATGAACTATTTTTAATAGTTTGTTTTTAGTTTTAATATTTTATATTATGAAAAATTGTAATTGAAAACATAGATGTGTACAAAACTATATATGCGCATTGAGCAATGGCAACATTGTTCAAATGAGAACAAACAAAGATGGCTGATTGCTACGGGCTCAACTTTTGACACATTTTGCTCGCTAAGGACGGCAACCAGAGATAAAGAGATCCCCAACTCTCCTGTCACTGGAAATGTGAGAGCCGCTCACCTACCGAACTTTGACAGTTGACTGGATTGGGTAGGTCTTGACGTTTTGCAATTGGAATGACTGGAACGGCCAGATTGAAATTATACCAAAAATATATGTAAACGGAGGAATTTGTTGCCGCCATACAAGATCGCTAATAAAAATTTAAAACAATGAAAATCAAAGAAAATGTGAAATTTAAATATATTTCATGAAACGTTTTGTAATTTGATGCATAATCGAATTAATTTTCAATTACAAAAGATTAAAAACATTTATTAATTGGGAACTAACAGGCTCAATTCACCTTATTAAATATTGAAAGGTCAAAAGTCAGTTGTTTTAATATACCATAAAATTTCGCCATATATTAAAAGTCCAATATATAACAATTTGCAATCGTAATAATTGTTGGGTGTTTTAGTTTAAAATGCCCAAAAATTCTTATTTTGTTCGACCTGGCCATAATGGAAAATGTTATAAAAAACGCTTATTTTGAGGCGCACTCACACTGAGAAAAAAATATATTTCATCCATATCCACAGCTGCAAACAATATTAAAATACCTTTTTATCACATTTCTTAAAAAAAACTGGAATTTTTTAATAAATATTGACGTGATAGTCATCACCAGCCAAATATAAACAGATCTACCAAACTTTAACAGTTGACTGGATCTGGTAGGTTTTGACGATTGTAATTATCCCAAAAATATATGTACTAAAGTCGATAAGTACAAAAGTCAGTTGTTTCAATTTACCATAAAAAAGGATTTAAGTAGTTTCGCCATATATTAAAAGTCCAACATATAATAATTTGCAATAGTAATAAATGTTGGGTGTTTTAATTAAAAAAATCATTATTTTGCCCGATCTGGCTACAATGGAAAATTACATATACAAAAAAAGCTTATTTTGAGGCGCTCTTACACTGGAAAAAGTTGGACATCTCTGTTGCTATAGCGATCGATTTAAAATGAATATATAGGATAAGCTTGGAAATTTTAATTGAGTTATCTATTTTTTGTATGTTATATGCATACTATTTTTTAAAAAATTGAGATTATGGATAAAAATAATATCCTAAATTAAATATTTAATTATATTTAAAAGTGAAAATATATATGGAGTTACTTTTACTGTTTTATATTTACATTAAGATATTAAGACACTTTCATTTTTATTTGTTTTAACCGCAATTCGAATATCAAACAAAAAATGTTTTATAAGAAATAGAAAAAATTTATGTAAACAAAATTGCGGGCTTTTAATACTTTCAAAAGAGTAAAAAATTCAAGTCACAAGTTAGGCTTTGAAAATTTTAATAGGTGGTATTCAATATTTTCTGATGGATTATGAAATTTCCAAATTAAGTATTTCTTTGAAAATATAATACAAAACCGTAGTATACATGGTAATTTCTTTTAAGCAAATTGTAAAGCTAACATTGAATTGAACTATGCAACAGGCTCTAAGTTTCGCGTAGACGAACCGCACAAAAATTCGCGAAAATGTTGTGAAAACAGAAAAACTCTACTCGAGTTGCAGGGCTCTTTTTCATCGTGTGAACGCACAGAGTGCCACCAAAAGGGAATTCGCCGATATAAAGCGAGAAAAGAGTCCCCAATATTGCTAAATATTTAGTCGTAGTAATCGTTTGAAAGAAAGATTTACCAAGTGGTTTTGCTTTATTATTTGCAGTGGCAGCAACCAGTAGCTAGAATTGGTGGCATTTCGCAATTTGAACGACTGAAACGAATGGAAATCAAAGAAAATGCAAACTTTAAATGTATTTGATGAAACGTTTTGCAATGTGATGCATAATGGTATTAATTTTCAATTAAAAATGATTAAAACCATATACTAATTGATTGCTTAATTAACTTTGTTGAGTTGAGGCCAAAAGTCAATTGTTTTAATATACCATAAAATCATAGAAAAAAGATTTAAACGTAGAATATATAATAATTTTTAATCGTAGTAAAATTTATAATTATGTCCGAACTAGTTACAATGGAAAATGATATAGAAAACGCTTATTTTGAGGCTCTTTCATACTGGAATTAGTTGGGTATCCCTTTATTCCTGGTCAGCTGAGAAAAAAGATAACTTACAGCGGCGGATAAGCTTATGCGACCGCATTAAAAGTGTACTTTATATCTTCTTCTGTAAAGGTGGAGATGCAAAATTCCCAGCAAGTGGATTTACATGTCGAAACCAAACTCTGACGGCCACGCCAAATCAAGGCTCCATGACTTTATTGTACTAAAAAGTATTATTATTGGCATCAATCTGATTGCCTAAAGATTATCTGGTTTGACGTAAACAATATCTGCTAAGCTCACAAACCAGAGATAAAGAGATGCCCAACTCTCCTATCGGTTGTTTTAATATACCATAAAATCATAAAAAAGGATTTAAAAAGTTTCGCCATATATTAAAAGTCCAATATATAATAATTTGAAATCGTAATAAATGTTGGGCATTTTAATTTAAATGTCCAAAAATTCTTATTTTGTTCGATCTGGGCGCAATGGAAAATTTTATAAATAACGCTTATTTTGAGGCGCTCTCACACTGGAATAAGTTAGGCATCCCATTATCCCTATCACAAACTTTGCCTTACTTAAGCCGTCAGTAAAGTAGTAAAGAAAACTAAGTTTGATTTGATACTGCTTTTCGTACCATGGGTTGGGACCTTCTCACCTTGTTGATGAAATAACGAATACACATAAATACAAAGTAGTGGTTAACAATTTGTTAGTTCCCGCAATTGAATAGCATCATCCATTACGGATCGCTTTATCTTCAAAACTATCTCAGCCCCATGCCATCATGTAAAATGGCTAAGTTTTGATTACAAACAAATCTTGTATAAAACATCTATACAATATGTATATGATCATACTCAGCTCGATTATCTATTTTGTATTGGCCAATACATTTAACGATCTAAGGATTCAACGCTTGGATCGGCCTGAAAACTTGTTCGGTTTTGTGAAAATAATTTAGTTGCTTTAAATTAACTTCATATTGTTTTCTTTTAATTAATCATGAATAAAATGAATTGTGCATTTATGTTAATTAATTGGCTATTCCCTGTAAAAGCCATTTTCGAGAAAAACTTTTGAGGATAATCAATTTACACTATGTGGCCAAAGAAGTAAAAATTATCTTAATATTCAAACTTTATAAAAAAAATGTTCATATGATCTTATTTCATTACATCTGATGATGCGTTTTTATTCACCGCAAGCGTATATGATATAGTGGTCTGATATCGGACATTAAAAGTATGAAAATTTAGAGGTAAAAAATTAATTACCTGCAGGCAGCAAATCTATAGATACATATATCTGCTGCTGATTATTTCTTTAGTTTTTTGCTTCATTTTATTGAAAGAATTAAGCTAACATACACCATGGAACTCATAAGCTCCTTGCGAAAGGAAGGAATCAACGTTCACACCAGTTTTGTCGCATCTTTGGCGTTATAATTCCTTATATTGAAGTGAAAATGGTGGGACAGAACGTTAAAAAATTTGGGAAAATCCAACAACACATATTTTCAATATAGAACGACGTCAAGGTACTATTATACATAAATATAGGATAGGAAATTTTTTAAAAGTATAGATAGATAGATAGATAAAAAATTGAGGAATGCACCGCGATCTTAGGTCTATTGTGCCCTCTCCTAACTCACAGGGACTCACTTAGCCCCAGCATATTGATAAAGTGCAATATCCTGCTGGGTGCCAGTGAGGCGATGTGATCCCTATCCGGAAACATGGATCCAAGGGCCTTCAACCTGCGTCTATAGACTGATATGCAGTCGTTTAGCAGGTGTTCTGGGGTTTCAGTCTCCCTGACGGAAAACCGGCAGTTGGCGCAAGAGGATAGGCCCATGTTAAATAAATGCCTATTCAACTTGCCGGTGTAGAATGCGACCAGTAGCCTGAGTTTATCCCTTGGGGGATTGATTATCGATTTAAAACTATTCTGGTTGTACCCCCCAACTAGCAACTTGGCATGTCGCATACCATGCGCTCGTTGCCAATGCCTTTCTCTGCCCACTCTTTCTTCCTTACGAAGCAGCGCTTTTAAGGTATGGGGTCCCACCCCGATGAATGGTTCGGGCCCTATCATATTGGTGGAGGCTGCGGGGCGGGCGATCTCATCAGCCAGTTCGTTGCCGGCTATACTTCTATGATCAGGCATCCAGATTAGGTGAACCTGGTTCCGTTCAGCTAGGTCACTCAGCCGTTCTCTACACTCCTGCACTAGTAGCGATTTGATCTCGTAAGAGGAGATCGCTTTTAGTGCCGCTTGACTATCGCTGAGTATGGTTATTCGCTCATTGCGATAGTTGCGATGGAGGTTTATGGATGGTAATGCTGTCCTTCGGGAGGAGGGTTATTGGAATATTGCTACTCATCACCTCCATCGTCTGGGACGAGATTACTTTGCCTCTGCCACACCCCTCTGCTGTTATTTGAAGAAGTGAGTGCTAGGCTACTTGACCGATCACCAAATGAAGCGGTGTGAGTTTCATCAGGACCTCCAGAGCTCTCGTTGGGCAAGTTCCCATTGCGCCCGTCAAGCAGACACAGGCTAGCCGCTGCAGCTTCGATAATTGGGTTCCTACCGAAGCCTGCGACGCTATTGAGGCCCAGGACACATATTAGATTTATTTTCATGTGCTGCTTCTCTCTCTTTCAGTGTTTAAAATTAAAAAAAATGCTTCTGGAGTGTATACATACTGTATACTGTTTCAACATTGGAATTATAAAAAACCAGTTTGATAAGATCATTTAGTCAAATTTAGCATTATTAATTTTTTTTTAAATAATGGCGTCTACAATTGTTCCAATTATTTTAGGTGTATTTGTTTCTGACGTCGTGGAAATTTGCATAGTTCACATCAAAAGTCGATTAATACTTTTCACAAAAGCTTCCTGTGAAAATTTCTGAAATTGTATATATTGACAAACTATTTATAGAATTTTTTTTGGGAGAAAAAAAAGAGGAGAAATGTTATGTTAATGCAGGGGTGGGCATATTAGCCCTCAGTGTCATTTTGCCCGTGCGGGCACGAGTGCACATTTTGAGGGCTAGGTGAGGGGATCATCGCGGGCAAACATGAAGAGGGAAGTGAGAGCAACGTATTTTACCACTCCATATTTACAAATGAGAGCAACGTATTTTCCCACACCATATTTACAAATGAGAGCGCGCGCATATATGGGAAGTTGCACTGTGGGTAATAACTGTAAAATTACCTAACAATTTTAAGTTTCTTTCTAACTACTATAAATTTATAAAATGTAAGACAAATAACAAAAAGTATAATAAATATTTGATTTTAGTAATCATTTTTTTTTAATATGTCTTTATACCAGCATTTAATTTTGTTTATTTGAAATAATAATTATATGTTTGGTTTAATCTCATTTACTTCTTATTTCAGATATAATTTTCGAAGCAAAAAGTTTCAAACTAGGGTATTTCTTTAAACTTCCTTATAAAAATTAATTTTAATAATAACTTCAGTTTATGAACCACTGTTTCTTCAAACACATATGATCAAATGAATCTTATGAGAGCGCAATGTAAATAATTACCCAACAATCCTTCTACCACCCGTATAGAATTTCCAACGACTTGAAGTTTTCCCCGTAGAAACGACTCAGCTGATTGCTCTTTCACACTGCAGGGCTGCCAGGCTCGATATACTGCAGTAATTATAAAAATTGTTTTCAATATATTTGAAATTTTCTTAAAATAACCCAAATTCAGAATCGAATGCTATTATTTATTATTTATTTAATAGTTTGATTTCAGTTTTGATATTTTATATTATGAAAAATTATAACTGAAAACTTAGATGTGTACAAAACTACATATGCGTATTGAGTAATGGCAACATTGTTCGAATGAAAACGAGAACAAAACGCTTGCAGCTCGTAGCGAAGTGAGAAGATGTTTCTGCCATTAGCGTTTGTATTCTATTTGTGTGCTTAGCCACTCTCAATCAATAATGCTATACCGCCCAAATATATTTTTATTTGATGATTTCTTATATTTTTGAAAATATGTGTTCCCTTTCTATAGCGCAAATTATTCTTTTAATACATTTCCAGAGGCAACTTAGATTTTTAAAATTTAACAAAACAATTATAGAAGAAAACCTCAATTCTTTGAATACTTTGATAAAACAACCAAACTGAAAATATCACAAATCATATATTATATAAGCATTTTCATTAAAAGGAACTGCAATATGTTTAAACACAACATATATAAAGGTCCCAAGTATCTTCTCTGTTTTATATATGCCGATATGCATATGTACGTAAAGCCCACAACTTGAGAAAAGTTTTCCCAATTGTAACTAAAATGAATTTTTACAACTGGCATCACCACCATTAACTGATCTATCACATGTACAGTGGTGTGAACAAAATAGGAACAACCGAAAGGTGTTGTGCAGTTTTCAAATATGCTGTTTTCTTATTAAATAAAATTGTTTTTAGATACAAGTGTAACATATATATTTCTTTCCTAACAGTGATTAGAATTTTCAGCATGCAAAGGTAAATTAAAACAGATATTAATGCAAATCTCTAAAACGTGCAAATCATGTTTACCATTTTTTGTTCTCACGACTGTACAATTCCGATATGAAGTAAACTTCCGCTCTTAAATTTGTGTACAATGTCAGTATTGCCGCAACCATTCTGCCAGGAATAAAGGGATGTTCAACTTATTCCAGTGTGAGAGCCCCTCAAAATAAGCGTTTTTTATAACATTTTACATTACGGCCAGATCGAACAAAATAAGAAATTTTGGGGCATTTTAAATTAAAACACCCAACATTTAGTACGAATAAAAATTACTATGCAGTGGTTATTTATTATATGCAGAAACTATTTAAATCTTTATAAAGTAGATTATAAGAACTGAATTTTGACCTTTCAATACCCAATAAAAAGACCTAAACTTGTTAGCTCTCATTCATTAAATTTTTTTAATCATTTTCCATTGAAAATAATATTATGATGCTTCAAATTACAAAACGTTTCATTAAATACCTTTAAATATCACAAATTTACTTAATTTTCATTGTTTTAAATTTTTTATAAGTGGTCTTGAACGATACAACAAATCCCTCCGTTTATATATTTTTTGGTAAGATTTCAATCTGGCCATCGCTCGTTTCCAATTGCTAAACGTCAAAACCACCTAAACTTTGACAGTTGATCGAGTTTAGGTGGTTTTGACGTTTAGCAATTGCTCTTTCACTTCCGGTGAGAGAGAAGTTAAACATCTCTTTATCTCTGATTCTGCGATGAACATTAAGTTGCGGAGGAATGTAGTTGATTTTTTTCGCAACTTCACCGATATTCCCCTCATCTAGCCACCGTGCGCACTTTGCTAACTTTTCGGGCAAAAATGTGCCCATACTTGTGTTGATGTATAGTATGTAAAATTGGCACCATTTTTCATGGAAGGAATCGGTCTCATGACTTCGCACATTGACATAGATAACTTGATACGAATCTCTTTGGTTCTAGACAGAGCTGTCAAAACTCGCATTTTTTATAACATTAACCAATGATGCCACTGCTGAAAAATATTAGAATGGGCATTTTATAAACAACTTTTGGGCATTTTATAGCTGCCACTCAACCACTGAGGTATGCAAATAGCCCCTTAACCATATTATTTTTTGGTCCTCGGTTCCCCAGTAAGTCTATATCATATATATATTTATATTAGGGTGTGTCATTGTGAGGCAACCTTTTTTTTCAACTGAAAAACAGGCTCAAAACTTTCGAAAATGTGCAAAACAACGTCACTCAAAAGATGAGCTCTTAATATTAATATTAAGAGGTGCCTCTTTCAAATTTTCTGTTTTCCATATAAATATCATGGAAAAAAATAATTTTTTTTGTGGTGGTTATTGTGCGGAGGTTATTATATGTGCACACGATGGCTGCCAGTAGGGATGGTAAACTCGATTCCGATTCTTCTCGAGAATCGAGTTTTCTCGTAAAATTGGATATTGCAAGCGAAGCCAGGTCATTCTCCACCTGATTCTTCCTACGGAGTGGAGGTCTTCGTCCTCCTCAGCTTCCCCGGCGGGCACTGCGTCGAATACTTTCATAGCTGGAGTGTTTTCATCCATTCGGACAACATGACCTAGCCAGCCCAGCCACTGTCTTTTAATTCGCTGAACTATGTCAATTTCGTCATATATCTCATACAGCTCATCGTTCCATCGAATGCACTATTCGCCGTGGCCACCGCGCAAAGACCATACGAGGCGTGTTCAAAAAGTATCGCGAATCGTAACTGACAGTTTTCTTCGATCGCAGGGGCGTGGTCCATCATGAGTTCTTGCCACAGGGAAGAACAGTCAATAAGGAAAATTACCTGCAAGTTATGCGCAACTTGCGCGAAGCAATCCGCCAGAAACGCCAGGTTTTGTGGAAGAACAAAAATTGGCTTTTGCACCACGATAACGCCTCTGCTCACACACATCGTTGCTTGTGCGCGACTTTTTGGCCAAAAACAACACACTAATGAAGCTTAATAAAGTTATGAAATTACTTTTTTACAGTTGCAGCTACTTATGGTTATACGATTAGCTACTGTGGTTATACTTTTAATCAAACCGCTACCTTTGAAACTGTGTATGATGAAAGAAAAACTTTGCTATATCGCCTATGACATCGTGATGGATGAACTAAAGCATTGTTCACTTAAAATCTGTACGCAAAAATATTTTTATAACTAAAAAGATAAACAACGGAAACTAAAAATTTTAATACGTTAAAGAAGAGAATTTATTAAGCTTTTAATTTTAATACAAGATATAATTATTCAACTTTGTTATGTAGGAAGTTGCGAGCATGTTTTTTAATAGAGGACATTAACTTTCGAACAGTTTTTCTTGTTACTTTAGCTGCATGTTTATTCCATAAAGACAACATTGAGTCATATTTTTTTATTACCCGACCACTTCTCCTCAAATTGTTTTTTACTATCGCCCAATATTTTTCTATTGGGCGAAGCTGTGGACAATTAGGCGGATTAAAGATTTTTGGTATTACTTCCACCTTGTTATTTTGATACCACTTCATGGCAGTGGAAGAATAATGTATGCTCGCCAAATCTGGCCAAAATTTTACAGAAGTTCTGTGATTTCGCATAAACGGCAGTAATCTTTTCTCAAGACACTCTTTTATATAAATATCCGATTTCATTGTGGTCGACGTTACGAAAGTACGACTTTTAAGGCCACAGGAGCATATTGCTTGCCAAATCATAACTTTTTGACCGTATTTATCAATTTTTTTATATTTATATTTTGCTTCCACATTCCCCCGCTTGTTTGCAACATAAAACTTTTGTCCAGGAAGTTGATTGCAATCGAGTGTGACATAAGTTTCGTCATCCATTACAAAACAGCCTTTGAACTTCGTCAAAATCTGATTGTACAGAAGTCGTACGCGTTTTTTGCCAAAATATTCTGTTTGTCAGATCTGTTTGGGTACTTAATTGCACGGTATGTATTTAGCCCAGCATTTAAACGTATTCGCCTGGCGGTACTTATACTTGTCCCAAATTTTTTGGCGCGATCACTGTCAGATAGCCCGGGATTTTTTTTAATTGAGGTTAGTATATTCCTTACTAATTCTAAATCCCGCGCTCCTCTTTTTACACACATTTTTTTAGCTCTTTCTATGCTCAAAGTATTTTTGTACCGTTTAATTACACTACAAACTGTTGTTTTGGACAATTTTAATTTTTTTCCAATTTTTGAACCTGACCATGTCGGATTTGCTATAAATTCGTTCACTATTAATTTTCGATTAGCGTACTCTATTTCACATTTAAAAGCCAACTGATAAGCAAGGGCATTGAAAATTCCTATACATAACTGTATTTTAACCATGTACTCAGATCAACTGATTTTACTCAGAGAATTTTTAAAATAACGGAGCAGCGGTCCCTAGAGTGCGTACAGATTTTAAGTGAACAATGCTTTAGTAGACTTGAAAACAACGTTGAATGACAAGGCATAGCTGGGTTAGTGTTTAACAACATATAAAAGGCCGATATCGATATACGGAATTGTACAAGCATATGTAAGTAAAAAGCAGAAAAGTAGCAGCTTTCTTCGGGGTATGGTATATAAATATACATATATGCGCATATGCTTATTTTTGTCATAGCGGTTTGAAGTTTTGAGTGTAATGTTCTTATAATTTTTAATAAGAGCAGGAAATATATCAAGGAAAAGAAGTGTGGCAGATGTTTGAGGTGGTAGATGAAATATGTGCAAAATGCAATATTTTCAAATCAAAAATTTCATATAAAACATCTTTAACAAATTCAAAAAAACATGTTCAGAATAGACATCCTACAGTGGTCATTAGTCATTAGTTTTTCTTTAAAAATATTAAAAGCGGGTATTCTAAACAAACATATGATCAACAACACGAATGGTAATTCCTTGTAAGAAACATGTGAAACCATCATACCTACTTACAAATGAACTATACAATACGCTCTAAGTATCAGGAAGCCGAACCGCTCCAACATTTGCGAAAATGCAGTGAAAAGAAAGTCGGACCCAAAAGATAATTTGCCGCTAATAACGACAAAAGATTTCCGTCGTTCCCACGACAGTCGGGTCTACGTAACTGGAACGGACCCGGACTTTTATTCGGCCAAACAGTGTCAAATCGGCAGCCGGTACAACAACAACAACAAAAGGTCTCCGTTCGAACGTCGACTTAGTTGCGATCGCAATAGCAAAATAAAATCACAATGATTTAAAAATAGCAATCACTGAAATCACAGATATCGAAAAATCGCAATATCGCTCATCTCTATTACAAACAGGCATTGACCGCTACGTCTATATAAAAAGGAAATTAAGTTCTTCAAAGTCCGCGGTCAACCTTAAAAAATTTTAAGGCGGCGCACCAAAAAAAATTAAACGGGAGTTTTCAATGGCAACTGATTTGCCATACTAAGCAATGGTTCAGACGACGACGCGAAGGGGACCACAGTCGTTAATGCCCAACCACGTCCAATTTATTTGCGCGAACGTAGCAGTAATACTCTTGTCGCGAAATTAAGTGAAATTGTTGGTATAACAATTTTCATATAGTGCCTTTGAAAAACTCTAGTGAAGTCGAAGAAGCATTGGAAGAATGCGGTTTTGGAATTAAAACAGTTGTAAATATATTTATTAGAAACAAAGTACCACAGCCAATGTTTAAATATTTGCTGCATCGTAGAGTAACTGTGGAGGAACCACATAAAAGAAACGGTCCGGTACATATACTAACTGCCAAGAATATGGGAATACTAAATCATACTGCACTCTACGTAGTGTTTGTGTGGTATATGGTGATTTACATCCCAATTATAAACGATTTAAATAAAAAATGCAGCAATTGCGGAGGAAATCACACTGCTAACTACAAAGTATATAAAGATTTGAAATCGAAGTTGCAACAGGGCATTCAAGCACGTCGTAACTAAATGTTATAAACACCCCGTAATGAAATTATAGCAACCTCAGAAAAAATTTCAAATCCTATTACTCCTAACAATAATAATATGCAAGGAAGCTATGCAAATGTGGTGAAAGGCAACACTGTGCAAATGCAACTGCCGCAAAATCCTCCAAATGGAGGTATTGAAAGAATGATTATAAATCTTACACAGTGTATGACACAATTTATGTCTACCATGCAAAACATGATCCACGATTTAATCAAATCACAAAATCAAATGCTGCAAAATTTATTAAGTAAAAAATGAGCTTACTAAATATCTGTATATGGAATGCTAACAGTGTTAACCAACATAAATTAGAGATTATCAGATTTCTGGCTGAAAAGAATATAAATGTAGTGCTTATTTCAGAAACTCATCTAACAAATAAATACACTTTCAATATACCGGGATTTAGACTATATGTTACAAATCATCCGGAAGGAAAAGGGCATGGTGGCACGTTTTTAGAAATCGGTTAAACCACTATGCTTTAAATCTCATGGTACACCACAGTTACAAGCTACAACAATATCACTAAAAAATCGGGGTTGTGACTTAAACCTTACGGCTATATCCTGTCCACCTCGTTTTAAAATTACAGAAATCGAATTTAAAGACTTTTTTGGAACACTAGGTCAGAGATTTCTAGCAGGTGGAGATTATACTCGTAACGCAAAACACACGTACTGAGGCTCACGTCTTATTAATCCGAAAGGACGACAGCTGTATCAAACTGTCATAAATAGGTAGAATAAATACCAGATTTAATTGATTTTGCTGTAATCAAAAATATAGATAAATCGTGAGAGAAGTCAATGATGTCTTAGCAACACCAAACAAAAGCTATAAGCCGCTCGTTTCTGAAAAATCTCTAATAGAGAAATATAAATGATTGTAAATGAAAAAAGGCGTGCAAAACGTGAAGGGCAGATAAATCGTTCCCCTTCAACTCAGCTTTAATTAAAATCTGCTCTACGAAAATTAAAAAAAGCGCTTAAACGTGAGGAAGAATTGAACACCGAAATTTATATAAAGAAGCTGTGTCCAAATTCAAACAAGCAAAATTCCCTTTGGAAAGCCCAAAAGTCCATGAAGCCACCAACTGACTCCAACATGCCTATACGAGACTTGGGTAAAAATTGGGCT
This sequence comes from Bactrocera dorsalis, assembly GCF_023373825.1. Taxonomy (NCBI): domain Eukaryota; kingdom Metazoa; phylum Arthropoda; class Insecta; order Diptera; family Tephritidae; genus Bactrocera; species Bactrocera dorsalis. Next base: position 27,778,166 of record NC_064308.1, read on the forward strand.
CGAAGTGACGAGGATAAGGCTAATTGCTTTGCAAATCACCTAGAAAAGGTATTTCAACCCAATTTGCCAAAGAACAACTTTAAGCTGTCAATCATACCCAACACAGCTAAAGAGTCGCTCGAGTCTCGTAAGATTTCACCTTCTGAAATTATAGGTATCATCAAAGAACTTAATCCAAAAAAGTCGCCGGGACATGATAACATTTCCCCAAAAATGCTAATTGAGTTACAAATTATTGCTGTAGAGGTGCTCTCTCTGCTCTTCAATGCAATTCTTAGTTTCGCATACTATCCAATCAGTCTTCTACCCTGTCTTTCAAAAGTATTTGAAAAAGTATTACTATCAAAAATGTCTCCTTTCCTCCACGAAAATAATGCAATACCAATGATTCAATTTGGTTTTCGTGCGAAACACGGCACAATAGAACAAGTAAATAGAATTACTAACGAGATAAGGAAGGCAATTGAGCACAGGGAGTACTGTTCAGCAATATTTCTAGATGTAGCGCAGGCGTTTGATAAGGTGTGGCACGAAGGTCTTTTATACAAGATTAAAAAAATTCTACCTTTAGAATTGTATAAAACATTGTAGTCTTATTTAAAAAATAGAAAATTTATGGTAAAAGTTGGAGATTTCATATCTGATGAACGCCAGATAAGGGCTGGTGTACCCCAGGGCAGTGTTTTAGGCCCAAAACTATACATCAGATCTTCCAACAGCTAATAATGTACTAACTTCAACTTTTGCGGACGACACAGCTAAAGTGAGCCATAACAATTGCCACATAATAGCACCGAGAATATTAGCCGACTGCCGACGTCAACTATCTCCCAATAGGAAATATTCCAGACGTTTAGTCAGCAGAAACAAACAATTGGGAACAACATCCGCCATGCGCCGCATAAGCAAACGTTAACCAAAAGTGCTGACGCAAGTAGATTTAAGCAATATTAAGAATATGTTTAATTGTAAATTAGTTAGTTGTTAATTTGATTTCAGTCAATAAAGGTCGTTTTGACCATAAAATGTATATTTTTTTTCGACTTTGTAATCAATACGTCGTTAATTAGCGCCCGAGCCTAAAATATACGGCACGAGAAGTTTCGGTAAAAAAGCACCATATGCAGTGCTAAACGGGAAGCAACTCGAAATTGTTATCCGGTACGGGAAGTTTCGGTAAAAAGGCACCATAAGTAGTGCCAAAGAGAAAGCAGCTGAATTTAAATTTCTTACCCACGCTTGAGGATGAAAGGTGAGCAACTTGAAGTAAGACGGTGATATAGTAGTATCCAGAGGGAAAAAAGGACCAAATCATCATTGCCAGCCGCCATGAAGCTGATCATAATGTAAGAAATAGGTTAAGATTGTGAAAATTTGTAGAAACCAAAATAAATTAAAAGAATTAAAAAGTTTAAAAGAGCGAATATATATGTATTTCCATTTAATATCCGTCAAAACAAAAATTGTTTTAAAATTGTGAAAGTTTTTAAAAGAATCAAGTGAGGATAGAGTTACTTGTAATAATAACAAAGTTTTTGGCGTTAAGAATAAATGTAAGGAACATAATAATATAAGAATTTGTAGCCGTAGGAATTTAATAGATATTAGTAACACTACTTGCGTCCCTCGACTACTTCGAAGCGAACCAGCCGAATGCACTATAATAAACAATCAGCACATCCCATCAGTAGAGAATATCTCACCTGGCATCATACTACTAAATCAGTACAATGGCACAATAGGGATCGACAACCAAAAGATAAATCTTACTGGATCGTACGCAGTACAATATCACAATTCTACAGTTAGCATTGACGAACAAAAATATACCTTTAGCGAAACGTTAAGCATCAAACCACTACCCGCAATTCTGCAACCAAATCTCCCTTCAAATATGGAAGAAGAAATCCTAAGTTTGGAAATGTTGAAAGAACTCAACATGAACAACACCAAACACCTAAAAGCACTACATATAACCCACAGAGCAGCTTTAATCACGAATTTATTTCTTTCAATCATCAGTCTGATATTCGTAGCGGTAATAGTCATCGCATTAGTTCTAAGGGAACTTTTCAAAACCAAACTGGTAGAACGGTCAAGTTATAACGTAAACGTAAACGTGAGTGATCCTAAAGAGTTCACAACATCCGAAACACCACAGTTAACAGAGTCAATAACGCTAGTAAGCCAAATGCAGTAACCCAGTAGAACAAACGGGGACGTTTGTTTTTGGGGGTGGAGGAGTTAACACCAGAACTTTTGCCAATAAACCAATAACAGCCGACGTCAACTATCTCCCAATAGGAAATATTTAGTCAGCAGAAACAAACAATTGGGAACAACATCCGCCATGCGCCGTACAAGCGAACGTTAACCAAAAGTGCTGACGCAAGTAGATTTAAGCAATATGTATTAAGAATATGTTTAATTGTAAATTAGTTAGTTGTTAATTTGATTTCAACTAATAAAGGTCGTTTTGACCATAAAATGTATTTTTTTTCGACTTTGTAATCAATAGGTCGTTAATTTATATAAAAATCCAGTGTCCGTGTGTATGTCTCGAATGAACTCAATAACAAGTCAACTGATATTCATGAAAGTTGGCATATACATGTAATTTGGTCCAACTTAGATGATAGGATAGCTTACATCTCAATTTTTACTCGCAATATTATATTATTGCAAATTATTTGTTAGTTCAAAAAGATTCTAACAGATGTCGCTAATTGTGGATTGGATTGAGTAAGTATTCAACAGATGTTTATATAAGACATGAACCTGAGGTTATTTTCCAATTGGAAAAGTGTTATGCACAGCGTATAAGCACGTAAAGAGAAGGGTTACCAGCACAAATAAGTTTAATTAAATTACAAATTATGAATGTAAACTTAAATTAAACGTAAGACATTGTAAGTTAAAAAAGCAATATATTTTAGCTGATTTATAAAAATACTGATTTTGACTGTACTGTTTTACAATTACTTTTTTATTGCAACCCTATGCGAAAAGCTGGGTATTATTTCTCCAATTGGAAAACAACCCACAACAAAAGCAACAACTACAACCAGTGGAGACCTTTTCGTTTTCCAAATGCAATGTGTAATATCAAAAAACGAAGTGGAATTGCAGCAGTGTTATGGAAGACTTCGATCATAATTTGGGATGAGTGTACTATGGCTCATAAGCATTCACTCGAAGCATTAAATAGGACTATGCAGGATTTAAACAATAGTGACAGACTTTTCGGTGGTACTATTTTATTACTATCTGGTGATTTCCGGCAAACGTTGCCAGTTATTCCTCGCTCAACTTTTGCAGATGAAGTTAATGCATGTCTAAAACACTCTATTTTACGGAGATACATATGTTGAAACACTCAGACTGACAAAAAACATGCGAGTACAACTCCAAACTGATCCAACTGATCTTGGAAACGGTGAAATAGAATTTCATCAAGATACTCAACATATTAGATTGCCAGATAATTTCTGTACTGTTGTTCAAACTAAAAATGAACTGATTGAGAGTGTCTTCCCAGATATACTAAATAACTATTTAAATCCTGAGTGGTTTAGTAATTGTGCAATTTTAGCAGCGAAAAATGTTGATGTTGATCTGACTAACTACCAGATACAACAATTATCACCAGATGATTTAATGTCATTTAAGTCTATCGATGCTACTGTAGTAGAAAACGAGGCAGTGAATTTCCCAATTAAATTTTTAAATTCTTTAGACATATCAGGAATGCCACCAATCTACGATTGAAAATTGGATCACCGATTATTCTACTGCGTAATTTAAACCCTCCTAAACTATGCAACGGCACACGTTTGGTGATCAAAAGAATTACTGGAAACGTTCTTGAAGCAACTATTTTGACAGGAAAGTTTAAAGGAGAAATTGTTTTGTTACCACGTATTCCGATGATACCATCCGATTCTCCCATACCATTTATGAGACTACAGTTTCCCATTCGTTTAGCTTTCGCGATGACTATAAACAAATCTCAAGGCCAAACAATGTCTATTTGCGGATTAGATTTGGAAAATTCATGTTTCTCCCATGGGCAATTATACGTGGCGTGTTCACGACTAAGAAGACCATAAAGTTTATTTGTATTAACAACGGACCGATTGACCAAATATATTGTACATCTATTGGCGCTTCATTGAACATTAACTGTGGTTTATTACGATTAAAGTCATTTAGAGTACATTATACAAATAATTATATGTGCATAAATAGGTTTCCTGTTTTTTTGCCATATATGAAAAACTATCCCGTTTCTGAAATTGAGAAATTCTTTGATTTAATGAGTAGCGAAAAAATGTAAGGTCGTATGGGTCTCCAAATAACTGATAGTCGAATAGTGCAAAGAATCCATAAAAGTCCATTACTGAAACATACCTCCATGGTGCCTAAACCCAAGCCTTCACAGCGACACTTGAAGGCTCGCATGGAGTTTTCAAAAAAGTACCGTTTTTGATGCTAAGAATGGCATAAAGTAATTTTTAGTAATGAAAAGAAGTTCAAGTTCAGATATGCGCCAGGATCGGTGATCCTGTTTTAAGCGAGAGTTTGGCGATGGCAGTGGGATGGTATGGGCTGCGTTCTGTCATAGGGGAAAACCATATACAGCGTAATCCGGTTATAATGGACTCCACGAGACCATGTCAAATTGTCCATTATAACCGAGTGTCCATCTAATCAGAATATAAAATTTTTAACTCAAAAAGTAAATTCAATGTGTTTTTTTATTCAAGCAATATAATATATAAATTTAATTAAGTCTTTTGAAAAAAGTCAGTGATTTTCTTTTGGGTGAATGCCTTATTGGCAAAATCTTTTTGTAGTTTGATTTCAAGTTTATTGAGCAAATTGATTGCATTTGAACAATGAAAAGCCAACGAACGTCACTTTCAGCCCACCGCAGAAGTTGTTTGACTTCTTTGACTTATTTCCAAGAAAAAATAAACATTTTCTGCTGCAGAGACTGATTGTGTCTCTTGATCGAATTTGGGGAAGTACAAAATTTTGCTTATTGCCAACTGATTTCCAACTTTATTTTGAAATTTGATTTTGAAAGCTTCGGTTATAATGGACAAAATCCGATTTTATTGTCTATTATAACCGGAGTTCATTATAACCGAGTCTATTTTAACCGAGTTTTTTACATATGTTTGAACTGGGACTTGACGAAGAGGTACATAATAACAGAGTTTCCATCTTAAGCGAGTCCATTATAAATGGATTACACTGTATGTGCTACATCTCTACCATAATGAATACTCAAATGTATGTGGGTTTCCTGGAGAGTGAGTTAATAGAATTTGGTGGCAGTTTATAAGGCGATGACAGGACAGGACAGTAGGACAATGCTTCAATACACACAGTTTAGGTCACCCAATCCATTTTTACAGGCCGAAAAATATCTGTATTGGACTGGTCCGCCTCAAGTCCGGGTTTAAGTCCTCTGGGATATCGTCTCTGAAAAAGTGTCCAAGAACGGTGTACAGTTTGAGAGAGCAAGGACCTTAAAAAGGCAATAGACCAAGAATGGGTCAATATTGATCCAGCCCACCTTAAATCCTTGGTAGATAAAATGCCATCCCGATTTAATTCCGTAATACTAAGACTATTTTTCATTTAACTTCCTTATTACATATATTTGAAATTTGTTACCACTTTATGTTTTTATTTTGTAAACTTTATCTGCAAACTACATACCCAAAATTTCGATATCAGCTTTTGTACTTTTTTAATCAAAAAAAAATACTTGATGCACATATAATTCTTTGTATGAGGTATATATATCAAATAAAATTATTTAAAGTATTTATTAAATATGTTACAAAAATGCTATGTTAGTTTGTGTTAAATTTTGTCTTTAAAATCCTTCTTGAATCACTCAGCCACAGCAACGCGTGGCCGGGTCTGCTAGTACAAAATAAAACCAGAATGAAAGATTTCTCACTCGATACAAGACGTTTCATTTTCCCCCACCAGAGGTAAGGAATGATAAATATTTGTTGAGTTTAACCATTTGGTCCTTCGAGCCGGATTTAGTGCTCGCTCAAAATTAAAAAGTCCTGTATTTACAAAACGGGCAATATACAACACAAGAAAGCCCTGTTCAAAATACAGCAATAAACAATATGTTGCATTACATACAAACATTCACACATATTTAGTTATTTAAGATAATTTTAAAATTTGTATATAAGCAAGGAAAATACAAAATAAAATCAGAATGAAAGATTTCTCACTTGATACAAGACGTTTCATTTCCCCCCACCAGAGGTAAGGAATGATAAATCTTTGAATTTAAACATCACCCAAACCCTTTGGCTAATGCTTTGGTACATTCCTCGATCAAACACGACTTAAAAGAAGAGCCTGCGTATTAAAGAGCAACGTATCACCAAAACAGCTCAATCAATTGCTTGAGCCTGTCTAGTTTTTAAATAGATTTAAGATTTTATAACCTATTGTTAGGCTTTAAGAAAAAGCAGATCCAATAACTAAAATAATTTTGAAAAATAAAAATATATGTATGGTATAAGTTAATATTAACAATTGCTCTGAAATCCAAGAGTGATATAATACAAAGGAACGTGAAACCGCCATCTTGTGGTGCAACTCTTGCAAGTTGAGAAGAACAACCACAGAATACCATGTAAAATGTAAACAGACCGCCAATATTTTGGTGAAATATACTTAATTATCAAGTTTATATTAAAAAAGTTTCAGTAAAATTAAAATTATAATGTTGTGTAAAAATATTTTGGTAATTTTTGAATAAATACTTTTATCTATTGATACCATAATTGCCAATTGTTCTCAACGAGTTGTACAAGGCTCCAAGTGGAGGCCATATGATAATCTCGAAAATTTTGGTGATATAAAAGAAAAGTTTTTATTGGGCTGGTTTTCGTTAATCGGCTACAGAAAGGATTGCAAAATATGCTATCTACATTGCAGCTAAAGGATCAAGATCGAATAGTCATGAATATATTTATAGAAGTTCAATTCGGATGCTCTTTTTGAGGGAATTGTCGTCGATGTAGAATGTTCTTTCCCACCAATAAATTAGGGAACACACATGTTTTGGCAGTCAAGGTACATTTGTACTAATGACATTTTTTTGTGTTCAATAAAGGAAAGAATTTACTATAATAAGAAACCTAGAAGACAAATTGAACGATGATAAATGTTATGTATTTGCTACTACAAATATGTCTAATAGAAACAATAAGAATTAAGCGGAGGGCGGTGTGATGAACGTAATGGCCGATAAAATGCTAGAAGACAAATTGAACGATGACAGCGAAATTCGAATTGTGCAGCAGAAAAAGTTCTAGTAAGAGTGCTGGTATGTAAAGAGCAAATGAGGTCTAAGAAAGAAGATGTAAACTCGTATTATGAGTAATAAAGCGTTCAGTTGTTGGATTTAGAGATAACTAGCTGTTACCCTGTGCACTTCGCTACACCTAAATCGATTAAAACTCTTAAGGGTTTTTACTTTGTGTTTTATTTATTGTTGTAAAACTGTTACTTATTTATAAAACATTTATAAAACATATTGGTATACAACATTTTTGGTTTGTCCACCTGGCGCGTAAATGAATAAGCACCTTGGTGTTCCTACTCTCGAGCATGTGACGAACAATTGGCCGTGGGAGAAGCACGGTTCTTCCAAATTGACGTCGCACACTTGAAACGTTTGCCCTTGCGATTTGTTGATATTCATCGCAAAGGCAAGACGTACTGGGAACTGCAAGCGCTAAATTCAAACGGCATGTCCATGGGAATGCGTGGTAAGAGTACAACTTCACCTGCTCCTTGCCATTTAGTATTGTTGCTTCAACCAAATTTGGCACATTTTTTTGACTGAAAGTCTTGTGCCATTACACAAAGTCGGTGGCTTCAGATTTCGTAGAAGTATAATGGGTGAACCGACTTTCAGGACCAAACGATGCGGTGGCAGACCGGGGGGATCCAAAGAATTCAGTTGGATAATTGACTACTTCATCTTGATTCAAAACGCTATTCAATCGATGTATATGTTGTAGCTTCTCCTGGCAGTTTTTCTTGAATGGCAAAATTGATTTCGTTGACGTGTACAATAATATTCGGAAATACACTTTCAATCAATTCTTCTTTCGATTGTAAAAGTGTACCTAAGTTGTTCGGCAATGTGATCAAACTGGTATCATCGATTGGTATTTTGCCTTCGCCAATGTCCAACAACTGCTTCGAAAACGCCGCTACGGATCGATCATTTTGCAATTGGACTCGCATGTTGATGGCAAGAGTCAGCCTTTGAACATGTCTCCACAAAACTGACGATTTTAAACATGCGTTTATTTCGTCGGCAGGAGTTGATCGAGGAATGACTGGCAAAGTTTGCCGAAAATCGCCGGATAATAAGACTAATGCTCCACCAAAAAGTTGTTGCTTTTGTCGTAAATCTTGCATTGTTCTATTGAATGCTTGTAATGACTTTTTGTTAGCCATTGGGCACTCATCCCATAGAACTATTCCAGCTCCTCGCAAAACTTTTGCCATTGCTGAATTCCTCGATATGTTGCACGTTGGTGTTTCAACGACTTGGATGTTCAACGGTAATTTCAATGCAGAATGTGCTGTTCGGCCGCCATCAAGTAGAGTAGCAGCGATGCCTGACGAAGCAATTGCCAGCGCAATTTTCTGCTGTGACCGTATAGTTGCAAGAATCAAAGAGATCACAAACGTTTTCCCTGTACCACCGGGCGCATCCGGAAAGTAGAATCCACCGGCGTTATTGTCAACCGCTCGTGTAATCTTATCATAAGCATTTTTCTGCTGAATATTCAATTTGGTAATGATAGCTTGTATGAAAGCACGCAATTCATTGCAATCGTATTGTTGTTCACGTTGAAGCTCATGGTCAAGCATATCCATCACTGAACGATTGGGCGCAGTTATGCCAAGTTGCGCTAATGCCTTATTCGCAATTGTAAGGCACAGATCTTCAACCAATATCAAAGCATCATTATACATTTGTAATGTATGTATATAGCAAGTCTGCTCGATTACGCGCCATAATTAATGAGTCCTCGGTCATGCAGGCTTTGTACTTATTCCACAGTTCTTGCGGATTTGACGGAAGGCATGTAGACGATACGTCGCACACAACTGACCGTTAACAGTTTTCAAATCATCAAATGATCTTGGTCCGCGCACGTTGACTAATAGTAGACGCAAATATAAACATTCGGCGTTGTTCGGATGGATGGTGTAAATGCGTCCTATGGCATCGGTTTTACGGACATTTGGATAACCGTCAACACGCTCCCCTTGCTTTCGTCGTTGAAATGTTTTCGATGATGGATTCCAAGTGAAATATTGTGGTATTTCGGAATATAGCGATGTTCTTGCAAATTCATCGTTTTCACACAACTCGAAAAAGGTAGTTAGTATTGTCCGCGGTGGTCGTGCTGCGCTCTGTTGTACATTGTCTGCAGTGAAGTAAACGCGTTGACCATTTTCGAGATGAACTGCCAAATGAAGAACAACGGGATGCCGGTCATGTATTGGGAACGATAAAATGCGCCATACCGCTTCATTGCTGCTTATATAACGGCCCATTTGATATTGCTGAATTTCATCTATTCTCTGATAAGCACTCCGAAAACATAGCAGTTTTTACTGCCTTTATTTACGTATTTGCAGATGTATTTGATCGATTTGACAGAGTTGCAATATTCTACATTGATGTGCATCAACGTCTTGATTCCGAACTTTTATGACCGTTGAATTACCGCCATCTTCAGCGGATCGACGCCGATATAATGGATATCCGTCATTTCCAGTGATTGCATCATCAACTAAAGCTCTAGGATAGCGCTTTGAACACTTATTGTCAATCATGCATGGTGACGTTGGATTAATAGCGCCGCAAGGGCCGTGGATCATGTTTTTTGTTACAACGTTGAACAATTGTGGGTCGATTGCTTCATCTGGAATTTCCGCTGAGATGACTTTATCAATCTGATCTGGTCGTATTTTTTCGAACTAACCAAATCAAGATGTGTGCATGCGGTAATCCTCTTTTCTGCCATTTGATCGAGTACATCCAGCATCGAACTTCTCCAAAAACGCGAAGTTTCACAATTAAATCCATCATTGCTTTTTGCTTTTTCCTGAATACACGTGCTGTTAAGTCGTGACGATCAGTTGTTGATTGACCGGGGAGCAAATGGCATTTGATGTCATTCCACTTGGGATTGCACGTGACCGTTATGAACAGATCCGGACTGCCGTAATGGCGCACATACGACATCGGATCTTGCGTATACTCGTGCATATGGCGCGGACTGCCGATGTATGTGGCTGGCAATGTTGTCAGACGTCCAATGCTATTCACATTTGCATCTCTCAAATGGATGTACTCTTCAGAACGCAATTTCGCTTGGTTGAATCGAATAAAGTGGACACGTTCGGTCTCGATCTTCGCATACATATCAACTAAATACTGATGGAAAAGCTTGCGACATTTCAGGATGTAGTTGTCTTCTTGCACTGAGTTTTTTTGGTGTTTCTTTGGCTATAAATGAACAATACACAAAATATTGAATCGGTAGTAACATTTCTTCGATTTATCAATCGCATATTGCACCTCTACAGAATAATATCGGATACTGTAATGCATTATAACTACGGTGTAGCTCGGAAACACGCTGAAGTTGTTCGTTTCTACGGTGCAGTACAATATCTCGCTATTCAAACTGTTCACCAACAATGACGATTACCAACTCATCGATTGTTGGTGCGTTGAATCGTCTGGCATGCTGCCCCATCGGCATTTTGTCTTGTCTGATGACGATTCGATGGTTATCAGACGGCATGCGGTCCAATGCGATTTTGAACAATCGAATCAATTCAGGAAAAAACGATCAACATGCGATGTCAGTGTTTTTTTTTTATTAATTGTAAACATCTGCCAGTTGTTTCTGTTTATTAGTAAAAGGCATTTGACAGGACTGCCAATCTATCGGCAAAACATTATTTCAGGAGAATTTGTATAGGCGGGATGTATCATTTTTTTTTTTTTTTGCAAAACGTGCAATGATACACCCATTAAATTTCTTATGTGCACCCTCTAAACGGACCCCAATCACCCCTGAAAATTTCATTGAAATCGGGCAAGCCGTCTAGGAGGAGTATGCGAACAGGAAGTTTTGCCACTTAATTTTATATATATAGATGAAAAGTGTATAGCTTTTAATTTGGGATTGTTAGTGAGTCAAAATCTAGAAAGAGTAAAGGTAGATAATTTATAGAGAAATGCGTAATATGACGTTCAAATTTAAAGAGCTGACCGCTTAGTTTTACAAAGAACTGCGATGCAATTGTTGGGAATATGAGTATTTCGTTATATCGATGGATGATATCAAAAGAAAATTGTATAAATAGATTTCTACAGAAACCAAATCTCTGTTTATCGCGAGCAGCTTATTGGACAGCAAAAGAAAAGTTTAGAACTTCAAAATTTCTGGATTCTAAATTTAGTTTTCGGATAACGAAATAGCCTTTCTCAACTCTCTCTTTCTCTCTCTCTCTTTCCTTAAATTGCATCTTATTTATTATTATTATTATTTCAAAATATACGAGTTACCATCACTGAGTGCGGTCAACATCCAAGTGTGCTCCGTAGTTGCGACAATTTGCAAATAAACCAATCTATGGTAATTAGTGGGTGTGTGTGCCGTGGGAGGCATTGATGTTGTCAACACGTTTCACATCGATTTCCTTGGATTAATGGTAGCAGTTGGTAAAACTCATTCGAACTCATTTAATTGAATTTTGTTTTTTTAATCAATAAGAAATAGTATAAACACTCAAATAATTAATTTTCGCAGGGAAAAAACGTGCACATCAGCTGTTTCTTTTACACGTTATTTCTGTGTATATTAAATCAGCTGTTCTGTTCTAAAAGTTTCCATTTGCAATCAGCGCTGCCATACTGGCTAAATAAAAACAAAAAAAAACTTCTTGTTCAAACTGCATTATCGACCAAACAACAGGTTTCTAATACCCAGTAGAAAAATCATTAGAAAATAAAAATAATTATAATAAACGACGTAAAGGATTTTAATACGTTCTAATATTACAGATCTAATAAATAACAACTTTTTAAGCTTTTGAGCCTACAAACTTAATGTCTTCGATGCAAGCAATTATCGTACAATAACAAAATACTTATCTAATGAAAATATATCTTGGTTTAGCTACGAGAATAAACTTAATAGGCCAATAAAGGTAATGATAAAAAATTTACACCACTCATACGATACACAATCTCAAAGTTTTAAGGTCATAAATGCAATTAATAAGGTTAAATGGAAGACTAAAGAACCGCTAGATATGTTTTTAGTAGTATTTGATGCTACCGAAGACATTAAGAAAATTCACCAGATCAAAACCATTCTTAGTACCGTTGTCAAAGTTGAGCCTATTAAAGCATCTATATTAATTCCATAGTGCAAAAACTGCCAAGCCTTTGGGCATACAAAAAACTTCTGTGGTAAGCCATCGAGATGTGTGAAATGTGGAGGCAAACATCCTACTATTGAATGCAGAAAAGCTGAAAAAGACCCTGCTAAATGTTGCAACTGCGGCGATTCTCATCCTGCAAGCTACCGTGGTTGTGTCGTCGCAAAAGAACTGCAACAACTTAGAGATAAAAAGAATGGTAATTCAGTTGAGGAGAATGCCAATACTCCGACGAACAAACCCGTTGTGAACACAGAAGAAGTTAAATCCCTTCCTTCCGTTTCTAAAGTTTCATTTGAGCAAATAGCTAAACCAGGCCATACAAATACAATTCAAAAAAGTAGTCCGTTATCCCAAATCTTGGATAAACTAAATGAGCAAGACAAACTATTTAAGTCCTTTAATCAGCGGCTCAACGCTCTTAAGTGCCATCTACAATTTATTGATGAACAGTAACTCTTTGAGAATAATGCTATGGTCTTTCCAAAATTAAAAATGAATTAGAAGTTATTCTACACGACAGAAATATTGATATACAGATCTCTATTACTTGAAACGCATTTTACGAACCAATCATTTTTAAAATTTAAAAATTATGAATTATATCACACACCACACCCGGCAAACTCAGCACGTGGAGGGAGCACTATAATTATCAAAAATATTGAACACTGCGAGGAAGATCCTATTAAGACAGAAGAAATTCAAGCTACAACAATTTCAGACATAATATAAAAATAGAAACGTATATGAATTAAAAAAATATGACGGAAGGTACATCATTGGCGGCGACTTTAACGCAAAACACACTCATTGGGGATTTCGTTTAACAACAACTTCTCAAAGCTATACAAGCAGTTGGATGCAATTTTGTTTCTACAGGAAGACCCACTTATTGCCAGACCTTCTGGACTTCTTTATAATAAATAAAATACCGAAACTCATTTATGTATAAAAGATTGCTCAGACCTAAGCTCTGACCACTCTCCAGTGTTAATAACTCTGTATGAAAAGCCAATTATTTCGGCCGCCAAGCCAACGTTATGTAATAAACACACTAATTGGTATACGAGGTGTGTTCAAAAAGTATCGCGAATTTTGAATTTTCGCGGGTTACGTATATTCGAATTTCGAATTTTTTGTGGCGTTATGTTGGTACTCATGTCTCTCACTTATGCCGACAAGCTCGGCCATTTTGAATGTTCATTTAGTTGTTGACAGCTGCTTTGCTTGCACATGTTTTGGATCGTCTTCGATTTTTACTTATCAAAAAACCACGATAACGCCCCTGCTCACACATCGTTGCTTGTGCGCGACTTTTTGGCCAAAAACAACACACTAATGATGCCGCAGCCACCGTATTTCCCAGATCTGGCCCCTGTGACTTTTTCTTGTTCCCTAAACTGAAGAGGCCCATGAAAGGACGACATTACGCTTCTATTGACGAGATAAAGACGGCATCGAAGGCGGAGCTGAAGAAGATAAAAAAAATGATTTTTTGAAGTGATTCGAAGATCTGAAAAACCGTTGGCACAAGTGTATAATATCTCATGGGGATTACTTTGAAGGGGACAAAATAGATATTCATGAATAAATAAATAATTTTTGAAATAAACACAAAAACAATTTAAAAATATATTGAATAAAGTCGACCCAAAGCTTAAGCACATATCGACTGGTATTGATTTGGACTGTGAGGTTAAAGATTTCACAAAAATAATTCAAAACGCCGCGTGGAAGAGTACACCAAATACCCGCGTGAATCTAAACTGTACCAAATACCCAAAACACATCTTAGAAAGTATCCATAAAAAGCACAAGCTTCGACGGAGCTGGCAGCAAACAAGGCCATCTGCTCTCAAAACTGAGCTTAATAAATGTACAGCGAAACTAAGAGCACAAATTAAAGAGTTTAAAATTTTTTCATTAAAAACTTATCTGGCTAAACTCACAGCTGATAAAATATTAATAAACAAATAAAACATGTAGCACCATTAAAACTAAGTGAAACTGCATGGGCCAAAACGAATGAACAGAAAGCTGCCGTATTTGCAAATCATTTGAGAAACACATTTACGCCTAACGATGGGTATGAGATAAACTGTGAAAATAGTTGGATGGATCCACACATTAGCATTTCTTCTGTTACTATTAAAGAAATTAAAAATCTTATCGGGAACACAAGACTCAAAAAAGCACCTGGGTACGATTTAATAACTGGATTACGCAATTTACCAAAGAATTGTATAAAAAAAACTTGTAAACATTATAAACAGTGCTTTATGCCTAAGATAAGTCCCATCACTTTGGAGCTTTGGAAAGTATCTGAAGTCGTAATGATACCTAAGCCGGGTAAGCCAGTACACGATGTTACATCATATAGACCAATTTCGCTGCTGCCAGTCTTACTTAAAATCGTTGAAAATGTACTCATAAATAGGCTCAAACCAATAATCGCTCATAAAAACCTAATACCAACACATCGATTTGGCTTCCGTGACCACCATTCAACAATTGACCAGGTACACCGAATCGTTAATTAATCGTTAAGAACGTTTGTACGGCGGCCTTGTTGGACGTGTCTCAAGCTTTTGACAAAGTTTGGCATACGGGTCTACTGCTCAAATTGAAATACATGCTACCCAAACAATTTTGTGAAATAATTGCTTCATTCCTACAAGATAGATACTTCCGCATTAAACAAGAGGATGCATATTAAAACTTGCAACCGATAGAAGCCGGTGTTCCCCAGGGAAGCCTGATGAGGCCAACGCTTTATTTGCTTTTTACCAGTGAAATACTTAAAAGCTAAATGCTAAGAAATACATTTGCTGCTACTGTTGTCTTACTAGGTCGGAAGGCTTCTTGCGTTTCAACCGGATTTCTCGCCTAGCAGTCTAGCGGCTTCCTCATTAACATGCCTCAGTTCGTGAGACTTTGCTTATTTGGAAATTTCATTTACCACTGAATTCACGCCTAGATCACGATGAAGGTAAGCAGATCTAATGTACCAAGGAGCATTAACTAAAGTCTTTAGTACCTTACTTTGAAAGCGCTGAATGCTGACAATACAGCTTTGACTTAAGCAACCCCATAGTTGTGCTCCGTAGGCCCAAAATGGCTTTAGGACTTGATTATACAATAACAGTTAATGCTCTTTGGTACATTAGATCTGCTGAACTGCACCGTGATCTAGGCGTGAATTCAGTGGTAAATGAAATCTCCAAATAAGCAAAGTCTCACGAACTGAGGCATGTTAATGAGGAAGCCTCTAGACTCATCGAAACTGCTAGGCGAGAAATCCGATTGAAACGCAAGAAGCCTTCCTACCTAGTAAGACAACAGTAGCAGCAAATGTATTTCTTAGCATTTAGCTTTTAAGTATTTCATCTAATAATTTAGACCAGGATTCTTGTTAGTATTTTATTTTTATATACTAAATACAATGTAAAATAATAATAAAAAAAAGCTGGGTTTTCGCGCCGCTCTTCAAAAAAAATAATCCTGGTCGATCTAACACCGAGGTGTTCAGAGTTCTTTCGCGTAGAACTCCTTTCTGCAACTTTTTTTCTTTTATAAAAAATTGCTAAAGACTTTTGCGTTTCCCATAATTTTTTGTTTATTTTCTTGCAGTGAATTTAACTAAAACAAAATAATTAAAATAAAACTTTAATTTCAATAAATATTAAAAAAAATAATATACAGAAAGGTTATAGTGAAGTGTTACTAAGTGAAAAGTGCATAATATACATAAGTGAAAAAGTTATTCACAATCAATTACAAATTATCAATTTAAAAGTTGTAAATTTTTTAAATTTAAATGCAAATATTTTTAAAACTATAAGTCAGCGGCAACTATATATATATATTTTTGTGGCACAATTCCCATTTCTTTGGCGCCGCGATTTGTAGGTACCGTTGGAAAGAGGATTAAAAAATATATGGGGTTATAGGTACCGCAAACGCTCAGTTTACGAGATATTCGACCTTAAAGTCCCAAAATTCGAACATTTCAACAAGCTATTTTACCACATTAATCGCACTTTACTCACATTTTTCACTTCAAATTAATTAAATTAAACTATAACCTTTTAAATAAATCCACATTTTACACTTTTAGCATTTTTTTTACCTAAGAAATCTTTATTTTAAAAATTACATTTTACACTCGTAGAACATCATGTGTGTGCTAAAAATTACGACGAAATGGAGCGCTGCCATGTGATAATAAGGAAATTCGCTGAAATTCCTTTTTTCCGCAAACATTCCTCTATTCATGCATATGGATATTTTCTTTTTTAACTTTATTAAGCAAATAAGTAACATTATATACATGTATTAGTAATATTATATAATAATATTACATATACGTATGTATAAGTAATATAAAGGGTGATTTTTTAAGAGCTTGATAACTTTTTAAAAAAAAAAAACGCATAAAATTTGCAAAATCTCATCGGTTCTTTCTTTGAAACGTTAGATTGGTTCATGACATTTACTTTTTGAAGATAATTTCATTTAAATGTTGACCGCGGCTGCGTCTTAGGTGGTCCATTCGGAAAGTCCAATTTTGGGCAACTTTTTCGAGCATTTCGGCCGGAATAGCCCGAATTTCTTCGGAAATGTTGTCTTCCAAAGCTGGAATAGTTGCTGGCTTATTTCTGTAGACTTTAGACTTGACGTAGCCCCACAAAAAATAGTCTAAAGGCGTTAAATCGCATGATCTTGGTGGCCAACTTACGGGTCCATTTCTTGAGATGAATTGTTGTCCGAAGTTTTCCCTCAAAATGGCCATAGAATCGCGAGCTGTGTGGCATGTAGCGCCATCTTGTTGAAACCACATGTCAACCAAGTTCAGTTCTTCCATTTTTGGCAACAAAAAGTTTGTTAGCATCGAACGATAGCGATCGCCATTCACCGTAACGTTGCGTCCAACAGCATCTTTGAAAAAATACGGTCCAATGATTCCACCAGCGTACAAACCACACCAAACAGTGCATTTTTCGGGATGCATGGGCAGTTCTTGAACGGCTTCTGGTTGCTCTTCACCCCAAATGCGGCAATTTTGCTTATTTACGTAGCCATTCAACCAGAAATGAGCCTCATCGCTGAACAAAATTTGTCGATAAACACATTTCGAACCGAACACTGATTTTGGTAATAAAATTCAATGATTTGCAAGCGTTGCTCGTTAGTAAGTCTATTCATGATGAAATGTCAAAGCATACTGAGCATCTTTCTCTTTGACACCATGTCTGAAATCCCACGTGATCTGTCAAATACTAATGCATGAAAATCCTAACCTCAAAAAAATCACCCGTTATAATAATATTACGTAATAAAGTGTAAAGTATACAGTACAGTACGAAAACTCAAATTTTGTTCCAATATGAGTGCATGATAACCGAAAAATATAACCACTTTATATCCTATATACTATGGAAAAAGTTTTCACAACTCAATATTATAACATGAAAAATGGGTAAATGTTCAGCAGAACGGCTTTTCCGAAAACGTGCATCAATTTTCACGGGAAATGTCTTAAAAAATTCGTTTTTAATTCCGATTCACGAATATGTATGGCACGTTATCTAATTTTATGTTTTTTTTTGCAACAAAAACAATAAAATATATTACGATGTTGCACAATATTTACATTTATAGCATCACTGTTCGAAATTCAATTGAGAACTAGTGATACAAACAGTCATCGGGTTCGAAATATCGATATTCGAGACTAAACAAGAATTGATAAAAATGAGAGATATATAATAGAAAAATATTATTAATTGGAAAAATAAAAATAAATTAAATTTTCGATATTCTCAATATATGAGTCTGAAAGAGAATTGTTAAAAATGAGAAATACATAATAGAAAAATAATAATAATTGGAAAAATAAAAATAAATTAAAATATCGGTATTCTCATTATTCAAGCGCTCGAAAAAAATATCCCTGGTCGGTCCAAAACCCCGGTGTTCATAATTCTTCTGTGTCCAAATTCTTCTTCTTTCTGCAATAATAATGAGTTATAAATTTTCCTATTATGTATTTCTCATTTTTACCAATTCTCGATCAGTCTCGAATATTGAGAGTATCGCTAATTCGAAAACGGTCATGAATCAATAGTGGCCATTCGAATTTACAACAGTGATGCCGTAATTTCGAACGTAACCTTGCCACTTTCGTTGAAGTGAAGTGATTGTAAAGTTTTTCATATTTTTATAAAAATAACAAAAAAAAAACAATTTCTCTTATTGATTAACTAAAAAACATCAATAATTACGTGTATATAACTTATAGAAAGTACTAGCGGGCCCGGTGCCTGCTTCGCACGGCAAAACAAAATAAGAAAAGAAACACACTTGTTTTTAATAAAGTTGGTTTAGTTCCCTATTATTCAACTTTTAATTCTAGTTTCTTACAATCTTAGAGTATGTATCATTTAAACTATCTTAGAGCTCTTTCGTAGAAACATTTTTGGTTTTGCCATGAGTTGTTGTGTAGATAAAGAGAACTGAAAGCTTGCCAACACGTGAGCACGAAACATATAACTGACCGTGTGAAAAGAAAGGATATTCTAAATCAATTCCACAGAATTCCAACGATTGCCCTTGCGCTTTATTTATTGTAATAGCAAATGCAAGACGTACTGGAAACTGTAGTCTTTTGAATTCAAAAGGTAAATCTGATGCGTGGAATCAATACATCTTCACCTTTAAACTTCCCCTTTAAAATTGTTGCTTCGATAAAATTGTTCATGACCTTTTTAACCGCTAATCTTGTCCCATTGCATAATCGTGATTGATTTATATTTCGAAGCATAATAATGGGAGCACCCACTTTCAATTGTAAACGATGAGGTGGAAATCCGGGTAAATCCAATGAATTCAAAAATTCTGTCGGATAATTAACAGCGTCGTCTTGATTCGTAACCGTGCCAACTGATTGATATGTTACAACCACGCCAGGAACATGGGTTAAAATGTCTGCATTCGTTTGACCAACGTCTTTATTGTTAGCGGCCAATATAGCTCTTTCAGCCAACCAATTATGATTGCGATAATTTTCTGCAATATTTGGAAAAACACTTGACACCAATTCTTCTTTTGTTGGTGCAATATTACAAAAGTTTTCTGGTAAAGTGATTAAGCCAGTTTCACGATCAACAGTAAGTTGACCATGGCCTATTGCCAACAGTTGCCTTGAAAAGGTGTCAGCCGATGGATCGTTTTGAATTTGTACTCGTACATTTGTAGTCAAATTGAGTATTTTTACATGTCTCCATAAATAAGATGACTTTAAACATGCTTTTAATTCATCAAAGCGCCACCAAATATCTGTTGATCATTACTACGCAAGTCTTGCAATGTCCAGTATAACTCTTCCACTGATTTCTTATGGGCCATTGTACATTCATTCCACACTTTTAATTTGCATTGTTGCAGACTTTGTCCATTCCCGAATTTTTGGAAGCATTACAGGTGGGATTTTCATTTACATTCATATTCATAATTTAAGTGCAGAATGGGCTGTCCGACCACGCTGCTATTCCAGATGATGCAAGTGACAATGCTACATTACTCTGTGATCTTATAGTCGCTAATAGCAAGGAAATCAGAAATGTTTTGCCAGTTCTTCCTGGAGCGTCTAAAAAAAACATTCCTCCAGTTTCGTTTCGTACTGATTCCATTATGGTATCACATGCGTGTCTCTGTTCTGGATTCAATTTACGCAAATTCAAGTTTATAAATGTGGTCAACTCATTCAAATCATATTGTTTTTCACGGTTTATTTCTTGATTGAATGCATCATGCCTTGGTCGATTTGGAGCTGCCAAACCCAATTGTGTCAATGTTTTATTTGCAATTACCAAAAAAATATCTTCAATGATAATCAATGCCTCATTAAACATTTCAAGTGTAATAACTAAATAGTTCTTTCCTGCAATTCGGCGCATTCGATGCAAAATGTCTTCGGACATAAAATCCTTAAAATTTTCCCATAATTGCAGTGGATCAGATGGACAGCATGTTGCAATAATAATAGCAAATAATGTTCGTATTTGATGAGGAGAACCTGTTGCTGATGCATCCCTAAGTGTCGCATCCCAGTGATTATCATCTTCCAGTAAATGCAATTCCTGACATGCTTGACGAAAAGTGTAAAAAAGATGTAGGCCCACGAACATGAATCAATAATAGACGCAAATAAAAACATTCAGCATGACTGGGATGCACTGTGTAAAGACGTCCAATGACATCACTTTCAAAAATCCCAGCATAACCTTGAACTGGTCTTCCTTGCTTACGTCTGTTCCATTTCTTTCCAGATGTATTCCAAGTGTAATATGTTGGTACTTGTGAATAAAGCAATGTTTTAGCAAATTGATCATTTTGACACAATTCGAAACAATTGATGGTGGTCGCTCTACAAATTGCTATGCAGTATCAACTGTGAAATATACACGTTGTCCCTTTTGCAAATAACTGTCGGATTTCGATCATGAATTGGGAACGATAATATTCTCCAAACTGCCTCATTGCTACGGATATACCTTCCCATTTCGTATTGTGTTATTTCATCATTTCGGTTCTCTGCAACACCAAACACAGCCATGTCGCTGCCTTTATTTACATACTTGCAGATATATTAAATCGATTTAACAGAATTGCAATATTCTACATTGATATGAGCTTTGAATGCTTTTGATAGTATTGGCGAAAAGGGGACAACCCACCTATTATGAACTGTAATATCTAGATTATTGACTCGTAGATTTATTGATTTGCCATTATCATCTGTTGAGCGTCGGCGATACCATGGGTAACCATTTTTTCCATTAATTATCTCGGAAATCAAATCTCTGGGATACCGCTTCGTGCATTTCCCACCTTTCATACATGGCCAAATAATATTTAGAACACCACATGGTCTATGAATTATACTTTTTGTAACAACATCAAATAAACCTGGATCGATTTCCTGATCAGGAATTTCTGGTGAGATGATGTCATCTATTTGATCGCTTGTTATTTTGTTGACTAACCATACCAAAATATGGGCATGTGGTAATCCTCTCTTTTGCCATTCTTCCGAATACATCCAACATCGAATTCGCCGAAAACTTGATGTTTAACAATGACTTCAGCTTCTGTCTAAATACTCGACCAGTTATGTCATGACGGTCTGTAGAAGATTGCCCTTCATATAAATATTGCTTGATTTCGTCCCATTGTGGATTACATGTAAATGTAATAAACAAATCTGGTCGACCATACAAACGAACATAGCAAATGGCATCTTGTACATATTCATGCATGTGCCTTCGACTGCCTGTGTAACTTGCTGGTAAAATAACAACTTGTCCAACATTGTCAACATTTCCATCATTATTGATTGCATCGGGGAGATGTATGTATATGGGGTATTCCATACCAAATCGACCACTTTTGAACCCGACCCTTTAGATTTTGCTGAAATTTATCCATCCTTTTCTACCCTTTGAAAAACATTTTTGAGAATTTTTTCAAAATTTTTTGTCCAACTTCAAAAAAGTTATGAATTTTGCTATTTTTTGCTAAAAAAATGGCTTTTTTATATTCAAATAGCCATAACTTTTGCAGAAATTGTCTTTTGGGGACCAATTTTTTTTAATTTTTTTTTTAATTTTTTTTTTTTTAATTCAATTAAATAAAATAATCGGTTTTTTAAGTAAAATCATAATTTTTTTTTTGAAATGTCGCCATTTTTGTTTTTTGTTTTTTTTTCTCAAAAAAAACTTAAATTAATTTGACAACTATCCCAACTTTTATAAGGGTAGAATAGAATGGATAAGTTTCAGCAAAATCTAAAGGGGTCGGGCTCAAAAGTGGTCGATTTGGTATATACTCCCCCATATACTCTTCTGATTTTCCGTTGTTTCTATCTTTGCATACATGTCTACGATATATTGATGAAAGAGTCTCCGACATTTCAAAATATGATTTTCCTGATTTTGTCGCATCATAATTCTATGTGCATAACCACAAACTTATGCAAACTGTAATCAATTGCGTGATTATATCTAAATCCAGCACCAACAACAACAAACAACATTAACGTAGATTTGTGCGGCACGCCTTTGAACATTTTGATTAACTTGTCGGCCTACGATCTGAACCCGACCTTGCAACACGTTCCCTTGTATTTGCAATCTCTAGTTCTCGCTGTTCTTGCGATGGATTTTCCCTTTCGTTTGATCTATTTTGCGTTCTACCGACGTCCAATGTCAGCTCTTGCTCTTCGTGGCATTTTTAGAAGAAACTAAACTAAAGATAATAAAGAACTTCAGTAATAAATTGATGAAATCCAGCAAATTCTGGACTCGAAAAGCTGAAAATGTGTCAAAATTCAATTAAAAATTGGCAAAAAAATCGAAATAATTTTTGTCTTACCGTTCGGAAGCGAAAATGAAACGTTCGAGATCGTCTGCACTCGAAAAGCACCAAAAAGTGACGAAAAGACACGAAAATCTGCAGAAAATGTGACAAAATTCAATTAAAAATTGGCCAAAAAATCCAAGTAATTTTTAGCTCACTGATCGGACATTAAACAAAAAAAATCACTCAATTTTTTAATTTTTTTCACAAAATATCAAATTTGTGATTATGTCACTTGTAACAATCAGAACACTTGTTTAGCAAAACAATCGATTTTTATCTCTGTAATCATTGTTTTTTAATTTTGTTTAACAAAATATTCAAATTAAAAGGATGATCACTCCGTGCAATGGTCTCCAATACACAAACGACCAAAATGTATTCAATACTAATGAATGCTGTATGCGGTACAAAAAAAGCCTGCGGCAAAAACACACTCACTTCACATACGCACCGCACACACATGCGTTATCGGATTTCAACCAAACTTCATATAAACCATATATGGACCACTGCCTACGTAGTGGTAAGTGTAATCGTACGACGTGTTTATGATTAGTTCGGCGACGTACATATACGGACTTATTTTTATATACTCGCATATAGATAATTTTAACATCTAAAAACGTGTAAATTGTAAAAGTTAATGTATCATTTCCGGAAATACGATGTTTTTTGATAAAAACAAAGAAAATATTGATTTTACAGGCACATATTCGTAAAGTAGAATTAAAAACGTGTATTTGTTTTCGGAAAAGCCGCTCTGCTGAACATTTACCGAAAAATGTTGGAACGTATTTTTTATTATAATTAATATAGAAAAAAGAATCACGCAAAGAAACAAACAAAGAAATGTCGTTAAGAATCTTACAAATCTGGTGTTTAAGATGTGGCAAGGCTTGTTTTCCTCATAATTGTAAAAAATCTAACCTTTGCAACGATGAGTGTGATAAGGGATTTTAAATTAATAAATTTAGGTAAAATATTACCAAATAAAAGCGAAATGTGAACTTATTTAAATGTTTAAAGTGTATATTTAAATATACCAAGTGAAAAATGTAAAAAAAAATTAGTGAAACTTAGAGAAATACCATGTGTTTTTAGTGCAAATTTTTGAATCTTTAATCGTGAATACGAGTATTTTGAAAAATATAAGTTATTTCAATATTATTTTTGGGTTGGGTTTAGTTTGGTATCTCATTTTCACTGCTTATTCCTCTTAAATGCGTCCACGGATTTTTTTAAATTTATATAGCATGGATAGCCAATGAATTAAACTTTGGTTTAAATGTAAATTTATTGTTAAATGTTAATTTGTTTTTTAGATATAAGTAAGCAAAAAACGCACATTTTCACATTCGCTCAAACAATGGCTCTCTTCTTTTGACGTTTTTGTTGCACTGCTTGCAAACAATTTAACCAATTTAACACACACACATTCTTTGAAATATATTTAATTGAATTAATGATAAATTATGGATTTTAAGTTGCAATTTTATGTACAATTTAATAAATAAAACAGCTTTCAATTACGTGTTATATTGTTCCTTGAAATGTAAGCAAAATTACTGAATATGAACTGTCAAACGACGAAGAAAATAAGCACAAAAGGAAGATAGTAATAACCCAACGAATCAAAATGGTAGGTCTTATATACTGCGGCGCTTGTTTCAATGTAATATATTATACTGAAAATATAATGAAAATTTGGAATAAAAAATCGCGCGAGGCAAGACCCCAGCCCCCCCCCTAAACTAAACATTCCCCTTATTTTTGGATATTCCTCCTCCAGAGAAGCTCCCCTATCCGCACATACCCCATTTAAACGGAAATTCGGATTTTTTACCCCTCCGCCAAAGTAATCGGAATCGTGCCATTTTTGTGATCTAGAGAACGTCACCTTTCCAGTGATACCCATTTTATCCCCGAAATCCGGGGATGCTATTCTAAATCCCAGCCCAATAAAAAAAATTAATATAATCATTAAATAGGTATAAAATAGGTGCAAAAAGGTATATTTAGCAACATATATGTATGTATACTATACTATAATATTACTTATGTATTCCTTTCTAACATAAATGCTGAATATTATTTAGCACCTCTATCTTTTGCTGATGACGTTTTTCGCGCGTTTCTTCCTTCCTCTCCGCGATTTCCAGCAGATTCTCCTGCACAGATTTTTTTCTTCCTGATTTTTCTTTTGGGTTTGGTGAGGTTAGTTTCATAATCACCGCTTGGCTGCTCATGTGCACCTCAATTCAGTCATCCATCGCAGCGATATTTTCTATCTCTATCTCTTCCTCAAACTCAACTCTTGGCGCCAGAAGTGTGGTTATTCTCCTACTTAGTACAGTATTGTACCGCTCATCGCACTGTTTCGCGACCCTTCCTCGGTAGCAATTTTTTTCCACATTTCCTTTTATTCTGAATTGGTTTCTTGTGCGCAATTTCCGGAAAATATGTGGCGTATTTGCTCAGAAGAAGATGGGTCTCATTGTCTCTCCACACTGAAACAAAAACGTATTATAAGCATACATATTCTGGGTTGTGCTTTATTTTGTGTACTTACTTTGTATTCTTTTAAAACAGGGGAGAATATCTTATGTGAGAATAGCAATTATCTTCCATTTCAAAATTCTTATTTGTACTGTTAATTTTGACTTGTATTTTCTGTTCTTATTTTTCTAAACAAACGAAAAAAGTATAACAGCTGATGAATGACAGGGTGATACTTTTTTGATTCTTTTGTGGAACAATCTCACAGGGTGTAATTGAGCATTTGAATAAAGTTGTCACACAATGAGGCAGCATTTCTCACCGAAAAAAGAAAACGCTATAATACCATGTTCAGACCGAAAATTTAAAAGATTAGATTACATTTAAGCATTTCATAACCCAACAGTGTTCTCACTGCCGTTAGAAAGATCAAAAAACAGCTGTTATTGTCATTCAATTCGCTTAATATTTATCAAAAGAAAATGTTGTCATATAGTATTTTGAAATAAAAGCCGTCTTTTTTTTAATGTTTTCCATATAATAGAAATAATGGATGCATTTTTTCATTTGTTAAGTAAAAATTTAAATAATTTGTTAAGGTAAAATAAGATTCATTGCTTTAAAAAAAATTGTTTGTTTACATTTTTTTCCCTTTGTAGTGTCTAAATCAGCTGTGATAATGTAACAGATTTCCAGTGCTGACAAGTAGATTGCGCAAAATCAGAGTCGCACAGAGAGATTTAGCGTGGTGATTTGGAATTGTCATTTTTGTATGGCGAAATCTTTATAACTTTTTAAGATTAGTGGGATAATCCGTTCAACAGCCAAAATCATGTGATTAAGTGTCGGTCTGAACATGGTATAAGTGCAAGAACATAAAGTGTTCCATCCGAACACGAACGGCAAATTATTAAAACAAAAGCGTTCGTTTATGACAGTGGTCGGCATGAAAGGATCTGTCACTGTGTTGGTGAGCACGAAAAAAAAGTAGCCCAGTGAGAAATTGGAATTAAAATCAAGCAAATTTTATAAATAATTAATAGTATAATGAAAATTAACAAAATGTCTTTTAAGGATATATTCCCTTTTATCTTTTAAAGACTTGGAACATAAAAGGCACCAAAGGCATTTAATATCATAAAATATTTCTCGCAGGGCATATTTGGTTTTGCGCT
The DNA here is from genome assembly GCF_023373825.1 of Bactrocera dorsalis. Taxonomy (NCBI): domain Eukaryota; kingdom Metazoa; phylum Arthropoda; class Insecta; order Diptera; family Tephritidae; genus Bactrocera; species Bactrocera dorsalis. The sequence goes on from NC_064308.1 coordinate 27,804,802, forward strand.
ATAGTCTTGCACGATGTTAATTCGTTGCTGGCTCGACCATAGATAACTTGATCAGAATCTCTTTTCTTGCTCTCTCGCTTGTCAGCTGGCATTGCACCCTGAACTGTTTTTTGAGCTGGCAACAAAACACAATCAGGGTGACGCCAATCAGCAGTTAGTCAAAAAGACGGGATGCCAGAAGAGCAGCGCAATAATTACTTGACGAAATTAATGTGAAATGAAATTTCATTGAATTGTGCGAACATAATTTGGCAATATAAATGTTTATGTAAATTAATTAATGATTTTGAATTTTAGCATTTATATATGTATGTATGCATTTTCAAAGTGTTTAATTTAGTGTTTTGTATAATTTATTATATACTCAATCTAAAATTTATCACCAGTGGCATCACTGGCAAATGTTATAAAAAATGCGAGTTTTGACAGCTCTCTCTCGAATCAAAGAGTCTCGTATCAATTTATCTATGGGCTCGACAACGACTGAACGATAGAGCGTAAGCGTACGTGTGAAGTTAGTTTGCACAATTGTGCTAAGAAATGCCGACCACTGGTTTATGAACGCAGGCTACACTACTCCTGTTAAAATTTCAATTATACTCGTACAATATACAGCTGCACGACTATATAGCTGTGTCCATAAGAACGTATGTGTTTTAATATTTGACATGTGTCGCTCTCTATGTGTTCAGCAAATAAAGATCTTAACATTTTGCAAAAACAGAGTGTGCAGGCGTCTTATTTATTTTTTATTTAATTTCTTAACATAGCACTGACAGCCGGTTTCACGAAATTTTCTAATTGAAAATTAAGTTTCATTTAATTTTAATTTTGATTTTTATTTAACTTTGCACTTAAGTTTGCAGCGTTTCACCATTATTCATAATTGGCAACCCAAAAATGACAAAGCAGGGATGTTAGTAAGAATAACAGCTGATTTATGTAAACAAATAAATTGTACTGATTAATAAAAATGGAGAGTGTAGCTCGAAGCAAGAATTTTTCATCAAGTGACATTTCTACTTTGCTAAGCCTAGTGCATTTTTTCTTTCCCTCATTATACGAGAGCGACGATTTATAAATATATTTATTAAAACCTCGCACTCCATATCACTTTCGTCGTCAGATTCCATTTTTTACAATATAAGTATTTATCTTCTGCTACTTGCAAATCAGCTGATTGGAAAACGTTAACATAGTTGCATATGACAGTATTTAATTAATATTTAAATGGCAAAGGGTGACCATTTAAATACAAATTAAGTCAAATGGTGAAACTGAAATAAATTAATTTTCACTTAAATCAGTTTCGTGAAACCGGCTGTGAGAGAATCGGACGCCACAGCTTAAATTATGACGTTAAAAGTACCCCTATTTTTGGTGCCGAGATGCAACAAACGCAAACAAACAAATTGAACTGTTAGACTATACATATGTAATTGTAGAATAAGTTAAATATATAGTGATATATAGTTCATATGTGACCATTATTGTAACGCAGCAAGAATGGCATTAGTGATGGAAAAGTACGCCTTTTAGGCACTATTTGATGAAAGATAAAAATAGCTATATATATGTATACCAGGTGCACCGTTATGAAATGAGTATTATATTGTAAAAATGTACTTATTTTGAATGGTAAAGTAAAAACAAAAAGTTATTCAAAGTATTGACCTTTGCTTTTTACACATTTTTACTACCTTTTGTGAATATTTGTACATACTATACCAATGGTTCAAATTCATCTTTGTTGTCCGTAGCTCATGATATACCACACTTTTCTGATTCCACCAAATACAGAGCATTGCCTTCTTACCGAAACGATCTATTTTTACAGTTGGTGCTATGGTTCCCCTTGATCAACCCATGATTTTCTCCACTTAGGATTCTTAAAATAAATCCAGGCAATGGCGTCGCGATTTGAAGGTACCGTTAGAAAGAGGAAGTCCTCCTGACTAAAAAATATAGGGTTATAGGTACCGCAAACGCTCAGTTTACGAGATATTCGACCTTAAGGTCCCAAAATTCGAATATTTCAACAAGCTATTTTACCACATTAATCGCACTTTACTCTCATTTTTTACTTCAAATTAATTAAATTAAACTATAACCTTTTAAATAAATCCACATTTTACACTTTTAGCATTTTTTTACCTAAGAAATCTTTATTTTAAAAATTACATTTTACACTCGTAGATCATGTGTGTGCTAAAAATTACGACGAAATGGAGCGCTGCCATGTGATAATAAGGAAATTCGCTGAAATTCCTTTTTTCCCAATAATCCATGCATATGGATATTTCTTTATTTAATTTAATAAACAAATAAGTAATATTATATAATAATATTATATATATTGTCACCTAATATACAAAATTATTTCAATGTTTAGAGTGTATATTTAAATATATACCATGTGTTATTAGTGCAAATTTTTGAACTTTTAATCGTGAATATTTTAAAAATTAAAAGTTATTTTTATATTATTTTTGGATATTCCTTCTCTGGAGAAGCTCCCCTTCCGCACATACCCTATTTATACGGAAATTCGGGTTTTTAACTTCTCCGCCGAAGTAATCGGAATCGTGCCTAAATCCATTTTCCACCGCCACTGACAATTCAATGCAAAAATGATTTTTTTCGGATCTTTACAGCAAAACTTTACAAGAGAATTCTTGATACAACTAATTATTAAGTCTGGGTGACTTGTTTGTTAATTTATGTATACACATAAGGAGTGATACTAAATATGTATTATAAAATCAAATCAATCTTTTTGAGGCATTTTAAAGTAAAGTATGTGGCAAGTTTCTATTCACAATACAGACTTTAGTCATACAATATTGTCTCAAATTTGTCAGGTAGCATTCTGTATGCTCCTTTGTATGAAATAACAGAAAATATTTTATTTGTAACGTTTTCTTGCCTTTTTTTAATTTTGAATATTTATATCATCATAGATATTCTTCAATTGTTGGCTTTTATATTTTGTAAGCAACTTAATAACGTAAAAGTTAAAAAGATCAGTTTCAAATAGTTTCATAACTATTATGATTCATAGTCAAAATTTTATTTTTATTAGGTCTAATTTTTGACTGTATTACATAAAATTTAGTTTTTGTTATCGTAATACTAAATAAATTTGTTTTCAATTCAGAGATTTGCTAATACTTTGTGAATGCCTCGTACTGAATTACAAAATCGTTTTAAGTCACAAAAATTGGTTATAATTTTAAATCTCAAATTTAGAGACTTGTGACTTTATGAAAGCACTGAATTCCAATAAAATGTACTTTACTGTTTTTTTGTTAAAGAATTGTTTGAAAATATTTTTTTGATAGATGATTTATTCAAAATGTATTTGGCTAGGTGAGTTAGCGCTCCCCCTCAACCCACGTCACTGGAAGATAACACACCACACCAACCCTATCCACACATGAAGTTACCACACACGAAGACATCACACCTGAAGAGAGAAATAATTTTACAATTTTATCATGCTCTAAATTTCAAGCTTCAATAACAATATGAAAAAAAAATAATAATTTGATGAAATATTTATATCATAGCGTATGCGTCTGGTCCCTCATCCAATGAAGTGCTAATTTTCAAAATCGGTGATTTTTTCGAAATTTTCATGGATCACCTGACGTGGTTTGACCCAGCAGTGAAGCGAATGGGAAAATACTTGCTGGAAGTGTTTAACTGAAATAAATTAAAAATGTTTACCTGAAATAAATTGAAAGTGTGTAAATGAAATAAAATTAAAGTTTTTGAAAGAAGAATAAGCGGGTATACATATTGTCCTTCGAGCCATAGTGGCAGGCATTAGGGATTTTTAACAAAACAAAAACAAAAATTTCTGCGGTCAAATAACCTCATATGCAAAAAAAATTACGAATATACATATACATACATATATGTGGTGTCTATAAAAGTCCTGAGCAGTGGTGAAATATATACATAGTTACAAAAAACCATAAAATAATGCAGTGCGAAACATAATAACAAAAAGAAGTGAAATTCAACAAAACATAAATCACACAAATATATAAAAAAAAGGGTGTAAAACAATAGCAACTACAAGGTGTGTTCCAAATAAACAGGAATTAAAAAAAAAACAGAAATAGTGTTTTTTTCGGCAAAATCAATTTATTTTATTCAAAATAGTCTCCTTCCGCTTCAATATAGCTTTTTGCACGCTCCAAAAGCATGTCGAACGAGTGTATTAGTTCGTTCGCCGGTATGGCCGCCAGTATGTCATATGCTAAGAAAGCGAAATTTTCAATGCGGCTCAGTGCCATAAGGGTCACGTGTGCATTTTGTACCATATCCCACGAAGCGGTTGGGGTTCTAGCAGGCATCATGCCGCCAGAGATAATGGCCATGGAACTCAAAAGAGTATATGACAGGTCTACAAGACTGGGTAGGCGACTAACAGCTGAAGAGCGGAAAGAAGAGAAGCAAACAAGCCTCAATGAGTGGCAGGGACGGTCGGATGCTGCTACGACGGGGAGATGGACCCACATGCTAATTAGAAATGTACAAGCATGGGTAGAAAGGAAACACGGGGAAACAGATTTTTACCTGACGCAATTTTTGACGGGACACGGGTGTTTTAGAGAGTATCTCTATAAATATGGACAATACGATTCGTGCATACCGTCCGGAAAAATGACGGTATCTTTCGAAGATTCCCCCCTCCAAAATCAAAAAAAAAACCCTTATATGTACTTAAATTAGCAAAAGGAAAAGACAAGCAAAAAGGCAAGCAAAAATCCGTACTGCGAACATACTTCTATGTCGGAGCGCTTGTGATTGTATTTTGTATGTCACTGTAAGTGCGTATATTGGAGTGCAAATATTTTGTAGGTATGTGACGCAGCGTCGTTTGAAGTAGGCGACGCATTGGCGGCATATATTACGGTACTATTGATCGTAATTGCGCAAATAAGCATAGTACCAGTACTAGAGAAACTGTTACTGAGTGAGGTCTGATCGTATTCTGCGAACAGAGTGAAGAGACTCAGGAACCGTTAGCTACTTGTAGAGCAATAAAGGGGTGTGTGTATAATTAGGCACACTGTCCTCGCAGAGTCAGTTCAAGAAGAGATCTTGATAGGATCAGAACTTGCTGTGCTCGTGTAGTGAAGTGGAGTTATTGAGTAAAGTGTAAATGTGTGAAGTGGAAAAGTGCGAAGTTAAGTGATATGGAGACATCTACAAGCAAATCTTCTACTTATACATATGTACACGCGTACTTATGTAAGTTAACAAAATAAAGATTTTGTTATACAGTGTACTGTACCATGCAAGCTTAAGAATGGCTCAGGAATTCAGGTACACAATTTGGGAAACACATCCCGCCACTTTACCGCTACCCTCTAAAAGAACGCCAAACTAATATTACGGATTTTAATGACGCTACTAGCACGCCACTAACAATATGCGTCGCTGCCGACGTCTCTCTTTGCCGGCGCTTAGAATATTAAGTTGGTGATAGCGTAGATTTAAGTTTCACTTTTAATTCGGTTGTCCTTTAAGTTGGTTGGACATCGCTCCAGCAACTTAGAAATTAAAGTTAAACAAGTATTTTTTGTACAGTTGTAACAAAATGTTTAAATAAATATAAAACTTAAGATTAGTTAACTTGTATAAGTACGTATGTGCGCATTTATAAGTATGGAAAAACATCTGTTAAAAAATATACCCCATTTACATCGAGAACAATTTAAATAAAACAATTTTTTTTTTTCAATTAAAACATATTAAAAATTTAATATGATCGCAACATCAGTACGATATTAAGCGACGGAAAATCCATTACATAATATACATACTTAAATATTTGTACAATCGTGTATCGTCAGAAACATCATTCGGAAACAAAAGGAAAAACAACTTTTATTTAACTCAAAAATGTTTTTAGTACATACACGTAAGCACGATTATACGAGTATACGGCAATTAAAAGCGTTATTGTTTTATTAATTTAATTCAAAACTCTTATTTACCAAAAGTGTTCTCTCCCAAAACATACATATATACGAAATCTACCTTGGAATTCAACAAGTAATTTCAGTATATCAAAAAAACAAAATACTGTTGTTTTGATTTTCTTTGAAACTCTACTTACAAAAGATTATTCTTTTCGACATATTATACATATATACGAAACTTTTTATAACTTCTACCAATCAAGCTTTTACTAAAACATTTTTGATTTATTCATTACATCTTTTAAATGAGCTCAAACTCCAAAGAACGTAAACCAACTAAGTTGCTAAAGGTTCCAAAATGATTTCTGACGAGAAAAGTCTATGTACACCTGCAGAAACTACACGCTCGAAGCAAAGTGTTACGAAACAAAAAAGGGTGAACACAGAACATGCAATAAATTCATTGCTGAGAGTGACAGTCCAATAAGATACTGCACTCAATTTTTATCTTCGCCTACTCACGGCAACTCTGAATCGCCATTAGAAATCTAAAAAGAAAATGTCGAAAATTTTTGGATACGCCTCCAAGTTTCTTATGACGCAATAGTAGAATCTGATGACTCAACAAAAACAATGATATTTGGGCAGTTAAAATTAATTAAAGCAATTGCACCTACTCCACCTCCGAGAGTAGAGCTGCCACAAATTCAAAATCAAGAGACTTTTCTCGATTCGGGATTTCTAATAGTGCGCAAAAGTTTCCTTAGTACTTCCTGATTCCAATGCAACTTTTTGTTTTGAGATCGGATTGCATTTTCAACCCCAACTCCGGACTTAAAATTTCGGAAATTCGCCTAAAATCGTGAAATTGTGTACCTAGCGCCTGAAATACGCATCTCATGGCAAAATGTATAAAACAAAAGTTATTTGTCACGTCATTTGCTACCGAAATGGTATATGTGATCATGGCCGTAGGACGAACCGTTCCCGAGATACGAACGAAAAGGCGGCGCGCCACAACGCAAGGTGAAAATTGTTGCAGCTCTCAGCTAACCTGTATTGGTCACCCAGAACCCACCGCGAGGAGGTGGCTGCTCTTCGGGTTCCTCCCAAGCCCAACCCAACCAACCAACCATATGTCAGGCTTGTTTTAGTCTGAATCTGTGTCAAATTTATTGATAAAATCAGATTTTGTACTAAACTTTGGCACTTGTTGCCTAGATTTCAGTGTAAAGCGTATAAAACGATCACGAGATTGGGGGCCAATAACTTTAGAAGATGCCTTGTCACCAGTTTGACGGTTCTCTCGACTGCCACGGTGTGAGAGGGGAATTCACTAAATTTCCATACCTCTGCAGTGTCTCCCAACAGCGCTTTTATGAGTTCTTCGTTAGAAACTGAACAAATAACTGGTGGAACAGTCAAGGTAATAGTCTTCCACTTAATCATATCGTAATAATTATTAGCTTTGAAATTCAGCTTTGGCACTTTATTACATCTAACCCTTCCATTTACAGTGTCAGACTCTGCTTCTCTGGCTGCCAGAAGACGGTCAAAGGCCAACTTTCGGACTTCTATCCGTTCGTCAGTCATCATACTAAGGAGAATGTTTTCTGGAAAAGCAAAGAAAGCATTCTGTTAAATGGATGAATCGACAACCTTGCGCAGTTTAGCAGGTAAGTATCTCGACCTTTGAATTGCAGCATAGAGATGGCGCGAGCCATCTTTGATTGAACTGTTTAATCTTATTGAGAACCACAAAGGTGAGTAAACTGTAAGTATATACTAGACCAAAATCTTTATTTCCTTTGTTGGTTTGTCAGTAGAAATGTATAATCTCAGAATTCTATTTGCACAGGTGAGCCAACGAGATTTGCACATGTTACCTGGATGCATCGACGCTAAATCTGAGGAACATTGACCGGAAAAAACAGCTTCTGATATTTTATAAAGATAAGCTTGGTCTGTGCTAAGTTTGGTCGGATTAATAACCTCAGAAAGTAATTGGCAGGATGGAAAACTTTCAAATTACACAACAGGCAACTTCTCACAATCAGGGAGCAGTTTACCTATGTCGCCAGAGAATGTATGTGGACTCTTTGAGACACCATCTATGTGTTCGAAAAGAGCACGAAATGGAAGTTCGTTGAAATGTAGACGACAAACAACCCACTGTAATGGCCTACCTATTCTTTCTTCTAGTTTCCGAATGATTTCACCTTTCCAACCTGTGTTCGTGTTGGTGCCATCAGCACCGACAACTTCTAGATGCTCCACATCAACTGAATGTCTTGTAAATGTTGCCATATAGCTTGCGTCTCATCCTCAGCTGACCCGGAAGGAGAGGTGACGTGGCCAAAGTAATGACAACCAGGTTCTGCTATAAGAGAAATATATTCCTCTTTGACAGTGTCGCGGTAGTACTTTTCAGCTTCGCTGACTTGTGTAAGTGTATTGTCTTTGCGGCCGTCAAAATACAGCCCACATACAGAGTCAATACTTTCGGTGTTTTGGAGTTTAACTCCCAACACTTTTTTTGCCCGACTAATCTTGCATTTGTCAGTGACAAAGCTAGCCTGATCCTCGTTTATCAAACCTGCTTTTTTGGCATCCAGAAAAGCAGATGAATCAATCAAGGCCGCTGCTCTATCACTTACTCCAAATCAACTAAAGCAGTGTGTTTTAATACTAGTGTGATTTGTTTGGTTTTAGAGGATGGAAGAGAAAATTCATCATCAGCATCGTTTTTGGAAGAATCCATGTGCGACACACCTACATTGTTGTCGTCTGTATGAGAATCTGGCTGATCTGAATGGTCACGTGTTCTAGCTGAGTCTTTTCTGGTAAGTGTTGATGTTGAATGACGTTTTGAAAGCTTTTCTTTACGTTCATTTTTCTTTGTAATCTTTTTTATTTCAGGTAGATCAACACTTCCCATGCGACCAATTCTTCTGGTTCTCTTGTCCAAGAGAAATGGTTGTTCATTGATAGGAACTTTCCTTTCCTTTGGACAAGTGCAAGAAGAAAAATAAATGCATTTACAAGCAGCGATGTCAAATAATTTTCCAGCAGAAGAGACAAATTCGTCTCTTTTAGAGCTTAAACCTATTGGGTTCCTTAAAAACATTTGTTTAAGAGTCAGAAATTTCTTATGGTATGTGGTGAGCATTTGTACAACTCTGGTGTGTGAAACTATCGAAATAGATGACTTTTTGAAAGTACTTTCAACCTTTTTTGCAACTATTTCTGTAACCTCTTTACTCCTAGGTTCATAGTTGTCGCCTCGGAGTCGCCCTATACGAAATCTTTCAAACTGATAACACAAAAGAACATCCTGGTAAGTAAGTAACTGGGACTCAGAGAGATTGTACGGATATATGCCAAACACGGGACATTTCTTTCTAAATTTAGATACAGACATTTTGAGTTCTGTGTTCTGTTGAGAGAATATAAGTGAAGGAACTCGATGAAAAAATATTTATGTGGAGACCAGTCCGAACGTGTCCTTTGGCGTAGGTGAATGAATGTGAGTGATAGCACTAGACGAAATAAACGTCAAGAAGTGTGGCCGCAAGCCGATTTTCACCTTGCGCTGTGGCGCGCCACCTTTTCGCTCGTATCTCGGGAACGGTTCGTCCTACGGCCATGATCACATATACCATTTCGGTAGAAAACGACGTGACAAATAACTTTTGTTTATACATTTTGCCATGAGATGCGTATTTCAGGCGCTAGGTAGACAATTTCACGATTTTAGGCGAATTTCTGAACTTTCAAGGCCGGAGTTGGGGTTGAAGATGTAATCCGATCTCAAAACAAAAAGTTGAATCGAAAAAAGTCCGGAATCGACCCACCCTAGTATCCACCTCAAGGTGACTGCATGTGACACTGAAATTTTTCTTGGTGGTTATGAACAATGGCCGTCCTTCCGGGACTTGTTCACAGCCGTTTACATAAACCATCCAAAATTGCACACAAGTTGTAACATCTCCGATACAAAACACAAGGTCAAGCAGGCGTCATCGTAAAACAGTTCGCATTAAATGACGACAATTTCCATATGGCATGGGAAGCTCTGAAATCAAGGTACGAAAACGAACGAATACTGGTAGATTAGCAAATAACTATAATATTGAACTTGCCAAAAATTTAAAAGGAAACAAGTGAAGAATATACAGTGGACCATTAAAGTTTACATACACCTAGTTCTATTAAATAACGACACTTTTATTTGTTATAAAATTAATAAATTTTGTGATTTTTTTCTATCTATTTCTAAAGATGTATATTTAACATTAAATTTAGCATATCAAAATATATTTTTTTTACACAAATAAAAGAAATTAATGCTAAAGCTTAAAATGGGCATAATTTATATCAAAAAAGTTTACGTACACTAATGATTATTTATATAAATAAAAAGTAATTACAATAGTTTTAGCGGTTTTTGGCCAACATTTTGTTGCTATTATTGTTTTAGACATCGATGTATGCTCCCCACTCAATTTCTACTATTATTTCCGGAGATTTAGACACACTAAATCCATGACCCAGCTTCTTGGCCTTATTTTGATGAAATTCGATGTTTTCGAATACGGGTTTCGAAAAAGTTCCAGATATTTTGTATAGGGCAATCGTTATTGCTATAAAAGCAATCTCTCTCGTCAAGGAAAAATGCCCCACGTGGCAACAAATGAAAGATTTCCTAACTACCCAGAATGAAATCGCAGAAAGTGTTGACAAAAAGATAACTAAAACAAAAGGCATTTCCCATTACCTTAATAGAAGCTTTCAAGGACCCCAAGCCAGTAGCAACAACAATTTAAATAGGACCTTCTTCAGAAATCAAACGTTCATATCGGAATAGTGCAAACAAACGTCATGCGAACAATGCACGGGGGGACGCATAAACTTAAATCTTGGGAGAAATTTAAAAAAATTAAATGTTATATAATTGTAATTATATAATAATGAACAAAGAGCAACAGATTGCAACAAGTTCAGAAAATTGCCAAAAACCACCATGCTGCTCAAAGGCGTTATAAACCCAAACGCTACATAGCGAAAATCACAGTAGGGTATAACTACCCACAGCACTCGTCTCCATCGAACACCGAGGAGAACTGTTAAACTTCTACTTCTTTTCTGGCGTAGACACCGCTTACGCGATTATTGCCGAGTCAACAACAGAGCGTCAATCGTTTCTTCTCTTCGCTACGTGGCGCCAATTGGATATTCCGAGCGAAACCAAGTCCTTCTCCACTTGGTCCTTCCAATGGAGTGGAGGTCTTCCTCTTCCTCTGCTTCCCGCGGCGGGTACTGCGTTGAATACTTTCAGAGCTGGAGTGTTTTCATCCATCCGGACAACATGACCTAGCCAGCGTAGCCGCTGTCTTTTAATTCGCTGAACTATGTCAATGTCGTCGTATATCTCGTACAGCTCATCGTTCCATCGAATGCGATATTCGCCGTGGCCAACGCGCAAAGGACCATAAATCTTTCGCAGAACTTTTCTCTCGAAAACTCGCAACGTCGACTCATCGGTTGTTGTCATCGTCCAAGCCTCTGCACCATATAGCAGGACAGGAATTATGAGCGACTTACAGAGTTTGGCTTTTGTTCGTCGAGAGAGGACTTTACTTTTCAATTGCCTACTCAGTCCGAAGTAGCACCTGTTGGCAAGAGTAATCCTGCGTTGGATTTCCAGGCTGACATTGGTGGTGGTGTTAATGCTGGTTCCTGTCAACAGTGACGTGGGAGCCAAGTCGCGAGTGCGACGACTGTTTGTTTGATGACAGGAGATATTTCGTCTTGCCTTCGTTCACTGCCAGACCCATTTGCGTTGCTTCCTTGTTGAACTGTTTAAACTCAGAGCCTTAATAGACCAAGGATCACAACGATCATTTATAGTGTCTAGGGTCAAAATAGGCTACAACTGCCTACAAAATTATCCAATTCTGAAATTACGGGAATGGGCGGAATAGTAGTTCAAAACTCCAATAAAATCTGCCCCATTACCCTAATTTCTCCCCAAGCTGATAAGCGCATTCAAGCAGAAGCTGTTGTCTTACCGTTACCGTTAGGTATTGAGAAAATTACAAAAACACTTCTGGCGCAAAATACCATTTTCGGATGGGTCCTGAGTGGACTAGTTGCGGAACCAGTCACAACAATGACAACTCAAGTTGAGGAAATCTCAAACGAGTACGTCAATACACAATTGAAGAAATTTTGGGAAGTGGAAGAACTCCTACTCATATCAATCACAACCCCAGAAGATCGATATTGTGAGGATTTTTACAAATACACAACTACTCGATTAGATAATGGCCGGCACGTCGCACGACTACCCCGAAAACCAGAATTTCCCCGCACACTCGCCTTAGGTCGTTCCCGCACCTCTGCTATCCAACAGTTTTTAAGTATGGAAAGAAACCTACTTAAAAAAGGCGAGCTAAAACCAGAATATTATAGGGTAGAAGAATACCTCCATTTAGACCATATGGAGGAAGTCAGCCCTGGCGAAAAAGTTATACAAAGGAAATGCTACTCGTTTTATTTGCCACATCATGCAGTAGTAAAGCCAGCCAAAAACCACAAAGGTAAGAGTTGTATTCAATGCGTCAAAATCCATCAGTTCGGGAAATTCCCTAATTGGCATTTTATTCACAGGACCCACGCATTATTTTTACAAAATCCCCTACTAGTCCACTACGCGACTTTAAGTTAAAAACAGTTACGTTTGGCGTCAACTGTGCATCATACTTAGCCATTCGAACACTGCACGAATTGGCAGAAAATACCAAGTCAGAATTTCCTCTGGCAACCCAGGTGTTAAAAACACAAACGTATGCAGACGATATTTTGTCTGGAAGTCACAGTCTTCCACAAGCATTCGAGTCCTTATCACAGGTTATAAGAGCCCTTAAAACAGCAGGGTTTCCAATGAAAAATATACTGCATATCATCCAAATAGAATAATACATATACCGAAAGAAAACTTGTTGGACACTAATTTCCGTAAATTCAAAAAGGAAAGTACAACAGAGATTCTGGGGATTCAATGGAATATGATATCTGACCAGTTTTCATATGCTACGGAGTCAATATCCGCATTAGCCACTATTACAAAACGCCAAATTCTATTCTCTGTGGCAAAACTTTTCGACCCCATAGGGTGGTTTTCGCCAATTATGATACAAGCCCAAATCCTGATACAAGAATTATGGCTGAATCGGACCGACTGCGACTTCGACGAACAAGTAAAACCACTTTGTTTAGAAAAGTGGTCCTAGTTCGCGAGCAATCTAAACGATATCTCACAGATACAAATCCCACGGTGGGTAAGCTATTCGCCCGAAAACAAAGTCGAATTACACGGCTTCTGTGACGGCTTTGAGAAGACATACTGTGTCACTATCTATGTGTGCACATAAAACGATAGCGCGACCACAAGCCACTTAATAGTAGCAAAGGCTAAGGTGGCTTCTTTAAAATGCTAAGTCTTCCTCGACTTGTGCTCTGTGGTGCCCTACTACTCGCAAAATTAGTTTCCTTGGTGCAGACCCACTTACACTTACACTTGGCGACACGTAACCAGTGCTTACAATCCTGCCGATTTAGCTACAAGGGGGTGCAAGCCGCTGCACCTTGCCACCACCTCCCTCTGGTGGAATGGCCCCCGATGGTTAACAGAAGCTCCCGATTCTTGGATAAAATCGGCCATGCGCAATATAATTGCCCCAGAAAGTCGAAAAATCGACTCCTTTCACACAACATTGTATGGTAGTGACATCCGTGCACTTCATGTTGTCGCCTATATGCTAAAGTTCATAGAGCGACTCAAAAATAAAGTTAAGGGAGTTCTCACAGAATATCCCCAAAGCGATACATTGATGCACCTAGAACTCCAAAAAGCAAAGGTAGCTCTAATCGCATCCACAAATGCGCTACTTCAGCGGCGATATCTTATTATTAGTTGAATCAAAACCCATTAATAAAAGGAGTTCACTTTTGGTTCTTAATTCATTATTAGACACGAAAGGTCTGTTTCGTGCGAATGATAGGCTTGCGTTTACTTATGCGTCACACTGAACATCGCCTAGTGCTGCATATAGTCCGCCAAGAGTACTTATTCCCCGTCTTAAACCCCAAATAAAGAAATACATTTTCATGTGCAAGATCTGAACTATGCACAAGCACCGAACACAGATTATGGAAGCATTTCCACCGGAACGCTGCAACTTCGCTCCGCCTTTCACAATTACAGGTGTCGATTTTGCTGGGCCTTTTCAGATAAAGGTCCTGCTAAGGTTCTGCACTCTAATGAAAGGCTTTGTTTGTTTTACGAAAAAAGCAGTGCACCTCGCGCTGTGTACGGATCTGACAAAGGAGGCTTTTGTCGCGGCATTTGCTCGCTTCGTCGGACGACGCGGCTTCCCATCAAAACTGATGAGCGATAATGGTAAAACCTTCATCGGAGCCTAAAGAGCCACTGAAAAAGAGTTAGTGGATTTTATTAAACAAGTCTCACCACAGATTGTACAAAGGTACGCTCCTCAAGGTATTATTTGCCAATTTATCCCCCAAGCGCTCCTTATATGGGTGGTTTATGAGAATCAACTGTAAACTGCTTTAAGTTCCACTTCAAAAAATTATCTGGAAACAACAAATTTAATTATGAACAGTTCACCACACTGTTAGTGCGAATTGAAGCCGTTCCCAATTCTGACTTCACTGCCCTGATCTCAGGGTATTTTCTTAAAGGACCATTCTGGCCACACCTGAGCCGGGCGTGGGGTCGCTATCCTCATTAAATCGATGGGAAAGAATCAAAACTCTCCATAACGTTTTCAGCCGCCGATGGAAGGAAGAGTATTTAAAGCCCCTTCATAAAAGGTACAGATGGAAGAGTCCAGAAAAGGCGCCAAAGCTTGGAGATTGTGTTATCATTTATGATGACTGTCTACCCTCCACCGAATCGCGGCGTAGCCCCATAGAAAAACTACACTACGGTGCCGACGGTTATGTACGAGTCGTTGATCTCCGCACTCAAAGCGGTATATTAACAAGACCGCTAGTAAAACTATGTTTTCTCCCGTAACAGCGGAACCCCCGCGCAGACGATATCCCCCGTGTCGGCGCTCACATCGGCTACAGCATTGCAGTATTTTCCGTGGTATGCAGCCTATACAACGCCAGAAGGTTGCTCAGGCTCACGAGGGCAGATCGTAGCTGACCAGCCGTCCGGGCCGCCAAAGAAGGGAAATAGCCTTTCCTCCAACCAAATCGATGCAAAATGAGGCAACATCACGGCGTCGGCAGCCTCGGACGTCATTCCGCCGCTTCACTGGCCTCAGCAGTGTAGTTGCCACGCTGCAGCAACTACAGCGATTGCTAGGCTAGTATTCGTCTAAGGGGGCCCGGATGACTAGATGTGTTAGCGTTTCCCCTCAACCCACGTCACTCGACGATAACATGAGCCACATACCGCGATTTAAAAAGGGAAGCGAGACGCATTTGCAGACAAAAAAAAAGAGGCCGAAATGCGTGAGTATGAAGAGCTTTACAAGCTGGTCAGCAGGAAAATTCTACGAAAAGATGCCGCGACTAACAGAAGGTTTCAAGACCGGAGCATATTCTTGTAGAACCCCCAGAAGTGATTAAGTGACTGATGACCAGAGAATACTTAAATTATAAAAGGAACATTTCTCCAGCCTGCTGAATGACAGTGAACGCCAGAAGATGACGAACCCGATTCCCCGATTAAATTGAATCTGATAATGAAAAGGTCCGAATAGGAATTACCAGTGTGAAGAGCAGCAAAGCGGCGGTGGCCGATAGATTGCTGGCCGCGCTATTCAAACACGGCGGTGAAGAACTGATAAGGAGCTTCCATCAGCTTCTTTGTAGAATATGGATGGACGAAAGTTTGCCCAACGAGTGGAATTTAAGAATGCTCTGCCCAATCCAAAATAAGGGAGACCTCACAATCTGCAAAAACTACCGTGGGATAAGCCTCCTCAACATCGGGTATAAAGTTCTATCGAGCTCGCAATCAACAAACTAATTGGACATTATCAGTGTATCCTTCGGCTTGGAAAATTTTAAAAGGACCAGTGAAAAGAATATCGGCACACACGAGGTGGTGTCGATTTTAAAGCCGCTTTTGACAGCATAAAAAGGAGCTGCTTCTATGCCGCTATGTCTGAATTTGGTATCCCTTGACGTTTAGCAATACCAAAAATTCTGTGAGGATCGAGAAGGACCCTTTCGAGCCGTTCGATACCAAAAAAGGTTTCAGACAAGGCGACTCCCTTTCGTGCGACTTCTTCAATCTACTCTTGGAGAAAATATTTCTAGCTGCAAAACTAAATAGAGCGTACAGCGGCTGGCGTACGCCGATGATATCGATATTATTGGCCTTAACAACCGCGTCATTCTGCTTTCTCCAGAATTGATAAAGAAGCGAAGCAAATGGGTCTGATGGTGAACGAGGTCAGGACGAAACATCTCCTGTTATCAAACAAACAGTCGTCGGACTCGCGACTAGGTACCCACGTCATTGTTGACAGCCATAACTTCGAAGTTGTAGATCATTACGTTTATTTTAGAACGAGTACCAAAAGCTACTACAAATTACAGCTTCGAAATCCAACGCAGAACAATTCTTGCCAACTCTTGCCGAATGGATGAAAACACTCCAGCTGAAAGTATTCGACGCAGTACCCGCCAGGTAAATCAGAGGAAGAGGAAGACCTCCACTCCGTTGAAAAGACCAGGTGGAGAAGGACCTGGCTTCGCTTGGAATATCCAATTGGCGTCACATTGACTGGCGCGCTGTTTTAACTCGGCTATAACCGCCTAAGCGGTGTCTACACCAGTAAAAAAGAAGGGTATTAACATGCTTAAATAGGAAAGGTGATTGCACAATGTTTCAAGAAGAAGAAAAGAGTGCAAATTCATTTTGATTTCGAAGAGGTAAGTTCTTTCTTTTATAAATCTATATTTTAAATAAACATTTCTTTTTTTATTTTATATAATATATAGAAAATAGCAAAGCAAAAGAATAAAGTAAGCATTGCGATTTGTATGTTGTTTGTATAACTAAAACTTCTAATAGTGTAGAAAAGCATTTCTATATAATATTGAAGATTACAAACAATTCAGGTTATTACGTTATATATGAATTCCTTTACATTATGAAGAAATGCAGTTATATAATATACTATATATTTAACTCAAATAGCTGCGTGTTAGGTTGTGCAGTTTTGTGTAATATTTAATTTGGGTCTGATATCTACACATATGTACATGTGTATATGTAAACAAGTATGGAAGGGCTAAGTTCGGGTGTCATCGAGCATTTTATACTCTCGCATGATAAAGTGATAATCGAGATTTAATTATCCGTCGTTTACATATTTTTTTATTTTGCTGTAAAATTAATTAGATTAGTAGTTCTTGAGATATGGTTTTTGGTCCATAAGTGGGCGACGCCACGCCCATTTTCAATTTTTAAAAAAGCCTGGGTGCAGCTTCCTTCTGCCACTTCTTCCGTAAAATTTAGTGTTACTGACGTTTTTTGTTAGTCGGTTAACGCGCTTTTAGTGATTTTCAACATAACCTTTGTATGGGAAGTGGGCGTAGTTATTATCCGATTTCTTCCATTTTTGAACTGTATATGGAAATGCCTGAAGGAAACGACTCTATAGAGTTTGGTTGATATAGCTATAGTAGTTTCTGAGATATGTACAAAAAAGTTAGTAGGGGATGGGGCCACGCCCACTTTTCCAAAAAAATTACGTCCAAATATGCCCCTCCCTAATGCGATCCTTCGTGCCAAATTTCACTTTAATACCTTTATTTATGGCTTAGTTATGACACTTTATAGGTTTTCGGTTTCCGCCATTTTGTGGGCGTGGCAGTGGGCCGATTTTTCCCATCTTCAAACTTAACCTTCTTATGGAGGCAAGAAATACGTGTACCAAGTTTCATCATGATATCTCAATTTTTACTCAAGTTACAGCTTCCACGGACGGACGGACGGACAGACAGACATCCGGATTTCAACTCTACTCGCCATCCTGATCACTTTGGTATATACTTATAACCCTATATCTGACTCTTTTAGTTTTAGGACTTACAAACAACCGTTATGTGACAAAACTATAATACTCTCCTTAGCAACTTTGTTGCGAGAGTATAAAAATTTAAAATCTTAACTGAAACGAATAGTGCGGTTAAAAATATAAATAAACTGAGGACCCGTCCACGCTTCACTGTGGCTGATACATAGATAATACTAATACTACCATCTATATGATTTCTATTAGTTGGATTATAACTATTGGTTAATGAGATATAGCATATTTGTGAAGCAACTTGTGTCATCTTACACAGAAATGGATCATAAAGCATTTCGTGTGTAAACATTGCTTTTTGGGGGAAAATACTGTCGAATTTTGGCAAAGGGAAATCCACCGTTGAAAAGATATTTGCTAAACTGGAAACAGGCGAAATGAGCAAAGTAGGTGCCACGCAAGTTCATAATCCAACAAAAACAACGAATAACTGATTCTGAGAAGTTTTTAAGTACTCTCTAATCGCAATAAAGCCGAATTTTTGCGTCGGTGATAGAAATATAGCTCCATCATTTTCCACTGGAGTCCAATCGACAGTCATTCTAGTGGACTGCACATAATGAACCGGTTCTCAGGCGTGGAAAAACGAAAAGTCGGCTGGAAAATTTATAACATCAGTCTTTTGGGATGCACGTGGTATAATACATACTCAACGACTGATTACTGAGCCAGTTATAATCTATTTCACTACGTATTTGGAGGGATTTCATTTCTTCTATTCCAAATACTTAGCAATTGTATTATTTGAGAAGACTCTGTTTAAAATTGTACGCATATATTCAAATGATTCCTACAAACATGGATTTGAAACAAATGCTTATGATTTGAAATATAATTTTTGAATTTATGAGTTGTATTAAATTTTGACATAACGAGGTAAAAGGTATCATATGTCCTTACCCTGGTTCTAAGCTACCTCTCCGCCAATTTTCAGCCAAATCGATTCAGCCGTTCTTAAGTTATAAATGGTGTCACTAACAACAACTTATTTTAATATATATACATACATGGATGTGCTCATTTGTACGTCCAAGATATTTGTTCATATGGGGGATATCTAAAATTGTATAAAATAAAAGCAACAATAGTGTTCCATGGTGTATAAAAGTGAACTTAGTTCTAATATACATATGTAAGTATGTGCAGCATAAGAAGATTCATCAAGCTACCTGGCTGTCTCCCGATCGAAAAACCACCAACCAGATCCATCATGTTGTGATATACGGAAGACACGTCTCCAGTGTTTTAGATGTGCGTGCGCCCCGAGGTCTTAACATCGACTCGGACCACTATATTGTTGCAGCCAAAATTCGCACCCACCTCTGTGCACCAAAAAACGCACGCCAACAAACAAAAGGAAGGTTCGACGTCGAGAAGCTGCAATCACAACAGACAGCCGAACGATTTTCCACTCGGCTTGCACTCCTGCTCTCTGAGAGCACTCGTCAACAACTCGGTATAAGGGAACTGTGGGACGGCATTTCAAACTCCTTACGTACAGCTGCAACGGAAACCATAGGTTTTCGGAAAGTGCAAAAGAACAGCTGGTACGACGAGGAGTGACGTGTCGCAGCGGAGAGAAAACAGGCTGCCTACCCCGCAACGTTACGATCGACCACAACACGTGCGGGATGGGATAGATACCAAGAGTTGAAGAGGGAAGCGAGACGCATTTGTAGACAGAAAAAGAAAGAGGCCGAAATGCGTGAGTACGAAGAGCTTGATAAGCTGGCCAACAGGGGTAATGCTCGAAAATTCTACGAAAAGATGCGGCGGCTTACAGAAGGTTTCAAGACCGGAGCATACTCTTGTAGAACCCCCCAAGGTGATCTAGCCACCGATGCCCAGAGCATACTTAAATTATGGAGGGAACACTTCTCCAGCCTGCTGAATGGCAGTGAACACACAACACCAGGAGAAGGCGAACCCGTTACCACAATCGATGACGATGGAGCAGACTTTCCATTACCCGACCATGAAGAAGTTCGAATAGCAATTGCCCGCCTGAAGAACAACAAAGAGGCAGGGTTGACGGATTGCCGGCCGAGCTATTCAAAAACGGCGCCGAAGAGCTGATAAGGAGCATGCATCAGCTTCTTTGTAAAATATGGTCAGACGAAAGCTTGCCCAACGATTGGAATTTAAGTGTGTTATGCCCAATCCATAAAAAAGGAGACCCCACAATCTGCGCCAACTACCGTGGGATAAGCCTCCTCAACATCGCGTACAAGGTTCTATCGAGCGTATTGTGTGAAAGGTTAAAGCCCACCGTTAACAAACTGATTAGACCTTATCAGTGTGGCTTTAGACCTGGAAAATCAACAACCGACCAGATATTCACCATGCGCTAAATCTTGGAAAAGACCCGTGGAAGGAGAATCGACACACACCACCTATTTCAAAGCTGCTTTCGACAGCACGAAAAAAAGCTGCCTTTATGCCGCGATATCTCAATTTGGTATCCCGGCAAAACTAATACGGCTGTGTAAGCTGACGTTGAGCAATACCAAAAGCTCCGTCAGAATCAGGAAGGACCTCTCCGAGCCGTTCGATACCAAACGAGGTTTCAGACAAGGCGTCTCCATATCGTGCGACGTCTTCAATCTGCTGCTGGAGAAAATTATTCGAGCTGCAGAACATAATCGAACAGGTACAATCTTTTATAAGAGTGTACAATTGCTGGCGTATGCGGATGATATTGATATTATCGGCCTCAACACCCGCGCCGTTAATTCTGCTTTCTCCAGACTGAACAAGGAAGCAACGAAAATGGGTCTGGCAGTGAACGAGGGCAAGACGAAATATCTCCTGTCATCAAACAAACAGTCGTCGCACTCGCGACTTGGCTCTCACGTCACTGTTGACAGTCATAACCTTGAAGTTGTAGGTAATTTCGTCTATTTAACACCACCAACAATGTCAGCCTGGAAATCCAACGCAGGATTACTCTTGCCAACAGGTGCTACTTCGGACTGAGTCCTGCTATATGGTGCAGAGGCTTAGACGATGACAACAACCGATGAGTCGACGTTACGAGTTTTCGAGAGAAAATTTCTGCGAAAGATTTATGGTCCTTTGCGCGTTGGCCACGGCGAATATCGCATTCGATGAAACGATGAGCTGTACGAGATATACGATGACATTGACATAGTTCAGCAAATTAAAAGACAGCGGCTACGCTGGCTGAATCAGGTTGTCCGGATGGACGAAAACACTCCAGCTCTGAAAGTATTCGACGCAGTACCCGCCGGGGGAAGCAGAGGAAGAGGAAGACCTCCACTCCGTTGGAAGGACCAAGTGGAGAAGGACTTGGCTTCGCTTGGAATATCCAATTGGCGCCACGTAGCGAAAAGAAGAAACGACTGGCGCGCTGTTGTTTTAATCGCGTAAGCGGTGTCTACGCCAATTAAGAAGAAGTATGTGCCTTTCAGCTCGGATGCAGGATTGTTTAATCTTAATTGTATAAAAATAAGTAGGAGTTTTGTCTGTTCGCTACACCTGAAAAAACCGTTGCATGAAATGAAAAATGGCCTGAACCACTTTGAAGAAAATTAAAAGAAAATAATAAAATCATTACTTATAACGGTATATGTTAAATTTAGACAGAGTATGTTATTTAACATTTAGATAGGCTGCAACACACTGAGAAAGGTGAGTAAATTTTGAAAAGTTCGAGCAAAATGTGTACTGCCAAGCGAAACATGTCTCTCGTTGTAAAAATTTTTTGACATCCAGTTCGTACAGATTTGAATTTCCCGTTACATTTGGGATAAATGCGCGGATAATGAGACAATTTACGTAAATTTCAATATGACGCGCCCTGGAAATACGAATTAGGGTGGTGGTTTCACAAAAATTAAGCTCAACAGAACCCTAATAGGTAGTAAAATGGGGTTGAGGCTCCTGTGAAGCAAAACATTTTATTACCAAATAGCACAAACTGAAAAATGACGTAGAGAAATAATTTGTATCAGCCAGCATATATTTTTAAGTTTAGAATCTTGTATCATATAAAAACAACTTATAGTGTTCCAATATACATACATACTCGCATGTATGTTAATTTTTGTTCGTGTGCAGGATGATAATAATATTGCAATAAAAAGTCAAATTGTAGATGTGATTTATCGCATTTAGGATTCACTTGCTCTTGTAAAACCCTTGCACGGTAAAAGTTTAGAATTTTCCAATTGGTTCAACGACAAAACACACAAAGTCACTTACACGTTTGCTAAAAGATACCCGTCGTTCGGGGAATGTTCGCGATGCAGAGAACGTATAAATATTGCTGTCCAACTCGTACAAGATGAGCGCTTTTCACCACAGGAAATGATTAGCCTGTTTCACCACTGTTTTAAATCAGGGGAGGTTAAAGCAGAATTAAGCATTTTAATGTTAAATGAGAAAAATGTTAAGCACAGTACGCTTACGAATTCTTATATTTACTATACGCAAATGACTTGGCATATAATTTATAGATATATATATACATAACTAGCTGACCCGGCGAACTTCGCCCCGCCCAATTTTTATGTTTTTTTGGAAGTCATAGACTCGTATAACTTTACCACAAATAATATAAACTTCAAACAACGCATTTTCATTTAATGTTTTTAATGTTTGTAGCGCCATCTACTGTAACATACCGCACTCAATACCGCTCTTAGCGCCACCAACTGGTGGATAGCTCTTTGCTAATAATAAACAAATAATAAGCAATAAATAAATAATGCGACTATAAGGAGAGTTATAAACTATCCTATCTTTCAAGTTGGACCAAACTGCACACAGTGTTGAAAATTTCATTAAAATCGGTTCAGTAGTTTAGGAGTCCATCGAAAACAAACATCGTGACACGTGATTTTTATATATTAAGATGTATGTGATATCAAAGCACAAAAACATAAACATATGTGGGTACAAATTGCCTCTGCGAATGGTAGGCTTAACTGCAATGCATCTCCCAACCTTTATGAGCGGTGCTGCATGGCTTCTCTCCTGAGAATTGGCAGAAGCTGCATGTGTGCGGCAACCAAGAGCTACCACCTCCTAAACCAGGGTGTTATGGGACTCCTGTGCCCATTGGATGATTTGCAGCTAGGAGGTTAACTGGGCCGAATTGAACGGTGGCGTTACCGCGTCATGCGCCTTTGGCGTGGCGGATCTTTAAGTTCCCTTATAAAAACGTAGACCCGACAGCTCACCGTGCCCCCCTCTACCAAAACCGCGACCGATCGCTCGAGTTAATATTCATACCAACCTACGTCCAGTCAACACTACACACAGAATATACCACACCCAGTTGCTAAGTGATTCACAGCGGGAACATTCCAGAGTCTTGTCTTTTACATACAGCACCAGATAATATTAACCAATCACAGAGCTCCAGCTCATTATAGAAATTCTATATAAAAACTGTAATCAAGCAGACAACGTTCTTAATTGTTAGACTGCCTAAGTCATAAGTTTATTATACCACGAGCATGTGTACTTTATATTAAATATCAATAAAGAAACAGTCCTTTTAATTTGGCTTAAAAAATATATTTTTATTATTTGATAAGAATATTACCTCGGGGTTAATACTCGCATTAACCTACGGTCATCCACTGCACACGCCACACCCAAGTGCCACAGCGTAGCAGCAAGATAAACAAGCCACAAGTTAAGTTAACACTAAACATATTTACGTTTCTCACGAAACATATTTACATTTCTTAATAATTATTACGAAATGTATAAGCATATTTTTGCTATACTTTCGCTGACTATCATTTCATGTTAACGTCCCAAATTTTGTTTAGCCCATTTCCGATCGTTGCACGCGCGATCCAAAAGTGCTGACGTAGCGTCTGCATTGAATGCACGATCACGTTGCACTGCATGTGATGATCGCTGCTCACACACTTTTAATTGCAAAAACTAATTTTTAACAAGTAATAAGTTAAGTTAAGTTAATAAGTTTCAATTTACATAGTAGTTAAGTGGTAGTTAATAAGTGCGGTTGACAAAAAGGTTGGACTAAGAAGGCATAGTCTTCCCAACGAGTAATAGTGACTAAACGGAAAAAATTATATAATAAAATAAAATCCTTTTTTAAAAAACTAAAATAAAAAGTATTTTATTAACTGGCGGCCGAGCTAAAATCGCGAGAATTTAAATAAAAAATTTTTTTCGTGAAAACCCTTGCCTGTAGTGTCCGTCCGCAGGCAACCGCGCGATAAAGTACCGCTACCGAATACCGAGTAGCAAGATATGCAAAAAGGACGAAATTCGAGCAATCGGTGCAGTAAATTAAGAAAAAAAAAACAACTATTAAAAACAACAAAAAAAAACACTACTTAAAATTTAAATTTTTGTGTATAAAAAAACAATCATCAAGCAGCAGAGACAACATTTTAAAATAAATAAAGCACAAATAAAGACAATTTACATTGGGAAATTTAAATGAAGCAGCAACAATAACATCAGAAATAGCAACAACGAAACTAATCATCGATAACAACAACATCAGAAATAGCAACAACGAAACTCATCATCGAAAACAACAATATCAGAAACAGCAACAACAAAACTCATCACCAATAACAGCAATAGCATCAGAAACAGCAACTAGTAATAAAACAATGCAGCAGGTCTACCTAATATTGTAAGTCATTAATTATTTTAATATTTTAGATGCTATAGTAATAAAAAAAAAACGTTTCAATAGTAAATAGAGACACCATACCTTTATACTAATTAAATAAGAAATAAAAAAAAAATAATAATAAAAACAAAAATTAAATTATAGTTAACTTTGCGAATCAGTATGGCTAACCCTAGCAATTTAGTAAGACCACCCCTTCTTAATGTTCCAAATCCCAATTCCCCCCCAAACCATATGTCCGCAGAAGACCTAGAGAACAGAATAGCGTCTATTTGTGCACAACAGTGTAGAAGTATAGTACAATCAATAATAAACCCTAACGCAGATATTAACTATGGAAACGACCAGACCATAGAAGAAAGGTACAGAGGAAACCTAAACGAGTTAGATAAAATACACGATATTATGAGAAGTTTAAGAGATTTTTCCGGAAACCCCGCAGAATTTATTTCATGGAAGAAAAGTGTCGACAGAGTACTGCAAATTTATAGCTCTATGGCTGGAACACCCAAATATTATGGCATCCTTAGCGTCATAAGGAACAAAATAGTAGGAAATGCAGATATAGCGTTAGAATCGTATAACACACTCAATTGGAATAGTGTAGTAAAATGCCTAACATTACATTACGCAGTCAAACGTGACTTAGGAACGTTAAAATACCAAATGACTGCGCTTATCCAGGGAAGAATTTCTATCAGGAAGTTTATGCACATTTATCGTTAATATTAAATAAAATTGGCTGCATGGAAATTGGAAGTGAATCCATGAGACTTCTGACTCAAACTTATCGAGACAAAGCTCTTGATACTTTTGTCCGAGGTTTAAATGGAGATCTACCAAGATTACTTGGTATTCGTGAACCTTCAGACCTCCCACAAGCACTACACCTATGCTTGAAATTAAAAATCAACATTATAGGTCAGAATACGCGAACAATCGCCAAAACCATAAACAACCACTCCCTCCAATGCGTAATATACGAAATAATAGTACACCATTTTACCCAGAACTAACATTCCAACATTCAACCAATTATAACAAACCTATAAATAATATGCAACGAAATACATTCCAAAATCAACATCCTTTCCCCCATAACTTCCATAACTCCCAACCTATGTTTCAACCACATTACCAAATGCACCAACAATTCCAATTCCAACCCCCAAGGCCAACAGCAGCCAAACCTCAAAGACCTGAACCGATGAATGTTGATAAGTCGGTACAAACGAGGAATATTAACTACCAAAATAGAACCCGTCAAATGACACAACTCCAAGGCAAAAGACCTCCATCCCTGAATCATGTTCCACCACCATTTAAACAACAACGAAATTTTCACATACAAACCGAAGAACAACATTGCAATAATTTAATGGAATCTGGAGAATTTCAACCTGAGAATTACGAAGAAAATTACTACCAGCAACTGCAGAATGAAGACATCGAGGGATACGCTGAATCCTTTGATCAACAGAATCAACAATATGAAATCCCTACCCAAGATTTAACAGATATCCATTTTTTAGGTTAACGCACTCTTCGCTTCCATACTTCGAATGTAAAGCTAAGAATGGCCAAACTTTGAAAATCTTAATAGACGCGGGATCTAATAAAAATTATATCCAACCAAATCTTGTTATCAATCCCAAGCAAAAAGAAAAATCTTTCTTTGCCAATTCAGTTTCAGGTGATATAAAGATAACCCATCATACGTTTGCAAATCTTTCCAATTTACCGAACCACCCCATAAATTTTTACATTTTACCTTCTCTAAAATCATTGTATGGTATCTTAGGTCACGATAGCTTGGAAGAACTTAATGCAGTTATTCACATAAAAGATAGATATATGATGATAAATCATAAAACAAAGATAAAAATTCACCAACATATATCCCAGTCTGTAAATAAAATGGAATTTAGAACCAACCATATGGACGACAACCAAAAATGTCAATTAGAACAAGTCATAAGAAACCATCCCAATCTATTCACAGATCCCAACAACAAATTTATATTTACTTCTCGAGTTCGAGGCGAAATTCGCACCAAGTCAGACTCACCAATTTATTCGAAATCATATCCGTACCCCATGGCACTAAAAAATGAAGTTGAAAAACAGATAAAAGAACTCCTAAACGACGGAATTATAAGACCTTCTAGATCTCCGTATAATGCATTGTTGGTGGATTGTTCCAAAAAAGATGGACGCATCTGGAGAGAAAAAGTACAGAATGGTCATTGATTACAGAAAGCTAAACGCTATTACTGTAGCCAACAAATACCCAAATCCGGAAATAAATGAAGTTCTGGCGAATCTAGGAAAACACAAATACTTTTAAGTTGTTGACTTGAAGAGTGGTTTCCACCAGATTCCTTTAAAGGAATGTGACGTTGAGAAAACCGCCTTTTCGGTAAAGAATGGAAAATTTGAATTTGTCAGACTCCCATTTGGATTAAAAAACTCCTCCTCAATTTTCCAACGTACTTTAGGCGATGTCCTAAGAAACCTTATAGGGAAAATATGTTACGTATATATAGATGACATAGTTATCTTTTCAAAAAACGAAGAAGAACACTTCGAAAATCTCGGTAAAGTATTTAAAACATTAGAAGCTGCGAACTTCAAAGTACAGCTTGATAAATGTGAATTTTTCAGAACTGAAATCGAATTCCTAGGATTTATCGTAGGAACCGCTGGAATAAGAGCTAGTCAACAAAAAGTAGAAGCAATAGCCCAATTAGCACCACCAAAAACCCTAAAAGATTTGAGAAGCTTTCTAGCCATGCCAGGTTATTACCGACGCTTCATTAAGGATTATGCGAAGCTCGCCAAACCCCTGACATCCCTTTAAGAGGGGAAGAGGGACGCATCTCGAAAAATGCATCCAAAAATTTAAAAATTTCTTTAAACCAGAACGCTTTAGATGCATTCCAAAAATTAAAAAATTCACTAGTATCAGACGATGTTACCCTATCTGACCCAGATTTTGAAAAAGGTTTTGATTTAATGACAGATGCGTCCGACTACGCAATCGGCGCAGCCCTCTCGCAAGATAAAAGGCCCGTAACATTTCTCTCAAGAACTCTTAGTAAAACTGAAGAAAATTATGCCACAAACGAAAAAGAGATGTTGGGCTTTAAATTCATTGAGGAACTATCTATACGGATCGCGAAAAGTAACCATATTTACAGACCACCAACCTTTGACATACGCACTTAGCAACAAAAATACCAACAGCAAGATGAAAAGATGGAAAGCAATCCTAGAGGAATACAACTACGAGTTGAAGTATCAACCAGGAAAAACAAATGTTGTTGCGGATGCACTATCTAGGCCATCTCAAATAAATTCCATGACGCCAACCCAACACAGTGACGAAAGTTCTTCTGATAACAAAATACCAGCAGTAGAATGCCCCATAAACGTTTTCAAAAACCAACTCCATATTATAATAGGTAATAAAGACAACTACGACTTTCAGATTCCATTTTTAACCTATCATAGACACATAGTACAAAAACCCCACTACACCAAGGACCTTCTAATTTCAACACTAAAAAATATCTTTATCCTAGCATGATCAATGGCTTATTTACCACTGAACCAATCAAGGGAATAATTCAGGATTTATATCCTGACTATTTCAGAAACTATAAAATAAGATTCACACAGTCACAGAAGAGCCCACCGAAACTCTAAGGAAAATATAGAGCAAATAGAATTACTACTTTCATGACCGAAAAATCTAATAGAATCGTTAAAAATTGTCAAGTTTGCAGAGAGCAAAAGTACGATCGTCGTCCCAACAAGCCACAATTTCAGCCCACACCAATACCACAAAATCCTGGAGAAATTGTTCATATCAACATTTACTCCACCGAAGGAAACCTTGTACTCACCGCAATAAATAAATTTTCAAAGTATGCTTTAGCGAAAATTTTAAAATCAAAAGCAGTTGAAGATGTCAAAGAACCGTTAAAAGAAATAATTTTGGCATTCGGTATCCCTAAATCCATGATCATAGATAACGAAAAATCCCTAAATTCCGCAACAATAAATTTCCTCCTCAAATATCAATTTGGCATACAAATCTTTACTACACCCCCTTACTCCAGCTCTGTTGATGGTCAAGTAGAAAGACTTCATTCTACCCTTTCAGAGATAATGAGATACATAAAACCAGATAAACTTCATACAACTTTTCATGATTTACTTACAAGAACAATACTCCCACCGGTAGAAAGCCTATAGACATATTTTTCCACAGAAATTCAAATAATGATCTAAAAAAGATATCTTGGATAAGCAAGACATCATTAATCGCTTGACAGAAAAACAAAAACAGGACTTAAACTACCATAACCAAATTAGGCATGAAATCAAAAGTTATTCACCAGGAGAAGAGATTTTCGTCAGGATTAACAGGAGATTAGGATCGAAACTTACGCCAAGGTTTATAAAAGGAATAGTTAAAGAAGATAGGAATACAACCGTCCTCACGATGGCAGGCAGGACTGTTCACAAAAACAATATTAAAAGACAATAAAATATTTTTTCAGATTCTTCCTAACTTGTGTGGCGACGGAGGTCCAAATCTTGGATTATACGTCCTCTTACGTTATCACGATCAGTAGAGGTACAGCAAAAATTCAGCAAGGAACTTTTACTATTTTACATCCAATAGACCTGGCACAGTACGCAATATCCATATCCAACACCCATACATTTATCCAACAAAACATCCCAAATCACCACAACCTGTATGCTATCCTGACTCACGAATTAAGACTTACCGAAAATATTTTAGAAAATGTAACACCCACTATAAAAAATAAAAGGGCAATAAACGCCATAGGTACTATTTGGAAGTACATACGTCGCAGGATCACCAGATCATCACGACTTTGAAATAATAGCTAATAATATAAATGATCTAAATAAAAAAATAATAAACAAGTTTATGTAAACGAAGCTTTTAATAAAAGATTAAATAATCTGACAAATATGGTAAATAAAATTTCAAATGCTATAAGAAAAGATGTATTATTAGAAAACGAAATAGTTATAAATTTACAAAAAAAGTAAGATTAATTAAAGAAGAATTGAT
Organism: Bactrocera dorsalis; assembly: GCF_023373825.1. Lineage (NCBI taxonomy): Eukaryota > Metazoa > Arthropoda > Insecta > Diptera > Tephritidae > Bactrocera > Bactrocera dorsalis. The sequence continues at coordinate 27,834,649 of NC_064308.1, forward strand.
AAATATTCAAAATGGATCCGAATGGGCAAAGCTTGGAATTGTAAACCCATCAATATTGGACAAAAAAGAAATTGAAATTGCTTTAAGTAAAATTAGAGAAGAAAATATTATGTTCGTGAGTCCCGAAGAGGCACTCCAATTTGCTAAAGTATCTGTCCTATACAATACTAATAAAAAAAAGTTCTTTTTGATTAAGGTTCCGTTAACAAAAAAGGAAACCTATGAAAACATAATTTTAAGACCGGTAAAAAAGGGAAACTTTATAACTAATTTAGAATTTAAACGGATTTTAAAAAACGGAAAAACTATCTATGGTATCGTAAATGATTGTGAAAATTTTAATAATATAAGAATTTGTAAAGAAGATCAAATAAAGAATATTTCAGATACAAAATGTATTCCTAATCTTATAAGTAGTCAAAATTCTACATGTGTAACGAGCAATAATCATCACATCCCACTAATTGAAGAAATCGAATCTGGCGTCATCCTACTAAATAATTACAACGCATCTATTTATATCGATGAAACGATGCGAAATCTTTCTGGCACGTTCCTTATTAAATTTCATAATAGCACTATTAAAGCTAACAATAGAATTTTTAATAACATAGAGGCCTCACCTCTACAAATGATTCCTGCATTAATGCAGCCTACTTCTTTTGAAAGTGACCGCATTAACTTACTATCACTCGAAGCTCTCAATGAATTGCAGATTAATAATACGGAGGTTATTTTAACCATTCAAAAACATCTTAAAATCGGAGGATGGTCAATTTCTGTTGTTATTGTTTGGGAATCTCAAATTCCACGCTCTAGTCTAGAGCCCCATACGGAAATAAAATTACCATCTTATATTGATATTCCCAAGCCAATAGAATTAGAAGCTCCTGGCAAACGACCAAGATTGAATAATATCCCTTTTTTCTAAAATGATTGAGGACAATCAAATTAAGAAGGGAGGCGTTAACACTAAACATATTTACATTTCTTAATAATTATTACGAAACGTATAAGCTGACTATCATTTCCTGTTAACGTCCCAAATTTTGTTTAGCCCATTTCCGATCGTTGCACGCGAGTTACATCCCATGCTAACCCAAGAACAACAGCAAACACAGATGGTGTGAAGATAGTCTGGTAGATAAGAAAATACATTTATTTAAGAAAACCAGAAGATATGTAAAATTAAGATATGAGAAGAAACACTGATCCTAAATAAATATTGAATGCAAATAAAGGATAAGCAGCACTGTGGAATTCTCCCACAGATAAGAATTTTTGTAAATTAGAAGATAAGCATTTTTGTAAAACTATAACATGATAGTAATAAAGGATAAGCAGCACTGTGGAATTTTCCCACAGATAAGAATTTTTGTAAATTAGAAGATAAGCATTTTTGTAAAACTATAAAAGCAAGAAAATCTTTGAAATAAAGACACACATTTTTCTGACACTCTAAAGAGCCGATCCTATAAAATTGTTTTCATAATTGGCGCAGTCGGAAAACGTCTGACATAATCTTAAGATTGGTCAAACGGGATGTGGGACGACGTAAAAGAGGAACTCATCCGGAACTTCGGGGTAAAGGAGAGCTACAGGAGTCTGTACCACCAGGCCATCAACGTTAAGCACTACAATGTAAGTGAATATTTTGTAAAATTAAGGGATATTTTATATAAAACTAATATTAAGTATGAATTTGATAGTGAAAAACCCATAGCCTTTTCACCGGAAGCCAACGAGGCATTTTTTCTAAAAACCTTCTTAAACGGAATTAATCCTCATTTGGCCTCCATAATTTTGAGTAGGGATATTAGAAAACTAAGGGAAGCTTTTTATTGCTTAGAGGATACTGGATTAATCCAGCAAAATAAAAATAAATATAGTAACTATGGGCAGCGTTATTACCCCTCACAAAATAATTACGATTCAAACAATAGGGTACATGCTAGTAATCCTCAGCCTTCTTTTCCAACGCAACAACGTTTTTGGGGAAATAATAGTAGAATGAGTAATAATAATATTAACCCGCAACAAGCATCACGAAATAGCTATTCACAACAGAGTAGGAATAGCAATAGAAGTCAAAGGCCTGTGCCCATGGAAGTAGACCATATGGATTACAATCAGGGCGAAAATTTTCGGTCACCAGCCCGGGGGAGGAGCTACCAATAGTAGAACTAACTATAGGTAGAAATAGATTGAAGTGTTTAATCGACACCGGTTCAACAACTTCAGTTTTAAATAGTAAAGTAGATTTAGGATTTAGGAAAAATAAATTAGAAAATCCCACTAGATTAAAAACAATGAGTGGTGAATTTTTCATTACTGAAGAAGTGAAAACTCCCTTGCCTACGGAATTCAATAGTGAAAACATCGTGCATTGGCATTTAACACCATTTTTTAATAGAAAATTCGACTGCTTAATAGGGCAGAATATTTTGAGACCATTAAACGCAATAATTAATTTTGAAAAAAATCACATTTATGTTAATGGCTATAAAATTAAATTTTTAAATCCATGCCCGTTTGTTAAGGAAGAAATTCATTCAATTGAACCCATTGAGAAAGACTTTTCAATCCTAGAAAGGCCCGATATGAATACTGTAGAAAGGAAAATGTTAAAGGAAATACTACGAAAAAATAATGACCTTATATTTAGAGAAAATGAACAGCTAACCTATGCTCATGAAGTACAACATGAAATCGTTACAACAACTGAAAAGCCTGTATATTTAAAAATTTATAAATACCCTCAAATACACGAGGAGGAGATAACCAAACAAATTAAAGAAATGCTGGACCAGGGAATAATTAAAGAAAGCTGCTCCCCATACAATTCACCACTTTGGATTGTCCCAAAAAAAATGGATAATTCTGGTAAAAAGAAATGGAGAATAGGAATAGATTACAGGGCTCTAAATGAAACAACTATATCTGATAAATTCCCAATTCCAAATACAGATAGCATATCTGGAAAATTAGGTCAAACAACATATTTTACGACAGTTGCTCTAGCCAAAGGTTTCCATCAAATTCTTATAAAAGAATGTGATAGGAAAAAAACTGCATTTTCTACACCGTTAGGTCATTATGAATTCATAAGAATGCCATTTGATCTAAAGAACGGCCCAGCCACTTTCCAAAGATTAATGAACTCTGTCTTAAGAGAATACATTAATAAAATATGCGTTGTTTATTTAGATGACATTCTCATATTTAATTCCTCTCTTCAAGAACACAAGGAAAGTATAGAAAAAGTTTTTAAAAAATTAAGAGAACACTGTTTAAAAATTCAAATCGATAAATGCAATTTTTTTGCTAAGACTACTGAATATCTTGGTCACATTCTAACTACAGAAGGATTTAAACCGAATCCTAATAAAATAGAAGCAATTCAAAAATTAAAGCTTCCTGAAACAGTGAAGCAAATTAAATCTTTCTTAGGAGCAACAGGATATTATAGGAAATTCATTAAAGATTACGATAAAATTGCTATTGGCATGACAAAATTTCTTAAAAAGGGAGTTCGTATTAATATTAAAGATCAACAATTTATAGCCGCTTTTTATACACTAAAAAGACTTTTGGTTAACGATCCACTATTAAAATATCCCAATTTCGAAAAGAAATTTAAAGTTGCAATTGATGCTACCATTTTTGCAATTGGTGCCGTATTAATGCAAGATGGCCATCCCATTTGCTATGCTAGCAGGACACTTAATGAACACGAGAAGAGATATAGCACAACAGAAAAGGAACTCTTAGCCATCGTTTGGGCAGTTAATTATTTTAGACCCTACATTTGTGGTAGGCAATTCGATCTTTTAACAGATCATTTACCACTTAAGTGGTTACAAACAAAATATAAAGGAAAAGACATAAATCCTCGATTACAAAGGTGGTTTCTGAAACTTGGAGAATACGATATATGTATTCAATATATAAAAGGCAAAGAAAATACATTGGCCGACTTTCTTAGCAGATTAGATGTAGATTCTGGAGAAATCTGCCTCCTAAATCAAACTTCTGAAGAAGATGATAACATGAGTACAGCAGCTACAATTCACTCTCAATTAGAAGAATTAAATGACCATATCCCTACACTTGAATCTGTCATCAATCGTTTTCAGACTCAAATTATTTTATGTGAACATAAAGTAAGAGACACTGAAAAAATAGGTAAAAATCTTAAGATTTACATAAGCCAAGATGACATTAATAGCGAATACATGGTAGACATCTTAAGGACACATGTTAAAACTAAAAAAGCGGGAATTTTTTCAGAAATAGCTGACTCCGAATACAACAAAGTTCAACTAAAATTAATCAAAATATTTGGCAGTAGCATCAAATTCTTTAAATGTTTATTTCATGCCAAAGACTTGTCAGATGAAACAGAGGCATATCGGTACATTTCAAAGTACCACAAATAAGAAACTGGGCATGCTGGCATAAATGAAAATTATAATGGTTTAAAACACCTTATATATATTAAAAAACTAAATGAGTTAATACAAAAATATATAAACAATTGCGATATATGTAATAAAGTAAAGTATGACAGAAATACGTTGAAACCTAAGTTTCACATAACACAAACTCCTACTGAAATTAATGATATTGTTCATGTTGATACTTTTACATTCCTAAAGCAAACTTTCATGACAACTATAGATAAATTCTCAAAATTTGCAATGGCATTGCCTTTGGAAAACAGAAATAGTTTGACTATTGTTGAAAAACTTAGACAATATGTTTCTATTAAAGGAAAGCCAAGAAAAATTATAGCTGATAATGAATTTAATAACGTTAATGTTAAGGATTTTTTTAACATAGAAAATATAGAGGTTCATTTTACCAAGCCAAATAGTCATACAGGGAATTCGGATATAGAACGTTTTCATAATACAATTAGCGAAAAACTTAGAGTTGCTGAATTAGAATATAGGACTCTCTCAGTTCAAGAAAAAATGTTTAGATGTTTATAACAAATCGATTCATTCGGTAACTAAGGAAAAACCAATTTACATAGAAAATGGGAACGTAAATAAAGAAATAATATTCAAAAAATTAAAAGAAACAAAAGAAAACAATATTAAAAAACTTAATGAAAAAAGAGAAAATGTTGTAATAAATAAAGAAGAAGCATTTGTTAAGAATTATGTAGCAGTACGTCATAAGAACGCACCACGATATAGGAAACTTAAACTAGATAATGTACATACAACCAATATTAAAAGAGACAATAAATTTGCAGATCAACTGGACACTAATATTTTTGATACTAATAACAATGGCTCCAACAGCAACGTCCATTTTAACCATCCAACCGATTCATGAAAACAGCGGATATGTGGAAATTAGTACATCCAAAACGGAAATTGTAGTTTCATCAGAATTTATAATACACGCCATAGACCCTTATGAAATTTTATATTTAATTAACAACATGACTTTTAATACAAATCTCTTGAGGCCATTACATCGCGATTTACTTAGGAATGAACTCTTAATCCTTAAAACAAAAGTCAAAACCTTAATACCTAAATCTAGTGGGAATAGGCATAAAAGAGGATTATTTAATTTGGTTGGGACAATGAATAAATATTTATTTGGAACAATGGATGACATAGATAGAAAGGATATTGAGGATCACTTAAAGTTTATTGATCAAAATATGCACAATTCTATTACAACCTTAAACCAAAAAGTTAAAATAAATAAATATTTTGAAAAAACATTTAAATATTTAAAAACAACAATAGAACAAGACAGGGAAAAAATACTAGATTATGAAAGAGGAAATGATAAAATTCTAAAGGATGCTGCATTAAACAACATGTTTAACGAGCAAATCTTTAGAATACATGTCCTTAAAGAAAAAATTGATCATATTCAAGATAGCATTGCAGCCGCCAAACATGGATTATTACATCCAGGAATTTTGACAAGTGAAGAAGTTGATATATACGAAATAGACCTATTTAAGTTGCAACATTTAAAAATGTGTACAATTCAGTATGCAGAAAAACTGCTCCTTTTAATAGTAAAGGAACCACGAAATTTTAGCACAGTTCAATTAAAAGTTATTCAGCCCATTTCAAATGAACAAATGAGAGAAATTACTTCCGTTTCAGAAACAGTTTTTAATTACAATAATAAAACTTACACATATGAAAAAGACAAAACACTTAATGAATTAAAAACTTCAAAACATTGTATTTTTACAAAAACATGTCTATTAAGTAAGAACGAAATAACAGAAATAATTGAAATTGACGATGAAACATTAATATTAAAAAATTTGAAAAATACTAAGCTAGTACAAGATTGTGATCACAGGAAAGTAATACTGGAAGGAAATTATTTAATACACTACCAAAATTGTACACTAGAAATTAACAATCAAATTTTCTCTAATAAGGTAAAAATATTCCAACAAAGATTTTACTTTCCTGTAAATGAAGAAACTAATTTTACAAATAAAATTTCATTTGAAGAAATGAGACTGAAACATTTAAAGAACATAGCAAAAATAGAAGAACTTAAGTACCATAAGAAAATTAATTATTCAATTTCATTTGTAAATTTTATTATTACTTTACTTTTAATAAGCCTTCTCTTGTATATGTTAAGAAAACAAAAACAAATGCGAGTAGAAATTGTAAACAAACCTCAGGAGAGTTTTGTATCTAAGGGGGGAGGAGTTAAGCTCTGAACACATAAGGACGACAGACGACAAACGACATCTGTCAAATATTACACACGTTCTTATGGACACTTATTTTGACGAAATCTTTGAAATAAAGACACACATTTTTCTGACACTCTAAAGAGCCGGTCGTATAAAATTGTTTTCATAATTCAAAATGGTTGGAAGAAGTCATAGTCTTCCCAACACGTAGTTAAGTAATAGTGACTAAGTGAAAAGAAGTGTAGTTGACTAAAAGGTTGGACTAAGAAGACATAGTCTTCCCAACGAGTAATAGTGACTAAACGGAAAAAAATATATAATAAAATAAAATCCTTTTTAAAAAACTAAAATAAAAAGTTTTTTATTAACTGATATGACGTGCACACGGCACCAATATGAAACAACCAATCAGAAGCCGACACCACATCTTTTAGACTGATACCCATATTTTATATAAAGCATAACAAACAAACTCCCATGTTTGTAGTTTTGTATTGATTATACATCATTATACATGTTGTGAACATTTTATTAATATCAAATGAAGAAATAGTCCCTCACAGGGTTTAAAATTATTTTTTAACAAAATCCTTCTGTAAATCGGTCTTAAAAGGACAACGAACCTTAGATTCGCCCCCTTCATAGAAGGATAGATCAACAATCTCATGGAGGGTAATGTAAAGAAGTTATGAAGTGAAATAACAAATTAAACCAACAGTGTACCTTCCATTCAGCAGAGGAGATAGATCTGAATATGTTCAAGATATTAGCACAATTCAATGGAGACAAAAATGAATACAAATATGAATATAGAGATAACAACACAAAATCAAATTTCGACGAAATAATAGATCACCGGGACGACAACTTTGCTGAAGAGATACCATCATATATCCTCGAAACCGAAATGATGAAATTAAAGCAAGGAAATCAAAAGTGATTCAAGCACTTAACTCAGCTCTATCCAAGATGGGCATGACCCACAGCAATGAATATGTAGCACAAGTAATGAGCAATGAACTCCAGTCCTAAGCAGTTAGAACATTCATCGCAGAAATCAACATTGCACCCACCAAGAACGCAATCTACTCTAGAAGAAGCCCACAAGAATGAATATGTAGCGCAAGCAATGAACAATGAACTCCAGTCCAAAGCAGCTAGAACATTCATCGCAGGAATCAACAGTGCACCCATCAAGAACGCACTCTACTCTAGAAGATGCGCTACATTAGGAGAATTACCAGAAGCATATAGTGTCGCCAAAGCCATGGAGCACCACATCGAGTAGCAAGGGTTAGACTACAGATCCCTGAAAATTTAGGCTCCAGAAAGGTACCAACCGCTTGGCCATCAATTTAATCCTATGCTAAGGAATCAACCGAAGCGAGAGCCTATGGAAGTATATTCATCTGCCCAGTATAGAAGACCAACGTATCATCGTCCACATGAGAACAATGCGCTTCAGCAGCCGCCACCACAGCCTCAACACCAGACATCTCGTTTTCCGAATCCATGCAAGAATCCGATCGATCACTTCAGGAAAAGGAATCGCAAAGAATCGTTCTAGCAAGCAACAACCAAGGATCGCAAACTGAACCAGATAATCAGAGATCAATAGAACAACGACTTAATGTATGGAGAAGTAGGCACCGATGATTATCAAGCATTTTTTATAATGCGTTACCCACTCTCCAACTTTCATCTCCTGATGGTAATCAAGTATACGTATATATTAATGTACACAGGATCAGAAGACAATTATGTAAGTACTAAATATCCGTATGCTAAAAGTAATAAAATTACAAAAACCAGTGAATACAAAGATAGCACATGGTAATTCAATTGTAATCCCCAAAAGGGAAGTAAATTATTAGGATTCGACATGGAATTTTTGGAGTTTAGGAAATTAAAAGATTTTGATTTTATAATAAGAATGAAAGGCTTAAAACAACTGAAAGCCACTATTGATGTAATAATTATTCATTAAACTTTACAAAACCACAATAGTCAAGACATTTAAATTACACAATAGGAGAGAAAGGATATGAGCAAAAATTAAAGAATTAATGTGTCCAAATAATAAAAAAATATTGATTGCCTACCGTATGTAACGACAGTAGAAGCAGAAATTAGGACCGAAACCAAGGAACTAGTCTGGATAAGATAATATCCTTATCCACGGACCGATAGGGGTTTTGTGGAAGAATAAATAACTAAAAAATAAAATTATACAGTCAAGTAAAGATCCGTACAACTCACTAATCTGGACTGTATCTAAGAAAGGAACAAAGGAATCCGGGAAAGCTAAAATGAGATGGTGATTGACTTCCAAAAATTGAACAAAGTAACCAACACAAATAGATATCCAATTCCAGATATAACAATAATTTTGCAATACCTAGGAACAACTAATTATTTCACTATACTTGATTTAGAATTAGGCTTCCACCAGATTAGAATCGGAGAACAAGATAGAGAAAGGACTGAATTTTCAATTACCATCGCGAAACACGAATTCCCCTGTTTACCATTCGGCTTGAAAAACGCACCCTCTATATTTCAAAGATGTGTAGATGATATCTTTAGACCGTATATAGATGTTGTTCTGATATATTCGACCACACCCCAACAACATTTGAAAGACATCACCAATATAATACAGACACTCCATAAGGCTAATAAGAAAATCTCAGACGAAAAGTCACATTTTTTTCAACGACAAACTAAGTTCCTTGCACATACATATAATAAAGACTGGCAGAATAACAGTAGATCCCAAGAAAAAAGAAGCAATAGACAGGTATAAGACCCCTGGTACATTGAAAAAACGTTGATCATTTTTGGGAATGACATCCTATTACATGAAATTTATTAAAAACTTTGCACAAATAACGAAGCCATCAACAATACATTTACGAGGGGAAAACGGCAATATATAAAAAATAAAAGTACGAATGTAAGAGTTACAGTAGATGAAGAGGTGACGATTTTTTAAAAAATAAATTAAAAGAACAAAAAGAATTGTAGCAACCAGATTTTGACAAAGAATTCGAACTGACAACTGATGCAAGTAATTATGCAATTTGAGCAGTACTAGCTCAGGGTAGGAATCCCATCGAATTTACAACACGTACGCTGATACAGACGGAGCAAAATTACTCCACGAATGGGAAAGAAATGCTCGTGATCGTGTGGTCATTACGTAAACTTAGAAATTACCTGTATGGTATTACAAATTTAACAATTTCACTGACCATCAGTCATTAATTTCTTCAATATCGGAAAAGAACCAAATTAAAACTTTGGAAAAATCAAATAAAAGAATACAGAGCGAAATTAAAATACAGACAAGTTAATGTAACCACAAATGAATCCATTCATTCTGCAGGGACCTCAGCACAGATAGGAATTAAAACTGTAACTGCCCCTGTAAGCCATGTCTAATACCGACCAGAATACTCCCGAATCAAGAAAGATTCATTGATCACTTCACAAATAAAATGACATTAAAAATAATAATTAGACCTACTGTCACTTCAGCGATTCACGCACAACCAGAAAGATAAAATTCATTATATTATAAACACAACATTTAATACAACTAAAAAGGTATTTTGTCAAAATCTATTAAAAGACATTATCATAGAGAAAGAAGGAGAAGAGATACTGAAACAGTCATTCAACGTATACCGCTCAAGTTTCCCTCGACGATATTAGAAATTACGCGAGCCCAAATAGCAAAAAATAAAACAACAGCCGTTGAAGAAATATTCACAGCAGTGAAGGAATACAATCGCACGATACATTTAGTGACAAATTACAGACCAGTTGATTTATTCTTTGAAAGCAGTAAAACAAGCGAAGTAAAAAACCTCATTGAAATACATCTAGATTATATGCTCAAATGCCACAAGAAAGGAAGAAAAAATAAGGTGTATTTATCAGGAGAAGAAGAATCGCCGCGAGAAGTTTACACGCCGACATATCAAGCAAACAGTGAGGACACGATTCTAACGAGCAAAGGGAGGGGTACACACAAAGACAACCTTCGCACAAACAAACCCAAAGATGAATCACATCCAGTTCCTCTTAAAAACAATCCTAATGTCCAGCACAACGGCTAAGAAAATAACTAGTCTACAGGACAAGAAATACGTTTTAACCGAATCAGACCCATCATACGTATACGAGAAGGAAGAGTACCTTTTCCACATGACAAATCTCACCGCTCTTTCCCTCGTATCATCAAATACAGGAAATTTTTCAAAAGCAAGGACGTATTAGACGAAACGCTTATAAATAGGATAGAGATTTTGAAAAGCCAACTAAAGTTAGTTAAAGACTACGATGATATGATTGAAATAAACGAAACATTGAATGATATAGTTAATAACAACAATTTACAAAAGAAAATAAATTATAGTTTCGAGAAGCTAATGAAGAAACTCAACATTAAAATGATACAATATAGAATCCCACTCCAGGAAGTTTATAAAGAATTACTCGATTTAACTATAACAATTAATTTTGCAAATAACGAAGATTTTTATTCAGCAGCAATAAATATCGAAGAAGTCGAAAGAATTATAAAGATTGAAGACATAAATATTCTTCTAATTAATATGTTAGAGCATACCACTATACACATCCTTCGAGTTGAAGATACATTTATTGTAGTTTATAAATATCCTATTGTAAACAAAGAAACGAAATTTCAAACTTTTAAAATTAATAGCATAATGTAATGGAAGATATATTTGTAAAAAAGGCCTAAGTAAATATTTTTGTAAAAAACAAAAAGAAAATAATTTTACACTTCCATTTTTAATAAACAAAGAAGCCTAATGTAATGTTATTCAGGAAACCAATATTCCATAAATAGATTGAGGTCAAGGTAATATAATTATAGATGGTACTCACTAAGTAAATAACTAAACCATCAGAGGAATAAATTTAATTCAATTTAATGATACCACAAGAATAGATTCCGAAATATACCACAATAAGGATCAAGAAGTTAGAGATTTCAAGGATACGTGAAAATACATGTACTAGAAGTTCTTGAAGCACAATCAATGTGTAAATTCGATAATATTCAAAAATTAAATAAATTAACAATTCCTTTTGAAGAACATGCTATCAGGTATTTTTATTTTTTTATATTAACATCATTGGTTAACAAAAATCAACTTATTGTGTCATGAACAGTGTTTATTATGTAAAAATTGCCACAAATGCAGAAAATAGGTACAGATTTTTTAATCACTTATAGTAGTTTTTTCCAATGAGAATTTTTGTTTAAAAAAAAAGTGAATTTCGACGGACAGGTTGCAACCCATTTATATAGTAGTTCAGTCACAATATCATTGTAATTGTCAGCTTTCACATTTCCTAGAAAATTTTTTAACAACGCTTTTAAAGGCACTCCAGGCTCGTATTTCAGTTTCACTGAGCAGTTCTTCAAATGTTTTATCTTTCATTAGTTCTCTTATTTGCGGACCCACAAATATGTCTTCCTTAATTTTTGCTACACTGACTCTTGGAAATTTTAGTTTCAGATACAAGAAACTACTCTCCGTTTCTGTTAATTGCCTTAACAAAATTCTTCATTAAACCCAATTTAATGTGCAATGGTGGTAGTAATACCTTTCTCTGCGATCAACTAGAGGTTCACTGGTAACGTTTTTTTTGTCCCGGAGTGAGTGCCTGACTTACTGGCCGCTGCTTCTGTACATAATAACAGTCTCTCGCACGGTTGTCCCATCCGCAAAGGTAGCAACAATATTTCGTATATCCTAGTTGCGTTCCGAGAAGAAGACTATTACTTTTAGGTCTCCACATTTTGCCCAACCATACTCATAATAACGGTTGTGCTCAAAAAGAAATCTCATATTCTCATATGATTCTTTCATATGAAACGCATGAGCCAAGGGCTCAGATGGATATTGGTTACCGGTATGAACAAATACTAAGTTTAGAGGAATCAATGAATAGACGCCTATCACGTGGATCATGTTTCTGTTCTAGTGCGTTAAACAAAAGATTAACTTGTGAACAGTATACTAGATTCCTTCTTGAAGCAAGCAACTTGTGAGGTCTTTCTGCCTTTTTGTTTTTTAGTAATATTTACATCACTTTGGAGAAGGTTCCAACAGTGGCGTAACTATACCGTTCGAGGCCCGTAGCAAATTCATCGATGCCCTCCCACTTCCCCAATATATAAAGAAGCTGAACCAACAACAATAGTATTTTTTATTTTATAATATTTATTTATACACTGTTATTTGTAAGAGTTAACTAATAAATCACTACGTGAAGTAGGTACATACAAACTTTATAATTATAATTTCTTGATTTTCTAATTATTCACTTTTAATTAAAGGTACCTAATTTAAAGTACATATTGAACTGAAATCACAATTTTATTTTAAGTACACAATTTTAATTATTAAAATTCCTTTTTTCGGACTTTCTGTTCAGCAAAAGTGTTATTGACATCATCAAAGTTCAAATTTCGGACCATAGAATTTTCGATGGATAGAATAGCCAAATTGCTTAACCTTTCTTGTCCCATAGAATTTCTTAAATAAGTTTTTATCAATTTCAGTTTTGAAAATGATCGCTCGGCACTAGCCGTAGTTACACGAATGGTGAGAAATAACAGAAATGCTGTGCACAAGCACACAGCAAAGCTTGAAGATATAAAATGATTCTTTATTATTAATAAGTCAAGTTCTCTTATAGAAGACGACCTTTCTATTTCGTGTTTAAAATAGGACCGAAAACTGAGAATTTCTTTGGAAAACGACATAGATATATCTTTTTTATATAAATGGACAAATGCTAAAGCCTTTTCCAATAAATTAGTATCATTCAAGTTTTGCAAAGTGGCAGCTGCAAAACACTAAAATTGGAAACAATTTCAATTCCAAGGAAACGCGATCTAAGTTGATTAATGATGATGTCTAATACACGATAGAATACGTTCACTTTAAACAAGCTTTCAAGATCTTGGAGACGTTCATCCTCACAAATTTCATCAAAATGACCTTTCACTTTTCTCTGACGAGTTTTAGGAAATTCGGGTTTATAGACCATTTAACTGCAATACTATTTGCTTCCGTTTTTAAATCTTCAAATTCATGTCGATACTTTTCAAGTTCTTCTAGACAGACTTGCAAACGCTTTGAAGCATTTGAAAGATCGATGGCTTTAGATTGAAGTGCTTTAGAAGCCGCGTCTATGGTTTGTAAGACTTTGCAATGGAAAACCAGCAACATAATAAAATTGTAGGTCTCTACCTTCTTCTTTAGCAAGATAGCTTCATTTCTCTCATCTGATTTGGAATTTGATAAAATGCTTTTTGTTAGCGCTTTTTGAACATCAACAAATCGAACCTTTAAAGCAAACATGGCATCAAAGCGTCCTGCCCATCTAGTTGGATTCATTGTTTTTAATGTTACTGAATTTGATGATACAACGGTTTCTCCTTTTTTGTTGTCAGATATAAAACTAGATAATAGATTCCATCCACTAATACTATGGCCAAAATAATTATAAATTTGTTGCACAGTTTCGAATAATGTTTGTATTTCTATGACCTCTTTTACTCCATCATTTACTACCAAGTTTAAATTATGAGCAGCACAATGGACATACACTGCATTTGGCTCTATATCTCTTATGAGTTCTTGAATTCCGCCATAAGTACTTTTCATGGTATTAGCTCCATCGTACCCTTGTCCACGGCACTTATTCAGAGAAATACTTTTGCCATTTATGGATTTTATTATCTGCTTGGACATTGCTAAGGCAGTTTGATCCTTAACCTCATGAATTCCTAAAAATGACTCTTTAATTACGAGCGCCTTTGGAGTTCCATTTTCATCTTTCTCGATTACACAGTAACGGTAAAGTTCACACATTTGATCTGTTTTGGAAATATCTAGAGTAGTATCAAACAAAATGGAATAAAACGGTGCGGGGACTATTTCATTTACCAGGGCATTTTCCACTTTTTTAACCAGAACAGCAATGAGCTCTTTTTGTATTTTTGGACTTAAGTATTTAATCTGGTCTTTAGGTTTGCTTAGCAACTCTTGTAAAATAGGATCGTATTTGGCTAATAACTCAACAATACTCAAAAAATTTCCTTTTGGACCAGAATCGTTGCCATATACCGTTTCTTTATGGCCACGAAAAGTTAAATTACAGGTTGAAAGAATCAGAGTAACATCAAGGAGTCTCGTGAGTACCTGGCGCCAAAAAAATTTTTCTCTCTTGATAATGGACTCTTGCTCTTCATCTAGTGTTCCATGTAACTGCCACTGTCGATGTACAAAACATGAATGCTAATGTTCTTTCGATGTCTCATGTCTTTCTATGGCTTCCACAATATGTTTCCAATCATCATAGCCTTCCATTCAAATATTTTGTATATTTTTAGACGCCCTATTTGCGAATAACCAAGATGGTTCACAATATGCTTTTTGAAGCAATAGAGAATAGGACAGCCACGTACAATCTAACTTTACGCCAGATTTAGAAACAGTGTAATAATATTTATTTAAGAAAGATCTATTATTACTATCCCTTAAAAAGGGGCCTTTTGGTTTACAGTGTCCGTTTTCGATCACAAACCGTTTTACTTGATCATTGAGTTCTTTAAAGTTACCTTTATCAGTAACATGCGGTAAAGATTTTAATTTTTCTATGTCCAAACATGAATCATTTAAAGATTTGCTCGTACCTGGTTGTGGTTGCTCTGAATCTAAATATTCACTGTTATCGGGCCCTGTGATATTGCCACTTCTTCTTGTATACTATCTTGATTATTAAAGTACTGACTTATTTTAGGTAACTTTTTATTTTGTTCTTCAGACTCCTTCTTTCGCTTTCGTTTTTCGCTTCCACTCTGATACTTTCTAGAACAAAACCGCAAAAAGTTTTTAATAATACTATAGTTTTTATTTATTGAAAAATCTACTTAATTGCTAACAAATGCCAAAAAAGCGACTGTAAAAATGTTTATAACGAAAGTCCACCGATTGTTCAAAGTTCAATTCAAGTGTCAAATTTTGTAAGTTTTGAAAGAACGATGAACATAGGTACCGAAATAGTTTTGGTGGTTGCGAATGTCAAAATAGTGAATTGATTTTGAAATGCGCGATGAGAATCATTATTTTAAATAATAATTTCGTAACTTGTGATTTCAAACTTTACTACCGATACCTACCGACGATGTAAATGCTTAATTTTATGCGTAGATTAAAAATTAAAATAATTGTAATAGTATAAATTATTTTAAATATTATAATAAAATTCTTACCGAGTAGACATTGTCAACCTATTTTCACAATTAACTAATTAAATATATCTTCACTTGCAACAAACAACCAATTCTTACAACAATAAACTGCTAATGCTTGCCAAGCATCAGCAAGTTTTACCAACATAAATTTTAAGCAGTGTTGCCGTTTGAGGAAGAAAAAAATACACCAAACTCATTTCAAAATTGCGCTAAATTTTAGCTGTGAATTTTTAATGGCAATAAGAGAAGATGTGCTTTTATGTGAATTTATTTAACCATTATTACATTTATCAAAAGCAACTAAATTAAATAACTGAATATCTTTCTGGTCATCATTACGTTCGGGTGCGATTGGTGTGCCTTCACCAGATGCCGTTTCTTTTTTTACAGTTTTAGTCATTTTCTTCAAACCGTGTTCAGGCAACATAAAAGTGTGGCATTTTTCTTAAGAACTTTCAGCTGATGACGTATCATTATAATTGAACTCTGTTAGTAAGATCAGAGACAGTCATAACATAACACTTTAATGTAAAAAAGAGACAAAATATTAAACGCATCAATAACATTGTGGTCGGGGAATACTAAATCCTTTGGGGAATTCCCAGCTCGTTATTTTCCTAACGTTTTACGGCTTGGCAATTAACTTAAATTTACGATCGTAAATAATTTTTTCAATTTTCTACTAGACTCCGAAAAATATTTTTTAGCGCATTGTAACGAGAAAAAAAGCGCTGAAGAGTCTAGAATTGCGCTATCTAGCGCGAAATGCGCTAAAACGGCAACACTGATTTTAATGGCGGCAGTATACCTAGTCTCAGCGAGACACCCTGAGACATGCCCAGTGAATATAAATATAAACCAATATACAAATTTTTGAGGTATGTTTGTCCACACATGTTTCCGAAATTATTACGAGTAATTGGATTTTGACCATTCTTTCTAAAACTGGGTTAAATTTTTTTTTACTAATGCATTGAAAGTTTAATACCTAGGTATATTTTTTTTAGTTGTGTATGCAACTAAAAAGGTAACAAATAAATTAAAGACAAAACTTTTTTTTTTACTTAAGTAATGTGTATGTGTAATAATAAATGTTGGGAATTGAGATTTCCTCTGACCGGGGGCCCCTTCGGGCCCGTGGCATTTTGCCGACTTGCCACCCTATAGTTACGCCACTGGGTTCCAACCTTTTAGTCTGGACGCTAAAGGTTCGGACTGCTATTTTGATAGGCTTAGATCTCGAACTAAGTCATTAAGTTCACCCTGTGAAATTAGATGCGGCGCTGTTGAACATCCTGGTAAATCAAATAAAGGATCGGCTGTCACTTCCTTTGCGGTTTCTGTAACAACGATTGAAGAGCTAGTCGATTCTAGTTCTTCATCGAGACTGCAAAATTGTGGTGCTTTTGGAATAGGAAGTTGTTTTAGCTTGACAAGTCTTAAAACTGATGGTATATTACTGTTTTTAACCGTATGTTTAGACTTCGGTTTTTTTTCATGGCTCTATTTACGCACTTCCTAGGTATTGTACCTAAAAATCTTAAACACAGTAATTTCAAAAACGTAAAAGAATGTGAACTCAAAAACGTTTTGCCATCCAAACATTTAACACGTAACCGAATCGGACACCGTTAGTCTACTGATAAATTTTGTAAAATAAAATGATCGTAAAATACGCTGTTTGCTTCAAACAAGCAGGTCAAAATCGGATAAATAATATATAATGAAATTTTATGTATTGTAAAGTCTAAAGCCGCAGGTTACAGAATATCTGTTGGTAATAGAAAAATTCTGTTTCAGATTTGACTTGAGCGATAAATATTAGAAACACATAAGAATTTTCATGTCACAAATTATGTGTCTATCAGTGTAATCACTGTAATAATGTTAGCATGAAGGGATTACATGAGTTTCAGTTTCAAAAAAGTTTCATTGCCTTATTAAATTCTATAACATCTCTATAATATTGTAATAAATTTTCAAGTTGATCCGACTAATAGTTTCGGAGATACAGCCTTGAAAAGGTGGACGCTCGAGGTCAGGTATAAGCTGAGGGCGCAGTAGGTAAAACGCAGCTCATCTATTGCTAGCCGTAATTCTTGTCCCTTTTTTCTTTATATAAAGTAAACTACTGGAAAATATTTCATTTGGTGATTTCTAAACTACGAAGTTCATTTTGGGGTTATAAGTGTTTGTTGTGAATTTTATTCGATAAAAAATGCCGTTTAAAGTGTCTGGATCCCAGATAACGGAAGGTGTTCCTAGAAAAGATAGACCTAAGAAGAGGAAACAATCGTTTAATCCAAAAAATCCTGAGGTAGATGATAATTCTTTCACGAGAACGTCGGCAAAAAAATTAAAAAGCAATGACAAACAGTACGTGCCAGAGGAAGCCACGCTGCAATATTCGATCATTGACTTTGCTCTGGCTTTTTCTACACTTTCGTGTTTTGTACGGTGTTCAAACATTATTGAAAGTGGAGGTGAAGAAAAATTTTGTAATAGAAAAATAAATTTTAAACAATGCTCCAAATTCGGTCTGGGATTTAAACTTGTGTTAGAATGTGAACGATGTATGCCAAAACATATTTTACCATGTCAACAAATTGGCAGAATGTTTTACAATATGTGGGTTCATCATGTCAAGGACCACATCTTTCAAGAAAGTCCTTCTCTGAGTTAAGTTCTGCGTATTTCCCTTATAAATAATCTGCGCATTTATACCAGCTATGTCAAGCAGAGTAAAAAATAGCCTCGTTGGCCATCTGCAAGTTTTGCGGGAAACTGAGTACGTTCCTTTCATCTGGTCGACGGTATCTACACCTCCCTTTGTTCTATTGTAAAACAATATTACTTCGGGTTTGTTATTATCATCGGACTCATTATTTAAATGGCCATCCGCATGAAGAGATGAAAGCATCAGTACGACTTTTTTATTTTTCTTCATTGGAATGTAGGAAACAAGAAGCTTGTTTTCGGCATATGCAACCATTGTATCTGGAGTTGGTCTTCCTTTACTTGTAATAAATTGTGGTGGAATTTCTTTTTTATTTTTTTGGATTGTTCCTACAATAGTGGTTCTATATTGTTTGTACAGCTCATCAGCTAAGGGAATAGAAACGAAATGATTGTCCATAGTTAAATTTCTTCCGGTATTTAAAATTGGTGCAGCGATTCTCTTTACGATATTGGCTGCTGTATTATCGAGCTGATAAGGGCCAGATGGCTGTTTACCACAATATACCTCCATTTTACAAGTGTAAAAAGTTCTTGCGTCGACTAATGCATTAATTTTTATGCCGTACTTTGCAGGTTTATTGGGAATATATACTCTAAACTTGCATCGCCCTCTAAACGATTCAAGCATTTCGTCAATAGTGCAGTATTCTCCAGAAGTATAACAGTCACCACAGGATTTGTTGAAGTTGTCAAATATTTCACGAAAAGCGGCTAAGTTATCAACTTCACTTCTAAGTGAACGTGAGTCAACGTCATCAAATCTAGTTACACGAATTAAAAACAGAAATCGTTTCAAGGACATGTGGCTTTGAAAACATCTGGAGCAGTGCCGTCTCTTTTAAATTTGCATGGTTCATTCTCTTTAACCCAGCCATGAATAAGATACCTATAAATGCATTTAACTCAACAGAATCTGTTGATTTATAATCTCTGGCACGTTCATATGCATCACTTATTTTTTCAATATATAAATTTGTATATCTGACAATTTTTGAGATCAATGAATCAGTCAGAAACAAAGCAAGGCATTGTATTGGTGTTTCTGCAGTTTTCGCAATGCTTTTCACACCTGGCAGATGCGTTATAATGTTGCACTGCCTAGTGCGAACATTAGGAACAGGACGACTAAGCGCCCATTTTGTGTTTTTACCTCTGCCCCAATAAAATGTGCGTTTTCCACGTGGGGCCTCCTCAAAACCGTTAAGGATTGATCAGTGTCAGTATTGTGATCACTATGAATGCTCTCGCAATCACTTTCAGGGAGAAAATGGTCATCGTCCTGTTCTAATTCTTCATCGGCTGAAACTTCTTCTAACCGCGACGTAATTTGTGATACATCCCCAGCACGGCAACAACGCTTGCTTTCCATTTTAATTACATACGAGTGCTAAAATTGATGCAAACCACCACTTTCAATGGGAAAACTTGAGCTATTGGCAAAGCAAAAAAAAACTTACGTAGTTTGTCGCGTAGTGAGCAAATTACCGCACTAAATAAACAGCCACCTATCAACACTTTAAAACAGGGATAATGGGATGCCCAACTTATTCCAGTGTGAGAGCGCCTCAAAATAAGCGTTTTTTATAACATTTTCCAGTATGGCCAGATCTAACAAAATAAAAATTTTTGGGCGTTTTAAATTAAAACACCCAACATTGAGTACGAATAAAATTTACTATGTAGTGGTTATTTATTATATGGAAAAACTATTTAAATCTTTTTAAAGTATATTAAAAGAACTGAATTTTGAACTTTAATACCCAATAAAAGGATTTCAGCTTTTTTTAGCTCTTAATCAATAAAGGTTTTTAATAAATTTCCATTGAAAATAATACTATGATGCATCACATTACAAAACGTTTCATCAAATACTTTTAAATTTCATAAATTTATTTAATTTTCATTGCTTAACATTTTTTATAAGTGGTCTTGAACGATGCAACAAATCCCTCCGTTTTCATATTTTATTGGTAAGATTTCAGTCCGGCCATCGCTCGTTTCCAATTGCTAAACGTCAAAACCTCCTCAATCCAGTCAACTGTCAAAGTTTAGGTGGTTTTGACGTTTAGAAATTGTTCTCTCACTTCCAGTGAGAAAGGAGTTGGGCATCTCATTATCTCTGCTTTAAAACATGCACTGATTACAGCGAGTGATTGTGAACAAGTGGAACACAACTTTGAGCGAAGGTACTGAGCGTAACAAGTGGGGCAATAACATAGAACATAGAAATTTTTTCAATTAAAAAATTGTGTGAGCAAAATGCTCATAGCGCGCCTTCTCTAGGGTTAAATAAAAACTCAAAACTTAGCCTAGACAACAAAGTGCTTTTATATAAATGCGGTCATAAAGTCGATTTGGATGTATGGCATTCAACTGTGGGGTACGACCTGTGCAATTAATATTGATATATTACAAAGGTTTCAATCGAAAATGCTTAGAACAATCACGTGTTCACCATGGTATCCCCATAAAGACCCTGGTATCCCTATGGTAAAGAAAGAAGTAGAAGACAGCAGAATTAAATAAATATCTAAGCTCTGAGATCACCCAAACTCTTTGGCTAATGCTTTGGTACATTCCGGTGATCAAACACGACTTAAAAGAAGAGATATGCCCGCGTATTAAAGAGCGACGCATCACAAAAACAGCTCAATCGCTTGCTTGAGCCTGTCTACTTTTTAAATAGATTTAGGATTTTATAACTTATTGTTAGGCTTTAAGAAAAAGCAGATCCAATAAATAAAATAATTAAAAAAAAAAATATATATATAGGTGTCGCTAAGATCGATAGTTACAATGACATAAGCGGTAAAATACAAAAATAGTAATGAAAATTAACAATTAAGTTCAGCATGACAAGATTGCATGAATTTCTTTTATGAATTAATTAGATAAAAATGAGATAAATCGAAAAAATATGATTTGTTATGCTTATTAGCCATCAATTTGTAATATAAGATGAAAAATTGTGGAAATCATTTTTTTATAATTTTTTGTTGGACTTTAACTACGAATAACTTTGAATAAGTTGACTCAGCCAAAAAATGTTTTAGAACTTTTTTGTAGGTCGGTAAATTTCCTATAAGAATAAGTGTTGATTCTCGCTTACCAATTATTTGTTTGTGTACTTTAAAAATCCAAACAAAATTTCCTGTGTTATTTATATGGGAAATCAAAAATGTCGATGAGGCACCTCTTAATATTAATATTAAGTACGTCCTGCAGCTCAGGTCTTACCAGAATTTGTTTTTAGTCATGTCAGATGAGACTTTCATGGTAACTAAGAAAAATAAAAATAAAAACTATTTTTGGCCCACCTTAATATACATATATATATATATATATACATTCAGTATAAACAACATATTCTAGCAAGATATATTTAATTCCGCACACAACTGCTGCGTAGTGGAACGACCGAGCGACTTAGCTTTTATAGCGGTGGCATTTATTCATATACAAGGGGTTTTTGTCTGATAGCGGGAATGTGTTGCAGGTATAAACCATTTTAAAATTGTCTTGTTTATCTGTAACAAAATTCTAAAAAAAAAAATTCTTAAAAATATATGCTGGCTCATGAAAATTATTTCTACACTACATTTTTCAGTTTGTACAATTTGGTAACAAAATGTTTTGCTTCACAGGAGCCTCAACCTCATTTTACTACATATTAGGGTTCTGTTGAGCTTCGTTTTACTGAAATCGCCACTCTAATTCGTATTTTTAGGCGCGTCATATTGAAATTTACGTAAATTATCTCATTATCCGCGCGTTTATCACAAACGTAACGGGAAATCCATATGAAATGCCAAATCTGTACGAACTGGATGTCAAAAAATGTAGACAAAGAGAAACATGTTTCGCTTGGTATTGTATATTTTGTTCGAACCTTTCAAAATTTACACGCCCTTATAAGTGTGTTGCAGCGTAGCTTAATGTTAATAACATTCTCTGTCTAAATTTAACATTCAATGTTTTTCTTTCTTTAATTTACGCTCGTAAGTCGGTTAAAATGAACATTTTCTGATTATTTTATTATAACCATCCTCATAGGATTTCCTTTATAGAGGTTCAGGCCATTTTTCCTTTCATGCAACGGTTTAGTCAGCTATAACGAACAGACAAAAACCAAACTTATTTTTGTATATAAGATATCAAGGGATTGTAACTCTTAAAAGATTTAATAGAGCCTACAACCTAACATTAACCACCATGGGTATGCAGCACCTCACGAAGCAGGATGGATAAGATCAGGAGGTTGTTTACGTATTAACCTAGCAACCAAAAATATACATTTTTGTGTACAGTCATCCACTGCACACGCCACATCCAAGTGTCACAGCATAGCAACACGATAACCAAGCCACAAGCGGAAACCACAACATTCCCAAGATACGACGACAAAAATATGAAACAACCAATCAGAAGCCGACACCACAGCGCTTAGATTGATACCCAAATTCTATGTAAAGCATAACAAACAAACTTTCATGTTCTTAGTTTTGTATTGATTATACATCACACATGTTGTGAGCATTTTATTAATATCAAATAAAGAAATAGTCCCCCACAGGACTTAAAATTATATTTTTTTATTCATAACCCAAGGAATAAAATTAACTCACCCGAGGCAGCCGGTCTCGAAGCCGGAATAAGCAGAGTCCTTTCATGAGGTCTATTTCAAAGAAGGCATGTTGCAGATGGACTGCAAGGTCGAAAGATTCGCTATCTAGCTAAGGGAGATTGCTTCTAAGCTGGAAGGCTGTAAAGACTCTGTCCTCTGCGCAAAAAAAGGGAAGGAATTTGCACTTATGCACAGAATGACGAAGTATCTCTCCAGGAGCGCAGGCAATCCGTACGAGTTAGTTCTCGGTCTGATTAAAAATCAGAACTTGGTCAGCACCTCGGTCTGGCGAGTAGTCAGCAGTAAAGTCGAGGACTCCGGATGGGGACCAAATCAATATATCGACGAAAATTCGTACAAGTACGTCCGGGGAGCAAGCTTCCGCCTGAACAAAAAGTTCATCTATGTGTTCTTGAGGCCTTCGCCTACAGCAGCTACCTAGGGCAGAAGAGCAGAGAAGATGCTTGTGAATGAGGTTGCCATTCAACACAGCAATACCACGGCAGAACAAGCTGCGACACTTGTGACGTCGAAAGTCGCTGACAGGTGGACTTGCGCTCAAAGAGGAGAGCTACCCTCCGGCACGAACTTCTACGGGACCTGATGGATGGCAGTGCGGGTGACGGCGAGGATGAAGACCGGCTTCTCATTGAACCGATCCTGTAGTGTGAGTCCTAGAACTTGTGTAGTTGTCAGGAACAACATTGACTTCTTTTGTATTTCAGAGCTCCTGACACAGGATCTAGTTGCGGTTCAAACCATTGACTGCGAAAGTACAGACATTGTCCTGACATCAGCTTATTTTCCGGAAGAAGCATCCAAAGCACCCCCACAGGTTGAGAATAGACTGGAGGGTAATTGCAGGCAACACAAGCTGCCTAATCTTAGAATGTGGTGCCAACGTCCATCTAACGCACTGGGGCAGTACGGACTGCAGCACACTAGGTGAGTCTATTTAAAAATACATAATTAGTAGTATTTCAGCTATAGGAAATGTGGGTTGCGAACCCACCTTCGTCATAATAAGTAGGAGAAATGTGCTAGACATCAAGGGTGTCAACGGAGCCCTCCTTGTCGGATCATAGAATTATAAAGTTCACGCAAAAAGTAGCGGTCAAGCAACTCCCTCCCAGATGTAAGCCCCGAAACGATACTGGGATACCTTCCGGGATACGCTAAGTAGGAATGTGAGCGGGGAAGAACACATTGTTAAATGTGTTACGGATCCAGGACTGGAGAGCAGGTTGTCTACGCTAAACCAGTCCGTCATAGACGCATACCACTGCAGCTTCCCCCTAAAGGCCAACAAGCGCAATTATTACTGGTGGTCAAGCATACTCTCAGATCTTAGGAAAAAGGTACGGAGGCTGTTTAATAAGGCGAAACGTACGGGGGTGTGGGAGGAATATAAAAGCAACTAAACCTCATATAACGAAGAAATTAGGTCTACAAAGCAGGAAAACTTTAGGAGTTTCTGTGAAAATGACCAGAAGCAGCTAGGCTGCATAAGGCACTTGCTAAAGGCAAAACTGACACAGTACTAGCGATCAAAAGAAGCGACGGGACGTGTACGACCAACGCGGAAGATAAAGCTTCGGCGGTCGCACTTCCCGGAAAGTGTTCGTGAAGACCAGTGTTTCCCAATTGTTTGCTTCGGCCTCGATCAAGCGGGCAATGGCTTTGTTCGAGAAATTCAAGTCTCAGGGAACGTACGGAATCTTTCCAGAAATAATGGTGGACCGCGAAGGTGATCTTTATACCCAAAGTAGAACTATTCACAGGCAAAATTCTTCAGGCCCATTAGTCCAGCTTCCTTCTTACTCAAAAGTATGGAAAAGACCCACCCCATGCCAATTAGCATGTTTACAGAGCAGGTAGATCTACCAATACTGCTCTGTAGCAGCTTACCTCGAAGATAGGCAGTTAGCTGGAAGGAGGAGAAGTGATGATCTGCGGCAACCACAGTAGGAGATACAAGAATTCGTCCTGACACAACAAGAAGCTGCCCACAGGGGGGAGTGTTATTATTATTATAGCCAGAGATAAATTCGAAGACACTCTCCTACAACAAAGAGGTTTAAACCTGGCAAAAGGTGTAGTGGGGTTGAGTTGAACATCAACCCCTCTAAGACGACCATCGTCCCGTTCACGAGACGTAGGTTCATATCCGGCCTCAGGAACCTTACTCTTGGGATCAGAGAAATAGAGATGACCAAAATGGTCAAATATCTTGGTTTCATGCTGGATTCAATTATGTGGTACAAGCAGCGTGTTGACCTGACCTTGGCCAAAGCGACAAAAGCACTAATGATGTGCAATCGGCTGGCTGGAAAATCTTGGAGCTGCAAGCCAAGGATTGTTCGGTGGACTGATAAACACGTATGGGGCGGTGGCCTGGGCCTCAAAAGCTTCGCAGACTTCGGTAGGGCTCCAACTAACTATAACCATACTTAGCGATAGTCAAGCGGTACTAAAAACAGTCCGCAGCTTCCACCAACATGGTAGGACCTGAACAATTCACAGGCTGGGTCCCCATATCATAAAGGAGTTGCTCTGAATGGAAGAAGAAGTAGGCACGAAGAGGCATTGGCAACAACTATATGGCATGCGACATTCCAAATTGCTCATGAGGTGGTACAGTCTCAGGAGATTTAAATATGCCATAAACTTCCCAAAGGATAAACTCACAACTTTTTGCATTATACACTGCCCACTGCAAACTGATGAAGAATTTACACAACACGGGCCTATCTTCTTGCGTAAATTGTCGGTTTTGCGAGCCTGAAACACCAGTACACCCGCAGTCTGTAGATGCAGGCTTAAGGCCCTTGGATTCATGTTTCCAAAAAGGAATCACATCGTTTCCCTAGCACCCAGCAGAAAATTGCACCGCGGTGAATTCTTCGTGTAATATTCAATCAATCAATGTACAAATTGACTTAATTTATAATAAATTTTATAAAATCTTTTGAAATACATATTATGTATTATAAAGTAAGGTTTGTACTATTATATCTGTACGGAACGGTGTGTGCAACTTTTTGAGAAGCATGCTAGCAATGCTGGGACATGATAATCACTGCAATCAAACAATGCACGATGCGATAGCTACATCGTATGCCACTGAAGTTCGCACCCGGTCGATGCGTAAACTGCAATAAAGAGCTTTGTAGGATATTTACGTTTGGGATTCATGAACGTTTTCCGACTGTTATGCATCTCGCAGTTCATTTGAAGAAGACCAAAGAGTGTATTTCAACACAGAGAATTCAGTACAGCCAGCGGAAACACCACCAACAACAAAATCGACATTTACGAGTTTTTTCTCAACTTGTGCCTTGATATTATACATGGAATTTATCGTGGAAGAAATGGTTACACAGAAATCAATGCATACCAGTAGATGGACATCCAGGTGTGTTCTCAACTAATGCATTAGGACGACCCGAAAAACGACAATTGCTTCTACTTTCGGTTGCTATTGAGTAATGTACGCGGTTCAACTTCATTTGAATCATTGCGTACTGTGAATGGTACGGTGTGCAACTTTTTGAGAAGCATGCCAGCAATGCTGGAACATGATATCACTGCAATCAAACAATGGACGATGCGATAGCTACTTCGTATGCCACTGAAGTTCGCAATTTTTTTTTAGGCAATATTTATTAAAATAAATAAATAAAATAAAAATAAAAAATTATAAAAATGTTTACTTTATTTTTTTAGTAGTTTATGGCCAGAAGTCTGGAGTTATTGGAGAAAATTTATAAAAAAGGCAATAAATGACACTTTTTTGAATAAAAACAAATAGAAATTGTAATTCTTAATTTTTCTAAATTTGTTTCATCAAAGTCGGATAAGTGGTTCGCGAAAAAACATTAAGATAAGGAAAAATTTTAAAGGTCATAAAAAAAACTGACACATACGAACGCCAAACCCTTTGAGGGTTTTACTATACTGACCTAGTACCATCAACCTGACTTGGAATTTCTCACCCCCTAGACAATAATCCCAAAAATGTTCCACAGTGTTATGGGATACGAAAAAAATGACATTACCGAAGGCAATTTACATCGTATTCGCTAAAAATTGGAAATGGGAAAATTTCGGTTGATACTTCCAGTTGTTTGATATCAATTCCTTTTATCAATTCACTTCAACGAAGATAAACTCATCACGAATGTTTATCCATACATTGACTAAATTATCGATTGCTTGAGAACACGTGCAATTTAAGCTTCCAAAAATACCGATGTTAATGACCTAAACTGGAAGATTCAAAGTCAAATTCCGGGAGGTTTGCGCTCATACAAATCGGTTGATCGTCTTGACAATGAAGACGAAGCTGTGAATTATCAAGTGGAATTTCTAAATTCTTTGGAGATCATGATTTACGTCTCAATGTTGGATCTGTCATTATGATGCTTCATGCGCCGAAACTGTGTAATAGAATCCGATTGATTGTGACGCAGCTATCGAATACAAGGGGCCACATTCTTGGTTCTACGAATTGCTTTGAGTTCCAACGATTTGCTATTTCAGTTCACAAGGATAGTCGCTAGAATTGTGTGGAATAAATCTGGAAATGCCATGTTTTTCATAGGGCTATACTTGGCGTGTTCACAAGTTGGAAAATTATCTTCTCTGTACATTTACGCACCAGAACTGAAACCAAAAAATGTTGTTTATAAAGCTACGCTACATTGAAAAAAAATTTAGGAAAATCGCAAATAAATTATTTTCCACACAATATACATAAATTCAATTTTCTTTTTATTTCAAAACACATAATTTCATGCAGGACAACGCCTCCGGGGTCCGCTAGTTTACTATAAATTTGGCATACAGCCTTTTGGCTGACACACTGGCTTGCAACGCTGCTTATGCTATTTAAGACGATTGTTGTTTTTGTAGAACAATGTTTGTAGTTTTTGTGAGTGACTTTTGCATATATGTATGTACATAAATAATATATGAAAGTTTATGTATGCATTATCGTTCTGGCAATGTTATACACATATACATATAAACATATTATATGTACATATGAGCAATGCGCGCACATTTTATTGATAAGTGAAAATATCGTGATTTGAATGCGTGAAGGCTTACATACATATGTATGTATATGCGCATATAAGTTTAAAATAATGAAAGATAGGATTTATGTACAATACTATTGCAATATATTAAGCAGTTTCTTATGTTATGGTAGTATGTTACATATTATGTAATATATAGTATACACATAGCATATAGAAGTATATTGCATAATATTATCAAAAAAAGGAAATATTTAACAAGTAGGTCTTATTTTCACATTGACTACAAATATTATTTTGAAATACTATATTATTTTAAATGTAATCAATTATGAAAGCTATCATAGATATTCACAAAACGAATTTCAATTCAATATGTGTATAAGATTTACATTGCATTGCATCGTAAAAAAATATATGCAAAAAGCTCAAATCCGTCTGTAATAGCAATACGTTTTTCTGAGCATAATTTTTAAAATTTCTCCTTTCGAGTTAGCTGTGGTAAAATATGCTCATCTTGTGCTAGTTGGACAGAAATATTTTTACGTTGTCTGCATCGTGAACCTTCTCTTTGATACACGTTCTCTACACAGACGAAGGTTACTTGTATTTGCATGTAAAAAAAGATGCATCTGTCAATGCTCTATTTTAATGTGTTTTGTAATTAAGCGTGTGTTGGCAAATCTCTAAATGAAATACATCCATATGTACACTGAAGAGCAAAACTGGAACAATAATTACATAAATGAACTTTGATGCACTATTGTGCACACAATTATTTAACATTTCGTTTTTAAGTGGGTTGACAAAAAAAAATCAGGCAATTATATGAAGTTTTTTTCAAAGCAATTAGTGGTAAAAGTTATACACTAAATCAGCTGAATGGAAAGACTACTGAAATTATTTATTATTTTCTTTATATATGTGCAAAACGGGAGGATGGAGTCATGTGTAGAAGTAAAAGTGGCCAGAAAAGATTCAGGAGTGCCGTGCCGCAGGGGAGAGAAAACAGACCACAACACGTGCGGGATGGGATAGATAACGAGATCTAAAAAGGGAAGCGCGACGCACTAGCAGAAAGAAAATGAGAGAGGTCGAAATGCAAAAGTCTGAAAAGCTTAACAAACTGGCCGACAGGGGTAATGCTCGAAAATTCTACGAAAAGATGCGGCGACTAACAGAAGGTTTCAAGACCGGAGCATACTCTTGTAGAACCCCTAGAGGTGATCTAGTGACTGATCCCCAGAGCATGTTATAATTATGCAGGGGACACTTCCCCAGCATGAATGACAGTGAAAGTATAACACCAGGAGAAGGCGAACCCGATTCCCCAATCGATGACGATGGAGCAGACGTTCCATTACCCGACCATGAAGAAGTTCGAATAGCAATTACTCGTGTGAAAAACAACAAATCGGCGGTGGCAGATGGATTGCCGGTCAAGCTATTTAAACACGGCGGCGGAGAAGTGATAAGGAGAATACATCGTCTCCAAGCCGTTCGATACGACTCCTTCAACCTTCTGCTGGAGAAAATAATTGGAGCAGCAGAACTTAACAGAGAAGGTACCATCTAAGAGTGTACAGCTGCTGGCGTACGCCGATGATATTGATATCATTATCCTCAACAACTGCACCGTTCGTTCTGCTTTCTCCAGAATGGTTAAAGAAGCGAAGCAAATGTGTCTGGTATGGAATGAGGGCAAGACGAAATATCCCGTGTCATTAAACGAAGAGCTGTCGCACATGCGACTAGGCTCCCACGTCGCTATTGACAGTCATAACTTCGAAGTCGTAGATAATTTCGTCTATCTTGGAACCAGCATTATCACTAACAATAATATCAGCCTCGAAACCCAACGTAGATTAATTCTTGCCAACAGGTGCTACTTAGGACTAGGTAGGCAATTGAGAAGTAAAGTCTTCTCTCGACGAACAAAAACCAAATTCTTACATCACTCACGCAGAGACATGAACGATGACAGTATCTGATGAGTCGAGGTTACGAGTTTTCGAGATAAAGGTGCTACGAAAGATTTATGGTCCTTTGCGCGTTGGTCACGGCAAATATCGCATTCGATTTAACGATGAGCTGTATCTAGGTCATGTCGTACGAATGACCGAAAACACTGCAGCTCTGAAAGCATTACCCGTCTTGTAGGGAAGGTATTAAAATAATTTAATGCAAGGAACAGACATGAAACAATACCATCATACACGATTGATGACACTTAAACGTTAATTGCTTTTTTATATTTCGGGACTTGTCAATCCTGGTGTGGCGATCTGGCGACTCCCAAATACATCGTAAAATAGCCATTATTGATAATATACATACTGTATAGCACTATTTGTGTTGTTTACAGTAACTGAAAATATTGATCTCAGCCAAAAAATGGAATTACATATATAAATCACGAACATTATCGCTCGATTAGTTTTACAACTTTCGAAGTGGTTTAACTCAGCAACAATGCGTTGATAAACTTAATAGAATGTTTGGGAATAAAACTCTTACAAGAACCAGTGTTTACCGTTGATATGGTGAATTCTAAAATTAGTTGTTGTTGCGGAAACTATAGGCGTTAGTGGAACCAGCATAAATTCGCATGAACATTTGACTGTAAAAAAATGTTTTCACCTCCCACACAATTTGTCCATCATTCAAAAAAGTTCGTTGCGATTGGTTAAAATAATTGTTAAAAATTTACGATAGTGATCTTTCGAAACACTTCAATGACATCGTAACATGTGAAGAATCGTGGACTTACGAGCACATGCCCGAAAGAAGAAGTCAGCAGAGGGTGTTTCAAGATAAGCTAGGTAAATCAAACAAAACATGTCGCAACTATTCCACTAGAACAACGCAGAACAGGAAGTGTGGTACACAACCATTTGTTTGCCAATTACCTTTCAAGCAAACTTATCGCCGAAAACGGATCACACTTTACCACGACAATGCGAGCTCTCACATAACGACTAGAGATGAGCGAAATGGTGATTTTTCGATATCTGTGATTTCAGTGATTACTATTTTTAAATCACTGTGATTTTATATTGCTATTGCGATCGCAACTAAGTCGACGTTAAAACGTCGTTGTTGTTGTTGTAGCGGCAGATTCTGCCAATTTGACACTGTTTGGCCGAATAAAAGTCCTGATCTGTTCCACTTACGTAGACCCGACTGTCGTGGGAACGACGAAAACATTTTGTCGTTATTGGCGGCAAATTCTCTTTTGGCTCCTGTAACTCGAGTCAAGTTTTTCCGCCTTTCTTTTCACTACATTTTCGCAAATGTTGGAGCGATTCGGCTACCTGACACTTAGACCGTATAGCATAGTTCATTTGTATGTTGGTATGAAGGTTTCACACATTTCTTAGAAGGAATTACCACTAGTGTGGTTGATAATGTGTTTGTTTAGAATACCCGCTTTTAATATTTTCAAGACCTAATATCTTTTGGGAAAATATTAAAACCCCGTAATTTTTTTATTCCATAATTTTTTTTGAAATGAATTAGTTACAATTCTTGTTTTCATCACAAAAAGCTTTCATATTTGGTTTTAACAATAAGTAAAATTAAAAATTTAATTAAAACGAATTAAAATATTCCATAATTCCATTTTGCTTACATTTCATCTACCACTTCAAACATCTGCCATACTTCACTTCTTTTCCTTGATACATTTCCTGCCATTATTAAAAATTATAAGTTACGAGCATATACGATATATATTTATGTACAATACCCTGAAGAAAGTTGTTACTTTTCTGCTGTTTGCTATTGTGATCGTAATTCACAGGTTCGAACTGTGATCACAGTTTCGAACTGCGATCGCAATTCACAGGTTCGAACTGCGATCACAGTTTCGAACTGCGATCGCAATCGCAGTTCATAGAAGCGAACTGCTATTTATAAAATGTGATCGCAGTTGCGGTTTGCGATTTTTCAATCACAGTGAAAAAATCACCGGTAGTGAAATACCGCTCATCACCAATAACGACTGAAACAATTAGAATTTAAGCACTCACTACATCGCTTTGATGAATCACCCACCGTATAGCCCTGACTTGGCACCAGAAATGGCTATTTTTATTTCGGCACCTAAAATATAAACTAAGAATTAAAAATTTTCGACACATAAAAAGGCTGTTGATGCGTTTAGAAGGCATGTTTGGGGATCAGAGGGGCAAAAGTACTTCTACAGTTGGTTCAAACAAATGCAAACTATGTTTACACATAGATCTTAATTGAGAATATTTTGAAAAACAATAAAGCGATTTTCGATGAGTGGTGTTTTGTTTCGCACAGGCATAACCGCTATAAGTTCAACATGTTATGTCAGTTTAATAATTATATGTAGTGCACCGATGGTAATTATATCGCGTGTTTATTGTCAAAATTTGACGCTTTGTCCGTGGCAAAAGCTAAGGTGTCACCACGGATTGCTTTGTATACTTTCCGTTACTTCAACACTTATTTCTTTACCAAGTTTAACAAATAACACAATGACAATATTAAGGAAATTAGCTGAATTAGAAATAAGGATGCTTGAGGGAGCTGGTATATAGGGTTGCATTTTATCCACATTTTAGAATTGTGGTATGTAGACTTTTCTGTGCTTTGAAAAAAGACTCTTAATAATACGAAAAAATTAAATAATAATAGTAACTAAAATAACTTCTTTTTTTCTCTTAAATAGAGTTCATTTGGTATATATTTTTCTATTGGGAATAGATAGCTCAAAAGGGGTGTGTATATTTTAATGGGCGACTGTATATAATGTACCGATGATAAGTATAACGTGTATTTACTGTCCAATTAATGTTAATAACAATTGTAGTATATTTTTTTCGTTTTTCGTAACAAACAATCAATATGTGAACCGTTATACAGACACGTACACATAGAGCCCACACCGTGTTCAGCTAATCGCTTAAGATACTTCACTATTTATCGAGTTAGTTTTGTTCTATTCATATACATAGAATATAAGTACATATATACATATGTGTGTATGTCGCCCATGCAAGCACTACGAATGATAGCCAGTGTATTGTATATCACGGGAAAACCATCAATAGGTTTATATAGTTATGCTTACTGGGGTAAGTATCAGTCCAAGCAATTAGGCAAAAAATAGGAAAAAATCAATAGACAACAACTGTTGCATGTACATACAGTATAATGTCCATGCAATGCGCATGGGTTATATATGTACATATATTTAATATATTGAATGTAATTGTGATATATGTCACAAAACAGAATTCTATTCAGAAACACTAAAATAATTTTGTCAAACCATATTAAACAAAATACAGTTTTATGGCTCACTTTTCCCAGTAGAGTTGGGCACGGCTGAATAAAGCTTATGTACATATGTATATGTATAGTATAGTAAACAGTGAAAACTTTTCATTTTGTTCATTTTGGCCTTAATTTATTGTGTGTGCTTGTTTTCTTTTTCATCTATATTTTAAAAGGCTTTCTAATTGCATTTTCTGCGTTTATTAATAAATAACGCATATATAGACTGATAAATATGAAGTTGCTGGGAAATTTGCGAAAAATTTTATAGGAAATCATATACATATACTTATGTATATTACGTTGTAGTGATTCAAATACATAAGAAATGCATAAAATTAAAAAAAAATGCATAAAAGGATTCTATAATACCCATATACTAATAAAAATGGAATCAACCTCTTTAAAAGGTGTGCTATTTGTTATCTAGTATATCTTTTGCTTTTTTTAATCACTCAATTTTATTTGTGAAGACTTCCATATTTTCTTATGCATTTGTTTTTCAACTTACTCATTCAATTATACTCATTCGCTTATTTCTACATATTACCTTTATAGACTCGAAACGTCAATAATTTCTTATTTATTTTAAAAGTTCCATTACTTCTCAAATTCGGTCAATATTTGGAGCAGTTTTCACTCAAACTTCATCGCACTTAATATTTAATATAGTTTGTGAAAGCTGCAGTAATTTGAAAATCCGAATAATCACATATTTGATTGGTAAGTTGGAACCTATGTAAATGTATTTAAGATATAAGGCAATGTAAGGAGATACTTATATATGCTTAATAACTTTTCTGGATTAATAACTGTTTCTTACGTTTATTTAGTTAACAATTGTAATATTAATTTTACAAACTTTTATATTTGCCACTTGTTTTAAATAAGTTAATAAAATTTTGTCCAGATAAGAATTTTCACCTTCTTTAGAATAAATTATCTTAAATCACTGAATTAGATTTTTCAATACGGTATAAGTGCGTATTAAGAGCGACCACGTCGATGGTTTGTAGGAGTTCTCGTACTCTACTTAGTTACGCTTGTTGATTGTTCTTCCGTTAGGAGAGCCAGCGAATCAAACACTAAAATGTTCGATTTGATATACTCCTGTGTCGGTTGGTTACCAATTACTATTCTTCGCCTTTTAGCCGACTCACAAAACTCCGAAGCCTAAAATGTTGATTTCGTTTAAAACGTGCTAAAACGTATGGGCCAAGAGAGCACTTAATGTGGGAAAAGGGAATTCCGAAAAACACATTGCTCCCGGACAGGCGCACTTCATAGAAAGACAAGAGATATAATGCGAGGAAGTATGAGAAAATGTGAAAGGTTTACGCGCATGCCCTTATTTAAATATTCAGCTTCTATCCGACTAATTATTCTTCACCATACACATCTCATATGTAGGTATATGTATGCAACAATGTATAAAAGTGTGTATATTTGTATATATGTATATATATGTTCAGTATATGCATATATATATATATACTTATGTACAAATATGCAAACACT
This sequence comes from Bactrocera dorsalis, assembly GCF_023373825.1. Classification (NCBI taxonomy): domain Eukaryota; kingdom Metazoa; phylum Arthropoda; class Insecta; order Diptera; family Tephritidae; genus Bactrocera; species Bactrocera dorsalis. The sequence goes on from NC_064308.1 coordinate 27,869,892, forward strand.
TATATGGATTTATGCTTTTATATGCATATATTAACACACTCGCAAAATAGGCAGGCGAGGTGACTATCCCATTGTTTAGTAAAGATGTAGGCAAAAACTAGAGGCAACTGCACTCACTGTTCGTTTACACAAAAAATATGTCTTAAAAATAGCTTGTTCAAACCTGAGATGGTTCCAATACGCTTGGCACCATACCTTGTCGAAATTCAGGAACACATTAATCACACATCGTTTACAGGTTAGTTAAGGCAGTATGAAGAATCACACAAATGAATTATCCTCTCTACCAACATTGTAACATATACATACATACAATATGTAGGTTCTTAGACAGTTGCAAACTCTCGCTGGGTATTGAGTATTTGAGTTGCTTCGGTGGTTCCCTTCTAGAAGTTAACATGGCTGCTTCTTTGTTATATTGGTTTAGCAACACTGTTTTATGTGCTGCTGCAATTTTTACATAATATTTACGAGTTTACGCCTGAGTACTGCTGTATTCGAGTTTACGGCTAGATTATATCCTATATCAGCGCCAAGGCCCTTAGGCAATTAGTCTTAACATTAAGTTTTGGAATTGTAGGATGACTTTCTTATAATTTGCGTTAGCACATCATCAGAATTGTGCAACATAGCTTCATACCGGTTTTTTGATGGTTAGCACTGATTTGTTACCAATTGACCAATTAATATCCTTAAGTCGCATGTCTAAATCTTTCCGTTTGTTTTTACAAGAACTTTCCAGCTTAGCTACAGTCAAATGTCATTTACAAGTATTTAGCGGAGTTGAAGGACGGTGTTCGTACACCGTTTATGAAAATCTTATTGCATGTGAAAACAAAGTGTATAGACTTAGCTTCGTAGAGTTTTATTTGCCACTGCTTTTTGGAGATTAGTAGTTGATTCGTACTCACTACTAAGTACACTAAACAACAAGGTAGTAACTAGAAATGTGGCTGTTTTGTAATTCAACTTCCAGGTCGTGCGTGAATAGAATATAAAGAGGGTCCAACACACTCTTTTGTGGAACTCCTCCTTATATTTCCTTAAGAATAGAATATTCATCTCCTTGTTTAACGCTAAAGTGGCGATGTGATTAATATGATTTTACGATATCATGATGCTAATTCGGTAAAATCAGTTTCAATTTCGAAAGCAGACATCTATGGCGAACTCTATCGAACGTCTTTGTAACATCCAAAAACACGATAGAACATAATTTCTTCAAAAGGTTTTGTAATAACTACGTGTAATTTGTGGATTTGATTAATTGCACAATGGATAGCTCAAAACCTAAATTGGTGTGTTGGAATTATAGTTTTTCGTTTTGATATTATTGCGACGTTTTATTATATTTTTTTTTTAATTTTTGACAATTTCAGTAGAAGCAATATGGGCCTGTAAGTGGATACATCATAACCTTTTCAATCATGATAACTTAAGCAATTTTCCAATAAGTTGGAAAGTATTTAAGATGAAAAGGCGCGTTAATTATGTTAGTAATTTTCACAATACTTGTTGCAGGAAGCTGATTTGGAACCGGTAGTAACCAGGTTGTAACCGGGGAGTTTTTGTTTTTCAGGGTTTTGATTTTCACACTCAGCTCATTGCATGTGAAACTTCTGATTTCTTCGCTTTCTTGACTGGCAACAGTAGGATAATCAAATATGTTTTATATGGGGGAATAGGTTGGCTAAATAATCAGAAATTACTCCCACGTTCTTAAATTGTCTCTAGCACTAAGTTTTAGTAGCTTGTAATCATTTACAGCTTTTCCAAAGGGAGTACTCGGCTCTTCTTCAATTGGTTAAGAGCCAAACATATTTTGAAAAAGTTTCTTTATATCCCAGATACTCTAAATTTTATAGCCGTTATGGTATGAGATGGCTGTGAAAATTTAACGATGGGCCTGGCTACGCCCACTTTAGGGTGAAATAGCATATTTCAGGACCCGACCGACCGATTTCGACTAAATTTAGTATGTGACATTCTTCTCATGTTCCTATGTCGCAGTGCGAAAATGGGTGTAATCGGCCCACTTCCCATATAACACAGTTTTAAATTCCATTTGATTCTTTTACTATCCAGTGTATCAACAAGTAATTAATATAACGGGATAAAAATTTTCCCAATAATTCCTTTAAAGTATGCCACATTAAACTCCAAAATCCAACTAAAACTGTTGAAACCCATAGGTACCGAATATGCGGGCCCAGTGCCTATAGTTGTCTTTTGACCGAAAGTATCGGTCAATATGTAACAACTTGGTTAATTCTTTGAGTGGCAAGGACTTCAGAAATTTTCTACCCCTTGAGCGACAAGAAAAAAATTATTTTTTTCGTTGCAATCAAATTTATTTAATTTAGTATAAAAATTAAAAAACAAAACGAACATTTTTTGAAAAGGCATACATACAAAATATAAAAATTGACTATCCAAAAAGTAGAAAATAATATTCCAACCGGGTGGCTTCATATTTTTAACATCAAAATTACTGTCTTATAAAGCAGCTTGAAGAAATAAATTGGACAATGGTATTTCCTTGTCGGAATCAAATGCATTGAATGAGCAGAATCTTCGATATCGTCCTGAATTGATTCTAAGTCGGAGGGGATTTCAGCACAATTCAATCTTAATTCTTCAAATTCGTCAAAAATCCCTGATTTCCTCATAAATCAGGTGTTTTCGTCACTTGTCCATATTATCTGTTTACAAAATAAATACAATATTTTTCACTAAAAAGCTCGCGGTGGTTTAAAAATAGTACCTCTACAAAAATTACTCCTCATAAGTGTAGTACTTTCACATAATTTTTGAAATGAATAAGTGCTTATCCTAACAGTATTCTCCAAAGTAAAAAAATAAATTTTCACCAATTCAATGAGACTGCAGCGAATTGTGCAGCTTACAACAATTTACCGGCAGGGATCTGAGAGCCGAAATAGCAGAGTTAAGGCATTGACTCGACCAAGTACTAGATCTATGTAGATCTAGGATCCCGACAGGTATTCGCAACTCGCACAAAAGCTCCAACGAAATATGCTGGTACAGCGCGAAATTCGGCTGTTTGACCACCGCAACGATTTAAAAACAATGTGCTCAATAAAATCAATCAATATGCCAAGTATTTCAACCATCACCATAAATATGCCATTTTTGAATATTTTGTTTACTTTTTGGACATATCTCGTCAACTTCCTCTAGAAAGACCAACAAAATCTACAGTTATTCACCGGATCATTACGTTCGGACGACACGTATTTAGCAGACCAAGAACGTTATCACCTGAAAAGCTTGCTGCACCACGTGCTGAATTCGAACTTTTAGTGAAACTTGGCATATGCTGGCTATCTAGTAGCGACTGGGCGAGCCGGAGTGTGCAAAGCAGATGGCTCTTGTAGACCGTGTGATGACTACCTTGCCTTGAATGCTGTTACAGTACCGGGCAGCTATCCACTTCCGTTACTCCATGACTTTCCGCACATAATATCAGGCAAAACTATTTTTTCAAAATCAACTAACAGAAAAGTTTTCACCAAATCCATATAAAGGGTTTGTCCGGAAAGTTATAGGACTGAGTCGATTTAAGAAATTTTATTTAACCCATCGTTACAATTCTTTCACAATAAGCTCCTTCTGAGTCGATGCAGTGCTGCCAGGGCTATTTCCAAGCATTGAAGGCGTCATGGAAGACATTCTCCGGAATAGCCTTGAAAGCAGAGATGTATGCTGCTTGGATCCTCTCTGCCGGCGTGTGCCACTCAAAAGATTGCCTCTTTGTCTCGGGATCATACTTAAAGATCCATGTCTCGTCACCTATAATTACGTTTTTCAAAAATTGGGGGACACTTTCAAAGATGTTCAAATTTTCTTGGTACACTTCCGTACATAGTCGACGCTCTGAGTTCAAAACTTTGCGCACACGAGTACATTGTCGGTGTTGGTCGAAGTCGCAGATCTCCTTTCCAGCCCTTCAAAACGCCCTGGTGTCACCAAAGCGCACCACTTCTTGCTAAAGAAACATTTGGGTAAATCTGGGTATCAAACGTCTCCGTTGCAGATTTACCGAGTTTCACATAGAATTTAACCACGCACCTCTACTCTAACGAACGCTGCATTTTCGACTTTCACCACTCACAGAAATACATAGCGCGAAAATGTCTGTCCGGACTCTCCAGGTGCTCGGAGACAACTGACCAGCCGCTCGTCCGTTAGCTAGAAACGCCCTCAACCAAATACAGTCGGTGCGCGCACGCTGCAAAGTACAGTCTGGGCGGTAGAAAATCAGTGATATTGCTTTCCGGACAAGCCCTGTACACGAAGGAAATGTATGCAAAACGGACATCATAACCTCTTTTGGACTCTACGAGTGCACTCACATGACCCTTGGATTACGCAACGGGCGCAGACATTCTAAAGGGTCATCAATAAAGTCTTTAGTCTACCTGGATAACATCTGCATCTCTACCTCGACGGAGCACCGTAAAGATCTGCGAAAAGTATTTCAACATTTGCCGGAATACAATATGAGCATAAATATGTGTGTTTACAGTGAGTGAAAGTAGACGTGTTTCTTAGTGGTCTAGGATATCTGCAAAAATTAGTGGTCATTTAAAGTAATAGCACACTTGTTTTTGTATAGGACTTACCGGGAGACTGGAACTGCACTTTTAATCTGATTGGAGGCTAATCACAGAATTAGATAAGTACAAAAAATCTTTTCAATAGAATTTATTTGGCACTTACCTGCCCCTTTTTCAAATTTATATAAAACAAAATAAAAACTAAATAGGAATTTCCCCAGGTAACAGCGAATCAAAACGTGCACTCAATTCTTTTTTGCCGTTTTGATTTAGTCTGTCAGCTGTTTTTTGTTTTGTTTCTCCTTTTTCTCCTTTCTTCGTTTTGCTTTGGTTACGGCATTGCCAACCATTAAAATATATGTAAGGTTTGTTAGGGCAAAGACTGAACGTACCCACTGACAGGTGTTCCCAACTATTCTCTGGCAGAGCCATGGCCTCTGAGAACAGTTTGGGATGTACGCCAGAGAATCCTTTTCGGAGGAACTCCAAAATCTTGAGAACGCCTTCAAAAGGCAAACCGGAAGAACCCACCGCTGCTGGATCAGCCAAAATGCCGAAAAAGCAGGCAAAGGTGGCAAATCTGAGGAGCTTAACAATGGAGAAAATCCCAATATTTTCTGCAAACTGGGTAGAAAATTAGAAAGCTCGAAAGTATGATGTCCGGTCAGAGACATATAAATCAAGCTATGCGTGATCTTGTAAGCTGTATCACAAGCTTGTATAATAATGCAGAAAAGCAAGAGAAGCCGTCGAAAATAATTATGGTAGGGAAAGCGTCGCAGGTATCCCCTATTCAAAGTGAAAAAAATGCTCTAAAGAGACCACGCGAGATATTGGGATATTTGCCACCAACGAAGAAGCCCAAAAACATGAATCAAAAAGTGCAAGCAACACATAGTGAGGTCACGGAATACATGCACAAAGACAGTTTGGGTGACAAGCCCGCAGTCGAAAAATGGACAGACGTTGTCAGAAGGAAGAAACCGATCTAGAAGAGAATCAGATCGAAACCAGACGCTGTAATCTTAACAAAAAAGGAGGGAGCCTCGTATGCGGATATTCTGAAAAAAATAAAATGCGACAGAGGCCTTGAAGAACTGGGCTCAAACGTGAGGTATATTAGAAAAAGGAGACCTGGTAATCGAACTAAAAAATCAAGCAGAAAAGAGAGCCGACACGTTCGAAAGCACCCTAGAAGGATTTATTGGTGAGATGGCCGTAATACAGCCAAAAACTCATAATACCCCATTATGTGCAAAGACTTGGAAGAGATAACCACCCCTGAAGAAATCTGTGAGGCATTACAAAAGGAGTGTGGGATCCAAAACCTGGGGAAGCAAAATATAAAAAATTTGCGGAAAACTCGAAGTGGCACACAAATAGCTCTTACATGCCTACGAGCTGAGGATGCCAAAATTTTACTCAAGTGTGGCAAAGTAAAGATCGGGTGGTCTATATGCCGCCTCCGAGAATTTTCACCTATTACTCGTTGTTTTAGGTGCTTCCAACTAGGACATATAGCGCACAAATGTTGCAGCCCCATTGATAGGTCTTCCCTTTGTATACGTCGCGGAACCCCAGGTCACGTGGCAAAGACATGCACAAATTCCCCATGTTGTATGCTATGCAAAGGAGAGCACTCCGTTTTAAGTACGATCTGTCCTAAATACGCAGATATGTTGAAGACAACGAAAAAATGAAGATATTGCAACTAAATCTGAACCATTGCGCTGCAGCACAAGACCTTATAAAACAGACGGTGCTGGATGAAAACATAGATGGCGCCCTATTAAGCGAACAATACTCTCAACGTTCGGAAAGCACTTGGAGTAAAGATATAAGTGGCAAGGCGGCAATATGGGTCTGCAAAGGTCAAGCCTTCACATCACGTTCCAACGAATCCCATAATGGCTTTACATGGGCGAATATAGAAGGAATTTATTTTTTAAGCTGTTATGCTCGTCCTAGCGCAACAATTAGCGAGTTTGAAGATTTTCTCCTGGAGTTATCTCTAGAAATCAGAAGCAAATCGCCAATAATAATAGCGGGAGATTTTAACGCATGGTCTACTGCTTGGGGTAGCAGAATTACTAATCATCGTGGTCGCCTCATTCTAGAATTTTTGAGTCAAACAAACCTTACAATTTTAAACAGTGGCACACAAAATACCTTTCAAAAGGGAAATAAAGGTTCAATAATAGACTTAATGTTTGCTAACGACGCTAACGACTAAGTTGAAGGTGTCAGATATGTATACAAATAGTGACCATATGGCGATAATCGCTGAAGTTTCGTTCTCTCAGGAAACGGAACGCTGTCCGAGAAATACCTCTCGAAAACGAAGTTGGCGTCAAAAGGAATTTGAAACCGACGTTTTCCAGAGCGTCTGGAGTACGGCAAATGCATCAGGCGAAAACGCAGCCCACTTAGTATCCGCTGTGCGCAGGACGAGATACTATAACAATCGCAAGCCGGTATACTGGTGGAACGACGAAATTGCCACGCTGAGGAAGCTCTGTCACTCAGCTAGACGCCGCCTACAGCGTAACCTGGGAAGTGATAACGAATTCAGCCTCAGAGAAGCATTTAAATGCCAAAAAAAGCTCCTGAAGTCAGCCATTATCCGTAGTAAGAGATCCTGTTTCGAAAAGCTATGTGAAGAAGCAAACATAGACCCCTGGGGATCGGCATACAAAATTTGTATGTCGAAATTCAAAAATAAGTCGCAGCAACCTAACAACGCATTGTTTATGAAAAATGTTGTCGAAGCGTTATTCCCGACACATGCCTCCATTTCTTATATTAAGCGAAACGAAGCTACGGAGCCACCCCTATTAGTCACAGAAGACGAACTACTGGCTATTGCGAAAAATATTAAAAACTCCAAAGCGCCAGGAATAGATGGTATACCAAATAGAGCCCTTAAAGAAGCCATAAATCTTAGACCCAGTTTATTTGTAAACATGTACAATGCGAAGAGATGTTCCCCGATCCGTGGAAGATACAGCGTCTGGTTCTACTGCCAAAGCCAAAAAAGCCACCAGAAGAACCTTCATCTTATCGACCTCTTTGCATGCTCGACACAATTGGAAAAGTGTACGAAAGCATTGTAAGAAAGCGCTTGGAGTTAGCAATCCAAAAAGCCGGCGGATTATCAGAGAGACAATACGGCTTTATTGAAAAGAGGTCCACTATTGATGCACTAAGGGAAGTAGTTGATACTGCGAAATGGGCAATAAGTGGAAAAAGATGGAAAGGTGGCACAAAAAAATACTGCGCGCTAATAACCCTGGATGTGAAGAATGCGTTCAACTCCACAAAATGGGCAAATATAATAACAGCTCTGCACGATATACACGCTCCTCATTATCTGATAAATATTATAATGAGTTACTTTCAAAATAGGAGATTGCTATTCGAGACGGACGAGGGCATTCAGAGCTACACTATCTCCAGTGGAGTACCGCAAGGCTCGGTTTTAGGCCCGCTGCTATGGAACCTGATGTACGACGGGGTGTTAAGAATACCGCAACCAAAAAATGTGAAAACAGTCGCATATGCGGATGACCTCATAGTGGTAGCTGTAGCAAAACATCTGGATGATCTCCGGGTCAAATGCAATGATAGCATAAATGGCTTGCGCCGATGGTTTACTACTATGAGTCTAGAGCTGGCTGAGTAGAAAACAGAAGTCTTGCTCATAAGCTCTAGGAAAATTGAAGAGAACATATCGTTAACCATAGGAGAATGTGAGATTACTTCACAGCCGCAGCTGAAGTATCTTGGGGTAATAGTGGACTCAAGGCTCAGGTTCAAGGAACACTTGGAGAATGCGACACGTAAAGCGAATAAAATATATAATGCGTTATCTAGAATGATGGCTAATAAAGGCTGTGTGCGTTCCAGCCGACGATGTTTAATAGCTAAGGCAATAAGTTCAGTGATCCTGTATGCGGCTCCAATATGGATACAGGCGCTAAAAACAAAATCATATGGTAGACAAATTAACACAGTGCATAGGCTTTCAGCAATACGAGTCATAAGTGCTTTCCGAACTATTTCAAGTGACGCCGCCGAGGTATTAGCCAGTATGGCACCGATTGACATCCAGGGAGACGAATTCGCGCGAATATATAATTTATCAGAGACGTCTACCACAGCAAAAAGAGAAGAGAGAAATAAAAGCATTGCAATGTGGCAGCAACGGTGGCAAACTTCATGCAAAGGACGGTGGACCTACCGACTGATTTCGGACATACACTCGTGGATAGGTAGACAACATGGGGATCTGGATTTCCATCTTACCCAAATACTCAGTGGGCATGGTTGCTGCAGAAGCTATCTTTTCAAATATAGGCATGACTTTAGTCCATACTGTCCGACGTGTTCAGAGTGTAGAAAAGACACTGAACACGTGTTCTTTTATTGCCCTCGGTTTTCAAGCATAAGGGAAAAGCTGAAAACCACTCTTGGAGGTAGTATCACGGTGGAAAATTTGACAGCACTTATGTGCGAGTCCTCTGTAAAGTGGAAAGCTGTCAGTGAAGCGGCAAATCAAATTATGACAAAATTGAGACAATTAGAACAGATTCGGCGTCAGTCAGTCCGTGCAATAGAGGAGACTTAAACGTCTTCTTCTCTCCCATGAAGTAATACTTTGTCCAGTGGTCCCGTGGGAGAGACATAAGGTGGGAGTAGGTTAGGTTTAGCGGATTAAAGTCCCGCACTCCGGCTTTCGATGCTTCCTCCTACTATAAAAAAAAAAAAAGAAATATGAGCATAAACATCGCGAAGTCGGTACTCAGAATACTCGACTTTCTTGTATAATGTCAGCCATGACCAAATTGTGTCAAGACTATCACAGATCTTAAACTGCCAACTTCTGCGAAAGATATGAAACTGTTTTTCGCCATGGTAAATTTCTACAGATTTTTGTGAAGAGTCCTCCTCAACATTAAGCACCATTATTTAACATGACTTTATGCTAAAGGACGAGAAAGCCACGTCTACACAGACCATAAACCTCTCACATTCTTACAATATTTTTGAGATTATGCTGCTCCTTCCGACCAGATATTGGAGCATTACCGGCCGAATTAGTTTCTGGAACGACACTACGCTTCCCATCCAATCCATCATTGTCTTTCCTGTACCAGATTTGCTGTTTGAACTCCAAGCGGTCCTGGTCCTTTTCCACCTGGTCTTTCTAACGAGGTGGAGGTCTTCTTCTTTCTTTCCCTTTGTCGAATATTCTTAGAGCTGAACTGTTTTCGTCCATTTGGATGACACGTGCTAGCCAGCTAGCCGCTATCTTTTAATTCAGTGAACTGAATATATACCGTCGTATTTGCTTCCCTTCCTTAATCAATCTGGAGAAAGCAGATCTAACGGCGCGGTTGTTCAGGTCAATGATTTTAATATCATACCTATCTATTTAGTCCTGCAGCTCGATTAACTATCTCCTAGAGTAGATTGAAGAAGTTGCACAAAAGGAAGCCGCCTTTTTTTATATTACGCAAATGTAATGTTTTTCATGAAGAACCCACCAAAAGTAAGTAATACAAAAATCGTTCGAAGTTTGATTTCGTATTTTAACGTATTTATTTCATTTACTTTTCATCCATGGTTCGAAGCTGATTTAATCGAGCTATGTTTTTATTTGTTCTTCTTTTTTACTGGCGTAGATACATCTTCCGCAGTTATGGCAAAGTTAGCAACGGCGTGCCAGTCGTTTCTTCTTTTCGCAATGTGATTCCAATTCCAAGCGACGACAGGTCCTTCTCCACCTGGTTTTCCAACGGAGTAGAAGTCTTTCTCTTTGTGTCGAATACTTTCAGAGATGGAAGTGTTTTCGTCCATTCGGACAACATGACCTAGCCAGCGTGGCCGCTGTCTTTTAATTCGCTAAACTATGTCAATATCGTCGTATATCTCATACAGCTCATCGCTCCATCGCATGCGATATTCGCCGTGACCAACGCATAAAGGACCATAAATCTTTCGTAGAACCTTTCTCTCGAAAAATCGTAATGTTGACTCATCAGACGTTGTCATCGTCCATGCACCTTATACCAGAATGGGAATAATGAGTGACATATAGAGTTTAGCCTATGTTCGTCGAGAGAAGACTTTACTTCTCAATTGCCTGCACAGTCCGAAGAAGCACCTGTTGGCAAGTGTTATTCTGCGTTGGATTGCGAGGCTGAAGTTGTTGTTTTTGTCAATATTGATTCCAAGATATACGAAAGTATCTACGACTTTGATGTTATGACTGTCAATAGAGATGGGAGCATAGTCGCATGTGCGACAATTCTTTGTTTACGGGGGATATTTTGTCTTACCCTATTTCACTACCAGACCCATTTGCTTCGCTTATTAAACCATTCTGGAGAAAGCAGAACGAACGGTGCAGTTGTTGAGGATAATGATATCAATATCATTGGCGTACGCCAGCAGCTGTACACTCTTAGAGAAGATGGTACCTTCTCTGTTAAGTTCTGCTGCTCCAATTATTTTCTCATGCAGAAGGTTGAAGAAGTCGTATCGAACGGCTTGGAGATGATGCATTCTCCTTATCACTTCTCCGCCGGCGTGTTTGAATTGACCGGCAATCCATCTGCCACCGCCGATTTGTTATTTTTCAGACGAGTTATTGCTATTCGAACTTCTTCATGGTTAGGTAATGGAACGTCTGCTCCATCGTCATCTATTGGGGAATCGGGTTCGCCTTCTCCTGGCGTTATACTTTCACTGCCATTCATGCTGGGGAAGTTTCCCCTCCATAATTATAATATGCTCTGGGGTTCAGTCACTAGATCACCTTTACGGGTTCTACAAGAGTCTTGAAACCTTCTGTTAGTCGCATCTTTTCCTCGAATTTTCCAGCATTACCCCTGTCGATCAGCTTTTCAAGCTCTTCATACTTTTGCATTTCGGCTTCTATCTTTTTCTGTCTGCAAGTCCGTCGCGCTTTCCTATTTATATCTCGTTATCTATCCCATCCCGCACATGTTGTGGTCGATTTTGACGTCGAGATAGGCAGTCTGTTTTTATCCTTTCATGGTACGAGCTATTCTTTTGCCTTTTTCGAAAAGCAATGGTTTCGTTTGCAAAATGCAAAAAAAAAAAATGCAGTCCCACATTTCCCTTATACGGAATTTCTGACGAGTACTCTCAGAAAGCAGGAGTTTAATTCCAGTATAATATCGTTCGTAATTGTATTTACATGCTGAAAATAAGTTGCTTTCGCAATGTCTGTCTGGCTATTTGTCTTCATGTTTATATGAGTTTGTCAGCATATTTTCCAAAATTTCTTCGTAATTAAATGCAAAACCATAAAGTTACCTTAGGACAATTTTGACTATGAACACTAAACGTTTTAAAGCATTACTTTCCGGAACAGTTCTTTTTTGATAAATTTTGTATCTTTTATGAATTTTACATTTGGGAACCAACAAATAGTAAAAATTTCCATGCACAATATCCTTCCACATCCAATGCTTTAACAAAATGCTTTATGCTTATTTGATTGATGACGTATACAATTTGGCGGCATTCTGAGCACATGCGAATATTTTTTTAAAACGCACAAACGTAAGTTGACTAAACCTGGACACTTGGTAGACTGTAGGTTGAGGTATCTCCATGATTGATTTTTATTTGATCTTTAAGTCTTCGATATAATTTTTCGCATATTTTCGGTAATGAGCCCGAGAGTGGGTATCATATGAAGGTTGTATGCCGAAATAACTCTTGTCATGACGGGAAAAATAAATATTATTACTAACTAAATACTAAGCGTTTTATTGATAAATATATGTATAAGAAATGCAAACCAAAAAGCAAATTCAAGACTTTCAATAAGGAATTCGTAATCTGGACGCTTGAAACCATCGAAATTTGATAAGAGATTCAGGGCAACAAAAACAGTGTTTGCTGAGCTGTATTGTGTATATTTGGCATATTAATACGGCACTCTTCATCGGTAGGCTCTTGTTTTTCTTCATCCTTCTTATTCGCAGTTTTTCCTTCAGGTAATACGGTATTTTCCGTAAAGAATCAATTTATATGATGATTATGTCACTGTGTACATCTTTGGTCTAAAAATTGTCAAAATAGGAACATAACTGTTCAAGACCCCATATACCGAGTATGTGAACCTAAGTGTAGGAAAATGTTTTAAGCTTTGATGCGTACAAATTAATTTACAGCACTTGAAAAGTGCTGGAATTGAAACGGATAATTTTGGCGTTGAGTGGACTGGAGAGTGTCCGCGAAACCATCTATGCCGGATAATTCCTGAATACTCTTCAACATTCGCGAAAAAATGCCATAATAAAATCAGCACTGCGCAAGAGCACCTGGAGAGTCAAGACAAACATATTCGCGACACCTGTTTCTGTGAGTGGTGCAGTCGAAAATGCGGCGTTCATTAGAGCCGAGGTACGCGATTAAATTCTGTGTGAAACTCGGTAAATCTGCGACAGAGACGTTTTATATGATCAAGCAGGCTTACCCAGATGAGTATGATTCCCGAGACAAAGGGGCAATCTTTCGAGTGGCACACGCCGGCGTCGTCTCGCCCAAAAAAGGAAAGAATGAGCAAATCCAAAGTGAAAACGATGCTTATTGCCTTTTTTGACATCAAAGGCATCGTCCACCATGAATTTGTTCCTCCTGGACAAACGGTAAACGCCAAGTTTTACGTGGAAGCTCTCAAGAGAATCAGAAGAATAGAAGTTGCACCACCGCAACGCCCCGGATCACACTGCCTTTCTTGTGAACAGCTACCTAACAGTCGTTGCATCGACGCAGGAAGATCCTATTTTGAAAGTTTTTAAAGAATTGTAACGATTGGTTCAATACATTTTTTTTAAATCGACTCAGTCCTATTATTTTCCGGACAAACACTGTAAATAATTTTTTGCCATTTAAAGTGGCTTCCCATAATGATGCAAAGGAAAAAGGAGTCAGTGGTTCCTAGATTGGAAAAGATATACAAGGCCAGGGTTCAACCTATCCTATATACGGAAAAGCTGAAAAATAGTCGAAGTGTTGTTCCTACCAAAACCGGTTAGAAAAACACACGATAATGCAAAAGATTTAAGACCTATAAGCTTCACCTGCTTATGCTGTAGGTTCTAGATATACTAGTATACTTGTACAGAGAATTAATAATCGTGCTTAAGATATCCTCTAGGATTGAAACCTTAATTGATTCTCTGACACATGGCGACATAGACAACATGGTGTGTAGATGGACACGATTGATGCTTATAAACAAAAGGTTATAGCATTAAACGACACGAACAAGATATGTAAGCAGAGGCACTCCCGCTAAATGGCGGAGGAGTGAAAGCAATAGCATACCCTAACCAAATAGTGTTGATGCTATGAGGAATGTTTCCTTCCACAATCAGTGAGAAGTGCCCTCTCGAAGGTTACACCTATGGGCCGTGAATAACGGACTAGGTATTAACCCCAGTAAAACAGAACTGATGCTTTTCTCGACTAAAAAAAGAAGTACAAAATTCCTCTGCCCTTACAGCAAAAAGCTTAGACGTTAAAATCGATACCAAACTAAATAGGAAGGGGGCCTTAAACCAAATATAGTCATGTGGATGTATTCGGCCGTTATTATACCAATTCTAAATTTTGGAGCACTAGTTTGGTGGCTAGCATTAAGCAAGTAATGCAATATCAGGAAACTAAATATAAAGCAGCCCGTGCAGGAGTTACCGGTGTTGTCAAGTGCTCTCCGACGGATGCGTTCAATATACTCTTACATCAGCTGCACATAGATGTGTATACTCCGAAAGTGGCAGCAAGTTCTGTTATTAGAAGTATGGAATTACGAGGTTGAAGCCGGAGAGAATTCCTTTTAGACGCGAATGGAGAAGAGGTGCAGTAGGGGAAGGGATACTACCTCTATTTACACCAATGGGTACTGCGGTGTGCGCTCGGGAGTATAACCCAATGATCTCGAAACCTCTATTTCTATTCGCTTACCAAACTCAGCCAACCTCTTCCATGCGGAAGTACTAGGTATAAACATTACCGTCTTCATCATAAGGGCACACGGGGCCCGTGCCCAGGGCCTCCATTCTCAAGGGGCCCCGAAGAACCGACAATTTCTCTCACACATATTTGTCGGGCATATTACACTTTTTTCACAAATCAGTAATCTTATCAGAGGGTATATTTCGGAACGCATCCTACCTAATTTACTAAGTACACCATCTAGCGATCACTCACGCAATCACTCCGATTCTAAAATCAAGCTGCACCGTGTAAACAAGGCCTAACATAAATGTCGACATTGTCTATGGTTGGAGGAATGATAATACATCATTCGGGGGTCCTCCCAACTATCAGTCTGATAGGAGTGAGTGAGTGGCGTTATTTTGTTTCGTTAGATACTGAGATCAATAAACACTAGATTATTAGGTTTGATATTTAAAATTGAGTTAAATAGACAGAAGTTTTGATTTGTTCGTTTAAACGTTATTTCATTATGTCGAAAAGAACATATTTAAGTGGTTCACAAAAAAGAAAAAAAGTTACAGCTCAAAAAGAAATAACGGAAAAACTTCCAAAGCTCACTTCTTGTTTTACGGTTGAAGAAACGGTTGAAGAAATAAATCATTCATTCTCATCACCGCAAGACAAAAGTACCTCTGAATGTCACCAGGAAAAAGAGGCTACATATGACGAAAATGACAAACATGCATTAGATGCTGAACTATCGACTTCAAGCCACTGTGAATTAATAACTGCAAGCTTAGAGAATGTATCTGCGTCTCCTGATCCTGTTTTCCAGATTCAAAGGGTAAAACGAAAACTAAATACTTAACTAAAAAGATTTTTCGTCGTAAATTGACGAATGGTGAGTCTTTACAAAGAAAATGGCTCCTTTATTCACCAGCAAAGAAATCTGTATACTGCTAATGCTGCCGTCTATTTACGTATAATACCACCACTGGTAATGGGCATAATTTAAGTTCTCCTAATGGATATAAAGATTGGAAGCATATAAATAACTTATTGATAGAGTATGAGAACAGTTTACAGCACAGGGAATTTATGACGAATTATGTTACAAGAATGAAAACTACTGGACGAATTGATACTGAGTTGCTGTCCCAATCTTCTTTACTGGCGTAGACATCGCTTACGCGATTACAGCCGAGTCAACAACAGCGCGCCAGTCGTTTATTTTCTTCGCTACGTGACGCCAATTGGATATTCCAAGCGAGGCCAGGTCCTTCTCCACTTAGTCCTTCCAACGGAGTGGAGGTCTTCCTCTTCCTCTGCTTCCCGCGGCGGGTACTGCGTCGAATACTTTCAGAGCTGGAGTGTTTTCGTCCATCCGGACAACATGACCTAGCCAGCGTAGCCGCTGTCTTTTAATTCGCTGAACTATGTCAATGTCGTCGTATATCTGGTACAGCTCATCGTTCCATCGAATGCGATATTCGTCGCGGCCAACGCGCAAAGGACCATAAATCTTTCGCATAACTTTTCTCTCGAAAACTAGCAACGTCGACTCATCGGTTGTTGTCAACGTCCAAGCCTCTGCACCATATAGCAGGACGGGAATTAGAAGCGACTTATAAAGTTTGGCTTTTGTTCGTCGAGAGAGGATTTTACTTTTCAATTGCCTACTCAGTCCGAAGTAGCACCTGATGGCAAGAGTGATCCTGCGTTATATTTACAGGCTGACATTGTTGGTGGTGTTAATGCTGGTTCCTAAATATACGAAATTATCTACAACCTCAAAGTTATGACTGTCAACAGTGACGTGAGAGCCAAGTCGCGAGTGCGATGACTGTTTGTTTGATGACAGGAGATATTTCGTCTTGCCCTCGTTCACTGCCAGACCCATTTGCGTTGCTTCCTTGTTCAATATCAATATCATCGGCATACGCCAGCAGCTGTACACTCTTATAGAAAATTGTACCTGGTCGATTAAGTTCTGCAGCTCGAATAATTTTCTCCAGCAGCAGATTGAAGAGTTCGCACGATAGGGAGTCGCCTTGTCTGAAACCTCGTTTGGTATCGAACGGCTCTGAGAGGTCCTTCCCGATCCTGACGGAACTTTTCGTGTTGCTCAACGTCAGTTTACACAGCCGTATTAGTTTTGCGGGGATACCAAATTCAGACATCGCTGCATAAAGGCAGCTCCTTTTCGTGCTGTCAAAAAGATTTTTAAAACCGTCGAAGAGGTAGTGCATGTCAATTCTTTTTTCACGGGTCTATTCCAAGGTTTGACACATGGTGAATATATGGTCAATTGTTGATTTGCCAGATGTAAAACCTCACTGATAAGGTCCAATCAGTTTGTTGACGATAGGCTTTAATCTTTCACACAATACGCTCGATAGAACCTTATATGCGACGTTGAGGAGTCTTATCCCTCGGAAGTTGGCGAAGATTGTGGGATCTCCATTTATGTAAATTGGGCAAAACACACTTAAATTCCAATCGTCGGGTACGCTTACGTCTAACTATATTCTACAAAGAAGCTGATGCATGCTCCTTATCAGTTTTTCGTCACCGTGTTTGAATAGCTCGACCGGCAATCCATCTGCCCCCGCTGCTTTGTTTCCCTTTAAACGGGTAATTGTTATTCGAACTTCTTCATGGTCGGGCAATGGAACGTCTGCTCCATCGTCATCGATTGGGAAATCGGATTCGCCTTCTCATCGGTATCTATCCCATCCCGCACGTGTTTTGGTCGATAGCAACATTGCAAAGGAAATATTTCCACTTTCTCTTCACTGCGACACGACATTACTCATCGTACCAGCTGTTCTTCCAACCTTTCCTAAAACCAATGTCATACGTAAGGAGCGTGAAATGCCGTGCCATGAGGCTTGCCTGTGTTTGTTGACGGGAGTGCATTGCTTAACAGAGGCGAGTTTGCGACTTTGATGGTAGATTTATATACATTTTTAGGTATAGCCGTTTAAATGTTAAGTCTGTTCGACTTTTGAATTCTTCTTTTCTTCTAGATCCTCGAAGCGTACGCATGTCAAGGGTACTGGATACATGCCCAACTGTCGCAACATAATCGATTTAATTTCGAACTTTTCGATACAGAGACAGCGAAGTAGCTTGATGATTTTTTTTTGTGCTGGAATGTAGTACTATAAACAACGACGTTTCGCGCCGCTGAGATGTCGATTAACCTCAACACATTTGCAGAGGTTTCTCCTTAGAGGGTGAATTTTCCAACGCTTCACGAAGCGTTAAAATCGCCAAACATAAATTTGACATGTGGACCCCAGTACCTATAGTTGCCTTTTTATGTATGTGTCAAAAATGGTTTCGGGCAATAAGTAAGTTATTTACATAAATAAAAGTAGGAGAATGTATGTATTTTACTGAAAAAGATGAATCTTTGCGCGTAGAATGAATAAAACCGGGTGAAAACTTGCGATAGACCCCATATAACTAATAAGTCTGAAGGAATTTCTTGGTTTTAATCCTTGCAGTTTGAAAGGTTATGAAATGTTCGATTATAGTTTAACTTAGCCCCTCCTTACTTGTTTTAAATTAGATTCATGACGTAAAATGTGCCTCTGATAGCATGCATGTGTCATCATTTTCCGAGTTGTATACAATTTCGTTTTTATTTTTATGTTTGATCCGGCATTTGAGTTCCATAAAAGAATCTTTATTCATTTAAACATTTTTGGTGTTAAAAATATATTTTTGAAGTGCTACTATGTAAGGCGTTGCGAATAGCAATGAATTGTGAAGGGTACATAGGCTGCTATATATATTTCTGGACTAGGCAACACTAAGTATTGCCAGGTGCAATCTGACATTTGCATTGGAAAGTTTGACATTTTTTAGCATAACATCACTCAGAACGTTTTGTCATTTAATCGTGAATTGTTTTATTTACAGGGAAGTAAAAAATTCATCTCGACCAAAAGATGGAATTAACTTGTTGGCTTCCAGCGTCAAGCCAAGCTGAGCTTATATAAGGGAATGAATATATGCAGAACTTTTGTTAGTGTAGTTAATATGAATTAGAAATTTTGAAAAGAAAACTATTATTCAAAAGAGCAGCTGCGTTTGATTCGCAAGAGTTGTGGGAAGTGAACTGAGGAGACTCATTAAAAGACCGAGTCAGTGTGCACTTTCCTGGATCCAACGCCGCGATTAGTCCTAGCTATGAAGGAAATAATGCCGTCCAGTTTCTCGAGTACATCATTACGGAAGATAATGTAGAATGGGCAATCCGCTCATTCAATCCTTTAAACTCTCCCAGTGCGGATGAAATCATTCCAGTCAGGTTGCAAAATTCGCATTGTCTATCCATGCCGTGGCTAAAGGAGATTTTTAAGGGTTGTACCACGCTCATGAAGAGAGGTTGGGGTAGTTTTTATAAGGAGGGCTGGTAGAAACAGCGCAACCTATTTGAAAGAAGCCTATAAGCTTAACTTCTTTCATTCTGAAAACATTAGAGAAAAGATTGAATGTACTTATCAGGGCGGCTTCTCCTCCTAAAAGCTTGTTCAAAGTGCAACAAGCATATATTAAATACAAGTCCGTAGAAACTGCACTTTATACAATAGTATTTAAAATCGCAAAGGCTGTAGAATATAAGGAATACGCCCTTGGAGTGTTCCTGGATATTTCTGAAACATTCAATAATGTTCCTACGAAATAACTATTAGACGTTCGGATAGAACGTTCTCTAGGCTCAAATTAATAAGGGAATCTACTGAGGCACTCCGCACGGTGGACCCATACATCGCAGAGGCGATTATTAGCTGTTTGGCAAGCATCGACTACTTGATCTCACTTTTTAATTGGAAAACAGGGTTCAGAGTAAACATAAAATATATGGTTGGGGTGAAGGCATGATAGCTTTGTGCAACATATTACAAATTTATAGGGATAGCTCGAAAATGGAGGACGGAGTTGGTGGGGGGATATACGATTATACTTTGAATAAGCAAACATAATGAGATGGTAGACGAGATTACCAAGGGTGGTGTCCTGCTGTCACCCAAAACGTGATTGACACTGAGAAACCCATGCATTGCTCATAAGATGATCTGGTCAAAAACAAAGCAAAGAAAATGAAAACGCAATGTAACGATCCACCTGGGGGCCAAACTGCAGAAGTCATGTGTAAAATGGTAAATCGGAAATATATAATGTTCATACTGACACTCGATAGAAGGGGCTGTAGGAAAATTATGATAAGGAAACAATGGAGCATCTTTTGCACACGTGTCGTGCATTGGCAAGGCTATGCTTTAAGCATTTGGGGTCCCACGCTATGAGACATATAAGAGGTGTCGTCAGTGAGCCTACAGATTCTATAAATTCTCGTAAAGCGCAGGCATGCTAAAGGATGACTAATTCTCTTGGACTTTGTAACGGAACGCCATCTAGAATCGTGAAGAGCCGGTCGTAATGATGCCATAGGCAAATGTGAAAATTGTTCTGTTTGTCGGCGTAGATATATTTCTAGCATTCAATATATTTAGGAATGGCCCTAACACAGTTCCTTTAGGTACACATTATTTATTGGTTGTAGAGTTGAAAATGCTTTTCCCTTCTGGATTCTGAAATAGCAGTTGCTTAAGTAAGAGGCAAGTATATCAGTTAGATTCTGCGGCAGGTAGCATCTTAATTTATGTAATAATCCATGGTACTACACTCCATCGAACGCCCGGAAGATTTTGAAATGCTGAAATCTTAACTCAAATTGGTGAGTCGGTATGAGACCATTTTCTTCAACTATGTTTTCTAGTTTTCTGCTAATGACAGCTTCAATTAGCTTAGAAATACAGCCAAGCGTTTGTTATCGTCGCTTACTCGACAGATCTTTTATTACATCGATAGTTATCAACTCGGTAGTATGCAGCAATCTATACAAGTTCACGCTCGTGAGGATAGTTCTCTGATTGCCACTCTCTTGGGATTGACCAAAAACGATTCGTTTACATATGGTTCATGCAGCTTTCGATTTTCGGTCTTCGATTAAGTATCCTCTGGGTAGGCAGAAACATCCGTCTGAAAGCGAGCTAAAGTGAGAAGGCGAAACAACCCCTCCACAGGGTTGTGCCCTGGGTTTGGGACCCGCCACGTAAAAAAATTCACTACCAAGGAAAATAAGAAAATAGCCTGGAATGAGAGACCCACTTTTAATGACAACTCCTGCAAATGTGTTAAGGATTACGATTTAAGGGCATGTTCCTGGAACTTCGGGTCTCTTAATTGGGAAGGTGCTGCTGCCTAGCTGGTTGCTATCCTCGAAAAAATAAAGGGTGACATCACCGCCGCGATGGACAGGACAAGGAGTGAGGCGAGTAGGTCCTTGTGGCTTTTACCATAGTGGCCATATAAAGGACGCAAATTTGGTGGAAGATATGGGTGCGAGAGAGGCTCCGTCGTCGAGTACTGTCATTCACCCCGGTGGATGAACGTCTAGCTACAATCCGCATCAAAGCGAAGTTTTTCAACATTTCGCTGATCTGCGTCACGCCCCGACGGAAGAGAAGGACGATATGACCAAAGATGCGTTCTATGAGCGCTTGGAGCGAGCTTATGAGAGCTGCCCCCGCCACTATGTAAAAATCTTGCTTGGCGACTTGAACGGCAGGGTAAGCAAAGAAGGTATCTTTGTCACAACAGTCAGTAAATTCAGTCTCCACGAGGAAATATCCCCAAATGGGTTAAGGCTGATCGACTTCGCCGAGGCCCGAAATATGGTTATCTGTAGTACTACATTCCAGCATAAGAAAATTCAAAGAAAGAAAAGAAATTGGCTGTCTCCGGATCGAAAAGCCACCAACCAGATCGATCATGTTGTGAAAGACGGAAGACACGATTCCAGTGCTTTAGAAGTGCGTACGCTCTGAGATCCCAACCTCGACTCGGACCACTATATTGTTACAACCAACAGACACAAGGAAGGTTCGACGTCCAGACGCTGCAATCGCAACAGAGAACCGAACGATTTTCTACTCAACAGTGAAAGTATAACGCCAGGAGAAGCCCGACCGTGAAGAAGTTCGAAAAGCAATTACCCGTCTGAAGAACAACAAAGCGGCGGGGGCCGATGGATTGCAGGAGCAGGAGCATGCATCAACTTCTTTTTAAAATATGGTCGGACGAAAGCATGCCCAAAGATTGGAATTTAAGTGTTAACTGCCCAATCCACAAAATAGGAGACCTCACAATCTGCGCCAACTACTGAGGGATAAGTCGCAACAAGGTTCTATAGAGCGTATTGTGTGAAAGATTAAAAACCACCGTCAACAAACTGATTGGACCTTATCAGTGAGGCTTTGCATCTGGCAAATCAACAACCGACCAGATATTCACCATGTGTCCAATTTTGGAAACGACCAGTGAAAAGAGAATCTGCACGCACCACCTCTTCGTCGACTTTAAACTTGTTTTTGACAGCACGAAAAGGAGCTGCTGCCGCGAAGTCTGAATTTGCTATCCCCGCACAACTAATACGACTTACACAGACTTTGAGCAACACCAAAAGTTCCGTCAGGATCGGGAAGGACCTCTCCGAGCTGTTCAATACCAAACGAAGTTTCCGACAAGGCGACTCCCTACTTCTACAGCCTTCTGCTGGAGAAAATAATTCTATGCGCAGAACTTAATCGAGCAGATACAGTCTTTTATAAGAGTGTACAGCTGCTGGCGCATGCCGATGATATTGATATAATTGGCCTCAACACCCGCTTCTGCTTTCTCCAGCAGAAAAAGAGGAAAACCTCCACTTCGTTGGAAAGACTAGGTGGAGAAGGGTCTGGCGCCATGTTGCGAAAAGAAGAAACGACTGCTAGAATCGCTTAAGCGGTGTCTGCGCCAGCATAAGAGAAAAAGAGTTGTCAAGTCATTTTAGGTTTTAATCTAGTTTTGCTGAAATTTACAAATTTTTATTTGTGTTTAGTCGAATTTCACTTCTTGTTGGTAGTTATTTAGATAATTGGGGCAATACGTTTTGTAGATTTTAAACAGAACAAAACACTCATTTGTAAAATGTAGGGTTTAATTGTTGTACCGCTATCATTTTGCAGTCGCTATGGTTGAGTAAGGCGTTCGTGGATAGTGTTTCGTGCATTTATAGTCCGACATATAAACTGAAGTGGGATTGTGGTATCCGCAAGGTCCATGAACCAAAAACCTGATGACAAAAATAACGCCGACCGATATTAGCGCGACCTCTTCGTGGCTTCGTAACAAATTTCAATCTGTAATTGATAGCCGGAATAAAAAAGCAAGCGACCGAAATTGAGCGATTCAAATAATTTCCAAATCAAATTATTGAAAAACAAAACAAAAAATTAAAAAAAAAAAATTTATGGAAAAAAGTTACATTTTCGAATTGTCCAGTTTTCCGCCTTTTCCTCATGAAGAGTTTAAGGTTTTGTTTACCTTCCCCGATCCACAATGAACAGCCTTTGAAAATTTCATCAAGATTGATGCAGCGAGCCTTAGCGTACTAACAAACAGAGATTCAAGAAAAGGGCTGTTTTTAGGGTTTTCCCGGCAGTTATTTGATTTTTTCTCGCGATAAAAACCATCTCTGAACTTCAACGAATATTAAAAAACAAAGAATTGGCTAAATTGGTCCATTGATGAGTTATGCCCTTACCAACACATTTTGCGATTCATTTTTATATTACGCAAATGTAATGTTTTTCATGAAGAACCCACCAAAAGTAAGTAATACAAAAATCATTCGAAGTTTGATTTCGTATTTTAACGTATTTATTTCATTTACTTTTCATCCATGGTTCGAAGCTGATTTAATCGAGCTATGTTTTTATTTGTTCTTCTTTTTTACTGGCGTAGATACATCTTCCGCAGTTATGGCAAAGTTAGCAACGGCGTGCCAGTCGTTTCTTCTTTTCGCAATGTGATTCCAATTCCAAGCGACGACAGGTCCTTCTCCACCTGGTTTTCCAACGGAGTAGAAGTCTTTCTCTTTGTGTCGAATACTTTCAGAGATGGAAGTGTTTTCGTCCATTCGGACAACATGACCTAGCCAGCGTGGCCGCTGTCTTTTAATTCGCTAAACTATGTCAATATCGTCGTATATCTCATACAGCTCATCGCTCCATCGCATGCGATATTCGCCGTGACCAACGCATAAAGGACCATAAATCTTTCGTAGAACCTTTCTCTCGAAAAATCGTAATGTTGACTCATCAGACGTTGTCATCGTCCATGCACCTTATACCAGAATGGGAATGCTATTCGAACTTCTTCATGGTTAGGTAATGGAACGTCTGCTCCATCGTCATCTATTGGGGAATCGGGTTCGCCTTCTCCTGGCGTTATACTTTCACTGCCATTCATGCTGGGGAAGTTTCCCCTCCATAATTATAATATGCTCTGGGGTTCAGTCACTAGATCACCTTTACGGGTTCTACAAGAGTCTTGAAACCTTCTGTTAGTCGCATCTTTTCCTCGAATTTTCCAGCATTACCCCTGTCGATCAGCTTTTCAAGCTCTTCATACTTTTGCATTTCGGCTTCTATCTTTTTCTGTCTGCAAGTCCGTCGCGCTTTCCTATTTATATCTCGTTATCTATCCCATCCCGCACATGTTGTGGTCGATTTTGACGTCGAGATAGGCAGTCTGTTTTTATCCTTTCATGGTACGAGCTATTCTTTTGCCTTTTTCGAAAAGCAATGGTTTCGTTTGCAAAATGCAAAAAAAAAAAATGCAGTCCCACATTTCCCTTATACGGAATTTCTGACGAGTACTCTCAGAAAGCAGGAGTTTAAGTCCAGTATAATATCGTTCGTAATTGTATTTACATGCTGAAAATAAGTTGCTTTCGCAATGTCTGTCTGGCTATTTGTCTTCATGTTTATATGAGTTTGTCAGCATATTTTCCAAAATTTCTTCGTAATTAAATGCAAAACCATAAAGTTACCTTAGGACAATTTTGACTATGAACACTAAACGTTTTAAAGCATTACTTTCCGGAACAGTTCTTTTTTGATAAATTTTGTATCTTTTATGAATTTTACATTTGGGAACCAACAAATAGTAAAAATTTCCATGCACAATATCCTTCCACATCCAATGCTTTAACAAAATGCTTTATGCTTATTTGATTGATGACGTATACAATTTGGCGGCATTCTGAGCACATGCGAATATTTTTTTAAAACGCACAAACGTAAGTTGACTAAACCTGGACACTTGGTAGACTGTAGGTTGAGGTATCTCCATGATTGATTTTTATTTGATCTTTAAGTCTTCGATATAATTTTTCGCATATTTTCGGTAATGAGCCCGAGAGTGGGTATCATATGAAGGTTGTATGCCGAAATAACTCTTGTCATGACGGGAAAAATAAATATTATTACTAACTAAATACTAAGCGTTTTATTGATAAATATATGTATAAGAAATGCAAACCAAAAAGCAAATTCAAGACTTTCAATAAGGAATTCGTAATCTGGACGCTTGAAACCATCGAAATTTGATAAGAGATTCAGGGCAACAAAAACAGTGTTTGCTGAGCTGTATTGTGTATATTTGGCATATTAATACGGCACTCTTCATCGGTAGGCTCTTGTTTTTCTTCATCCTTCTTATTCGCAGTTTTTCCTTCAGGTAATACGGTATTTTCCGTAAAGAATCAATTTATATGATGATTATGTCACTGTGTACATCTTTGGTCTAAAAATTGTCAAAATAGGAACATAACTGTTCAAGACCCCATATACCGAGTATGTGAACCTAAGTGTAGGAAAATGTTTTAAGCTTTGATGCGTACAAATTAATTTACAGCACTTGAAAAGTGCTGGAATTGAAACGGATAATTTTGGCGTTGAGTGGACTGGAGAGTGTCCGCGAAACCATCTATGCCGGATAATTCCTGGATACTCTTCAACATTCGCGAAAAAATGCCATAATAAAATCAGCACTGCGCAAGAGCACCTGGAGAGTCAAGACAAACATATTCGCGACACCTGTTTCTGTGAGTGGTGCAGCCGAAAATGCGGCGTTCATTAGAGCCGAGGTACGCGATTAAATTCTGTGTGAAACTCGGTAAATCTGCGACAGAGACGTTTTATATGATCAAGCAGGCTTACCCAGATGAGTATGATTCCCGAGACAAAGGGGCAATCTTTCGAGTGGCACACGCCGGCGTCGTCTCGCCCAAAAAAGGAAAGAATGAGCAAATCCAAAGTGAAAACGATGCTTATTGTCTTTTTTGACATCAAAGGCATCGTCCACCATGAATTTGTTCCTCCTGGACAAACGGTAAACGCCAAGTTTTACGTGGAAGCTCTCAAGAGAATCAGAAGAATAGAAGTTGCACCACCGCAACGCCCCGGATCACACTGCCTTTCTTGTGAACAGCTACCTAACAGTCGTTGCATCGACGCAGGAAGATCCTATTTTGAAAGTTTTTAAAGAATTGTAACGATTGGTTCAATACATTTTTTTTAAATCGACTCAGTCCTATTATTTTCCGGACAAACACTGTAAATAATTTTTTGCCATTTAAAGTGGCTTCCCATAATGATGCAAAGGAAAAAGGAGTCAGTGGTTCCTAGATTGGAAAAGATATACAAGGCCAGGGTTCAACCTATCCTATATACGGAAAAGCTGAAAAATAGTCGAAGTGTTGTTCCTACCAAAACCGGTTAGAAAAACACACGATAATGCAAAAGATTTAAGACCTATAAGCTTCACCTGCTTATGCTGTAGGTTCTAGATATACTAGTATACTTGTACAGAGAATTAATAATCGTGCTTAAGATATCCTCTAGGATTGAAACCTTAATTGATTCTCTGACACATGGCGACATAGACAACATGGTGTGTAGATGGACACGATTGATGCTTATAAACAAAAGGTTATAGCATTAAACGACACGAACAAGATATGTAAGCAGAGGCACTCCCGCTAAATGGCGGAGGAGTGAAAGCAATAGCATACCCTAACCAAATAGTGTTGATGCTATGAGGAATGTTTCCTTCCACAATCAGTGAGAAGTGCCCTCTCGAAGGTTACACCTATGGGCCGTGAATAACGGACTAGGTATTAACCCCAGTAAAACAGAACTGATGCTTTTCTCGACTAAAAAAAGAAGTACAAAATTCCTCTGCCCTTACAGCAAAAAGGTTAGACGTTAAAATCGATACCAAACTAAATAGGAAGGGGGCCTTAAACCAAATATAGTCATGTGGATGTATTCGGCCGTTATTATACCAATTCTAAATTTTGGAGCACTAGTTTGGTGGCTAGCATTAAGCAAGTAATGCAATATCAGGAAACTAAATATAAAGCAGCCCGTGCAGGAGTTACCGGTGTTGTCAAGTGCTCTCCGACGGATGCGTTCAATATACTCTTACATCAGCTGCACATAGATGTGTATACTCCGAAAGTGGCAGCAAGTTCTGTTATTAGAAGTATGGAATTACGAGGTTGAAGCCGGAGAGAATTCCTTTTAGACGCGAATGGAGAAGAGGTGCAGTAGGGGAAGGGATACTACCTCTATTTACACCAATGGGTACTGCGGTGTGCGCTCGGGAGTATAACCCAATGATCTCGAAACCTCTATTTCTATTCGCTTACCAAACTCAGCCAACCTCTTCCATGCGGAAGTACTAGGTATAAACATTACCGTCTTCATCATAAGGGCACACGGGGCCCGTGCCCAGGGCCTCCATTCTCAAGGGGCCCCGAAGAACCGACAATTTCTCTCACACATATTTGTCGGGCATATTACACTTTTTTCACAAATCAGTAATCTTATCAGAGGGTATATTTCCGAACGCATCCTATCTAATTTACTAAGTACACCATCTAGCGATCACTCACGCAATAATACCGATTCTAAAGTCAATCTGCACCATGTTAACAAGGCCTAACATAAATGTCGACATTGTCTATGGTTGGAGGAATGATAATACATCATTCGGGGGTCCTCCCAACTATCAGTCTGATAGGAGTGAGTGAGTGGCGTTATTTTGTTTCGTTAGATACTGAGATCAATAAACACTAGATTATTAGGTTTGATATTTAAAATTGAGTTAAATAGACAGAAGTTTTGATTTGTTCGTTTAAACGTTATTTCATTATGTCGAAAAGAACATATTTAAGTGGTTCACAAAAAAGAAAAAAAGTTACAGCTCAAAAAGAAATAACGGAAAAACTTCCAAAGCTCACTTCTTGTTTTACGGTTGAAGAAACGGTTGAAGAAATAAATCATTCATTCTCATCACCGCAAGACAAAAGTACCTCTGAATGTCACCAGGAAAAAGAGGCTACATATGACGAAAATGACAAACATGCATTAGATGCTGAACTATCGACTTCAAGCCACTGTGAATTAATAACTGCAAGCTTAGAGAATGTATCTGCGTCTCCTGATCCTGTTTTCCAGATTCAAAGGGTAAAACGAAAACTAAATACTTAACTAAAAAGATTTTTCGTCGTAAATTGACGAATGGTGAGTCTTTACAAAGAAAATGGCTCCTTTATTCACCAGCAAAGAAATCTGTATACTGCTAATGCTGCCGTCTATTTACGTATAATACCACCACTGGTAATGGGCATAATTTAAGTTCTCCTAATGGATATAAAGATTGGAAGCATATAAATAACTTATTGATAGAGTATGAGAACAGTTTACAGCACAGGGAATTTATGACGAATTATGTTACAAGAATGAAAACTACTGGACGAATTGATACTGAGTTGCTGTCCCAATCTTCTTTACTGGCGTAGACATCGCTTACGCGATTACAGCCGAGTCAACAACAGCGCGCCAGTCGTTTATTTTCTTCGCTACGTGACGCCAATTGGATATTCCAAGCGAGGCCAGGTCCTTCTCCACTTAGTCCTTCCAACGGAGTGGAGGTCTTCCTCTTCCTCTGCTTCCCGCGGCGGGTACTGCGTCGAATACTTTCAGAGCTGGAGTGTTTTCGTCCATCCGGACAACATGACCTAGCCAGCGTAGCCGCTGTCTTTTAATTCGCTGAACTATGTCAATGTCGTCGTATATCTGGTACAGCTCATCGTTCCATCGAATGCGATATTCGTCGCGGCCAACGCGCAAAGGACCATAAATCTTTCGCATAACTTTTCTCTCGAAAACTAGCAACGTCGACTCATCGGTTGTTGTCAACGTCCAAGCCTCTGCACCAGATAGCAGGACGGGAATTAGAAGCGACTTATAAAGTTTGGCTTTTGTTCGTCGAGAGAGGATTTTACTTTTCAATTGCCTACTCAGTCCGAAGTAGCACCTGATGGCAAGAGTGATCCTGCGTTATATTTACAGGCTGACATTGTTGGTGGTGTTAATGCTGGTTCCTAAATATACGAAATTATCTACAACCTCAAAGTTATGACTGTCAACAGTGACGTGAGAGCCAAGTCGCGAGTGCGATGACTGTTTGTTTGATGACAGGAGATATTTCGTCTTGCCCTCGTTCACTGCCAGACCCATTTGCGTTGCTTCCTTGTTTAATATCAATATCATCGGCATACGCCAGCAGCTGTACACTCTTATAGAAAATTGTACCTGGTCGATTAAGTTCTGCAGCTCGAATAATTTTCTCCAGCAGCAGATTGAAGAGTTCGCACGATAGGGAGTCGCCTTGTCTGAAACCTCGTTTGGTATCGAACGGCTCTGAGAGGTCCTTCCCGATCCTGACGGAACTTTTCGTGTTGCTCAACGTCAGTTTACACAGCCGTATTAGTTTTGCGGGGATACCAAATTCAGACATCGCGGCATAAAGGCAGCTCCTTTTCGTGCTGTCGAAAGCAACTTTGAAATCGACGAAGAGGTGGTGTGTGTCGATTCACCTTTCACGGGTCTTTTCCAAGATTTGGCGCATGGTGAATATCTGGTCGGTTGTTGATTTTCCAGGTCTTAAGCCACACTGATAAGGTCCAATCAGTTTGTTGACGGTGGGCTTTAATTTTTCACACAATACACTCGACAGAACCTTATATGCGATGTTGAGGAGGCTTATCCCACGGTAGTTGGCGCAGATTGTGGGGTCTCCTTTTTTATGGATTGGGCAGAGCACACTTAGATTCCAATCGTTGGGCATACTTTCGTCCGACCATATTTTACAAAGAAGCTGATGCATGCACCTTATCAGCTCTTCGCCGCCGTGTTTGAATAGCTCGGCCGGCAATCCATCGGCCCCTGCCGCTTTGTTGTTTTTCAGGCGGGCAATTGCTATTCGAGCTTCTTCATGGTCGGGTAATGGAACGTCTGCTCCATCGTCATCGATTGTGGTATCGGGTTCGCCTTCTCCTGGTGTTGTGTGTTCACTGCCATTCAGCAGGCTGGAGAAGTGTTCAACTCTCGGTATCTATCCCATCCCGCACGTGTTGTGGTCGATCGTAACGTTGCGAGGTAGGCAGCCTGTTTTCTCTCCGCTGCGACACGGCACTCCTCGTCGTACCAGCTGTTCTTTTGCACTTTCCGAAAACCAATGGTTTCGGTTGCAGCTGTACGTAAGGAGTTTGAAATGCCGTCCCACAGTTCCCTTATACCGAGTTGTTGACGATTGCTCTCAGAGATCAGGAGTGCAAGCCGAGTAGAAAATCGTTCGGCTGTCTGTTGTGATTGCAGCTTCTGGACGTCGAACCTTCCTTTTGTTTGTTGGCGTGCGTTTTTTGCTGCATAGAGGTGGATGCGAATTTTAGCTGCAACAATATAGTGGTCCGAGTCGATGTTAGGACCTCGGAGCGCACGCACATCTAAAACACTGGAGACGTGTCTTCCGTCTATAACAACATGATTGATCTGGTTGGTAGTTTTTCGATCTGGAGACTGCCAGATAGCTTGATGAGTCTTCTTATGCTGAAATCTAGTACTACAGATAACCATATTTCGGGCCGCGGCGAAGTCGATCAGCCTCAACCCATTTGGGCATGTTTCCTCGTGGAGGCTGAATTTACCGACCGTAGTACCAAAGATACCTTCTTTGCCCACCCTGGCGTTGAAGCCGCCAAGCACGATTTTGACATCGTGGCGGGGGCATCTCTAATAATTGCGCTCCAAGCACTCATAAAAGGCATCTTTGGTCACATCGTCCTTCTCTTCCGTCGGAGCGTGGGCTCAAATCAGCGATATGTTGAAGAACCTCGCTTTGATGCGGATTGTGGCTAGACGTTCATTCTCCGGAGTATATGATAGTACTCGGCGACGGAGTCTGTCTCCCACCACGAATCCAACACCAAACTTGCGCTCCTTTATATGGCCACTGTAGTAAATATCACAAGGACCTTTCCCGTCCATCGCATTTCTTGGACGGCGGTGATGTCAGTCTTTATTTTCACGAGGTCATCAACCAGCTGGGCAGCGGTACTTTCTGAATTAAGGGACCGGACATTCCAGGTGCATGCCCTCAAATCATAGTCCTTAATTCGTTTGCCATGGTCGTCATCAAAAGGGGGGTTTCTCATCCGAGGCTGTTGGTGGTTTTTCATTGGGGGTGTTTTTTTACGTGGCGGGTCCCAAACCCAGCGCACAACCCTATGCAGGGGATGTTTCGCCTTCTCACTTTAGCTCGTCTTCAAACAGATGTTCTTAGGCTACCCAGAGGATACTTGGTCAAAGACCGGAAGTCGTGAGCTGCTTGAGTCATATGTAAAAGAATCGTTTCTCCCAAGTGAATGGCGATCAGAGAACTTTCTTCACTTGCGTGAACTTCTACACATGACTCCATCCTCCAAATGTAATACAGAAATTAACTATTGGAAGAATGTGCTTAGGAGGATTGTTGCAGTAGTGAAATTTTTGGCTTCAAGTGGTCTTGCTTTTCGCAGCGATAATGAGACATTAGGATCGCAAAATAATGGGAATTATTTGTGATGTTTAGAACTGATTAGTGAATTTGATCCTTTACTTGCTGATCACATACAAAACTGTGGAAATCGTGGAAAAGGAAGCTACTTTTAACATACATAACAAGCACATAACCACAACATTTAAAAGAAAAATGAAGTCGATACAACTCACTTTGTGCCACTCCAAGGGTATTTGAAGGCTTTGTATGCGGTTAAGATATATGGGAGTTGGCGTCAAATTTGCTTCCTCTCCATTTCTTGTCCGTTTTGCTGCTTGTTCCATACCTGTTGATTTTCCTTTGTTAGTTGGCTATATTAATTTTTTTTTTGTTTCACGTTTATTTTAGTTTTTCCCATTGCAAATAGTTTGCATCTGTCTGTATATGTTTTAAACTTCGCGCCCGTTTTTTGGCAGTTTTTTTCACTTTTTTATTTTGGTTTTTGCAGAGCGCAGTATTTACGTATTTAAATATATGTATACACGCAGTTTTTTAGCTGTTGTATTTTTTTAAATTAAAAGCTTTGATTCTGCTTGTGGAATATTTTTATTTGGTCTTTTACATTTTTTTACATCAAATCGAGAATATGATATCATGTAAATGGCCGCCTCCACAGTTGACTGTCATTTGAGCCCTTCTTATGGCATTTTCCATCACTTTGGCCAGAACTTCCTGCGATAGGTCCTCAAATTCTTGACGGATATTGTCTTGAAGAGTCTGAGACTTGTTGATATAAGCCCGCGACTTCAAAAAGCCCCACAAACAGAAGTCTGGAGCGGTCAAATCAGGCGATCTTGCTGGCCAGTGCAAATCGCCAAAACGAGAGATTAGGCGCCCTTCAGCATAATGGTTGTGGCACGAGCAGTGTGAGTTCTTGCACCATCCTGTTGGATGTTTTGCAATCCCAATTCATCAAGTTGCGACAAAAAGAACTCGTTGATCATTGCTCTGTAGCGCTCATCAGTCATAGTAACCGTTTGGCCCGCGACGTCTTCGAAGAAAAAAGGTCCGATGACTCCTCCAGCGAAAACAGCACACCATACAGTGACTTTGAGCGGATGTAATGGCTCTTCATGGGTTACGCGCGGATTTTCAGTGCTCCAGAAGCGTAAAATTTCCTTATTTACGTACCCGCTAAGATGGAAATGGGCCTCATCACTTATGATTATTTTTGATGAAAAATCATCTTCCTCTTTATGGTGATTAAGGGTGGCTTGAGCGTATATTAGACGCGATTGGCGGTCAGCAGCTAACAGCTGATGCACTTTTTGGACTTTGTACGGAAACATCTTCAAATCTTGTGCCGAAATTCGCTGTAAACACCGTCATTTGGTCGATGTCGACGGCGATTCTGAAACATCCTCGGCAATAACAGCAATATTCTCTGCAGAACGGCTACTCCGGGGTCTGCCACGCCTGGCAGCTTCTCGTGTTATGCCAGTCTCTTCGAGACGAGCGGCTAAACGTCGCAGTGTTTCACCAGTAAGCGTCGGACGGCCAAGAAATCTGCAACGAAATTCACGTTATGCCAAAGTCACCGAGCGATTATTGGTCAAATAAATAGCCACCAATAACCCGCGTTCTGGAGCAGTGTAGCGTACCATTGTTTATTTTGCAATTTTGGTAGACACAAATGTCAAAACAGAGCTGACATTAGAGATCAATTTCAAAATTTATAGCATCTTATCGAAGGACCAATAAATAAATCCTTACCCTTTTCACTCCATCCACTTACCACCTTTGCTTAACTTAATTTAATTCAAGGGAAAACAGCCAGTTTTTACTTCACAATAGGATTTACTTTGAAATATAGATTTGCTTTACAATTAGTGTTCACAACGTATTTCATATAATTTTGATAATACAACCTATGGTTCTGTTACGCACAGTATGTTTGATAATATAATTATGAAAGTCACTAGCGCAAGCGGTGAGTAGTGGCGATGAAGAAGCGTCATGTCGTTCGGTGTGCAAACTCGACAGAGCTCAATTGGATCCTGTAAGGTGGGTGGTATCCGGTGTAGTGTGTGTTCCCAAAATTCCACTATAGGTACTAGGGTCCACATATTCGGTGCAATATCGAACAATTTTGGTTGGATTTCGATAATTCTTCTGTCATAACGTGGCATATGTTAAAGCATTATTCATTTAATCCCATTATATTAAATGCTTCTAGATTTGTGTACTGGAAAGGAAAAGAATTAAGTAGAATTTAAAATTGTGCTATAACGGAAGTAGGCGTGGTTATTGTCTGATTTCAATTGCTTTCACAGAGTGACATAGGAATTTGAAAAGAATGCCACATTTCAAATTTTGTCGAAATCAGTCAGTCGGGTTCCGAGATATGGGATTTCACCAAAAAGTGGGCGGTGTCACGCCCACCGTCCAATTTTTACCACGTCCCTGTAATACCTTGTAATACTATCTTTACGTTTCCGGCGTATTCAATTATTGATTTATAGCGCTTTAGTAATTTTGAAAAATATCATTAATTTTTTGGTTGTTGTAGCTTATCTAGTTTAGGAGATATACACATTAAACATATAAGGGGGCGTGACCACGCCTACCTTTTTAAATTTTTTTATCTACAGGTCCCCCTTGCTACTGCGATCCTCTATATAAAATTACAGCTTCATATCTTAATTTAGTACTTAGTTATGGCAATTTATATGTTTTCGGTCAATGGCGATTTGTGGGCTTGGCAGTGGACCGATTACGCCCATCTACGAACTCGAATTGTGTTTTATACTAAGGAACTCACATACTAAGTTTCATCAAGATATCTCAATTTTTACTCAAGTTACAGCTTGCACGGACGGACGGACGGATTTCAACTTTTCTCGCCATCCTGATAATTTATACATATTTTATATACCTAACCCTCTATCTGTCTCGATTAGTTTTAGGTGATACGTTATACCGCCAGGTGAACAAAACTATAATACTCTGTAGCAACTGGTTGCAAGTGTATGAAAATTACCATATATTGTCAAAAGTGTGCTCAATAACGTAAAAAATAGAAATAAATTCACAAAACAAGTATTTTTTTACCATGAAAACCTTACCCCGACGTTAATGGCACGACAAATGGCAAAGCAGGAATAGGAAGAAAAGAGTTTGGCCGTGTCAGTAGCTTCTATTGCTACGAATTGGGTGGGCGCGAGTGCTCGTCGATTACTGTTTAATTATTTAATATGGGGTTTCATGTATTTTGTTTTCTTTTTAGTTAACTAACACTGCTTATATCTGTTCCTCTCTATTATCATTTTTCACTTTGACAGCAATATTTATTTATGTAGGTATTTTTGAACAATATTTTTTAAATCAATTTGTTCATACTTTTTCTTTACATTCCGTTTTTTTTTGACTGACGAATTAAATAAACAAGCGTGGGCGATTGCGGTTTCAATACAATTGAATTCTTTATTATAGTTCATTAATCGCTTTATCTAAATCGAAAGATAGCAGTGCAGACTTGTTGTAACGTAAGTATATATTTACTAAAATGGGGTACGCATAATTCATTTAGTTACATTATGTTATACAACTAAGGTGAGTATTATAAATAGTGTCCGGAACGTAATAGGACTGATTTCCTTCCGCCATGACTGTACTACAGAGCGTACGCGCACGGATTGGATTAAGTAGCACCTGGAGAGTCAGGACAAACGTTTTCGTGCGACGTGTTTCTGTCAGTGGTGCAAGTCGAAAATGCGGCGTTCGTTGGAACAGAGGTACGCGATTAAATTCTGTGTGAAACGATTCTCATTGTCTTTTTTACATCAAAGGCATTGTCCACCATGAACTCGTTCCTCCTGGGCAAACTGTCAACGCCAAGCTTTGCATGGAAGTCTTCAAGAGACTCTAATGAAGGGTTAATCGGGTCCGACACGACATCGAAGTTGCACCACGAAAACGCCCCGACTCGACCTTACCAAGGCCGACATCCCAACGCTTCCGCAGCCGCCCTACAGCCCAGATGTGGTCATCCGGACTTATTTGTTTCCTTTCCTGAAAAGGCCGATGAAAGCCAAGCATTTTGAGACGACCGAGGGCATTAAAGCAGCATGCACCTCGACTCTCAAGGCTATTCCGGAGAATGCCTTCCGTGCTTGGAAATCGCACTGGCAGCGCTGCACCGACACAGAACGAGCCTATTTTGAAAGGTTTTTAAGAATTGTAGCGATATATTTTTTTAAATCCACTCAGTTCTATTACTTTTCGAACAAACTATGTATTATTAGGGTAAGTATCTTATATAGAATGTATTTTATTATTTTAATACAAATGTTTAATATTACAATTTAATAGTATTTGTGTTTAAAAAGTTTGAAGCAACAGAAAATAAAAATAAAATGTGTTCTTTTATTAAATATGGACTTAAACGAAATGTATTTTGTTAAACATTTTAGGAAAGTAACTCTCCAGTTGTCGCGCGAATTACGATATTATATATCTTTGAATAAAACTCCGGTAATTCCGTACTGTGTGGCTTGCCGTTTAGTTTATTATTAATTATCTTATTCTTTATAAAAATCTTATTTGCTAAATTTACTTGAAGCCGTTGTGCTGACTTGACATTCCTCAGCATCAACGACCCGGCATATCTTAAATAAACATATCAAATAAAAACAATTGTATTTGATTTCTTGCTTGCTTATGCATATTATATATTTATGCATGTTAATATGCATGTATGTAGTTGAATCTTCAGATTTTATAGGAATAAAAAATACTTAAAAAATACTTGTCTTTTTTTGACAGTGGTGGAGTCGTTTGACGACGCAACTCCCCCAGCGTTACTGTTTGAACTCTCCTGAGTTCTTGTATTTACAATTTTTATTTTTGTTGTTTTTTTCTTTAATATTATTACTAGGATTGCTACTACTACCATTACAATGATTATCAATGTTATATTAATACCATATGATACATTTTTATGGTATTTTAGTTCTGCAATTTCTTTTGTGTTTTCTATATTTTTTATTGTAATATCATTGAATGTTAATTTTGGTGTGTAGCTTTGGTTTAATTTTTCGGCAGGGTATATAATTGTATGAATATATTCTGTTTAGGCCAGCGCCTAACTTCTTTTTACCACCCCTAGTGAGTACATAACAAACCATTGCCAGTTAGCTGTTAATAGTTTTCACTCAACTGTTAATAGCTTTCACTCAACTGGCAATGGTTTCCTTGAAAACTCCCACTTAGCAAGCGATTCTGCTAGTGAGGCTAAAGTACTTTTTCTAGAGAGCGAATCGAGGCAAGACGTCGTTCACCGGCCACCACAACCAGCATCACCACAAGCACAAACCATAAAGTAAGTAATTTTTGGTAATCACGAATTAATAAAGATAATTTATAATAATTTGTTATATTAAACACAAACTTTGTGGTTTCATTTACTAATACACATCTTTTTTTTCCTGTTTCATATTCTCAACGATCGACGCATCGTCCGCAAGTGACTCGTCGACCGTTCGAGATATATTCATGGTCCTTCGAGCCGGATATTAATCAACTATTATTTCATAAACAAGCAAGTTGACCACACCATAACAATTGGAATTCACGAGGCGCTGCAAATCAGCAAGCAAGTTGTCTCATCACCAACAATTGGAATTCACAAGGCGCTGCACACCAGCAATTCTTTTTTTAACAGAAAGTGACCTGCCACCAAAGAACACAATACACTTCACACCAACGCAAGCAAACCAGGTACGTGATTGCTTTAATATCACTTGGACACAAATCGTTAAAAAAAAAAAAAAAATAAAATAAAAGAGTTGTTTCTTATTTTATTGGTGACAATCATAAATCGTTTATACAAGAAAAGTGAATAGTGTTTTTAGTGTTTCAGTGGGATAATTACAAAAGCAAAATAATCCGTAAGTGCACGGTTACGTTTACCGGATTTTGTGCGGTAATATTTTTTCTCGTATATTTTTTCATATACATATCACTTACGGCACTAATTTTCGATTTTTTCAATTTTTTGATTTTGTACGGTAATATTTTTTCTCGTATATTTTTTCATATACATATCACTTACGACACTAATTTTCGATTTTTTCAATTTTTTGATTTTGTGCGGTAATATTCTTTTCACATATCACTTACGGCACTAATTTTTGATTTTTTCAATTTTTTGATTTTGTGCGATAATATCTTTTTGACATATCACTTACGGCACTGATTTTTTTGATTTTTTCTCTATTTGTTCAAGAAATTTCTGTTTTTGTTTCTTTTTTTTCACTGAGACACTGCACTTTTTTCACTTTTTTCACTTTCAAACACTTTCTTTTAACAAATTGATTTTCGTTGGCACATCTTGGGTGGCGATCCATATAAATTGTGGCATATATATACATACTTACGTACGACTACAATATATTCTCGTTTTTTTTTGGGTTGGCAGTGGTATGCTGCAACTCACGTATATTAAATAAAGTACACTAAGCCAGATATATTGCGATATCGGCTACTTTAGTTAAAAATTTTTTGTTGCTGACATACATCCAATAAATCAGATATTATTCCAGCCAGATATATTGCGATATCGGCTAAAACATTCAAAAATTTTCTTTTTTCTATTTTCGTGTTTGGTTGGCAGTGGTGTGCTGCAAATAAATAGTTAAAAAAATTTTGTTGCTGACATACATCCAATAAATCAGATATTATTCCAGCCAGATATATTGCGATATCGGCTAAAACATTCAAAAATTTTCTCTTTTCTATTTTCGTGTTTGGTTGGCAGTGGTGTGCTGCAAATAAAAATTTACAATAGTGGGGAACTATTTTCAAAGCAATTCCCATATTCTTTAAGCCAAAGTCTGCTCAGTCTTGAGTATTCCTATATTCCTATAAATTTAAATTTGAATTTTCAATTCTTCTTGTCCCTTATACCAAAACTATGGAAGCTTTCATGCGCCTAGTGGACTACGTTGTCGAATACGAGTCCGAATTCAGTGCTGCATCAAAGGACATCTCAAAGAACGCTCTTGTGATGCAACAAGACGAGCTGAGAGAGATGTGGTGCAAAGCGAAAGCTGCCCATGACGACCTCAACAGCAAAGGGGACATGTCCTCAAAGGACTATGCCCTTATTAAAAAAAATTCAAGCTAGGTGGGCAATGCTATATACGTTGCATGGGGGCAATGAAGGATATGTCTGAGATCCTCTCAACCCCCAAAGACACAGAAAAATCTGTTGAGGTAGACAATAACCACTCCCTTCCGCCTTGCGATACGGATGTTTTCAAAGGGGACTACCTTTCATGGCCAACATTCCGGGATATGTTCACGGCCGTATACATCAAAAGCAAGCGCCTGTCACCTGTTGAGAAATTATACCATCTCAATAAAAAGACACAAGGGGAGGCGAAGGTTATCGTATCAAAATGCCCGCTAACAAATGATGGGTTTGCAATGGCATGGAAGGGTTTGACTGACATGTACGAAAATGAGCGTATACTAGTCGAAACCCAAGTCGACATACTGCTCGACTTGCCCTCAATCGATAAAGAGTGTTCGAGCTCAATAAAATGGCTACAGCGGGAGATCAACAGCTGCATCTCCTGCCTGACAGCCAATAAAGTGGACATTGGGAACTGGGACCCAATCATAATCCACATATGTTCCAAGAGACTGCCACAGGCAACATTGGCCCTGTGGGAACAGTCTGTAAAGAACAAGACCAAGACATCGAAGTGGGAGGAATTGGACAACTTCCTCACGGATAGATACCGTGATTTGGAGTCAATAGAACGTGTCAAGAAATCGTCCAATTCTGTAAAGCCTGTCAGTGCACCCACACAGAATAAATACCACAACAATAGCCATCAGAACAGACTCGGCGCCTTCCAAGTAAGCGTTGAGAAGTCAACCTGTCTGATGTGCAAAAGCGCAGATCAAAAATTAAGATCTTGCCCCATGTTTCTTAACATGGCACCAGCGGACAGGATCAAGTTCGCTAAGCGCAACAATCGCCGCATCAATTGCCTCGGCTTTGGGCATTTAGTGTCGCAATGCACCAGTGCATTCAACTGCAGCACGTGCCACGCGAGGCATCACACACTCCTACATCTGAGGACAGTGCAGCCTAGCAGCCAAAGAGGCTCATCTACGCCATCGGACGAGATTCCGTCTGCGTCCAGGCAAGCGCAACAGAAGCGCAACTTCAACAAGACGAAAGGCAAGCCAACGACTCAAGTACAGTCGTGCTTCGCTAACAGCGACAAAGGTGTCTTGTTAGGAACGGCACAAATAAATATAAATTACAGCGGCGTTACTTATGCCGCAAGAGCACTCATCGACTCCGGGTCAGAGTGCTCTTTCATCACAGAAAGGCTGAAGCGCAGAATCAACTTGCCAGTGAGGAAGATAAATGCCCAGGTGTCAGGCATCAACAACACTGTATCTGCGCAAGTGAAGGAAGCATGTTGTGTCGAGTTGCGATCACCAATTGACCCACTTATATCGATCACAACGAACATGATGGTTCTGCCGAAATTGACGGGAAACTTGCCGACTTGCCATATTAGCGCACTAACGCGGCAGGCTTTCCCAGATCTCACGTTGGCGGATAAGAGGTTCTTCGTCAATGAACCCGTGGACGTCATACTCGGTGGTGACGTCTATCCCCAGATTATGCTGGATGGCATACGCAAGAACGTGCTGGGATCACTTCTTGCGCAAGAGACAGTGTTCGGTTGGATAGTCACAGGGCGTGCTAATACAATTAAGCCAACCAACACTTGCGTCTCGTATTATAACGAAATATCGCTGGAAAAACAGTTAGCTTCGTTATGGGAATTGGAAGAAATCTCCAAGGAAAAGAAGTTAAGCGAGGAGGACAGGTATTGCGAAAAGCTCTATAAGAAGACAACGAAGCGAAGTGAAGACGGGAAGTACGTTGTATCGCTACCATTCAGGAAAGACTATCCGGTCAACATTAGTCTAGGTAGTTCCTTAAAGATTGCGTACTCCCAGTTTTATCGAAATGAAGCTCGGCTGTCAAGAGACGAAAACCTGCAAAAAGAATACAACAGGGTATTAAATGAATATGTTGAGCTGGGTCATATGGCAAAGATACATACCAATCAAACGGCCGACTCTAGTAACAACTATTACCTGCCTCACCACGCCGTAAAGAAGGAAGAGAGCACATCGACAAAGGTGCGTGTGGTGTTCAATGCATCGCAAGCGACTTCAAACGGCACTTCGCTGAATGACATCCTTCTCCCCGGGCCAGTTCTTCAGGCAGATCTGACTATCTTAATTCTGCGATGGCGTTTATTTAAATATGTCTTCAATAGCGATATTGAGAAGATGTATCGCCAAATCCTGTTGAAAGCTGATCAAACGAAGTACCAGCGAATCGTTTTCCGCAACCATCCGACCGAACAAACCAATATTTTTGAATTGAAGACGGTGACGTTCGGAATCAACTGCGCTCCTTATCTGGCAATAAGGACGTTACTCCAATTAGCTGACGACGTTGAAAGCTCACTACCAGTAGCCTCAAACATACTCAGGAAGTGCATGTATGTTGATGATGTCTTAGCAGGTGGACACTCTATAGAAGCTGCAATTAAAGCTAGGAATGAGATTAGAACAGCATTGGAGTCGGCAGGTTTCCCATTAAGAAAATGGACAGCCAACTGTGGAAGAATTTTACAAGGCCTTCCAAAAGACCACTTGCTAAACAAAGAGTTTTTAGACTTCGAAGACACAAGTGATGTCAAGGCTCTTGGGATAAGGTGGAATGCGCACACTGACTTCTTCTATTTTAAAACAAAACCTATACTCAGCCCAGAATCATATACAAAGAGAGCTATCCTCTCAGATATCGCCAAACTGTTTGACCCATTAGGATGGCTAGCACCGATAATCGTCACAGCCAAAATGATAATGCAACATATTTGGTTGGAAGGAACACCATGGGACGAGGTTGTATTACTGGCCGAAACAGTTGAATCTGTCGTCAACAACCTGGAGCTGACTCATCTTAAACTTAAACTATGGACGGATTCGACCATTGTTCTCGCATGCATTTGCAAGCCACCATGTTCATGGTGAACGTTTGTATCCCATCGAGTGACAAAGATTATAGACAAGGTTGGCAACGCAAATTGGAATCATGTCGATTCAGGATCTAACCCTGCAGACTTAGCCAGTCGGGGACTTATGGCACAGGATTTGGTGGAAAACACCTTGTGGTGGCAGGGACTTTCTTGGCTGCAAGAAGATCAATCCAAATGGCCATTACGACCAAATGACTACGAGACGACAATAGAGGAAAAACAGGTACGTGTACATGCTTGTACAACAATACAGGGGGATTCTAACGACATCATTGACCGTTTTTCGAGTTTGCCGAGAGCTTTGAGAGTGTTATCATACGTTATGAGATTCTCTCAAAGAACTCATCCAAACACAAAGGCTTCTTTTCAACAAAAGTCTTGCTTAATTTCATCCGAAGAAATTAAAGCAACGACAAGGCGTTTGATAATAAATACGCAGAAGCAGAAATATGGTCAAGAGTATGGTTGTTTGAAATCCG
Source organism: Bactrocera dorsalis (assembly GCF_023373825.1). Taxonomy (NCBI): domain Eukaryota; kingdom Metazoa; phylum Arthropoda; class Insecta; order Diptera; family Tephritidae; genus Bactrocera; species Bactrocera dorsalis. Next base: position 27,911,871 of record NC_064308.1, read on the forward strand.
GTAAGCCCATCGATGTAAAAAGTGAAATCCTCTCTCTTAATCTATTCCTCGATAAAGATCAAGTGATGAGAACTGGTGGCCGTCTCGGTGCGTCTCTCGACTTGTCATACAATGAGCGCCATCCAATTATCCTTCCATACAACTGCGTATTGTCTCGTCTAATAATCCAGTTTATTCATCAAGTCTCTTTGCATGGAGAAAATCAGCTGATATTACGGCTAACGCGGGCTCAGTATTGGATTCCAGGGTGAAAAACTTGATCCGATCCATCATCCATAACTGCAAGACGTGCACGATCTTCAAAAAACGCGCTCAGACGCAACTTATGGGTGCACTTCCGTCCGAACGATCCACATTTTCACGCGCTTTTACGAATACGGGGGTAGATTTCGCGGGTCCGTTCGAAATAAAAAGCTACCGTGGAAGAGGATGCCGTGTATCCAAAGGGTATGTCTGTCTGTTTGTCTGTTTTACAACAAGGGCCATCCACCTGGAGGCCACTACCGATTTATCAACACAGTCATTTTTAGCAGCTCTCTCTAGATTCGTTTCTAGAAGAGGTTGCCCTAAGAATATTTATTCTGACAATGGTACAAACTTCGTTGGAGCATCGAGATCCCTAAGGTCCGAACTTAAAGCCTTCATAGCCGATGCTCGCAACAATGCTATCTCAAAGTATAGCCACCAAGCTCTTACATGGCATTTCATACCTGCTGCAGCTCCTCATATGGGCGGACTTTGGGAAGCAGGTGTGAAAAGCTTTAAGAGTCATTTCCGCAAGATTGCGTCTGGGCAAAAATACACTCTTGAAGAGTTTAACACACTCTTATGCCGAATTGAGTCTTGCCTTAATTCGCGACCATTAAGCCCAGCCTCAAACGAACCTACTGATTTGGAGCCACTTACTCCAGGACATTTTTTGGTCGGCGGACATCTGATGGCCCCACCAGAACCGGATATAAATGAAAGCAGTGCCTCTGTCGTAAATAGATGGCAAAAACTTAAGGCCTTACATCAATCCTTCTGCAAACGGTGGAAAACCGAATACCTGAATGAGATGCAGAAGCGTATTAAGTGGAAACATTCCAAAACAAATTTAAAGACAGGTGACCTTGTCGTCATCAAGGAAGACAATTTGTCACCGAACGAGTGGAGATTGGGTAGGATTGTCAATATACACCCAGGTGTTGATACCCGAGTGCGAGTAGTTGACATTATTACTGAAAAAGGCCAAGTTACAAGACCGCTTGCCAAATTGGTCTTACTACCACCCTACAAGGAGGAAAACGTGGATGCACACCCTACTCAACACAACCGTTCCCCACCCACATCGGAAGCCTAGCTTTCCGACACACTTACTACGATCTGACAGAAAATCTTCAAAAAAAAAAAAGAAGAAACGAATTTATGTTGTTCCAATTAATTGTGCACGTATGCATTAAAAATAAACAGATTTCACTTTGAAATAAAAAAAAAAAAATTAAGTTTTACATATTTTTTTATTGCCTTTATTTGCAATTTTGAAATATTTCGTTTGCATTTCCCCCAACGCAGCTGTATGTACGCATCTTCAAATAAATTTTTTTATTTTTTTGTATTATATATATTTTCATTGATTTTATTTAATTCTCTTAAAATCTTAAATCACATTCTTCACACAATTTATTTTCAGTGTATTCGCACATTTCTACTCATTAATAGTTTTTTTTTTCGTAATTTTTATTCAATTTAATTGTAATCGGCCAAAATGTTAAATATTTAGTTATGTACTTTCTCATGCTATATTGTTTCACCTTTTAATAGCTAAACATAAGCATGGAAATGTACGTTAATAATAGAGTAACATACATTTGCAACGCTTGCATAAGTAATGCAAATGAAGCAATTAAATGGAAAAGCATATTGGCTTCGCAGAAAAAAATAGATATTCAATACTTGCACTTGGGTTCAGCAACTGACATCAAGTATTACGTATGACGAATTACATTACAACTTTGCAACATTACACAGATACATTACGAGGACTTAACACTGCAAGTGTCTTACCTTCAGCATTGTCTTCCTTACGTTCAACCTTCCATCCTTTGTACCATTGGTGGATGCTTCCAACACGTTATCACCATGCCAAGCCAGCGATTGGCACGAATGCAACAGCAGCTGGATTGTAACCGAGCTTCTTGATGGATGAGGATACTTCCTTCTGGATTTCCCCATAACCAGCCTCACTGTATGGTGGTTCAGACGAATGCATCTTGTTGACACCAACGATCAGTTGCTTCACTGCAAGAAGAGCATGCGCACGAGTCTGAAAATAAAGGAGAATACTTTAATAAATATGCAAATTTCATTATGTTCACTTACTTACCTTTTCTGCTGCCAAAATTTGTCCTCTGCCGATCCACATTTTCCCAGGCTTGCGATACTTAACTACCGCCAATGCTATTGTATAACTTGTTTGCCGTTAATTGTAATCATGCGTGCCCCAAATTCCACGCAAATCGTGCACAGGTTGGAAACGTTTGCCGGCTTCTTCATCCAACACACCGTAGTCACTTCATGTATTTATCGGCCAACAATGGAATAGACAAATCGCCGAGACCACCCTGCTTGCGTGCAAAAAGCAGTTTTATTCCGTAAAGCTGTAAGAAAAAGAAAATATTTGAATAAATATGTAAATTTAATTAAGACTTACCCTTTTCGGCTACCGGATCCGTGCACGTGTTGCAAATTACCAATAATTAAAAATGTCATTCATGACATACGGTGATGCCATGCCGTCAGTTTTTATTTCGCCTTAAAAAGTTCATTCATGACATAAGGTGATGCCATGCCTTTAGTTTTTTAATTCGCCTTAAAAATTTTACAAGAATGAATTCAATTTTTATTGCAAATACCATATTTGAAAAATATGTTTTGCTAGCAAATAACGAAAGTCTCCTTCTACAGCAGTACATGTATGCATTGCCCTTGAACTTACTGAGCAAGAGGTACTTTATTGACAAGTAGGAATTGAAAATAATTATTAAACCAAATTGTATTTAACATTTTCTTTGGTGGCAGGCCACTTTGTCGAAAACATACGACAAATAAAACAATAACGATAACATGAATTTGATGCTAATAGCAAAAATGTTTTTTATTTAATTATTATTTGCAACACTATGGTAAGGTAAGGCAGTTCACACCACATAAGGCCGCCTACACACTATGGTAATGTAAGGCAGTTCACACCACATAAGGCCGCCTCCACACTATGCAATATATATAATATAATTTATGCACTTTTTCTCGCCACCCAATCAGTTTTAGATGATATTCAAAACCAAACAACACAAAATCGTCAACAGATTAATTTCAGGAAGATGACTCGCTACAGTACCTTGAAGAAAACCGCGGCGCTACACCCAAACCGGTACCCGCTTTCTTGCACGCTGTGCAAGGGAAAGCATCCATTGCGGCTCTGCTCGTCCTTCCGGGCCAAGACACCGGAGGAGCGCCTACGGGAGGCACTCATAGGTAAATACTGTATAAATTGCCTTGCGGTCAACCACCGGTCAGCGAACTGCTCCAGCGACGCACGGTGCCGGCGCTGCAACGAAAAGCACCACACGATGCTCCACATCGGGGAAAATACCCGTCGCCGCCCCGCAGTGCCTCAAAACCAATCATGGAGCGAACAAATAAGTTCCGATGATGCTCTCTCCATCGATGCATCAGACCCTGGAACGGAGACTAGGCCTCTCCAACCAGAACCGGAGGAGGGAGAACTCCTTGAAACCGGAGTGGAAACACGGCCTTTCCGCCCATCACAGCGAGAGGAAACGGAAACCCGGACTTTCCGCCCCCTTCTTCAACACGAACGTCGCGCGCACAAACGCCGTCTGCGTCGTCGCCAAGCGCACAACCCAGCCAGACTGGAGACCAGGTCTCTCCAGCTGCACCGGGCTAGCTCTTTCAGAGCCGGGCTAACAAATCGAGCCGGCATAGTGGCTCATTCCTTGCTGCCAACGACAGCCATTTTACCGACGGCGGTAGACAAAAACCGAGGCAAGAGGACGCCTACATTTAATCAGGGCGCTCATAGACGCATGCGCCCCTACGTCGCTAATTGCGCGCGACCTAGCTAGAGTATTGCAACTAGAGCAGACGCATATCGGCGGTCAACGAGGCTGCCTTTTAGTACTGCGAGGCAGACACGGGACAAATACCCGCATATCAACACATGTAAGGATAATGAACGACTATATGTGCATCAGCCCGACCACCACGTTGGACTCCGACCTAGCAGCCCCATACACCCACATCAAGCTGGCGGATCCAAATTTCTACAAGTCGTCGCCGATACGCTTGGTGCTCGGCGCGGATGTATACTCCCGCATCATGACCCAACAGGTCATGCCACAGACGTTTGGGCAGCTCCTCGCTCAGGGCTCCATATTCGGCTGGGTGCTTTCGGGTACGGCCCGGTACTAAATTAAGCTATTTTAGTATTGTTTTTTTTTTTTAGCTTATTCTATTGTTTTTTTTGCATTCCGATTTAGAATAAGTATTGTTTTTTGGATTGTTATTTTAAAAAATATAATTATAATAACGAATAAATGAAGTTAAACTATTTTCTATTTAGCTGTACTCATATTGTGCCATAAATTTGTACATCGTTATGGTGGTCGATGGACATGTAATTTTTTTTTGTTGCTCACCGCAAGGGGGCCGGTATGTTTAGGCCAGCGCCTAACTTCTTTTTACCACCCCTAGTGAGTACATAACAAACCATTGCCAGTTAGCTGTTAATAGTTTTCACTCAACTGTTAATAGCTTTCACTCAACTGGCAATGGTTTCGTTGAAAACTCCCACTTAGCAAGCGATTCTGCTAGTGAGGCTAAAGTACTTTTTCTAGAGAGCGAATCGAGGCAAGACGTCGTCCACCGGCCACCACAACCAGCATCACCACAAGCACAAACCAAAAAGTAAGTAATTTTTGGTAATCACGAATTAATAAAGATAATTTATAATAATTTGTTATATTAAACACAAACTTTGTGGTTTCATTTACTAATACACATCTTTTTTTCCTGTTTCATATTCTCAACGATCGACGCATCGTCCGCAAGTGACTCGTCGACCGTTCGAGATATTTTCATATTCTGTTTTATTATTTTTAAATTCTTGTTTTAAAATTTCCATTTTACAATTTACAAATTTGATTATATAGTTATTTTTTAATACAATTTTTCTGTCATCGCAGTTTTGTTTTATTACATCATTTTTTGCATTTCTTATTAATATTGTGTCATCGCTTATTTCTTGTATTGATGTTTTGTTATTATATTTAAATTCGCAAGTATTTGAAAATATGCAGCTTTTACTCAATTTTAGATTTTTAAATGCTTTATTTTCTACATAATCAAAATAGTTTTCGCCAATTTTTATAAGGATTTTTTCTTTTTCAATAATCTGTAATTTATTTCTATTTGGCATTGGGGTTATTAATTGAATCTTAGTTTGAAAAAATGTTCTTGGTATCTGAATTGCGAATATAATTGTATCGTTTCTGTATACTACTACTCCTATTTTTGATAATTTTAGTTTGTAAAAATCAATCTCATATTTTTCAATTTCTTCCCTAGTTAACATACTTGGATGTACCATATTGTATTTAGCCGCCGCTATATTATTTTGTATTTCTTGAACTTTACTTTCTATGAATTTTAGTTTATTCATTTCATCATTATACAAAATTTGTCGTTCAATTCTATTTTCCTCTTTGTTTATTATATTTAAAGTTTCTATTATTTGTTTCCTATCTGAGTCTATAGTTCCTTTTAATAAGTTTAGTGATCTATTTAAATGTTCTTTAATTACTATTTGTTTATTTAAATTTACAATGGCATTATGGCCATTTTCCTCAATAATTTTTAAATGGTTCAAAATGTCTTGTCTGTCATCATCATCCATGACTCCAAACATCCATTTATATGCTATTCCTCCTATATTTATCAAGCCTCTTTTATTTCTCGTTTTGATATTTGGTGTTATAGATATGATTTTTGCTTTTATATTTTTTATTTCATCAAACAAAATTTCTTTATTTTCAATATTTAGTTTTTCAATATTTTCTTTAACCTGATCAACTACGTCTGCTATCTTGTTCGGATTTATAGTATGTATAACTGTACTTATTTCGTTAACTATTTCTATGTCCGCTGTTTGTATAATTGTATACCCCGCATCTTCTATTATTGGTGTAATTTGCAAAAGGGCTGTCACCAATGATATGATTATTGTTAAAAAAATAATTATTATCGTCATCTGTAAAAGTAAAAATGTATAACCGTTTTAAGTTTTGATTTAAAAAAAATGAAATTGGATTTTAGTCGCCTCTTACGACAGGCATCTCTTACCATGGGTATATTCTAGAAAGACCCCTTACCCACTGGGGTAAAAAAAAAATCATGTATATATATGTAGGAAAAAAAAATTAAATGTTATTATCTCCATTAAATGCCCTTAGACTGAATGAGTCGTCATCATTCTCATTTTGATTTTCTATGTTTGCCAATTTCATTGGTCTTTTTATATTTGCCGGATGGACGTTTTGTAAGGGAAATATTCTGAAATATGGTTGGTCTTTATGCCTTACTCTTTTGTAGTTTTTAATTGGTCCTGTTTGTCTGTTTTCTATATATTCTTCTCTGTTTTGATTTAATTTGGCTATTGTTTTCTGTTTTACTGTATTTATTCTATCTTGTAATATGGATGGACAAATGTTTTCTTTGGCGTCCCTTGGAGAACATTTGATAGTTGAGTGGTACCTATCGTTATAGTTGCATATAACAATTTGTATCCTCATTTCTGTTGAAAGACTAGAATCCTCAATTCCTGTTAGTTTTTCCAACAGGGTTGAGTGCAGTCTCTCAATGTCTGCATTTCCTGTATGGCTATTTGGTTTTGTGTGGTGGACTTCTACATTTTCGTCATTTAAATATTTTATTAATTGTTCTGCTCTAAACTCATTATCCATAATAATTTTTTTAGGTTTACCGAATTTTGCAAAATGTTCCATAATTATTGTCTTTTTAGCTCTCCAGGTTCTGTCTGTAAGCCTCTGCGAATTTTGTTAATTTATCAATTACTGTTATAAATGATTGCTTATTGAAATGAAATATATCTACATGAAGTATTTCATTTTTATTGGTTGGAGTTTCAGTTAGGTGAAATTAAGGTTTAATGGGTTTCCTATCGTATTTGATTTGTTGGCATTTTTGGCAATTATTTATTATCAATTGTATTTCTTCTTTGAATTTTGGAAAATATATTTTATCTTTTAATGTATTATGGGTTTCATTTATGCCACTATGCATAGATTCTTTTGTATGGTATAGTGATATTTGCTTATGTAATTCTTCTTCTTCTTCTATTTCTGAGGCTCTTTTTGTGCATTTTATAAATTTTAAACTTCTATCTTGAGCAAACATTTCAATAAGTAGCTTTTGTATTTTATGGTAATCTGCTTCAGATACTTCTGAAAATATTCCTACTATTCCGTTTCCTTTTATATATTTTTTTAATGTTTCCTTGTTCTCTTCTTTTTCATCAATTGGGTTTATTTCAATTATTTTTCTTCCATGGAGTCTTTGCATTTGCTCTTTTTGTCTATATGTTAATATAATTTGAATTTTATATTTATTTACAATTTCTTCTTTAATTGGATAGTGTTCAAGCAGTTCTTCATCTGCTGAATGAATTGTTTCCGACAATGCTAAGTTTGATTCATTGTCGTTACCTTCTTTTATTTTTGGTGAGTTTTCAATTCGACTCAAGAAATCAGCTACAACATTATTTTTTCCATTTAAATATTGTATTTCAAAGTTGTATTCTTGCAATTTCAATAACCATCTCTGATGGCGTTGAGAAAATTCTTTTCCTTTATATTTATTAACAAGATATTTGATCGGACAGTGATCAGTTATTATTTTAAATTTATTGCCATATATATATGGTCGAAAATATGTAATAGAGAAAATTACCGCTAAAAATTCTTTGTCTGTAGTTGAATATTTTTGCTCATGATTATTTAGAGTTCTTGAAATGTAGCATACTGGTTGGCCTTGCTGTGAAAGCACTGCTCCAATAGCATAGTCACTAGCATCAGTTGTGATACTGAATTCTTTGTCGTACTCTGGGAATTTGAGAGTTGGGTGAGATGAAATGAGTGCTTTTAAATTTTCAAAGCTTTCAATATATTGTGGATCTTTAACGGTTATTTTATTGCCCTTTTTCAAATATTTTATCATGGGGTAAGCTATTTTAGAATAATCTTTTCGATAATAGCCCGTTGCTCCTAAAAATCCTTTTAACTGTTTCTCGGTTTTTGGTATTGGTAGCTTTTGAATTGCTATAATTTTATCCGGATTAGGCTTGATGCCTTCTTTTGTTAAAATGTGCCCTAGGAATGTAGTTTCTCTTTGAAGAAAACTGCATTTATCTGCCTGTACATTTAATTTATTCTCTTGTAGTTTCAAACAAATTTTTTTTAATGAGTTTATGTGCTCTTCTAATGAAATTGAAAAAATTAATATGTCATCTAAATATACGACACATATTTTATTTATATAATCCCTCAATATGTCATTCATAAATCTCTGAAAAGTAGCTGGGGCATTTTTCAACCCGAAAGGCATTCGGACGTATTCATATAGTCCTGCCGGAGTGACAAAAGCTGTTTTCTGGATGTCCCTTTCTGCCATTAAAATCTGATGGTAACCTTTTGCTAGATCTATAGTGCTAAAGTACTGTGCTTTGCCCAATTTATCTAAGATTCCATCGATATTCGGTAGAGGATACTTATCGTCTACAGTCAATTGGTTTAACCTCCTATAATCAACCACTAGCCTGAATTTTTCGGTATTATTAGAATAGGTGAGCTATATCTACTGTGACTTTTTCTTATTATCCCTTGCTCTTCTAATTCAGAAATTTGTCTTCTTACTTCTTCTTCATGTTTTGGAGGTAATCTATAAATTCTTGAGTTTATTTGTTGATCCGTAACTGTTTTAATTTCATGAACTATTGCTTTTGCATTTGTGAGCTTGTCCCCTTCTTTATAGATAAGTTTATTGAAATGCTTTAATAATTTTTCGATTTCCTTTTTCTCATTTGATTTTAAATGATCGAGGTTGATGTTCTTTACTTCACTTATATCTAATGAATAAACTTGCTCTTGCATAGTTTTCATATAGAATGGAAGATTCACACCATTTTTCAAAATTATTGTCATTTTTTCGATATCAATGGTTTTAACATTTTTAAAAAGGAAATCATTTCCTATTAACAAATCATATGGTTTATTAAAATCCATTAATAACCATCTCATTTTTGCATTTTCCGGGTATTTAAATTCTTTGGGACAAGAGCTTTTTACCTTAACATTTGGCGTTTTAATTATCCCGTTTAAAGTATTCACCAAAGTGCTTTCACTTTCAAGCACTGGTAATTTAAATTTTTCGAAACTCGATTTCTTCATTATACTTATGGTTGAACCTGGGTCGACCAAAGCATAAAATTTTTTCTCAAAAAATGTTAATATTATTATAATTTTGTTTGATGATTCCGAGGCTAATTTGTAAAAAACTCCTCGTTCGTGTTTGATTCTTGTGGATCACCTCTCCTACTCATTGTGTCCACGTCCATGGGTTCTGGTCCCCTATTTTGTACTTTTTGTCTACTATTTACTGAATTTCTTTGCTGTTGTGAATAATTATAATGATTTGGATTTGTTCGAACTTGTTCTGAATAGTTTGTACGATTTTGCCATCGAGGCTGTCTTGTTTGATTGGATTGTTATCGATGAAGGTTTATTTGACGTTGTCCGGATTGTGGACGATACTGTTGTTCAGAAAGATTTTGATTTTGTGAACGATATTGTCCTGAATAAAAATTTTTGTTATTAACACCATTATTTTTGGTATTAGCTTGAAAGTTGTTTCCCCCTTTTTTAGATAAGGATTTAGATTGCCTTCATCCAACCCAATAAATTTATAAATTTCATTCGCCATTTCCGTTAATGATGTGACCGATTGCACTGTATATGCGAATGTCCCTGATGCTAATTGTTTTATTCGCTGAATTAGCATCCCTGAAAAAATTTCTCTCATAGTGTCACCATTTTCGCTTAGTGCACTATATTCTGTTATGTCATCCACGATTTCGTTTAATCTTTTACTTAATTCAGCTATACTATTTACTTTCAGAATCGAAATTTCTTTCGTGATCATTAATTGATTTTTTGTAGGTCTATAATGTTGCCTTAATTTAGTTTTACAACTTTCCCAATTTTCAGGTGGGTTTATTTGCAAAAAATTTTTTGCTGATCCACCAATTTTCAAATCATAAATAACCCTGAATACTATTTCTTCCTGTCCTACATAGTCCCTTCGTACCCTGTCAACTGCTTCAATGAAAGATGGCAATTTTTTTACAATTCCTTCAAAGGGAGATACATATCTTAAGTCTTTTTCGACTCTTTGCCTAATTGTAAGTTGATTTATTGCTGCATTTTGTGCAGCTATCTGTGTTAAAGATGCCAAGCATCGAGTTAGCATTTCTATTTGCTCTGCCATATTTTTTATTTTTAATTTTTATTTTATTTTTGCAACAAAAATTATAAAACAATTGCAACTCTGTTAGCTTGTTTCTTTTCTCGTTTGTTCGTTTCTTTTTCTAACTTTATTGTTTTTGAATTGATTGAAACATTTAATGAGTATAATTTCTGCGTTGACTATTTTTTTTTTTTTTTTTTTTACAAAGAAAGTAATGACTTCAAATAAAACTACTACTTAAATTATTAGTTGAATATTATTTTACCTTGCTGTTGGTGCTGCTGCTTTTGTTGTTGTTTTGTTGTTACTGTTGTTACTGTTACTGGTGTCGTTGTTGTTGTTAATGTTGTCGTTGTTAAATTATTAGTTGAATATTATTTTACCTTGCTGTTGGTGCTGCTGGTTTTGTTGTTGTTTTGTTGTTACTGTTACTGGTGTCGTTGTTATTGTTAATGTTGTTGCTGTCTTTGTTGAGTTTGCTGCTACCCCTGTTGTTGTTATTCTTGCCTCACTTTTACTCCAAATTCTTGCTTATTTTTTAAATTTTTATTTTTTAAATATTTTTATTTGCTGAATAAGAATTGTTTCACCTTTCAATTTTATCACGGAAAGTTATTAATGTTTCTATATTTATTTTTTACTTTTAATGCTTTTTTTTCATATTTTTATTTGCGTTCAATTTTCGGTCGCGGTCAAACAAAAACTTGGTTCTTACAAAAGCCGACAGCGCCAATTACGATATTATATATCATTGAATAAAACTCCGGTAATTCCGTACTGTGCGGCTTGCCGTTTAGTTTATTATTAATTATCTTATTCTTTACAAAAATCTTATTTGCTAAATTTACTTGAAGCCGTTGTGCTGACTTGACATTCCTCAGCATCAACGACCCGGCATATCTTAAATAAACATATCAAATAAAAACAATGGTATTTGATTTCTTGCTTGCTTATGCATATTATATATTTATGCATGTTAATATGCATGTATGTAGTTGCATCTGAAGATTCAACTTACATTTTATAGGAATAAAAAATACTTAAAAAATACTTGTCTTTTTTTTGACAGTGGTGGAGTCGTTTGACGACGCAACTCGCGCTTGATACATAAAAAACTGTTAAATATTACGATTTACCTGTTTTCACAAATATTAAGACAGCTCTACATTTTATAAAAGACGGGTCGTATGCTTTTCATTGTCAAGTGGTGGACGCATTTGCAGAAATTTCGAAAAATTTGAAGCCAAAGAACTTTGTACATTGCGTGTCATTAAAGGACTTATGGAAATGGAATTGATGAATGGAATCTATATAAATAAAAATGAATCGCCAAAATGTATGTACGCTCATCACTTTCATACGACTGAACCAAATTTTATAATTCTTTTTATAAAATGTTCGTTGAGGTTCAGGGATGGTTTATGCGGAGAAAAAAACTCGAAAAATTGCCGGAAAACCCCTAAAAACGGCTCTTTTCTTTTTCCCATAGAAACGAATGAATGTTTGTTTATTAGCAACGCTAAGGGAACGACTGAACCAATCTTGATGAAATTTGCAGAGAATGTTCTGCGTGGATTGGAGAAGGTTCAGAAATAAAAAAACCTATATGCTTTTCTTGAGGAAAAGTCGGAAAATTGGACAATACCAAAAAGTTAATTTTTTCCATACAAATTTTTTTTCAATTTTTTATTGTTTTGTTTTTCAATTAAGTATTTGAATCGTTCAAATTTGTCGTTTGCTTCAAAAATTTTTGAAAATTATTCAGTGAAAATGTTATGTGTTTTTCACACAAAGTGATCAATTACAGATTGAAATTTGTCACGATGCCATGAAGAGGTCGCGCTAACATCGGTTGGCGTTCTTTTTGGCGACGATTCTTTCTACCTTCGGTTGCTATTGATAAATGTACGCGGTTCGACCTCATTTTAGTCATTGCGTACTGTGAATGATACGGTGCGTGCAACTTTTTGAGAAGAAAGCCAGCAATTACAATTGCGGGAAAATGATAATCACTGGAATGCAAATGCCTTCAAATCCGCGTCTATTATGGGACACGAACAAAAATGGCATTGTCGAAGACATTTTACATCGTATTCGCTAATAATTAGAAATGGGTCAATTCCGGTTGATACTTCCGGTAGTTTGCTATCAGTTCCATCTGCCTCTTATCAATTCACGAAAGATGAACTCATGACGAATGTTTATCCGAACATTGGCCAAATTATCGTAACTATAATTCCTTAAGTGCACGCGAAATGTTAGCTGCCAAAAATACCGATGTTGATGACTTAAACTGGAAGATTCAAAGTCATATTCCGGGAGACTTGCGCTCATACAAATCGATCGATCGTCTTGATAATGAAGACGACGCCGTGAATTATCCAGTGGTATTTCTAAATTCTTTGACAGGTTTGGTATGCCACCGTATCATTTGCGTCTCAAAGTAGGATCCGTCATTATTATGTTTCGCAATCTTTATGCGCCGAAAGTGTGTAATGGAACCCGACTGATTGTGACGCACCTATCGAATACAAGGGGGGGAATGATTCTTCTTCTTAATTGGGGAGAATGCTTGATTCTACGAATTCCTTTGAGGTCTAACGATTTCTCATTTAAATTCAAACGTATTCCGTTTCCAGTGAAAATTGCATTTGTGATGTCAATCAACAGGACCTAAAGAAAGTCGCATAGTGTGAGGCATAAATTTGGAAATGCTATGTTTTTCACACGGCCGTGGCGTGCTCATGAGTTGGAAACCATCTTTTCTGTACACGGGAACAGAAACCAAAAAATGTTGTTTATAAAGCTGCGTTACATGAAAAAAAGCAAAAACAAAAATGAAACGATAAATTTAACTTTCTTTTCATTTCAAAATACATAATTTCACGCAGGACAACGGCTGCGGGGTCAGCTAGTAGTACATAAAAATAGCCAATATACTGAGATCTTTCGATTCACGTAAGTATATTATTTATATATTATATTATATTTTATACTCTAGCCATTACCGTCTTCACCATAAGGGCACACGGGGTCCGTGTCCAGGACTGAGTGGTGTTATTTTGTTTCGTTTGATACTGAGACCAATAATCACTGGATTATTTATATAAGGTTTGGTATTTAAAAATGAGTTAAATAGACAGAAGTTTTGATTTGTTCGTTTAAACATTATTTCATTATGTCGAAAAGAACACACAAAAAAGAAAAAAAGTTACAGCTCAAAAAGAAATAACGGAAAAACTTCCAAAGCTCACTTAGTGTTTTACGGTTGAAAAAACAAATGAGGCGAGGGATTATTTATTCTCATCACCCCAAGACAAAAGTACCTCTGAATGTCACCAGGAAAAAGAGGCTACATGTGACGAAAATGACAAGCATACATTTGATGCTGAACTATCGACTTCAAGCCACTATGAATTAATAACTGCAAGCTTAGAGAATGTATCTGCGTCTCCTGACCCCGGTACTTACTGTGACGACATTTTACCGGAAGAAGTCCGTGATATTTGTATTCAAAAAGGACCAGAGTTTCTCCAAAATATAAATAGTGACTTCTCTGAAACTTCTACAAGTTTTACAGAAACTAGATACTTAACTAAAAACATTTTTATTCGTAAATTGGCGAATGGTGAGTCTTTACAAAGAAAATTTACCAGAAAATAAATCTGTATACTGTTATTGCTGCCGTCTATTTAATACCACCACTGGTAATGGGCATAATTTAAGTTCTCCTAATGGATATAAAGATTGGAAGCATATTTTATGCGTTTAAGGCGGCCAATATAATATGTGAAAACAAATGTTTGTTTTATATTTTAAATGATCAAATAATATTCATCTTTTCTTTCAGTTATTATTATTATTTTTATTTAATTATTTTTTCTGTTTGAAATTATAATCAAACTGTTTGATTTGTAAGATCAAACTTTTAAAAACTTAAAGCAAGCCCATATAATTCCCCAATATGGACAGTTTCAATGAAAGGCAATGATGAAGAGGGAAAGCCTAAAAGAAGAATGGTTATAGATTTCCGGAATCTTAATAAACAAACGATAGCAGATAGATATCCAATTCCCAACATAACAATGGCTTTACAGAATTTAGGGAAAGCTACGAGTACATACTTCACAACACTCGATTTAGAATCAGGATTTCACCAGATCATGATTAAAAAAGAAGACAGAGAAAAAACAGCCTTTTCAGTAAATGGAGCTAAGTACGAATTCCTTAAACTGCCATTCGGTTTAAAAAACGCTCCTTCAACATTCCAGAGATGTGTCGATGATATACTTAGACCGTATATTCGCAAATGTGCATACGTATATATAGATGATGTCCTGCTATATTCCAACTTACCCGAGGAACATATGAGAGATATCTCTAATATAATACAGACATTACACAGAGCCAATATGAAAATCTCTGAAAAAAAGTCAAATTTTTTCAGAAGCAAACCGAATTTCTAGGACATATTATCAAAAACGGAAGAATAACTGTAGATCCAGAGAAAATAGAAGTTATTGATCGATATAAAGTACCAACAAATCTGTAAGAACTTAGGTCATCCCTAGGTCTACCTTCCTATTATAGGAAATTTGTAAAAAACTTTGCACAAATATGCAAACCATTAACCATTTATCTCAGAGGAGAAAATAGAAACATTTCAAAAAATAACAGCTCAAACGTGAAAGTAACATTAGACAATGAAGCATTAAAAGCTATTGAAACACTAAAAACTTGTTTAAAAGAACAAATAGAATTATACCAACTTGACTTTGAAAAAGGATTCGACGCAACAACTGACGCTAGTAATTACATCATAGGAGTCGTACTCAGTCAAGGCAGAAATCCAATAGCATTCATTTCTCGAACATTGAGTCAGATCGAACAAAACTATTCGACTAATGAAAAAGAAATGTTAGCGATAGTCTGGTCATTGAAAAAACTTAGAAACTATCTTTACGGCATAGCCAACTTAACGATATACACTGATCATCAGTCACTAATTTTTTCTTTATCCGAGAAAAACCCAAACACAAAGTTAAAAATGTGGAAAGACCTCATAGAAGAATACGGGGCAACATTAAAATACAAGCCAGAATACGAAAACGTAGTCGCAGATGCTTTGTCTCGACAAATAAATATTACTTCAGATAAATCGCAACATTCAGCAGAAACATCAACACAAAATAATATTGAGAAAAGCGTGGCATGCTCGATAAATGAAAAATATGTCACAAAGCACCCCACGCTTTTCTCACAATAATGCAGGAATTTTTCCTTCATTATTATTGTTATTGTTATACAAAGAATTATTTTTCACCTTTTAGTTTGATATGCTTTAAAAGCGTGCTTTTTAGTTTTTTTAAACTATATTTATTTTTAATTTTTTAGTTTGATGTGAGAAACCCCAAATTTTTTAAAATATGAACTATGACATGTAGTATTGGTTAAGTAAATCGATAATTAGGCAGCATTTAATATCTACTCGTAACCTTTCATTGACTAATTGTTGCATTATTTGCGACCAAGTTCTATTGATGACTTTACGAATTATTACTTCTTAATCGAATCATTTCTTCTAAAGCTTCACTGTTACATGGGGTTTTACCTGTCAACTTTGAACAGTCTAGTTCTTCAATTCGAATACCTTCCAAAGATTTACAACGACTAAGTGCTACATAAGCTTGTCCAGCAGCAAACAGTCGAGAGCCCAGATAAATTACTGCATGTTCTACTGTACAACCTTGCATCTTATGGACGGTCGACGCCCAATTCAGTATGCTATATAAATGTCACCAAAACTAGTTTTATATAGATGTTGCATACTTTTAAGCGCATCTTTTTGGTGAGCTGCTTAAACTTACTATCGCCTTGCTACAGGGTCGCTCAAATATTCTAGGTTTCAGTACCACTAAAAAATTTACAAACAAACATATATACAAGTTATCACAGCTAGCATAGCTAACAAAATATACAACAACAAAGTTGTCGTAGCTAGTAAAATATACTGACAAGAATGTTGCAACTATAAACAGAAATTCAATTCAGCAATATTCTGCAAATAAACAATATCATTGTTGCTCAATAAAGTTGATTTCTAAAATTTACAACAACAGCACATTTCGTCGGCACTAAACCAGAGCGGAAGCCGTGCCGCCCGCAATTAGGCCATTTCTCGACCAAACTGAGGTTTGCTGTTTTGCTATAATTATTGCTTACGTTATCATTATAGAGTATATAGAAATAAGTACTAGTAAGGAAGAATTCGGACATATGTATGTAAGTTTATCAAGTTTTATTATGTAATGTTCTTGAAGAAAATAACAAACCAATAAAATTAAATCATGGTAATATTATCCTAAGCGGAACACACGTATTAAATAATGAATCTATATCAGGAAACAATTTAATACAATTTACAGATCCCATAACTATTGATGGAAAAACTTATAAAAATAAAAACGAACAAATTAAAAAATATATCAAAGCACAAGGCAATGAGAAAATTAAAATACTTGAACTATTCCAATCAGATATTGATTACGAATTTACCAATATTCAAAAATTACATATATTAATAATTCATTTTGAAGAACATCCTGTAAGAAATACACTAATAGCCATTGTATCAGGATGCATTGTACTATACTATCTTTATATACTAAAATCCAGTCCAATACGATTCAGGAAAGAAACCGCATTCAATATGAAGCAGTACTCCGACAACACGGAATGGAACATCTAATCAAGCAGTCAGGGACGACTTCTCTTTAAAGGAGGGGAAAGTTAATACTCATTCTGACAAGCATGACATCATCCACAAATATCACGTCACCCGATCACACACTCAGCGCATGGCCTGAGTACAAAGTCCAAACATCACGCCACATGCTAATCAATAACAAATGTACTATATACAATATGTAAAGCAAACATATAAATACTAGTTCAATAAGTTATACACATGTCTTTTGTTATACAGCAACCATAGAATTCAGTCATACAATAAAGGAACGTTCTGATATGAGCGCTAACACGCAAGTACAGAACTAAAAAATATATATGTATTTTTTGTATTTCAAATACGAAATAATATTAATTTGACTGGAAGGGAGGCACTTGAAGATTTATGACGAAGAATGCAATAACCACCACAAGGGTTGTTTTTCTGTATTGTATTCTTATCACATATTTTTATTTTGTTTGCTGCATTTTTGTATGCAGTAAACTGATAGTGGACTGTATATTATTGTTCAAGGAATTTTAAATAATAACTATTTTTTGTTTTAGTACATTTATGCAATTAATTGTAAATTATGTGTTCGTCCGATTATAAAGATTAATCGTAATTTTGCTTTTTGGCTTGGACTTGTAGCGTACATAACATATAAATAAAATTGCAATTATTATAATAGGTAATATAACAGATGGAGGATGGAGTCATGTGAAGAAGTTAAGCGAGTGAGGAAAGTTCTCTGATCGCCATTCACTTGGGAGTGGCCAGAAACGATTCTTTTACATATGACTCAAGCAGCTCACGACTTCCGGTCTTTGACCCAGTATCCTCTGGGTAGCCTAAGAACATCCGTTCGAAGGCGAGCTAACGTGAGAAGGCGAAACATTCCCTGCATAGGGTTGTGCGCTGGGTTTGGGACCCGCCACGTTAAAAACAACCCCAAAGAAAAACCACCAACAGCCTCGGATGAGAGATCCCCCTTTTGATGACGACCATGGCAAACGAATTAAGGACCATGATTTGAGGGCATACGTCTGGAATGTCCGGTCCCTTAATTGGGAAAGTACCCCTGCCCAGCTGGTTGATGACCTCGTGAAAATAAAGGCTGACATCACCGCCGTCCAAGAAATGCGATAAATTCAGCCTCCACGAGGAAACATGCCCAAATGGGTTGAGGCTGATCGTCTTCGCCGGGGCCCGAAATATGGTTATCTGTAGTACTAAATTTCACCCTTAAGAAGACTCATCAAGCTACCTGGCAGTCTCCAGATCGAAAAACTACTGATCTGGTTGGTCATGTTGTGATAGACGGAAGACACGTCTCCAGTGTTTTAGATGTGCGTACGCTCCGAGGTCCTAACATCGACTCGGACCACTATATTGTTGCAGCCAAAATTCGCACCCACCTCTGTGCACCAAAAAACGCACGCCAACAAACAAAAGGAAGGAAGGAGGGCTCTGAGAGCACTCGTCAACAACTCGGTATAAGGGAACTGTGGGACGGCATTTCAAACTCCTTACGTACAGCTGCAACCGAAACCATTGGTTTTTGGAAAGTGCAAAAGAACAGCTGGTACGACGAGGAGTGCCGTGTCGCAGCAGAGAGAAAACAGACTGCCTACCTCGCAACGTTACGATCGACCACAACACGTGCGGGATGGGATAGATACCGAGAGTTGAAGAGGAAAGCGAGACGCATTTGCAGACAGAAGAAGAAAGAGGCCGAAATGCGTGAGTACGAACAGCTTGATAAGCTGGCCGACAGGGGTATTGCTCGAAAATTCTACGAAAAGATGCGGCGGCTTACAGAAGGTTTCAAGACCGGAGAATACTCTTGTAGAACCCCCAAAGTGATCTAGTCACCGATGCCCAGAGCATACTTAAATTATGGAGGGAACACTTCTCCAGCCTGCTGAATGGCAGTGAACGCACAACGCCAGGAGATGACGATGGAGCAGACGTTCCACTACCTGACCATGAAGAAATTCGAATAGCAATTGCCCGCCTGAAGAACACCAAAGCGGCAGGGGCCGACGGATTGCCGGCCGAGCTATTCAAACACGGCGGCGAAGAACAGATAAAAAGCATGTATCGCTTTCTTTGCAAAATATGGTCGGACGAAAACATGCCCAACGATTGCAATTTAAGCGAAGGGAGACCCTCAATCTGCGCCAACTACCGTGGGATTTGCCTCCTCAACATCGCATATAAGGTTCTGTCGAGTGTATTGTGTGAAAGATTAAAGCCCACCGTCAACAAACTGATTGGACCTTATCAGTGTGGCTTTAGACCTGGAAAATCAACAACCGACCAGATATTCACCATGCGCTAAATCTTGGAAAAGACCCGTGGAAGGAGAATCGACACACACCACCTATTTCAAAGCTGCTTTCGACAGCACGAAAAAAAGCTGCCTTTATGCCGCGATATCTGAATTTGGTATCCCGGCAAAACTAATACGGCTGTGTAAGCTGACGTTGAACAATACCAAAAGCTCCGTCAGAATCAGGAAGGACCTCTCCGAGCCGTTCGATACCAAACGAGGTTTCAGACAAGGCGACTCCATATCGTGCGACGTCTTCAATCTGCTGCTGGAGAAAATTATTCGAGCTGCGGAACATAATCGAACAGGTACAATCTTTTATAAGAGTGTACAATTGCTGGCGTATGCCGATGATATTGATGTCATCGGCCTCAACACCCGCGCCGTTAGTTCTGCTTTCTTCAGACCGAACAAGGAAGCAACGAAAATGGGTCTGGCAGTGAACGAGGGCAAGACGAAATATCTCCTGTCATCAAACAAACAGTCGTCACACTCGCGACTTGGCTCTCACGTCACTGCTGACAGCCATAACTTTGAAGTTGTAGATAATTTCGTCTATTTAGGAACCAGCATTAACACCACCAACAATGTCAGCCTGGAAATCCAACGCAGAATTACTATTGTCAACAGGTGCTACTTCGGACTGAGTAGGCAATTGAAAGGTAAAGTCCTCTCCCGACGAACAAAAGCCAAACTCTACAAGTCGCTCATAATTCCCGTCCTGCTATATGGTGCAGAGGCTTGGACGATAACAACAACCGATGAGTCGATGTTACGAGTTTTCGAGAGAAAAGTTCTGCGAAAGATTTATGGTCCTTTGCGCGTTAGCCACGGCAAATATCGCATTCGATGGAACGATGAGCTGTACGAGTTATACGACGACATTGACATAGTTCAGCGAATTAAAAGACAGCGGCTACGCTGACTAGGTCATGTTGTACGGATGGATGAAAACACTCCAGCTCTGAAAGTATTCGACGCAGTACCCGTCGCGGGAAGCAGAGGAAGAGGAAGACCTTCACTTTGTTGGAAGGACCAAGTGGAGAAGGACCTGGCTTCGCTTGGAATATCCACTTGGCGCCACGTAGCGAAGAGAAGAAATTACTAGCGCGCTGTTGTTGACTCGGCTATAAACGCGTAAGCGGTGTCTACGCCAATAAAGGAGAAGAATATAAGATATATGTATGTGTCCGCTATGATTTTTTCGATTTAAATGCCTTAAATTAAAATCATTATTACTTATTTTATTGATCTGCTCCTTAATTTGCTCGACATCTTTGTTGTTGTTGAAGAGGTCAATCTGAAGCGGCACTATTTTGTCTTTTGTAATACAGGGTAGGCCATTTAAAGTTGACCCAACAAAAGAAAACAATGTTTTTTGTTCATTTCAAAAATAATTTATTTTGGTCCAAGGGGATTTGTTTCAGCTAATATTTAAAAATTAGATCGCGTAAATGGGCACCTTTAGCTTTGACAGCTAAATGCACTCTTTTTTCGACATTTTCCATGACTTTGGCCAATGTTTCGGATGATATGGCGGCTGTTTCACGTCGAATGTTGGCTTTCAGTTGAGCTAAGGTCTTTGGCTTATTAGCGTATACCTTGGATTTCAAATAACCCCACAAATAAAAGTCTGGTGGCGTCAAATCTGGTGATCTCGGTGGCCAGTCAACATCACCATTTTTCGATATCAATCGCCCGGGGAAAAATGGTCGCAATAAATTGATTGTTGGTCGAGCTGTATGGCATGTAGCCCCGTCCTGTTGAAACCAGAAGTTATCCATGTCATTTTCGCGAATAATGGGTATCACAAAATCCGTTATCATGGCTCGATAACGCTCACCATTGACTGTTGTCGTGGCTCCATCATCGTCTTCGAAAAAATACGGTCCGATGATCATATTCGCGCAAACACCGCACCAAACTGTTACTTTTTGGTCGTAAAGAGGCTGTTCTTCAATTAATTGAGGATTTTCGGTGGCATAAAATCGGCAATTTTGCTTGTTTACGCCTCCATTCAACGAGAAATGTGCCTCGTATGACATGATGAGTTTTCGCCAAAAGTCAAGTTCGTTTTCAGCCATTTCGATGGCCCATTTGCCAAAATTAAGGCGTCGCGGATAATCAGCTGGGTTTAGTTTTTGTGCCATTTGAATTTTATATGGAAACATCTTCAAATCTTTATGAATTATGCGTCGGAGAGTGGTGCGAGAGATGTCTAATTCCTGAGAGCGGCGATAACTCGATGTCGATGGAGTCTCCTCAATACTGGCTCGTACAGCTTCGATATTTTCATCAGAACGTCTTGTGCGTTGTCTGGATGCATGACTGGCATTACTGAGATTACCGGTGTTCACAAATTTTGTGAATTGTGTTCTTAACTGGAGCACTTTTCATTTTATTTTTTTTGCGAAACGCACGTTGAATTAACACAATTGAAAAGTTATTTTGAATATAAAGCTGAACAATTTCAGCGCGCTCTTTTGGAGTGTACTGTTCCATGGTATAAATTGTCTTCGAATGACGCTTCTAACGCGGTATGACATTAGCCGATTTGTCAGCGCTGTTAAAAGTTACAGCGTTGCCAGATGGGTCAACTTTAAATGGCCTACCCTGTATTATGTTTTATTGTGATATAATTGAATCTTGTGTTATGCTTATTATATTTTGCGT
The DNA here is from genome assembly GCF_023373825.1 of Bactrocera dorsalis. NCBI lineage: Eukaryota > Metazoa > Arthropoda > Insecta > Diptera > Tephritidae > Bactrocera > Bactrocera dorsalis. Next base: position 27,934,205 of record NC_064308.1, read on the forward strand.
TGTAAATATTTGATGATTTGACAATGTGATGCCTTCGTATCGGGCTGTGCAACCAGCTTCAATGGAAGGAACACCTTGTGCTGGGATTTCTATTATTTCTCTTTTACCACCTAGACAGCCGACATACTATGTAGATCCTTTGAATACTTTGAAAATCGACGTGTTGTCTGGATTAACCTCCGCCCGTAACAGTCTCTTCATACTGACAGTCTACATGCCTGGTGTTGAATAGTGCAAGTTTGGTCTAATGCAGGCTGCCATGGTCTTTTCCCCTTATTGCTATTCTCAAGTGTATAAAGATATTCATTTTTCCAGCGATTCCAAAAATCTCGTTGAATTTTTTGTGCTAACTTCCATTTGTTTAATATTGAGGTATTGACATCTGGTTCGAGAGATAGAATTGACTTTATTGGTCTTCCAATTAGAAAATTACCCAGTGTTAGCACATCTATTCCATTATCGTCGTTTATTGCATATAATGGTCGTGAGTTCAAAGATGCCTCTACTTGAGCTAATACTGTAGACATTTCTTCAAAAATTAATTTTGTATCTGCGATGGCCCTTTTAAAATGGTATTTCATTCCTTTTACACCTGCTTCCCTTATTCCTCCGAAATGTGGGCCTGCCGGGGGAATAAAATGCTAAGTTATTTGTTTCCAAAATTTTTTTTTATTTATTGAATCTGCTTTTTCTTAAAGCCTAATTTAAAAGCCAATTTAAATTTGCAGCTCTAATCTTCATACATGTTATTTTACTAGAGATGTTTTTTCTCCACGAGAGCCTTCTATCAAGGTGAATACCAAGATATGAAAATCTGTAACATTATTGTGTATGCAAATTAGTTTTGGGTGAGAATTGTGCTTGCACTAAGTACGTTTATAAGGAGTTGAATTGTTGCATATTTTTTGGCGCAGGTTGGTTAATGGTTTGAGGAAATAAACCGTAAGAAAAAGACTGTAAGATCGCTAGTTATAGCCTACCTTTAGGTTTTGCAAAATAATTAGGCATGAAAATCTGTAACATTATTGTGTACTAGCTGACCCCGCAGCCGTTGTCCTGCGTGAAGTTGTGTTTTGAAATGAAAAGAAAGTTGAATTTCATTTTTTTCAATGTAACGCTTGATATACCACAATTTTTGATTTCTGTTCCGGTGTAAAGAAAAGATGGTTTTACAACTCGTGAGCACGCCACGTATTTTTGGCCGTGTGAAAAACATAGCAGTTCCAAATTTATGCCACGCACTATGCGATTATCCTTGTGCAACCTGTTGATTGTCATCTCAAATGCACATTTCAATGTACATTTGAACTGAAATGGCAAATAGTTCGAACTTAAAGGAATTTATAGTATCAAGCATTCTGCCACCCTTGTATTCGATAGGTGCGTCACAATCAGTCGGGTTACGGGGTTCGGCGCATGAAGATTGCGAAACATGATAACGACAGATCGACCTTTGAGACGCAAATGATGCGGTGGCATACCAAGCCTCTCCAAAGAATTTAGAAATTCCACTGGATAATTCACGGTGTCGTTTTCATTGTCAAAACGATCGATCGATTTGTATGAATGCAAGTCTCCAGGAATTCGACTTTGAATCTTCCAGTTTCGAGTCAACAACATCGGTATTTTTGGCAGCTTTTGCACTTAAGGAATCGTAGTTATGATAATTTGGCTAATGTTCGGATAAACATTCGTGATAAGCTCATCTTTCGTGAATCGAAAACGACAGATGGAATTGATATCAAACCACCGGAAGTATCAACCGGAATTGATCCATTTCCAATATTTAGCGAAGACAAAGTAAAATGTCTTCGGCAATGTAATTTTTGTTCGTATCCCATAAAAGACGCGGATTTGAAGGCTGATATGTCGAAATGTTTATCGCGAAAAGTGTGCGAACTTAATTTGCATTCCAGTGATTATTAATTTTCAGCAATTCCAATTTTTGGCATGCTTCTCAAAAAGTTGTGAGTACGCAACCGAAAGTAGAAACAATCGTCGTTTTTCGGGTGGATTGCGTAAATTCGTCCTAAGGAATTAGTTGATAACACACCTGGATGTCTCCGCAACTATTTCTTCGACGATGCATTCCAGGTATAATATCAACGTATTTCCGAATAGAGCAATGTTCTCGCAAACGGATCACTGACGAAAGTTGAGAAAAAACTCGTAAATGTTAATTTTTTTGCTGGCGGTGTTACCACTGGATATACTGTGTTCTCTGGGTAGAAATAGAATCTTTGGTCATTCTTCAAATTAACTGCGAGACGCACAACAGTCGGAAAACATTCATTAATTGCAACGTGAATATCCCTCAAAGCGCTTTAGTGCAGTTCACGTATCGACCGTATCGTTCAAGACCAATAACTGTCATGTTATAATACTTCCTTTAGTGACGTACTTAAAAACGTATTTTATCGATTACACCAAACTGCAATACTCAACATTGATATGAGTTGAATATGAATTAGACAATAATGGTGAATATAGTACGATCCATGTGCTGTCAAATTCGATATTCACTCTTCTAAATTTAATGCTGAATGTTCTGCCATTGTCGTCTGATGACCGATGCCGATAGAGTAGATATCCACCATTTCTATTGTCAGACACACAAACCGAAGTAGGATTGTGGTGTCCACAAAGTCCACGAACCTTATTGGTTTTCATCACTTGGTATAATAGTGGATCTTTCTCTGCATGAGGAATTTCCGCAGAAATGATTTCATCAATTTGATCTAGTGTAACCACCATCCACCATTCAAAGAAGAATGTGTGCGTGCGGCAAACCCTCTTTTTTGCAACTCAACAGAGTACATCCAGCATCTGACTGCACCGTACTTGTATATACATACATACGTTGCTTCAAGATAAAGTCCATCAAACAAGTAGCTGTTGTTTGAAAAATCGCATCCTGGGAGTCTCATGTAGTTCATGTGTCTTGGGCTGCCATACGTTGATGGCAAAAAGAACGCCGACCGATATTAGCGCGAAGTCTTCGTTGCTTCGTAACAAATTTCAATCTGTAATTGATCACTTCGTTTGAAACACACCTAAAGTTTTCACTGAATAATTTTCAATAATCTTTCTTTTAAATAGCCGCAAAAAAAAAAAAAGCAAGCGACCGAAATTGAACGATTCAAATAATTTACAAATCAAAATATTGAGAAACAAAACAAAAAAGAATTGTATGAAAAGTCACTTTTTGGAAATTTCCAATTTTTGGACTTTTCCTTAGGAAAAGTATATGGTTTTTTTATATCTAATCCTTTCCATATCCAGAGCGAACAACTTCTGATTTCATGATTGGTTCCGTCGTTCTCGAGCGTTAGCGTTACTAACAAACAAACAATCTTTTTACTTACGTATGTACATATGTATGTACATATATACAGAATAAAACGTATGTATGGGAAAAAAAGGGCTGTTTTTAGGGGTTTTCCGGCAACTTTCGTAATTTTTTCTTACATAAGAACCTTCTCCTAACAATAACAAACACAACGAAAAAAAGATCAGCTAAATCGGTTCAGCCATTCACGCGTGATGCCGTGACAACGAAAACGGTTTCATTTTTTATATAAAATGCAAATTAGTTTTGGGTGAGAATTGTGCTTGCACTAAGTACGTTTATAGGGAGTTGAATTGTTGCATATTTTTTGGCGCAGGTTGGTTAATGGTTTGAGTTTTTGTTATAATGCTCAAAATGTAGTATTTAACTTTTATTTTAGCGAAGAATTATTGGCAGTTCCTTACGGCAGACTTGGAGGAGATAGGGATTTTGCTGCGGGACCTAACTGAAAAAAGTGAGAGTAAATCCGTAAGAAAAAGTCCGTAAGAAAAAAGTATTAATTGCATACTTTTAAGCGGGCTCTAAGTGTTCGCTCCCCTGCACATTTGTTCACCATTGAAAAAGTTTACGTTGCGCTTTTGTGAATAAGCTTTAGAGCTTTGAATGTGTCATTGTATTGGCATATTCTTTCAATTAATTTTCCTTAAAAAGTATAATTAATTGAATACAGTACATATTGGAACGAAGTTCCTTACGGCAGGCTTGGAGAAGATAGGGATTTTGCTGCGGGACCTAACTGAAAAAAGAGGCGTTAAATACACTTCATAATCTGGAATGCAGTCGGTAATAGAGTGGTACCCTTAAAAATAATTGATTTAATAAGACAGTCTACTCTGATGTGGGTTAACGTACTTTGTAAAAGCTTATTAATTGAATAAAACCACCTATACGATGGTAGAGAGTCTTATTTATAGACTTGTCTAGGTCCATAACTAACCATATCCCAAAATTTTAATTTTTATTATTAAAAAAAGAAAACACCGAACAGTTATACATGTGGTAGTTGCAGATTGTTGGGAGGATTAAAATTATTTGTATGGGCACGTCCCAATCTTTTGAGTTTTGTTCACCTAACGGTTATACGGATCACTTAAAACTAAGCGAGATAGATATAGGGTTATATATAGATATGTATGTATATGTGTATAAACGATCTGGACGAAGAGAAAAGTTGAATTTCGGTTTATTGTCTGTCTGTCCAAACACAAATCGCCACTAATCGAAAATATATAAAGTTCCATAACTAAGCGCTCAATTAAGATATGAAGCTGTAAGCACAAGGAATGGCAGTAGCTAAGGGCACCTGTGGGCACAACCTTTTGTAAAAGTAGGCGTGGCCCCGCCGCCTAATAATGTACATAGCTCTTAAACCACTTAAGCTACGAGTACAACAACCTAATTTGCTAAGTATAAATCTTATAAGAACTTCTACCGACCAAAGTGAATGAAATCGGCGGATAATCCCCCTCATTTCTACTAAAAGCACGATAAATTAATAACTAAATACACCAGAGACCACCAGGATGGTATGAAAAAGCTTTATGGGAGCCGGTTTGAAAATTAGACGATGAGTGTGGCACCGCCAACATTTTGTTGTAATCCCATATCTCGCGACCTGACTGACCGATTTCGACAAAATTTAGTACGTGACATTTTTCTCACATTCTTATGTAACATTGTAAAAATGGACGAAATCGGACAACAACCATGCCTACTCACCATATAGCACAATTTTGAATTTCACTTGATTCGTTCAGTTTCCAGTACACAAATCAAGTAGCTATGAATATAACTGGATACAACTTTGCACAATTAATATCTTTAGTGTATGCCATCTTATGACCAAGAATTGTTTAAATCCAATCAAAACTGTTCAAGCCCCCAGGAAACCGTATATTTAGATCCCGGTACCTATTTTCAGATTTTGTTATGTATGCTTGTAATGTTAAAATAATAAAAAATTTATATTAAAATATTAATTTACATTTTTTACTTGAAATTTCTGACTCTCGACTAAAATATTCCCTTAACATTGGATATAGTAATAGATAAGGCTACACGCGGAACAAGAGGAATAAGCTGGAGTTAAAGTAGAAGTTTCGAAGACCTAGACTATATGGAGACATTGTATAGTCATATACCAATACTCCCACTACCAACAACATACACTTCTCTCTTCATTCCTTCTTTACCATTACCACATTTTACGACATTTTCTCTGAATACCTAAAAGGTCACCTTGAAAAAGGAAAAAAGCCGTTTTGGACAGACCAGAACATTCGACTACAAAAAAAACATCATTACTACAGGTATTTATAAAAACAACATTTCAACAACAAAATTGCATATCCAACTGCAACAACTAAACGCCAACAAGAAGAAGAATTAGCAGCTGTAATATAAATATTACAACAACACCACACCGGAATACTTTTGATAATACTGTACAAAAACTCACAGTCAAAATGGACAACTTAGATATTAATACTAAATTCAAACTTATTTCTACAAATCTATCTAGCATACTACCATATGATGGTAATGAAAATTCTTTGTTAGGGTTTATAGAACGAATAGATTCTATGATCCCAATATTAGAGTCTTTCCCAGTAGATTTTAAAATTTTATTAATGGGAAATATAAAAGATAAAATTGTTGGAAATGCAAGACAATCATTACTAATCAATGGTAATGTTGATACTTGGCCTTTGATTAAAAAAGTATTAATTGATAACCACGGAGAAAAGAATTCGGTTGATGAATTAATCGATAAAATAAGGTCTTGTCGTTGCGATTCAACAATAGAAAATTTTTATAATAAACTTAATATTTTACTATGTCGTTTAAATAATGCATTATATTTTAGTGAAAATAAGTTAAATGGAATTAATTGTGAAAGTAATGGTAGAATAGCCCTCAATTCTTTCAAGTACGGTTTACCAGAGCCAGTTAAAAGTATAATAGTTAGTCGAAATCCTAAAGATTTAAAAGAAGCGTATGATATTATAAAATCAAATGGGTATTTAAAATATAATAATCGATTAAATTTTTGTACTAATTCTAATAAACATGAACAACAAAATAACAAACAAATAAATAAATATTCGAATGCAGATCAGTTTTACAACAATAATAATAGTACTGGACGAAATTACAAATGCGAAAACTGTGGTGAACACAATAATAGCGTTAGCAGGGGACGCTACTACAACAATAGCACAAATAATGAACGACATCAACACCAGTATGGACAGCAGTATGAACATCAGAATAATAATAACTTATACCCAAACCCTTCGGTACAGTCGAGGTTTACATCTAATATTCGAAATAGTGGACGAAAATTTTTTTCGCAAAATCAATATCAAAATCATGGTACAAATAATAATATTTTTCCGAATAATGATATTCCTGGCCAATCATCAGTCGAACCAATGGAAATTGGAAATTTTCAATTAGTAGCCGAAGAAAACTACCCTATATAATTGTAAACACGCATATAAGGAAACTAAGATTCATTGTAGATACAGGAGCGGAATTTAGTGTAATAAATCCGAAGTTATGTAGACCCCAATATGCAGTAAAACCAACAATAAGGTCATTAAAAGTTTTGGGAAGATATATTTTAACAAACAATCAATTTCGTGTACCACTTTTTAAAGAATTTAATAAAACTAACTATTTTGTGAATTTTATAGAATACACGTTTCACAATTATTTTGACGGCATTATAGGGAATAATATTTTATTTGATTTAAATACAATAATTGATTACAAAAATAGGAAAATAACAACAGACGATGCAACAATGCCTATATACTTTAGTGAAGAAGAAGAAATTTCTCTAAAAGACTATATAACAAATCAAAGCTTACAGGTACTTAGTTGCGAAGAGGAAATAGAAGCAAACTCAGTGGTAAAGTTTGCCAAACATTTAAACCCAAAAGATGAGGAAGTTTTAAAGACGGTTTTAAATAACTATCAGGACATTTTTTACAAAGAAGGAGAAAATTTGCCTTTTACACGGATGTTAGACATAGAATAATAACGAAAAGCGATACTCCAATTTACAATAGACTTTATAGATATCCAGTGGTATATCGCGCAGAAGTAGATAGGCAGATAAAAGATATGTTAGCCCAGGAAATAATCGTTCCTACAATTCGCCATTATGGGTTGTACCCAAAAAGGCTGATAAAAACGGAAAACCACAATGGCGTGTAGTTATTGATTATCGAAAGCTTAATGAGCAAACAATCGATGATAAGTTCCCAATTCCAAATATGCAGGACATATTTGACAAATTGGGAAAATGTTGTTATTTTAGCACCATCGATCTGGCGAAGGGGTTTCACCAGATTGAGGTACACCCTAATGATAGAGCCAAAACAGCTTTTTCAACGGCAGATGGTCATTATGAATTCACAAGAATGCCGTTTGGTCTCAAAACAGCACCTGCAACATTTCAGAGGCTCATTAACTATGTTTTAAGAGAACATATAAACAAGATTTGTGTCGTATATTTAGATGACATATCAATATTTTCTACAAGCTTTGAAGAACACATTCTTTCCATTAAAAAGGTTTTCAATACTTCAATACTTTCAGTCCCTTTTGTTCATTATGTGCGGTGTCCTCATGTGTGGTGTATATGGTGCAGGTGTGTTGAGTGTGAGGTGTGGATGTGAATATGATGCAGATGTGGAATGTGATGTGTGGATGATGTAGATGGTGTAGTCGTGTTGAGTGTGGTGTGTATGTGTGGGGTGTAGTTTTATTATATTAAGAGGGGGGTCAGGTGCTCATTTAGCCAACGTGCTTCTAATTTAAAAATTCAATTTAACAAATGCCAATTCGCTGAATTATAAACACAACTTTTGGGACATGTCGTGTCCAGAGAAGGCATAAAGCCGGATCCCTCAAAGATAAAATCCATCGAAATTATGAAACCGCCAACTAGTATTAAAGAAATAAAACAATTCCTAGGCATGACAGGATATTATCGTAAATTCATACGAGACTACGCAAAAGTAGCTTATCCTATGGTGAGACTTTTAAAGAAAAATGCTATTTTAGATTTTCAAAATATTGATTTTTTAAACTCTTTTAATAACTTGAAAAAACTTATAACCAGTGAACCTGTCTTGCAACCGCCAGATTTTAGTAAAAAATTCATACTCACCACCGATGCTTCGCAATTCGCTGTTGGCTCTGTTTTGAGTCAAAATAGTCACCCAATATGCTACGCTTCTCGTACCCTGTCGGATCACGAAATTCGTTACTCTACTATTGAGAAAGAAGCCTTAGCCATGGTATGGTCTGTGAAACATTTCCGAACTAATTAAGCAGATACTTTGTTTCAAATAATGAAAATTTCTTAGATAGAGATATATACAATAATTTTGGAAATAGTAAAATTGAAAGTAAAAAAGTAGCATACCATAGTCCTACATCATTAGATGCAACTGTACACAGCGCGTTAGAAGATAATTTAAAATATATATTTATTACGGAAAGGAGTATCAATTGCTATAAGAACCAAATCTACTTGAAATATGGCCAAGAGGAAAAAATATATTTAAAAATCGTTAATAAAAAGTGTCAAACTCACATAATAGTGACTCAACATTCTGACCTAAAAAGTATTTTAGAGAAATGTCTCATAAACAAGGGCGTTATATGTATTTTTTGTGAAAATAATGAACTTTTTGTAAAATTCCAATATTTGTATGTAAATTTCTTTGAAAATAGCAACCTTAAACTATATAAATCAAATATTAAATTAAATGAAATTACCGATAAGAACGAAATATTAACAATCATAGAAAATGAGCATCTCCGTAATAATCATAGGGGTATACAAGAAGTTTTCCTTGAATTGAAAAATAAATACTTTTATCCTAAATTATATAAACTAATAACTCACGTAATAAATAATTGCTCAATTTGCCAAATAGCTAAATTTGATAGAAAACCAGTTAAAATGCCATATCAAGTTACAGAAACGCCCACTCATTTTAATGACATAGTTCATATAGACATTTGGTTTCCAAGCAGAAATATAATGTACCTTACAACTATCGACAAATTTTCTAAGTATGCCACTTTTCATAAGCTTAATGATAGAAATTGGATAGCAATTTTAGCAGCTATAAAAGAGCGAATTCAATATTTAGGTAAAATGAATAAAATTGTGTTTGACAACGATAGGTGCATTCTACACAGTGCAGTACGTTTGTTTTTAAAAGAACAAGATATCCAAATGCATACTACTACAGCGTATTTAAAAACTGGAAACTCAGACGTAGAACGACTACACGGAACTTTAAATGAGCATCTAAGGTTAATGGAGGCCGACAAAGAAAATAGAGATTTAACTTTGGAAGAAAAACTTTTTAAAATTTTCAATTGCTATAATAATACAATTCATACAACAACAAAAATGAAACCCATTGATTTTATAATAAAAAATTTTGATAAAGAGTCCATTGAAGAGCTAAGTAAATTGTACGAAAAACAGAAAGTTGAAAGGATTGAGAAATTGAATAAAAATAGAGATCATGAACCAAAGGAATTGGTAAATAATATTGTGCTTAATAGACAAATTCCTAAAAATAAACCTAAATACAAAAAACTGGTTGAATATAATAGAAATGGAAATTATGTTACCGACATTTCAAACAATCGCAAAACAAAATATTATAAGACACAATTAAAAAGACGATATGAGTTTCAAAAATAAGTAATTACTAATTTAATAATATTAAGAAATATTTATTGTATTTATTAAGTAATAATGTAATATTAATTTGCGAGGTCGCATATGTCTTAAGGGGGGAGGAGTAATATACCAATACTCCCACTACCAACAACATACACTTCTCTCTTCATTCTTTCTTTACCTGTCTTACTTATCCACTCATATCTCTTTTTCTCATTTCATAATTTCCATACTTGCTAATTGATCTTTCTTAAACTACATTCTCTCTTTCCTTAAATAATAATAACAACAGCAATTAACATTTGCACTCATTAGTTTTAAGCTCACATACATTATGTTAACTTCCTAGCTGTAAGGATTGGAAATTGTAATTAATTAATAAAGTTACATTCGAAAAGAACGGACTTGTTATTATGTGTTTAATAACGCACACCTTTGCAAAAGGAAACCCATCAATGGGACAAGACACTGCAGCGAAAGTAAGCCTCGGCTAAATTAAAGAAATGCGTATAAACGTTTAGTCAGCTATAGCGAACAGATAAAAATCCAACTTCAGCTCATTTTTATATATGTCGGATTCTCGTTAGGATTTTCCATCTTTACTTGCACAGATTGTATACGGCGAATATACTTGCTCACGCTACTGCCAACTTGAGACTGCCCGCCAGCATTCTAGCATACCGAAAATGCTCGCCAGCAAGTGTTGCAACGAAACTACTGGTATCTCTGTCTCTCGCAGTGGCTCAAGCATACACGCACAACAATCGTAGTGCGTATCTCTCTTTCAAACCTCTAACCTCACGCAACATCTCTTTCTCATATTCGCATCGAACTATCCTGACCATCTGCCGAATAGATGGAACAAAGCGTACCAATAAACAACCGTTAGAGTGCAGAGACGAGAATTGTCGCTTGGTACACGTATTTGATTTAAAGCTTTTACAGTGATTACCATAATTTAAGATCTGACACGGCCATTCTGACAATTACACGTCCTCGTGTACTGTAATCTTAATGTTACAAATATGACTTATAAATCCGTGATTATAGCTTATTTTTATTTATTTTTTTCTTTTTCTCATCAATTTCAAATACCATTTATTTATTCGATACATTACCTTACGCTTAACATTTTCTCTTATTTTATAATCTTTCATTATTTTACATTCTACACAACATTATAAACAAATTTCAATTCTTATTCTCATTATATAATCAAATTAATTTTAACATTTAATTCATTTCATTTGCTTTTCAGCAATTCAAAATTCGACTCTAGTTATCGTCACTATAATTTCCTTTTGATTAAGAGCATAGTCCCGTCAAGAGCGCCACACGCCATGTTCCAACACCAAGTAACAATGCAGATGGCTCAGATACCTTACAGACGTTTACAGATTTGGACTTAACAAATTCAAATTTATCAAGTGTCAAGATGATTTCGTATCCTTGACTAAGGATTTCCCTACCAATTACAATATCATTTGTGAGATGCTTATCTGCTATGACGTGAAACAGTATTTCTACAATATTTCCATTAATAATACATCTAGATAGTTTTTGTAGCTTACTGGAAATGCCAGCGTCGCCAATACCTCGTATTATGACAATATTATTAATAAGTTTGCCATCAAATTTATCGGCAATCTTCTTCTTCTTAATTGGCGTAGACACCGCTTATGCGATTATAGCCGAGTCAACAACAGCGCGCCAGTCGTTTCTTCTTTTCGCTACGTGGCGCCAATTGGATATTCCAAGCGAGGCCAGGTCCTTCTCCACTTGGTCCTTCCACCGGAGTGGAGGTCTTCCTCTTCCTCTGCTTCCCGCGGCGGGTACTGCGTCGAATACTTTCAGAGCTGGAGTGTTTTCGTCCATCCGGACAACATGACCTAGCCAGCGTAGCCGCTGTCTTTTAATTCGCTGAACTATGTCAATGTCGTCGTATATCTCGTACAGCTCATCGTTCCATCGAATGCGATATTCGCCGTGGCCAACGCGCAAAGGACCATAAATCTTTCGCAGAACTTTTCTCTCGAAAACTCGCAACGTCGACTCATCTGTTGTTGACATCGTCCAGGCCTCTGCACCATATAGCAGGACGGGAATTATGAGTGACTTATAGAGTTTGGTTTTTGTTTGTCGAGAGAGGACTTTGCTTCTCAATTGCCTACTTAGTCCGAAGTAGCACCTGTTGGCAAGAGTTATCCTGCGTTGGATTTCTAGGCTGACGTTGTTGGTGGTGTTTACGCTGGTTCCAAGATAGACGAAATTATCTACAACTTCAAAGTTATGACTGTCAACAGTGACGTGAGTGCCAAGTCGCGAGTGCGACGACTGTTTGTTTGATGACAGGAGATATTTCGTCTTGCCCTTGTTCACTGCCAGACCCATTTCTTTTGCTTCCTTGTCCAGTCTGGAGAAAGCAGAACTAACGGCGCGGGTGTTGAGGCCTATGATATCAATATCATCGGCATACGCCAGCAGTTGTACACTCTTATAGAAGATGGTACCTTCTCTGTTGAGTTCTGCAGCTCGAACTATTTTCTCCAGAAGCAGGTTGAAAAAGTCGCACGATAGGGAATCGCCTTGTCCTTCCCGATCCTGACGGAGCTTTTCGTGTTGCTCAACGTCAGTTTACACAGCCGTATTAGTTTTGCGGGGATACCAAATTCAGACATCGCGGCATAAAGGCAGCTCCTTTTCGTGCTGTCAAAAGCAGCTTTGAAATCGACGAATAGGTGGTGAGTGTCGATTCTCCTTTCACGGGTCTTTTCCAAGATTTGGCGCATGGTGAATATCTGGTCGGTTGTTGATTTACCAGGTCTGAAGCCACACTGATAAGGTCCAATCAGTTTGTTGACGGTGGGCTTTAATCTTTCACACAATACGCTCGTCAGAACCTTATATGCGATGTTGAGGAGGCTTATCCCACGGTAGTTGGCGCAGATTGTGGGGTCTCCTTTTTTATGGATTGGGCAGAGCACACTTAGATTCCAATCGTTGGGCATGCTTTCGTCCGACCATATTTTACAAAGAAGTTGATGCATGCTCCTTATCAGTTCTTCGCCGCCGTGTTTGAATAGCTCGGCCGGCAATCCATCGGCCCCTGCCGCTTTGCTGTTTTTCAGGCGAGCAATTGCTATTCGAACTTCTTCATGATCGGGCAATGGAACGTCTGCTCCATCGTCATCGATTGGGGAATCGGGTTCGCCTTCTCCCGGTGTTGTGCTATCACTGCCATTCAGCAGGTTGGAGAAGTGTTCCCTCCATAATTTAAGTATGCTCTGGGCATCGGTAACTAGATCACCTTGGGGGGTTCTACAGGAGTATGCTCCGGTCTTGAAACCTTCTGTAAGTCGCCGCATCTTTTCGTAGAATTTTCGAGCATTACCCCTGTCGGCCAGCTTATCGAGCTGTTCGTACTCACGCATTTCGGCCTCTTTCTTCTTCTGTCTGCAAATGCGTCTCGCTTCCCTCTTCAACTCTCGGTATCTATCCCATCCCGCACGTGTTGTGGTCGATCGTAACGTTGCGAGGTAGGCAGCCTGTTTTCTCTCTGCTGCGACACGGCACTCCTCGTCGTACCAGCTGTTCTTTTGCACTTTCCGAAAACCAATGGTTTCGGTTGCAGCTGTACGTAAAGAGTTTGAAATGCCGTCCCACAGTTCCCTTATACCGAGTTGTTGACGAGTGCTCTCCGAGTGCAAGCCGAGTAGAGAATCGTTCGGCTGTATGTTGTGATTGCAGCTTCTCAACGTCGAACCTTCCTTGTGTTTGTTGGCGTGCGTTTTTTGCTGCACAGAGGCGGGTGCGAATCTTAGCTGCAACAAGATAGTGGTCCGAGTCGATGTTAGGACCTCGGAGCGCACGCACATCTAAAACACTGGAGACGTGTCTTCCGTCTATCACAACATGATCGATCTGGTTGGTAGTTTTTCGATCCGGAGACAGCCAGGTAGCTTGATGGATCTTCTTATGCTGGAATCTAGTACTACAGATAACCATATTTCGGGCCCCGGCGAAGTCGATCAGCCTCAACCCATTTGGGGAAGTTTCGTCGTGGAGGCTGAATTTACCGACCGTAGTACCAAAGATACCTTCTTTGCCCACCCTGGCGTTGAAGTCGCCAAGCACGATTTTTACATCGTGACGGGGGCATCTCACATAAGTGCGCTCCAAGCACTCATAAAAGGCATCTTTGGTCACATCGTCCTTCTCTTCCGTCGGGGCGTGGGCGCAAATCAGCGATATGTTGAAGAACCTCGCTTTGATGCGGATTGTGGCTAGACGTTCATTCACCGCAGTGAATGATAGTACTCGGCGACGGAGTCTCTCTCCCACCACGAATCCCACACCAAACTTGCGCTCCTTTATATGGCCACTGTAGTAAATGTCACAAGGACCTACTCGTCTCTGTCCTTGTCCCGTCCATCGCATTTCTTGGACGGCGGTGATGTCAGCCTTTGTTTTCACGAGGACATCAACCAGCTGGGCAGCGGCACCTTCCCAATTAAGGGACCGGACATTCCAGGTGCATGCCCTCAATTCGTAGTCCTTATTTCGTTTGCCATGGTCGTCATCAAAAGGGGGGTCTCTCATCCGAGGCTGGTTATGACTATTCACTGGGGGTGTTTTTTTACGTGGCGGGTCCCAAACCCAGCGCACAACCCTATGCAGGGGATGCTTCGCCTTCTCACGTTAGCTCGCCTTCAAACGGATGTTCTTAGGCTACCCAGAGGATACTTGGTCAAAGACCGGAAGTCGTGAGCTGCTTGAGTCACATGTAAAAGAATCGTTTCTGGCCACTCCCAAGTGAATGGCAATCAGAGAACTTTCCTCACTTGCGTGAACTTCTACACATGACTCCATCCTCCGGCAATACTACTTCGAATAAGCGAGCATTCTGCTCCAGAGTCAAAACAAATAGGAAAGATCTCACCCTGGTGTGTTAAAACTCCTTTTGGCTCAGCCACAAAACATTGGTTACATTTCTTCTCAGTAACTGCTCCAGATTTAGCTGCATTGTTCGTGCACCGATTCGCAAGATGCCCAAGTTGTCCACACCGGTAACAGGTCACATTTTGTAATTCGCAATGCTGTCGTTCTTCGATCCAGACCGCTTTGATTTACACTCCGCCATTTTATGTCCTGGTTTCTTGCATAAGTGGCACACAATTTTGGCGCGCTTGCTGTCGCCGCTATTACCATCAGTACTTCCAGCACTCCGCTTTTTGTCAAATGTAAATGCTTTCAGTTCCATCTGGAGTTGACTTTTAGTTTGTACATTTGACGAAAACACCATGCGCTGCAAACGGTTGTCAAAATCGGCCATATGCGCAAGTACCGTGGATACAGCTATTTCCTCGGCGTTCATATTGCGCCATTTTGTGGTCAATGACGTCACCATACGGCTTGCGTACACTGCAGGGCACTCATTGTGGGCTGGACGGCTGTTCAGCAGATTCAGGAACATAGCTGCCGGCGTTTCCTTAATCTCGAAACGCTGTATAAACAGTTCTTTAAACTGCTCCCAATTAATGTGATCTGTGCAAGTCACGCTGAAGCACTGCCCTGCATGCAGCTACTCAACATCATGATAAGTGCGCTGCCATCAATCTGCTGTTCGTCCATAATAATGGTTGCCGTTGCATACCATTGAGTCGCATCAGCTCCAGTTACATCTGGGTTAAATTTTGGCAAAACCACTTGATTTTGTGGACGCACAGACGCTTGCATAGCTTTGCACATCTCGACGAAATTGCGATTTTGCAGTTCCATAATAGTACGCCACTGATCTTCAGAAAATGCAGGAGTTGGCACTGATCCCACTTCTGATGTCGGATTCTCGTTAGGATTTTCCATCTTTACTTGCACAGATTGTATACGGCGAATATACTTGCTCACGCCACTGCCAACTTGAGACTGCCCGCCAGCATTCTAGCATACCGAAAATGCTCGCCAGCAAATGTGGCAACGAAACGACTGGTATCTCTGTCTCTCGCAGTGGCTCAAGCATACACGCACAACAATCGTAGTGCGTATCTCTCTCTCAAACCTCTAACCTCACGCAACATCTCTTTCTCATATTCGCATCGAACTATCCTGACCATCTGGCGAATAGATGGAACAAAGCGTACCAATAAACAACCGTTAGAGTGCAGAGACGAGAATTGTCGCTTGGTACACGTATTTGATTTAATGCTTTTACAGTGATTACCATAATTTAAGATCTGACATATACTACTAGAGGAGCCGCCTACGTTTTACTGTGGCTGATACATAGGTAGTACTACTAATATCATCTATATGACTTCTATTAGTTAGATTATAAATATTATTTAAGGAATAATCGCATTTTTGGTGAAGCAACTTGTGTTAGTTTACAAAAAAATTAATCAAAAAGCATTTCGTGCGTTAAGAAAGAATTGGTTTTTGGGGTAAAAATACTATTGAATTTGGGTTGTGCATCAGTGAAATCAATCGAGTCCAATCGATTGTCAGCCTGGTGGACGGCAAATTAAGAAACGGTTCTCAAGCGTGGAAAGACAAAAAAATCGGCTGTCAAGGTTAGGGCATCAGTCTTTTGGGATGTCCGTGGTATATTATTCATCGAATGATAAATGAGCCAGTTTTAATTCATTGCATTGTGTTATTTTTGTTTTAAGTTGATGTTCTTACATTATAGTCGAAATGATTATGTGTTTTGTTTTGTCGTTTATTTAGTTTAGGATCGATTTCTCGTATGAGAAACCAACAGTAGTAACCCATCATACCGACGTCCCAGAAACCTTGGTATCGATTCTCAATTAATTTCATTTGCTGGTGAAACCTTTCGCCATGCTCGTCACTTTCGTCTCCGAGATTTGCCGGAAAAAAACTTAAATGGGAATGCAGAAAATGAATTTTTAAAGACATATTTACGCCTGGAGAAAAAAGAAAATGTAAATAAGTAAATTATAAAATTGTATATAATTCAATTAAATAAGTTTTGAATAATCACCCATTTCTGCATAATTTTTGATTAGGTCGCTCACTATCTTCTCGTAGTTTGGACTTTTGTGTTTACCGAGAAAAGAAGAAACGACCATTTCGAAGGAATCTCACGCTGCTGCCTCAACTGGTGACAATAGTCCTTTCAATTGGTCATTATTTATCAACTTTTTTATTTGGGGTCCAACAAATATACCTTCTTTTATCTTGGCCTGGGAAATATTTGGGAACAAATTTTGTAAATAATTGAATCCTTTGCCTTCTTTGTCCAACGCCTTAACAAAATTTTTAATGAGGACGAGCTTGATGTGCAATGGCGGAAGAATGATTTTTTCCTTCTTTACAAGTGGGACGTATTTGATATTATCCACACCAATTGTAAATTCAACTCTTTCCGGCCAATCCTTAAGGCAATAGTGGTCTTTACGAGCTCGGCTATCCCATTTGCAGAGAAAGCAGCAGTGTTTTGTGTAGCCACTTTGTAGACCGCATAACATTCCAACGACTTTAAGATCGGCACATATTTTCCAATCATGCACTTCATATTTGATGAATTTTAACAATTTCTCCATTACCTCGTATGTTTCCTTCGTGTTTACTGCATGCGCGATCGGGATAGAGGGCTTTTTGTTGCCATTATGCAGTAATACGGCCTTCAAGCTCAGTTTATTGCTGTCTATGAACAATCGCCACTCCTCGGAATCATATGGTTGACCAAACTTTTTGAATAATCCTGGAATGTCTTTGCAATAGCATACATTGTCTTCCTTCGTATAGTGTTTGGCAAATGGTTCGTGACGACTTCTATAATATGTCACCTTAACATGGGGTGACACGAATTGAAATTGTTGTATACGAGAGACATGTAGCTCAGCTTTTTCCTTGGATAATTCCAAATCTCTAATCCAATCGTTTAGTTGCGCTTGTGATAGAACGTTTCTCTCGTTTTCCATTAAAAATTCATTACAACTTGATTTCCCATATTCAGATGATCTTTTAGATACTGCTGTTGACAACGAAACTGGATACGCAACTTCAGCTGAATGTGGAACTGGGAATGAAACGGTAGGTACGTTAGCATAAATCACTTTTCTTGATTTTCCAAAGCCAAGTACTTTTGTCATACAAATATAACAATCTTCTGAGTGTCATGTAGGTTCTCGCCATATCATTGGTATATTAAATTTCATGTATCGCCTGAAAAAGAAAAAAATTAAAAACTACTATTAAATAAAAAGAAGCATAGTTTCATAATTTTAATACGTACTTTGTTGATCCTGATTCCCATTGAACCAATATTATTGGACACAAGGAACACAAAATATTCGGAGTCCATGGTTTATCAACATTTTTAGGCTCAATACCAAAATATTTTGAATATGTAGATTGGATCGAATCTCTAAACTGCCTCCGATGCCGTACAATAGTATATTCACCGCTTATGTAACAGAACATATCCGGATCGTTGGTACACTCAAATTCTCGCCTACGTTTACTCATTTTATTTTTAAAAAATAGCGAAAAAAAAGGCAAAACCTACCTAAACAAAAAAGTTCCTTAGTATTAACTAGCCGGGAAGAGAAAATACTACCTGCTGTTGATGTTGGCCTTAAAAAAATTAATGAATTTACCAGGATATGTGTGTGTGCATGTAGGTATGCATGTTTGAATTAAATTTATTTGCATTAGGAATTTTCCGCAACTAATTACCCTTCGAAAATCTGCCTGTATACCTACACACATGTTAAGCGAATTAACATGACTACAGGGGTTTCGAACCTGACACCTCATGCTTTCGATGCAAACTACCTACTACAACAGTATTTGAGTATTACTGTTCTAAAAGTATTATTTGGTTTTTTTAAACGAATAGCGTTATTAGTTTATTCTAATGATATTCGAAAACAATCCCACCCCTACTTTACACACTACATACGCATATACGTATACATTGACTTTGCGCGACTTGGATATATTTATTTGATCATGTACAACTTTCCTATTTATCCATGGATTTTGTTCGTTGGTAGCTTAGTTTTTTATAAAGAAACAGGACTTCATATAAAATAAAATAAAATTTAAAAAATATCTTTTGTTTTAAAATTTTTTCCTTGCCAAAGTTTATTTTTTTTAATTTTTTCATAAAAAAATTTAAAAACACGAAGTGATTAATTAATTTCTCAGAAATTATAAGGCCTATGGAAAAATGGAGTAGACAATATTTTTAGGAAATTTCATTCACTTTTATTTTCTATAATTTGCAGTATCAACTGGTCAGTGAGATATAAATGATTAAATGAAGACACCTTTTTTTTTGTCGAATAATGGTAAATTGCAAATATCTCAAAAACGTATCCATAAAAAAAAAAATACTCGATTTTCGAAATCAGCGAGCCATTTCACATACAAATTGGATAGTGGCATCCGTGGAACAAAAAACAAATTCAAATTTGTGATCCAGTGTAATTAGACGTACGAGGTGTGTTCAAAAAGTATCGCGAATTTTGTGTTTTTTCAAAATTATTTATTTATTCATGAATATCTATTTTGTCCCCTTCAATGTAATCCCCATGAGATATTATACACTTGTGCCAACGGTTTTTCCAATCTTCGAAGCACTTCAAAAAATCATTTTTTTATCTTCTTCAGCTCCTCCTTCGATGCCGTCTTTACCTCGTAACGTCATAACGTCGTCCTTTCATGGGCCTCTTCAGTTTAGGGAACAAGAAAAAGTCACACGGGGCCAGATCTGGAGAATACGGTGGCTGCGGCATCATTAGTGTGTTGTTTTTGTACAGTGGTAGTAAATGGTAATATTGAGTTAGTACCTTCATTTTGTAGCATTATTTTTTCAATTTCAAATCTATAGTTTTCATTGCTTACTGTATAATTTTTTTTTTTTTAATTTCCCTTTCTTTTTTGGCCCTATTTATAACTGAGCTTATACTCGAAAAGGTTAATCTCGGCTTTAATTTTCCTAAGACCCTGTTCTTCTAATGCATCTGGTTCAAAAAATGTGAGATTATGCTCTAACTAAAATAATAACATTATTTTTTTTTAATTTTGTTATGGAGCAACCATGAAGAGCTTTTACTTTTACAGGTTTAATTTGAATGGGCTAACCTATTTTACATTTTGTGTTTATATAATTGTTTGTTGCTACAGTGTCAATGAGGATGTTAATAACAGAACCAGTCAAAACCGCTACTCCCTTCCTTCCTTATCGAGCAAAATGTGTGAACAGTTAAGCACGTAGGAAAAACGCAGAAATCAGCTGTTCTCTTTTTTTTACATTTCATACAATTCTAAAAATTGTGTCAGCAGCAATATGGATGTTGACAATAGTGGTGAAATGCTTTTAAGTTTATGCGAATTGTTATCTTTATATAAACAGTATAAAAACAAAAAACGAAAGAGAAGGTACAAAATTCGCCCTGGGGCCGGACGTCTATAATTTGCTTCTGAATTTGGTATGGAAATCCTTGAAAAAGCCAAGGCAACGGATTGGAATTGAATATTCGTATGCATGTATGTTAGGGTGTACCGTTATTTACCAAATTGACTATTTTTGACGAGACGCCCCTTAAACTTTTAGTTTTCCATCTAAAAAAAAATATCAGACCATAAAAAGCCCTTAATTTTCATAATAAACCTTGCCCCAAACACGATATATTTCCCATTGAAATTACATGGGCTTTTGCCACTTTTTACAAATACAAATTGTTTTGTTCGACGTTTTTTGTAGAGCATTCAATTCTGTATAAGAATATGACTTTTTTTATTCCTACAAACGAGAAAGTTCCAGAGAAAAAAAATATTTGTAAAAAGTGGCAAAATCCCATGTAATTTCAATGGGAAATGTATCGTGTTTGGGGCAAGGTTTATTACGAAAATTAAGGGCTTTTTATGGTCTGATATTTTTTTTTAGATGGAAAACTAAAAGTTTAGGGGGCGTCTCGTCAAAAATAATCAATTTGGTAAATAACGGACACCCTAATGTATATACATACATATGTACTTTTCTTACAATTGTTAGCTATTTGTCACAGGGCGTGTCGGTGCAGAGCATTGCATGGAGCTATACGTTAGGAAAGTCAACAGTACGCGAAATCATATTAGAGACGTGTGAAGTAATCTGACAGCTACTTTCCCCAATTTAGGTAAGCGAGCCAACAGAGTCTCAATACAAGGACATTGCAAAAGATTTTGTCGGTGCAATTAATGGTAAGCACATTGCTATTAAGTGCCCGGCCAATTCCAATTCGATGTTCTACAATTATAAAAAATTCTTTAGCATCGTTTTAATGGCTGTATGTGATGCGAAATATACGTTCACAGGAGTTATTATTGGCAGCTATGGAAATCAAAGTGACGGAGGTACTGTATAATAAATTGTTTAACTTTCTAGTACATATAATGCATTTCTGTTATTATTTATGCAGGAATCTTTCGACTTACTCCATTTGGTAATGCATTAATACAAAACACTCTGCCTTTGCCACCACCTGTGTCACTGTCTGACGTGTCACCGGAACCTTTTCCTTACTTTTTCGTTGGAGATGCTGCATTCCCATTACGAAGTGATTTAATGCGCCCGTTTCCCGGAGCAAATCTAATTTCAATTATCGATTGCCATGCGCTCGTAGAGTCATAAAAAATTCCTTTAGTATATTGACTGCTCGGTGGAGAATTTTGAAAACAACGATTGAATGTAATCCAGAAAATTGTGAAAAAATTGTGTTGGCTTGCATAGCCTTACACAATTTTATAATGTTGAACGATCATAGTCGTTGGTATTGTCCGAAGAACTGTGTAGATCGAGTGGAAGGACATAACATTGTTCATGCCGGTGAGTGCCGCCGGGAAAATGAAAACAACCCTTTACGAGCAATGCGAACATCTGTGCGTAGAGGTCCTTCAAATGCGTTTAACTTACGGGAAAGACTTGCTAACTATTTTATAAATGAAGGATCTGTACCATTCCAGAGCAATTTAGACATTTATTTTAATTAAAAACAAAAGCACATGTTAAGAATTATTTACATAACAAATTAATTATTTAACAACATATAAATAAAACTAAAATAAAAATTTAAAAATAAATACTTCATAACTCTCTATTAATTAACTCTCTATTAAATTATATATTATATATTAAATTAATTTAACGTTTTATTTAATATTATGCTCTTCTCTGTACTTTAAACCCAGCTTGCAACATTTTCTCTATTGCCATTTTATTTAAAAGAAAACGATTAAAGCTTAGTACGCAGCTCTCAAGAAACGTAAAAACTTCATATAAAAAAACACTTAAGAAACGGTCCAGAAACGTTCCTGCGATAAAGTACGCAGCTCTCAAGAAATCTAGTACTAATTTTTAATACTTTTTTTCAATAAAATGTGAATATGGCAAACCTGGTTTTGCGAAGAAACATCAAATCAACAATTGTTTCTTGAAGGAAATTCGAAATAATCGTCAAATTCATCCTAAATTAGTTGAAATCATTATTATAAAGTATATTCCATTTTGAAATGTTGTATAAAACCAACCAATCATCAACAACATTCCTTAAATCTCAATGAAAATATTTGTGTTACCATACACATACATATATACGCATACGCACAAAGTTTGTTTACTTTGTTTACTTTGTTTATTCTCTCTTGCTCTTCTAATGTGGATCATTCACAATGCGTAACTAGCTGTCAACATTACTTGAGAAATAATGTATTTTTTTTTCTTGAGCAATTACTTGAGAGCTGCGTACCAACCTTAAAGTGTTGAACGACTGCACAGCCGGGTTTGCACATTGTTGTTGTTGGGTTTGCTGGGTTGGTTGTGTTGATGACCATTTATTCTTAAAAAGCTCGATGGTTTCAATCATTTTCTGGTCAACTTCGCTAGTAGTTAACACAGATGACCCTCGCTTTCTATCCTTTTTGGTAGCCACCTGCGTAGAGCAGGATGGTGAGGGAAGCGAAGTTGATGTGGAAGGAGTCGGGGATGGTACGCTTTGCGCCACGGGGAAAGGCGGCGATGGCGACGGCAGCGATATTGTGATTGGGCTTAATGGCGACAAGGGTCATAACGGTGATGGCACTTCCACCTCTTCAGCTGGTGATTGCAATTGACCCTGATCAGTGACAGCGGTTTCACAAATATTTTATGAGAATCTAACCCTGTAAATTTAAGTTTTTATTACAAATACAAGTATGTATATTCAATTAATATACTAAAACTTACGGTCGTGGTACAATATGTGGCTTAAGCAACTTCATTGCCTCCAACAAATGCCACTGCCTTTGGAACTCCATCCCGCTGCCTGAGGGGGCGTTAGCCTTTCGCACTTCCCTCCTGTACGGGTCCCGAAGTGTTAGCCATCTACGGCGACACATTTCTCCTTTATAAATATAATTAATTATTATTAACAACATAAACAGTTGTGAATAACAAAGCAACTTACCACTTGCGTTCAACTCCCTCCCGATTTCAGCCCACAAAGCATCTTTCCTCGATTGCTGCTTGTAGTGTGGACTGCTCTTGTTAAATAATTCAACTAAAGCTATTTACTTTTCGTCATCCATAGTTTATTTATTTGCACACACGTATTTTCCTTTTTGAATCAATAAAATAAATTTTTCATTTGGCGTTTGTTTCAATGGCGCTTATTTACATTTGAACAATGTTGCCATTGCTCAATACGCATATATAGTTTTGTACACTTCTATGTTTTCAATTAAAATTTTTTATAATATGAAATATCAAAACTGAAAACAAACTATCAAAAATAGTTTATATTTTTATAAATAATAGCATTCGACTCAGATTTTGAGTTATTTTAAGAAAATTTCAAACATATTGAACAGATTGAATTATAAAAGTTGATAATTACTACAGTATATCGATATTGGCAACCCTGCGATGTGAGAGAGCAATCAGCTGACATGTTTCTGCGGCAAAAATCCAAATGCCGTGAATTCTCACGGCATCCTACGTCAAAGAGAGAAGGGAGTATCGTTTTTCACTGTTCACTGTTCACTTACATTGCGCGCTCATAAGATAGGTCGTATCAGCTGACACGGGCCACGATTCTACGTTCTCCACTGTTTCTGCTATAATACGTTTACCTGTATTCCTACAATGGCGCTGCAGACACGGCAAATCGTTAATGCGCCTAAAAAAACGCTGCTTGTTTCATAATCGTCATTTTCATATTCTGGTGCGAGCGATTGCAGTTCTTCGTCGCGTGTTTGGTTTCCCCGCTGTATTTTTTGCTGTATGTTGAAATTACGAGATGAAGTATTACGTTCTCTTTATGGATTATTTGGAGGTAGTTCTTTTATTTGACGGTTATAGCTGTTTTGTCGTGGTGTAGGATGATTCCTATTGTAATTTGCGGATCTCGTGTATTGCTGTGATTAATCCGCGTCCATTGGTTGGTGCTGTTGCTTGGATGCAGTTTGATTATATTGTACCTGCACGGTCTGTACCTTTGTGGTTCCTCGTGGTATCTTCTGCTTGGGTGCTGGTACTGCAGTGTATGTAACGGGTGATTTTTTTGAGGTTAGGATTTTCATGCATTAGTATTTGACAGATCACGTGGGATTTCAGACATGGTGTCAAAGAGAAAGATGCTCAGTATGCTTTGACATTTCATAATGAATAGACTTACTAACGAGCAACGCTTGCAAATCATTGAATTTTATTACCAAAATCAGTGTTCGGTTCGAAATGTGTTTCGCGCTTTACGTCCGATTTATGGTCTACATATCATTTCTCATTTCTGGTTGAATGGCTACGTAAATAAGCAAAATTGCCGCATTTGGGGTGAAGAGCAACCAGAAGCCGTTCAAGAACTGCCCATGCATCCCGAAAAATGCACTGTTTGGTGTGGTTTGTACGCTGGTGGAATCATTGGACCGTATTTTTTCAAAGATGCTGTTGGACGCAACGTTACGGTGAATGGCGATCGCTATCGTTCGATGCTAACAAACTTTTTGTTGCCAAAAATGGAAGAACTGAACTTGGTTGACATGTGGTTTCAACAAGATGGCGCTACATGCCACACAGCTCGCGATTCTATGGCCATTTTGAGGGAAAACTTCGGACAACAATTCATCTCAAGAAATGGACCCGTAAGTTGGCCACCAAGATCATGCGATTTAACGCCTTTAGACTATTTTTTGTGGGGCTACGTCAAGTCTAAAGTCTACAGAAATAAGCCAGCAACTATTCCAGCTTTGGAAGACAACATTTCCGAAGAAATTCGGGCTATTCCGGCCGAAATGCTCGAAAAAGTTGCCCAAAATTGGACTTTCCGAATGGACCACCTAAGACGCAGCCGCGGTCAACATTTAAATGAAATTATCTTCAAAAAGTAAATGTCATGAACCAATCTAACGTTTCAAATAAAGAACCGATTTGATTTTGCAAATTTTATGCGTTTTTTTTTTAAAAAAAGTTATCAAGCTCTTAAAAAATCACCCTTTATTACATTGTTGCGGAAAGTCGAATTGTGAGTTTACATTATCGTGGTATATCATACTTGCGATAGCGTAAGCGGTTTATAAGTCCTTCGGATTGTGGCTATAGAGGGTTCCGCTGATATATTTGCTGTTCAGACCGAGAATGAATGTTCTTACAGCTTCCTCTTTCGCATATTCTTTCATAGCTGATGGATTTCCTGAGTTATCCATCTCCATTTTAATAAGTGCAAGATTAAGTGACTTGCTGACTTCGCAATGGAACTCTGCCAGAGACCTTCTTCCTCGTTTTGTTCTTTTCATTGCTTCGAACAAAACTTACAGAGGTTTCTGATCCGCATAAGTGTAATCGAGGCGGTTTATTATGGAATAAAAGTTGAATTTGGTATTGTGGTTTATTAAAATATCGGGCCCCTCTCCTTGAATTTTGGAATGTACAATCGAGAGTGCTGTATAGTACGTGGGTGTAGTAGTGTAATTTTTGATGTTCTCCATGAGCGTCCAGGCCCGTTTTCTCCATCACATATAATGGTTCATATCGTCTGTGAAGACTGGTAAGGTTTTGAAGATTTCTAGGTTTATTTGTGATTCGTCTATGAAGTTTGGTGTACAGTCCTGGTGTTAGTTGGTGACTGTGACGTTAGGTTTCGAACGAATTCAATCTCTGTTGTGTTTCAGTGAGCACTGTGGTCAGAACAGCGATTTGTGGTCTCATGTTTACGATTTCTTGCCTGCTGCACTTTGGATTCGGGAATTTTCATGTTTGTTTAGGTTAAGTGCGATATTTATTTAGGTTATTTTCTGCGTCGCTAACTCGCGCTCGATCTCTTTTTTTCGCCACATCGATTTTAGAAATTGATATTTTCCGTTGTCATTTAAAAATTTTTATAAAAGTTGTGCGTGCCTCTCTTTTAATAAAATTTTATTTTTCTATACCTTCGTTGAAAAACCAAAAAAGGTAGTTTTGTTATTTTCGGTTGGTGAAATATACATAAAGTATTCATGGTCCTTCAAACCTTAGGGAAAAGCACTATGGGAAATTAACCGAACAAAAAAAATTTAAGTATTATATACTGACAAAAAAGAAATAAAAGTAAAGTGACACACATAGACATTATTATTAAAAGGATAATACAATTAAACCTTAACAATACAAAAAGCATTAGCGACTAAGGACACATACACATTAAAAGTGCAGTGCCGAAAGAAAAAAAACAGCACAAAAAAAGGTGCAAATAAATACAATATTTTTTTTTTCGGTCCCATATCAAAATTTCGTTGAAAGTCACAAAAAAAAATTGTGTCAAAATTTAAGCTCTTTATCTTCATTTTTCAGTTAGCGCTCGCAAAAATAAGAATTTTCGTCAAAAAATACTTTTTTTCATTCATTTTTTGGTTATATATAATTTAAAATACCAAATATAAAAAACCCTTGGTATGGTTTTGTAGGAAATTAAATTCGCTACAAAAATGATCCTTTCTCGAATTTATAAAATCAACACCGTTTTTTTATTGCTCATTAAATTACAATTTGTTCTATGATTTTTATTTTCAATTATTGATAAACACTTATTAAACTTCCTTCCAACGAAAAAAAAAAAAACTAAATCAATTTTTCTTGGAATGTTTATGATCTAAACAAGTAGTTTTTATACTTTAATTGATTGTTATATAGTACAATAAAAGATAAAAATAATTTTATTAACAAATATAATGAAGACAAAAAGATTAATCTTTTTACAATTTTTATTTATAAGTATAAGTCGCGGACTTATAAATTATTTATGATGTAAAATTTATAAGATATATATATTTTTTGGACCTTTTTATACGTCAAAGGATTCTGGTATAGAGCTTGTAACTTGAAACCGCAGTTGTATAACCCGCGCAGAAGCTCATTTAACCATCCAGGCCCCCCTAAACGACTGTTTAGCCTAGAAGGCGCTGGAGCTGTTGCAGCGCTGCCACCACGCTGCTCAGCCCCGTAGATCGACGAGGTGGGGGTGCAGCCTGCCGGCGCCGCAACGAGGTTCCGCTTCGCTGGGGTGCGCCACGAGCTGCGGATTGGAAGCGGGGTATGCGGCCACGCTGGATGGGTGGCCGATTCAATTCGCGTACGGCGCTGCGATGTAGCAGCGTGTGATGCGGCCTGTGGCAGATTTGGCAGAGCCCTCGTGACTCACACGCTGCAGTCCCATGGGTATGTGACAGGCAGTTCTGGCAATGCCCGTGGGCCTGGGCAACTTGCTGCCGTTGCACGGGTCGCATACCCCTAAATATGCCACAATGGTGCAGACGATGTGGGCGCCGACAGATGGGGCACCTTAGGGTCTCCGTGGTCCGTGATGGGGGTGGTGGTGGTCGAGTGCCACCACGAGGTGCTGATAGAAGGACCGCTGCAGGCGCGGTTGCCGGTACAGATGCCGGCGTTGGTGCCGATGCGGTTGCTGCCGTGGTTACCGGTGCAGCGGCCGATGCTGTTGCAACCACCGTCCGGGGCGCTGGTGTAGGCCCGTTACGTGGCACATTCGTAGCCGCGCGAGCGGTTGACGTATTTGCGGCTGGCGTATCTATATCCATGATAATCTGTATAGAGAAGATTATTGATTATAAATTGCTATCAGATAGGCAGACATGGTGAACGTGCCACGATATGTGGCATGAACGTGTCGTCGCATTGATCGACAATTTTTTGGCTAAGATTCTTGATTAGTTTATACGGCGTTTTAATTCGTACGGTTATTATTTTTTAGCGGTTTGTTATTGGCGTACTTCTCGTTTTCGTGATAAATTGTGTGACTGTATTATATCGCGACATTATCAGTTTGGGTTTTTTCGATTTTCGGATTCGCGGTCGTCGATGGTTGGTAAAAAGCACAGCTTCACGAGCGGTCTGGTTAGTGTTCCGTTTTGCGTGCGAAGATCCACGACGCGTATGTGACCGTCGGAGCCATAGTGTAGCTTTTCTATGCGGCCGAGCCGCCACTCAGTAGGGGGTAGACAATCATCATGAATGAGGACGCAGTCTCCAAGTTTAGGCGCTTGTTCAGGAGTCTTCCAACGGTATCTTTTGTGGAGATCCTTTAGGTACTCGTCCTTCCAGCGGCGGCTGAAATCGTGATGGAGAATTTTAATTCGTTCCCATCGATTTAATAATGATAGCGACTCCACGCCTGGCTCCGGTATGGCCAGGATGGGTGCTCCTTTTAGAAAATGCCCTGGAGTTAAGGCGGTGAAATCTGAGGGGTCTTGCGATAATACTGTGAGTGGCCGTGAATTGAGAACGGCTTCAATTCGATTTAATAGCGTCGTAAACTCTTCGTAATTGAATTTATAATTTCCAGCTACCCGCTTGAAATGGCATTTGAAGCTTTTTACAGCTGATTCCAATAAACCGCCCATATGAGGAGCGCTTGGGGGTATAAATTGCCAGTTGATACCTTGAGGGGCGTACTTTTGTACGATGTCGGGTGACACTTGCTTTAAGAAATCCACAAATTGCTTTTCTGTGGCTCGTTGAGCTCCAATGAACGTTTTGCCATTGTCGCTCATGATCTTTGATGGGTAGCCACGTCGAGCGACGAAGCGAGCAAATGCCGCGAGAAAAGCATCCGTCGTCAGATTACTACACAGCTCAAGATGTACTGCCTTTGTCGTGAAACATACAAAGACAGCCACATAGCCTTTCATGAGAGTGGGAGACCTTAACATGGACGCCTTTACTTGGAAAGGCCCAGCAAAATCAACACCTGTTGTGGTGAAAGGCAGAGCGAAATTGCAGCGTTCCGGTGGAAGTGCTGCCATAATCTGCGTTCGCATCTTCTGTTTGTGCATAGTGCAAATCTTGCACTTCTTGATTTGCGGCTTAAGACGGGGGATACAATACTCCTGGCGTACCATCTGTTGCATGAGACGATGTTCGGCGTGTAGCATTAAGATGTGGATGTAGTGGAAGAACAGTGTGGCAAATGATGACCTCTCTGGGATTATTATGGGATGGCGTTCGTTATATGTTAGGCTCGAATTAGCAAGCCGACCATTGGCACGAAGCAGACCTTTCGTGTCCAGAAATGGGTTGAGGACTAAGAGTGAGCTCTTTTTATCAATCGGCTTCGATTCTCTTAGTAGTGATATATCGCGGCTGAAATAGCGCGCTTGTGTATATGTTATTAGTGCGACCTTTGCCTTTTGTAACTCTAGGTGCGTCACTGTGTTGCATGGGAAATTATGTGATCCCTTAACTTTGCTTTTGAGTTGTTCTATGAATTTGAACATATAAGCGACTACTCTGAGCGCTTTTGGAAACGAGGAAAATCGTTCAAGGATGTCGGCATCATCCAATAATGTGTGAAAGGTGGCGATTTTTCGACCTTCTGGGGCGATAATGTTGCGCATGGGGGATTGTGGCCAAGAATCAGGAGATTCTATCAACCATCGGGGGCCATTTCACCAGAGGGTGGTAGTGGCAAGGTGCAGTGGCTTGCACCCTCTTGTACCTAGATCGGCAGGATTGTCAGCACTGGCTACGTGACGCCAAGTGGCTGATCCCACTAGGTCAAGAATTTGAGACGTTCGGTTAGAAATATACGTCTTCCATGCATGTGGTGGTTTTTCCAACCAGGCTAGTACAATTTCTGAATCGGACCACATATATAGTTTGCATTTTGTCATATTTAAATGCATTTGCACCATGGCTACTAATTTTGAAAGTAGTAGTGCGCCACATAACTCAAGTCGTGGGAGACTTATAGTTTTTAAAGGTGCCACCTTTGCTTTTGCTACTAATAAGTGGCTTGTGGTCGTGGTATCACTTTGCGTGCGCACATAGATAGTAGCGCAGTATGCCTTTTCTGAGGCGTCACAAAAGCCATGTAATTCGACTTTGTGTTCGGGGGAGTAATTTACCCATCGTGGAATTTGTATCTGAGAAATGTCATCCAGATTTTTTGCGAACTGGGACCATTTTTCTAAGCGAAGAGGTTTCACTTGTTCGTCCCAGTCGGTTCCATCTAGCCATAATTCTTGTATTAAGATTTTCGCTTGGATCATAATTGGCGAAAGCCATCCTGCGGGGTCGAAAAGTTTTGCCACCGAGGATAAAATCTGTCTTTTCGTTATGGCTGATAATGCGGATATGGACTCTGTCGTGTATGAGAACTGGTCCGATATCGCATTCCATTGGATGCCTAATGTTTTTGTTGTACTTTCCTTTTCGAAAATAAGGAAATTAGTGTCCAACAAATTTTCTTTTGGTATATTTTTTAATATACTTGGGTGATTCGCCGTAATCTTTTTTAATGGAAACCCTGCGGATGTGAGGGCTTGGATTACTTGTGATAATGATTCGTATGCTTGTGGAAGAGTGTGACTTCCAGACAAAATATCGTCTACATACGTTTGAGTTTTCAACACTTCAGTTGCCAGAGGAAATTCGGACTTTGTGTTGTCTGCCAATTCGTGGAGCGTTCGAATGGCTAAATATGGTGCACAGTTAACGCCAAATGTAACTGTTTTTAATTTGAAGTCGCGTAAAGGACTGGTGGGGGATCTTCGGAACATAATACGTTGAAAATCTTGGTCGTCTTTATGTACGCCTATTTGCCGATACATTTTTTCAACGTCCCCATTGAATACGTATTTGTATATACGCCAATTTAATATCAGAAGCATTAAATCTGGCTGGAGTGTGGGTCCCGTAAATAGGATATCATTTAGGGAATTCCCTGAACTAGTGGTTCTCGAAGCATTAAAAACAACTCTTACTTTTGTTGTTTTTTTATCTGGCTTTACTACTGCGTGATGTGGCAGATAAAAGGAGTAGTATTTGCCGTTGACGATTTTCTCCCCTGGGTTTACTTCCTCCATGTGATCTAAATGGAGGTATTCTTCTAACACACCATCATATTCAGATTTGAGTTCGCCTTTTTTAAGTAGGTTTCTTTCCATACTTAGAAACTGCTGAATTGCAGAGGTGCGAGAGTGACCTAAGGCGAGTGTGTTAGGAAATTGTTGCTTAAGTGGTAGTCGTACGACGTACCGACCATTTCCTGATCTAGTAGTTGTGGCTTTGTAAAAATCCTCACAATACTGATCTTCAGGGGTTGTGACTGATATGGGGGGGAGTTCTTCTAGTTCCCAAAATTTTCTCAATTGTGAATTGAGATACTCATTTGAGACTTCCTCAACTTGAGTTGTTAATGTTGTAACTTGTTCCGCAACTAGTCCGCTTAGGACCCATCCGAAAATGGTATTTTGCGCCAGAAGTGTTTCGGTAATTTTCTCAATACCTTCGAGAATAATTTGTGGTATTAGATCGCTGCCTAATAGTAGATCTATTTGAGCGGGGGTGTTGCAGTTGGGGTCTGCTAGCTTTAGGTGTGAAACCTTTTGCCAATGTTTGCTATTTATGTGATAGCTGGGTAACATATTGGTTAATTGCGGTAAGACAATAGCTTCTGCTTGTATGCGCTTATCCGCTTTGGGGGAAAAGAGGGTAATGGGGCAGATTTTATTTGAGTTTTGAACAACTCTTCCGCCCATTCCCGTGATTTCAAAGTTGGCCAGTTTTGTTGGTAACTGTAGCCTGTTTTGTGCCCTAGACGCTATAAAGGGTCGTTGTGATCCTTGGTCTATTAAGGCTCTGAGTTTAAACAGTTCTCCTCGGTGCTCGATGGAGACAACTGCTGTGGGTAAAAGTACCCTACTGTGATTTTCGCTATGTAGCGTTTGGGTTTTCAACGCCTTTGAGCAGCATGGTGCTTCTTGGCAGTTTTCAGAATTTGTTGTGGCAACTAATCCTGTTGCTCGTTTTACGTTCGCATTGTTCGGGGGTGAGCTGGAAAAATTTGTTATATGTAACATTGAATGATGTCTTTTATGGCAGTAAACGCAATTAAATTTGCTTTCGCAATCTTTAAGCGTATGCGCATGTGACAGACAGTTGGTACATAATTTTTTCGTTCTTACGAAATTGTTTCTATCGCTAACATTCATTTTTTTGAATTTTTCGCATAATTTTAGTTTGTGACCTCCTCTACACAGTTCGCATGACGTTTGCTTATATTGTTCGGATGTGAACGATTGATTTTTAATAAAGCTTCTATTTAAATTATTGTGGCTACTTGCTTGGGGTCTATTGTAGCTTCTATTGAGGTCGTTTTGAAAGTTTTTCGTTTTGACTAGTTTTTTATCTACCCTTTCTGCAATTTCGTATTGGGTAGTAAGAAATTCCTTCATTTGCTGCCACGTTGGGCATTTTCTTCGCGATGAGAGCGATTGCTCCCACAAAAGTAACGATTTTTCTGGTAATGCAGCGGTGCATATATTTACCAGAATGGGGTCCCAATTATCTGTGGGAATATTCTGTGTCGATAAAATCGACAAACAATTTGAAACCGTGGATTGAAGCTTTATGAATTCTTCACTGGTTTCTTTCTGAATTTTTGGTAAATTCATTAATATCGTCACCTGTTTATCGACCAATATTCTTTCGTTTTCATAACGTGCTTTTAGACCTTCCCAAGCAAAATTAAAATTTTCGTCATTGACAGCGAACTGTTTGACTATTACGCCTGTCTGACCTTTGGTTTTGCATCTGAGGTGATACAATTTCTGCACTTGTGATAATTTAGGATAGTTTATGTACACAGCTGTAAACATATCTCGGAAGGACGGCCACTGTTCATAACCACCGTGAAATATATCTGTGTCGCATACTGGCACTTTAAGGTGAATGCCTGAACTTGCCTCTTGGGCTTGTCTTTGTGGCAGCTCTACTCTCGGTTGTGGAGTAGGTGCAATTGCTCTTAATAGCTTGAGTTGATCAGAAATCATTGCTTTTGTGTCTTCGAACTGGTCTAGGCAGTGTTCATACTTGGTGTAAGCTGATGATTTAAAATTTTCGGGTAGATCTGAGTCGTCAGATTCTACGATTGCGTCATATGCCGCTTGGAGACGTGACCAAAAATTGTCTAAATTGTCTTTTTTAATTTCTAAGACCGATTCAGAATTGTCTTGAATCGGTGAAGATGAAAATCGAGTGCAGTACCGTATCAAACTGTCACTCTCAGCAATGAATTTTGTATAAGTAATGTCTTTACCCCTCTTTAGTTTTGTAGCACCTTGCTTTGAGCGTGTAGCTTCTGCCGGTGTACACGGACTTTTTTCGTCTGAAATCATTTTTGGAACTTTTAGCAACTGAGTTGTTTTAGATTCCTTTGAGTCTGAGCTCATTTAAAAGATATATAGAATATCAAAACGTCTTAGTGAAAACTAGACTTGTAGATGTTTAGAAAAGTTTTGTATAAATTGTTCAATAGAGGACTCTTTTGTATGCAAGAGTTTCAAAAAGATCAATAAAACCAATGGCTTTTGACCGAGATTTCAAAAAATATTTTCGTTTATATATGTATTTGATTAGACGAGAACTCTTTTAGGTAAATACGAGTTTTGAACGAAATTGAAATATAAGATAACGCTTAACGTATTTAATAATATGCGCGATCGCGAACTCTTTTAAGTTAATAAGAGTTTTTAAAATGGAATAAATAATTAATCGCTTAAATTGGATTTAATTATTTTTTTTTTTTTTTTTTTTTTATGCCCGGAAATTATTTTAAGTATTTTATTTTTCTGAGTATATTCCTTTTTTTTATATTCTTTATGCCCAAATGTCCTATAGGGTATACCTATAGGTGGATATTTTATTATGTGCTAATGAGCGCTCGTATTAGAGATCACTGCACTTTGTACATATGCATGTATGTACATATGTATTACGCTTTGTTTTTTACGCAATCCTGCTTGTTTTTGTTGATCAAAAATCAAGGGGTATTGCGAGAATATGCCAATGTGGACTTTGAATATATGTTATACGTAATCCTGCTTGGTTTTGTTAGCCAAAATCCAAAGGGTATCGCGGAGCTTATGCCAATGTGGACTTTGAAGCAATTAGCGTATATACATACGTGACAATACACTTTTGTACAAATTTTAGATTTTTCAAAAAATCCTTTTTTTTATATATATATATATATGTATTTATTGTTATAATTTGTACCGAATGTCGATTTGGTATATCTTTAGAGGATTTCGTATGTATATGTATGCGCCCGTGTATATATAAGTATATGTATACGCATATATGTACATATGTTTGTTCGCGGTACGAAGAAACCACGAAAAGAGAATTAACCGACGATGGTTTTCGCAAATTCAATAGTTAGTAAGTATATATGTATTTGTGTAACTGCGCCGCATATAACGGGTGATTTTTTTGAGGTTAGGATTTTCATGCATTAGTATTTGACAGATCACGTGGGATTTCAGACATGGTGTCAAAGAGAAAGATGCTCAGTATGCTTTGACATTTCATCATGAATAGACTTACTAACGAGCAACGCTTGCAAATCATTGAATTTTATTACCAAAATCAGTGTTCGATTCGAAATGTGTTTCGCGCGCGTGTTTTGTTCAGCGATGAGGCTCATTTCTGGTTGAATGGCTACGTAAATAAGCAAAATTGCCGCATTTGGGGTGAAGAGCAACCAGAAGCCGTTCAAGAACTGCCCATGCATCCCGAAAAATGCACTGTTTGGTGTGGTTTGTACGCTGGTGGAATCATTGGACCGTATTTTTTCAAAGATGCTGTTGGACGCAACGTTACGGTGAATGGCGATCGCTATCGTTCGATGCTAACAAACTTTTTGTTGCCAAAAATGGAAGAACTGAACTTGGTTGACATGTGGTTTCAACAAGATGGCGCTACATGCCACACAGCTCGCGATTCTATGGCCATTTTGAGGGAAAACTTCGGACAACAATTCATCTCAAGAAATGGACCCGTAAGTTGGCCACCAAGATCATGCGATTTAACGCCTTTAGACTATTTTTTGTGGGGCTACGTCAAGTCTAAAGTCTACAGAAATAAGCCAGCAACTATTCCAGCTTTGGAAGACAACATTTCCGAAGAAATTCGGGCTATTCCGGCCGAAATGCTCGAAAAAGTTGCCCAAAATTGGACTTTCCGAATGGACCACCTAAGACGCAGCCGCGGTCAACATTTAAATGAAATTATCTTCAAAAAGTAAATGTCATGAACCAATCTAACGTTTCAAATAAAGAACCGATGAGATTTTGCAAATTTTATGCGTTTTTTTTTTTTTTAAAGTTATCAAGCTCTTAAAAAATCACCCTTTACATATGTATGTATGTACATACTTTTGCAGTGAGAAGAGGCCGCGAAAAAGAGTGTTAAATGATATTGTGATTTTAGAATGTATGTATGTATGTACTATATGTACATATATATTTGAAATTGAATGTGGATAAACTGGCGAAAGAGCAAGTTATGCTCTTTCTTTGCTATAGAAATATTAGAAATATACGTGAATTGTATGTAAGTATGTATGTATGTGGTGTAAAATTTAATGCGCCCATATGCTTTTTTGTTTTTTTTTTTTTCCCGAGATCGCCGTAGCTTATTTTAAGCAATCCTGCTTATACATATGTATGTATATAAGGGGTCTTGCTAGAAATTTCGTAAATACTTGAATTGTTACGTATATTTTTTCGAGGTTGGTTTGGGTTATGACCCAACGGTAAGTATTTACCGGCAATCCCTAATCCGCTATATACAGTACCAAACTGCTTTGTTAACGGTTTTCGGTTTTAACCGGAAAATAAACCGAACACCGAAAACAGTTTGGTAACAGTTTTCAGTTATTTTTCGACCGGGATTTTGGTCTGAACCGTAAACTTTATGTTTTAGTCTGTTTTAGATTTTAAACCATACATATGAATATGATATATGAAGAATGAAAGGAGACGAGACTACTTACTTTGATTTCCGCCAGGGGGTTTTGGGGATGATATGAGTTTATGTGTCTATGTGTATTTGCCTGTGTCTACGCTTGTGCCTGTCTTGTGGAGTGCTTTTTTCTCCTTTCCTTGTGCTGCTTGCTGCTGTGGTGATTCTCTGGTGGATTTGTGGTTTTTTTCAATGTTGCTTTTTTCCTCCTTTTTTTCTTGTTTGTGCGTTATTTCACCCACTACTTCACTCTTATTTTCACAGCACAATTATTATTATTATTTTTTTTGTTTTTCTTTTCTTTTCACCTCACTAATACGGTTTAGAACCCTTTTTGCTATCTTTCTTTTTTGTTGTTGTGTTATTTGTGCTTTGCTTTCCACTTTTCACTTATATGTATGTATAAACTGCCGTACTTATCTTTTTTTTTTTTTCCTTTTTTTTCACTGCACGTTTGTTCACTTTTTATGTGTTATGTATACATTCATATGTATATGGCAAAAATTTCTTCTCTTTTTTTTTTTGAATTTTCTCACCACCGTCACTTCACATGTATGTATGTATGTATGTATGTTATTTCCACACTGCACCTTTTTTTTTTTTCAATCACCACAGGTTTTTTTTAAAATGAGGTTTTATGTAAAATTTTTTGTCACTCTCGGTTTTTATTTGTCCAAATTTTTACCACAGGTTTTATTTCAAAATTTTCACAGGTTTTATTTAAAATGAGGTTTTATGTAAAATTTTTTGTCACTCCCGGTTTATATTTGTCCAATTTTTTGGACAATTTTTTCGCAGAAGCTCATTTAACCAATTTGATATAAGACTCAAAAAAGATATATCTGATAACTCCTGTCCTGAAGAACTTTTTTTGTTAGTAAAAAAAGTTAGGTTAAGTTAGGCCGGTTAACACCTCTACCAGATGACGTAGAATATGAGAGTTTTCCTCTTGAACCAATAGAAAATGATACCTATGAACATAGTAATTAATATAAACTTCGTATTTGCTGACAAGACATTAAAATCTAATTTTTCTGAAATATTATTATTTAAATATCTAATCACAATGATTTTTTTTTCAGTCTTAAGTCAAGCTTTAAGATATTTTGTTTGTAGTAACTATTTATTTCTATTAACATACCAATGATTTTTCATAAAATCGAAGATTTGTGGAATTCTGACTCTAAATATGAATTTTACTAAGCTTTGACACAATAATAAGGAAAAAAGCAAAAAAAGATAAAATAAGCATAAAATTCATTATTTCAAAAATTAAAAAATATTAACTTAAGAGTATTCACATTTATTAAAGTATAAAAACTACTTGTTTAGATCATAAACATTCCTAGAAAAAATAATTTAGTTTGTTTTTTTCGTTGGAAAGAAGTTTAATAAGTGTTTATCAATAATTGAAAATAAAAATCATAGAACAAATTGTAATTTAATGAGCAATAAAAAAAACGGTGTTGATTTTATAAATTCGAGAAAGGATCATTTTTGTAGAGAACTTAATTTCCTACAAAACCATACCAAGGGTTTTTTTATATTTGGTATTTTAAATTATCTATAACCAAAAAATGAATGAAAAAAAGTATTTTTTGACGAAAATTCTTATTTTTGCGAGCGTTAACTGAAAAATGAAGATAAAGAGCTCAAATTTTGACACAATTTTTTTTTTCGTGACTCTAAACGAAATTTTGATATGGGACCGAAAAAAAATATTGTATTTATTTGGCACAATCTAATACATATGTATGTGAGGTACATAGCGGAACAACTGAATGTATAAAAGCAAGGGCAGTTACGGCATTTTATTAAAACAAACAAAAAAAGGGAAAGTGAAAAGCCAAAAAGTGTGATACAGAATATTTATTCACCTAATGCATAAAACATAAAAAAGCGGGCGCGAAAATTAAAACAAAAAAATCACAAATAACATTCACTAAAGGAACAGCACTCACTAGGAATCGCCGGCACAGAGCCCTCCCTACATAAGAATAGTTTAGACCCAAGCCCCTGGAGGAAAGTAAAGTGAGTTTTATCGTTTCCATATATTACTCATTATATGTATATTATGTTGATATGTATGTTCAACTGCGATTTTATACATGTATATAAAAAAAATTGGAAGTTTAAGAACCGGCTTAACTGTTAAAAACGGATACCAAACTGCTTCAATTTTCGGTTTAATTTACGGGAAAACCAAAAATTCCACTATCAAGCAAAAAACGGTTTTGAACAATACATACATACATATACCAAAAAAGTATATACATATCTAAAACAAAAAAATATATATATACTATATATATACATATAAGAAATCACATACTAAATTAATGGCTATAAGCTTACTATTGCGTTCTAAAAACGAATTTTAAATTCAAGCATTTCCTTGCTGAAAATTTCCGGCAGTACCCCTTATGCTTAAAAATCTATTCAGTTCATCATAGACAACATTGTTGATCAATTCAAGTACCCGCCAGCGTCAACTGATTTGATGCAACATGAACCAAAAGTACAGCAAATTTTCTGCTGGATTCATTTGAATCATGTGTGGAAAAAATATATTAGCTTTGAACATGTGCGCATGTTACAAATTTCCATTATATATTTAACATACCCAGCAGATTTTAGGATGATCGTTTGAGACCTCCTGGATTAATCCTTTAGGAGATATCCTATACTCCCTATTACTCCTAATACTCGTGTGTAAATACACGTAAAATTATATACTCGCTTTTAACATTGCATGTCATTGGAACGCGAGTACTCCTTTTAACCTCCTAATGGAGATCTCTATGATTACTGCTATAGGAGATCTCTATGATTACCCCTAAAGGAGATCTCTATGATTACTGATTTAGGAGATCTCTATGATTACTGCTATAGGAGATCTCTATGATAAATCCTATATTATTTTCAACCTGCAATTATTTTAACAAAAACAAATTTTTATAATTTTATTTTTTATTAAAGTTTGTTAATTAAATGAATGTACATGAAATCTATTATTTTTTTTATATTATAAGTGTTCCTGTAGAACTGAGCCTTACATTTGAGAAACGCCTTTTTGATCTTTGCCTCAAAGTCAGGGTATGAGTAATCATCTTTTAAGGCCTCTAAAAATTAAACTTGTTAAAAAAATAGATGACATGAATTGAAATTATGTATTACTGTAAAGAAATTTATTGAAAAGTGCATAATTCTTCAATGCAACTTTTTTTTTTGGCTCCATCCCAATTCACTTTTAAGAGCAGGGACTCCGCAATATTATTATTGACATATCCGCTCCAGCAGTATAGTGTTCTGCGCCGATATTTCCTCTAGCTTCCGCATTCTTTGTTCCATGTTTTTCTGCCAGGAGGAGGTGTTTCGGGAAGTATTATTATTTTTTGATATAGGCACATTTAAATTTTGTGAGTTTAAAATTGCAAGAAGACTATTACATGCGGCCCTTGTTATTCGATTTTCAATTGCCCAAATGGCTAACTGTTTTGAAAGTTGTTCAACCGGCAAACAAAAATCTTCTATCACTTCTTTAGAGCCTGTACCACTTTCAACTTCTTCAACAACTTCTTTAGAGCCTGTATCACTTTCAATTTCATTAACACTTTCCACATCATTTTCATTTTGTGTATTATTATTTTGTTTTTTTTTTATATAAATTATTTAATTTGTTATTCACTAGGCGTTTTAAATGCCTTTTAGAGTACATTTAATTATCAATTTAAAATAGATATAAAACACTTACGTCTGCACGCTTTAAAAAACACAGTTGAAATGAACAATTGCTTGAAGACAAAAATTAACAGTTATTATTTCCCGTTAAATTATAATTTTTGAATCGAAATTACGAGTTTTAAGCTACGAAAAATTAAAAAAATCTCCTTTATTGCTCC
Source organism: Bactrocera dorsalis (assembly GCF_023373825.1). NCBI lineage: Eukaryota > Metazoa > Arthropoda > Insecta > Diptera > Tephritidae > Bactrocera > Bactrocera dorsalis. The sequence goes on from NC_064308.1 coordinate 27,974,458, forward strand.
TAAAGGAGGACAAAAGGAGATCAATACTAAAATGAAATAAAAAAAATCACAATAGAAGTATAAAATCTCCTTTTTTGCTCCTAAAAGAGGTCAATAGGAGGACTCCTTCATTCCTCCTTTCAGGAGATCTCGCTTTTAAATCTGCTGGGATAGGATAGAAGATGTATACATATGTATATTGTTGTGATAAATTTAATTTCTATTAGTAAGAAAAATATTTATTAGTACGAGGGCTGTCCGATAAATAACCGACCTCAACGTGAAGCTAGCGGCACATCTAAAAAAAAAGTTTCTACTTCAAATTGTGCATATTATAATAGCTACTCGCCAAAATTTCAGAAGTTTATCTTGTGCAATTATCTGTTGACAGTCGTTTTTGTGATTCTATTTCGGTGATTTCCCCAAAATGGAAAAAATTGAATATCGAGCTGTAATTAAATTTTTATTTTTCAAAGGCAATACGCCTTCACAAATCAAAGATGAGTTGGACTCTGTGTATGGTGACTCTGCACCATCGTTTACCACCGTAAAATTTTGGGCAGCTGAATTTAAACGTGGTCGCAGGAGCTTGGAAGATGATGAACGTCCTGGGCGTCCAAAAACTGTAACCATTAACGATAACATCGCTAAAGTTCATCAATTGGTACTAGACGACCGCCGGATTAAAGTTAGGGAAATAGCTGAGATTATGAAGATGTCAAAAGAAACTGTTTGTCACATATTAAAACAAGATTTGGGCATGAGAAAGCTGTCCGCGCGTTGGGTGCCGCGTTTGCTTACGCTAGACCACAAACGTGCGCGCATGAACATTTCCAGCGCTCTGTTGGCTCAGTTTAGAGGCAATAAGACCGAGTTTTGGCGCCGATTGATAATTGTAGACGAAACTTGGATTCATCATTATACCCCCGAAACAAAAAACCAATCTAAACAGTGGATTGAAAAGGGGGAACCAGCCCCAAAAAACCCAAAACTGTGTATGTGTGTGGTGTGTGTGGGAAAGTGATGGCGAGTGTTTTTTGGGACAGCCATGGAATTATTTTTATCGACTATCTTGAAAAAGGAAAAACTATAACAGGAGCATACTACGCATCATTATTGGACAAGCTAAAGGAAGAAATTTCGAAAAATCGGCCACATTTGCAAAAAAAGAAAGTCTTGTTCCACCAAGACAACGCAGCATCTCACACCTCAACAGTCGCCATGGCGAAAATCCACGAATTGCGGTTCGAACTGCTTAACCATCCACCTTATTCACCGGATCTAGCACCAAGCGACTTTTTTTGTTTCCTCAACTTAAAACTGCGCTCGGCGGCCAGAGATTTTCGTCAAATGAGGAGGCAATCTCTTTCGTGAACTCGTATTTTGCAGACAAAGACGCCAAGTACTATTTGGAAGGGTTGCAGAGATGGGAGCATCGCTGGGAGAAGTGTGTGGAGTTACAAGGAGACTATGTAGAAAAAAAAAAAAAAATTTTGAAAAAGTCGCGTGCATCATGGTTAGGTCGGTTATATATCGGGCAGCCCTCGTATAGTATACGATTTTAAGAGGCGAAAATTAAAAATAAATTCTGTTGAGATTCGAACCTGTGTACACATCGTGACTTTTCAAGCGCTTACCACCAGCACCACCATTGACACTTGCGTTGTATTGTCTTAATTATGATGCATGTAAGAAATATACGATGGTTCAAATAGTTTTGTTTAAAAATAGAAATGTGCTTTTGTAGAACATTTGCTTTTGCAAACATACTGACAAATGTGCAAACGACATAATATTCGTATATGTATGATTGTTTCGCATTTTGCTTCTACGCCGGTCAAATTTCTATACCAAAAATCAAGTGCATGATAAAATAAAATAGACAATGAGGGCAATTACTTTTTAAAAATTTTATTGAAAATTAAACAAAAATTAAAATACATCGGCGTGCGGCGAGAGTCCACTTCCTCGAAACGGCAGCCAGTGCGTGAATTTTGCGCTGGCGATCTCATCGAATGTGTGTGACCAAGTGAGTCGAATTCCAAATACGTTAGTATATCAATTTAAATTTCGACAATATCCCGATTCCCCTCCAGCTGATCGAGTATAATAAAAACATTACGCTTCGCACTGTAACAACCGAATCAGCTGTTTAAACGATGTTATTGCAAAACGGGTGGGATGAGTCCCAAAACGAAAAGTGATAAAATGGAATGTTGAATGTTGAGTTGTGTTGTGGTGTTCTCAGCTGTGGTGAACTAAGCTGTCTTATTAGGGTGCACCAGTTTTTTTCGGATAGAGGGGGTGGAAGCTTAAGTCATTTAAACATCCTGGGCCCCCTAGGCAAATATTTTGCCTAGTAATGCGTATGTACATGCTATTGCATGTATTTCGGCGTACTGCTAGTAGAGTTGCCGAGGGCGCAGAATACATGCTGTAAATCCTGAAAATGCCTTTGGTTTTAAACACTGTATTTGGTATTTATTTACATTTAGGTGCGTATAGCTAGGAATTATAATTTGCGGGTTTATCCGACTTATTATTATAGTAAAAAAGTGTATGCGTTTTTGCATTTATTTACTTTGTTTGCGGTTATTTACAATTTATTATTTCATCGGTTTGGTATACCGGTTTTTTATTATATGCCTTTTCTGTATTAACGGCTTATTAAGGATCGTAACTCCACGCCTGGCACAGGTATGGCCAGAATGGGTACTCCTTAGCCCTGGAGTTAGGACTACGAAATTAGAGGGATCTTACAAGAGAAAGGCCGTGAATGGAGAACGGCTTCGATTCGTGGTAGAGAATTCTTCACAATTAATTAATGCTTTGTATAGCTGATTCCCAATTATCACCAATGTGAGGAGCGCTTATGTAGATGCGATTATGATTAGACATTTTGTATCATTTTGTTATGACTAATATTTATGTGCGTATGCACTAATTTTGCAAGTAAGAGCCCGCCAAAGCTCTAGGATTTGTTCATTGTTGTTTCTCTTTTTTTTGCATTATTGGCGAAAGCCATCCTGCGGGGCCGAAAGTTTGTATGTCCTTTTAATATAGGGACTGTCAGAGGTAACTCTAACTTTATTTTTTATACCACTCTGTGGAGTGTTGGAATATTGTGGCTCTAGTGGTAGTCGTACGACGTACCGGCCATTATTTGATCGAGTAGTTGTGGCTTTAGAGAAGTGCTCACAATACTGATCTTTTATAGTTTTGTTTGTTATTGCAAGTTTACTTAACGTTTGCAGTTCACTTAATTGTGAATTAAGGTATTTGTTTTTATTATACTCAACTTGAGTTGGTATGGTGGTGACTAGTTCTGTGACTAGTCCATTTTGTGTTTCGCTGTGCAGCGTTTGAGATTTTTGTGCCTTTGAACAGCATGGTGTCTCTTGGCATTTAGTATTTTGGCTTTCGGGATTTGCTTTTGTAATTAAACCCGTGTTTCTTTTTGTATGTGCGCTCCTTTGAGGTGAGGGATATGTGCTGTAATGCAGCATTGTATGATGTCTTTTATGACAATATAGGCAGTTAAATTTGCTTTTGCAATTTTTAAGATTATGTGTATGGGACAAGCAGTTTGTACAGAGTCTTTTTGATCTGACAAAGTTGTTCCTTTCGTTAATGTTTAATTTTTTAAACTTCTCGCAAGTTTTAAGTTTATACCCTCTTTTACATAGTTCGCATGACGAATGTTTTCTCTGTTCGGATGTGAACGTTTGTGTTTTGTTAAAAATTATGTTTGATTTGTTTTTGCTTCTAGCTTGGGGTCTATTGAAACTTCTATTGAGGTCGTTTTGAACGTTTTTCGTTCTGACTAGTTTTTTATCTACCCTTTCTGCAATTTCGTATTGGGTAGTAAGAACTTCTTTCATTTGCCACGTTGGGCGATGAGAGCGATTGCTCCCACAAAAGTAACGATTTTTCTGGTAATGCAGCTGTGAATATGTTTACCAGAATGGGGTCCCAATTATCTGTGGGAATATTCTGTGTCGATAAAACCGACAAACAATTTTAAACAATGGATTGAAGCTTTATGAACTCTTCACTTGTTTCTTTCTGAATTTTTAGTAAATTTATTAATATCATCACCTGTTTGTCGACCAATATAATATTATATCAATACTAAAATGAAGTAAAAAAAAATCAGAATAGAAGTATAAAATCACCTTTTTTGCTCCTAAAAGATGACAAAAGGAGGTCAACACTAAAATAAAATTAAAAAAAAACACGATATAAGAACAAAATTAAAAAATCTCCCTTACTGCTCCTAAAAGAGGTCAATAGGAGGACTCCTTCATTCCTCCTTTCAGGAGATCTCGCTTTTAAATCTGCTGGGTATGTATATACATATATGCATAAATAGTTGAAATATAACAAAAGTGCACGAGTAAATCAGTGTTAATGGGATGATATACAAACCGAACGCTGTGGATCATTTCAATCATTGAAATATGAGTATGAATCATTACAGGTATTGTCTGTTAATGCGAACGTTCATAAACAAATCATGTATAAGCTGATCGCTAGTGATTCAAAGTTGTTCTCTATCGCTGATTTGAAGACAAACGGTTCGATTCGTGTACAAAAATCGAACTGACAGAATCAGACAGAGTAACGGATCAATTCTTGATTATTAACAAAAAAAAAGAAATGTGGTGTCGTGGGACACCAGGTAGGAACGAAGTTCCTTCGGCTAATGTAGAATCGATACAATTTGCAAAAAAAAAATTGTGCTTAATTTTATGTAGATTGTCTTGATTTTTCTCTCAAATTTTGCTGATTAGTTTTTATTTAAGTGCAGATAAGTATTAAGAAAATTAAGTATTTTAAGAAATAATGAATTACGTAAAATAAAAAAAAAAAATTATAAGTCAAATTATTAACTAAAATAACAAAATAATAGTCAAGTTTGGTAAAACCAAATGTGCATGCCTATAATTTGCCCAAGTAACTAAAAGAATTTCACATTTCCAAGTTCTCTACAATCGACTTGGAAGTTTTAGGTATAGGTGGTCTGTGGGCCTTACAAAAACTTCGAAAACGTATCTTTATCTTTATATATATAAATCTTTTGACCGTCTGTTTGCATTTGAACTGCTCCTAAACGGATGAACAGATTTTGATGAAATTTTGTGTGTATGTTCAAGGAGATTCGGGAAGGGTTTAGATTTTCAATTTGGTCCACTGGAAAATGTTTTTTAGCTTATTTTTTTCATTTTTAATCAATTATTAATTTTGAAATGTTTGACCGATAGATGGCGCCACCATCGCAGTATCCAATATTCAAACCTTAAATTGGCATAAACGTGCATTAAACAAAACGATGCCAAAGTAAAAGGCGACATCTGTGGATCGAGTTTTTATATTGTGGACAGAGTTGTTCGTTCTTAAGTAATAAATTGGGTGATTCAATACATCTATGGGTAGCTATAACATTTTTTCATACTTGCTAACTATTGGAGGGGGTATCTTGACAGGCAATTTAAAATTGCAAAAGGTCTGGCATAAAAAAATAGCGGCATAACTGAAGTGTTGATAAAAAATTTGAGATATACAGAAATCTTTTCGAAGCATTGCACAGAGAAATATAATATTTAAACGGGAACGATGAATACATATATGCGTACAATTTCAAACTGATCCTTCCTGAAAAATAATAAAATTGCTAAATATTGGGAATGGTAGAATAGAACTGCAATCAAATACACAATGCTATGAATTAAAACTGGCTCATTTATTATTCGATGAATAATATACCACGGGCATCCCAAAAGACTGATGCCATAACCTTGTCAGCCGATTTTTTTGTCTTTCCACGCTTGAGAACCGTTTCTTAATATGCAGTCCACCAGGCTGACAATCGATTGGACTCGATTGATTTCAATGATGCACAGCCCAAATTCAATAGTATTTTTACCCCAAAAACCAATGCTTTCTTAACGCACGAAATGCTGTTTGATTCATTTTTGTTGCTTTATCAAAAATGCGATTATTCCTTAACTAATACTTATAATCTAAGTAATAGAAATCATATAGATGGTATTAGTAGTACTACCTATGTATCAGCCACAGTAAAACGTAGGCGGGTTCTCTAGTAGTACATAAAAATAAGCTGAACTTGGATTTTTATCTGTTCGCTATAGCTGACTAAACGTTTATACGCATTTCTTTAATTTAGCCGAGGCTTACTTTCGCTGCAGTGTCTTGTCCTATTGATGGGTTTCTTTTTGCAAAGGTGTGTGTTATTAAACACATAATAACAAGTCCGTTCTTTTCGAATGTAACTTTATTAATTAATTACAATTTCCAATCCTTACAGCTATGGAAGTTAACATAATGTATGTGAGCTTAAAACTAATGAGTGCAAAGGTTAATTGCTGTTGTTATTATTATTTAAGGAAAGAGCGAATGTAGTTTAAGAAAGATCAATTAGCAAGTATGGAAATTATGAAATGAGAAAAAGAGATATGAGTGGATAAGTAAGACAGGTAAAGAAAGAATGAAGAGAGAAGTGTATGTTGTTGGTAGTGGGAGTATTGGTATATTACTCCTCCCCCCTTAAGACATATGAGACCTCGCAAATTAATATTACATTTTTACTTAATAAATACAATAAATATTTCTTAATATTATTAAATTAGTTGTTGCGTCAAGCGACAAAATATATATTTAAACCTAAAACTGAAATTAAGAAAAATGAATTGTAAAAAATTATAAATATTGAATTACATTAGTATTGTATACTTACCCTAATAATATTAAAAATACTTACCATAATCTATTACTTTAAGTTAAAATGAATTACTCACCTCTTTTTGTACATACCTGTATACTTCCATTCCAACTGTTCTATCCCGTTAGTTTTAAGACTTAGGCTAAGTAACTAGATGAGCTGAAATAAAGAAATAATTGTTATTTGACCGCAATTGAATCCGCACGCGTTTATCTATTTTTCGCTATCTCGTTCGTTCGCTTATTTTTCTTCACAGTATCGTGAGCCAAAGTGCAGGCAATTGGTTGAATTTTAAGTTTAGTGATTTCACGTGTCCCGACTATTATTTTTATCTCAAAAACTCTTGAGAAATTTCATGGCGCCCGAGCAGGGACGTGAGCGTGATTAGAAAATTAAAATAACTACATACAATATAAAATATCTTTTTCGCAACCAATTGCCAAATGTCGTTTTCGGTTTTCGGATCTTCGGTTCTCACGGTTCTCACGGTTAAGTGAAGTGGCAAGTTAAAAAAAAAAAAATATTATAAAAAGGATTAAGGATCCAACTCTAAAAACATATATATGTACATATATGTACATACATATAGTTAAAATATATTTGAAGTGCGTGCAGTCCAATACAAAAATATAATAAGTGGAACCTATAATAAAAATAACGAAATATACATTTACATACATATAATATGAGTGCAGTGGAAATCTGTGGAAAAAATACATACATATACATACAGTGTTAAATCAAGTGCTAAAATACTTACCGTATACTTACCTCAGCATAAAAATCCTAAAAGAAGAAAAAGGAGAAAAATTGTGGAGTGTGTGCTTAGTGTAAAGTGAAAAATTCACCAAAGCGAAGAAGAAAGAATTAAAATAAAAGGTGGTACTAAGGTGGAAGGTGAATTTTATATGCGGAACAGTGGTGGGCGCAAATAAAAGCGCAAAAGTGTTTGAAATACCAAAAATAATATTATAAATACGTTACTGTTAAAAAAAAAAAAAGGAAACAGTTTTATAACCTGTTTAAAGTGCCGCATAATTAAAAAACCGGTAAAGCCGGTAAAGTGCCGGTAAAAACGACAAACCGTTTCCACCGCTATCCGCAACTTTTTGGTGCTTCAATCCGCTGCTGTTATAACTCCGCTGCTGCCATCACGTCGCTGCCTTCAATCTATTGCTGTCGTCGCTCCGCTGCTGTTATAACTCCGCTGCTGCCATCACGTCGCTGCCTTCAATCTATTGCTGTCGTCGCTCCGCTGCTGTTATAACTCCGCTGCTGCCATCACGTCGCTGCCTTCAATCTATTGCTGTCGTCGCTCCGCTGCTGTTATAACTCCGCTGCTGCCATCACGTCGCTGCCTTCAATCTATTGCTGTCGTCGCTCCGTTGCTGTTATAACTCCGCTGCTGCCATCACGTCGCTGCCTTCATCTGCTGCTGTCGTCAATCTGTTGCTGCTGTCGTCGTTCCGCTGCTGCCATTACTCCGCTGCTGGTATAACTTCGTTGCTGCCGTCTATCCGCTGCTGCTTAAGTCATCGTGGGAATGAGCTGCCGCTGTATCCTGTGCCAGAGGGACGTAAGCGCCGGCAAACAGCCGACGCACCAGGTAACGAGTGCGAATTATTGAAAGTGGTGCAAACAAAAAACAATAATAATAAAACTGCAAACGCACACTTTCAGTTTTTGGCTCTCCCTTTTCACATTACACGCCTATTTACACATATATATATATATCGTTTTCTACATATATTATATATTTTACATATACGTATTATATACTATACTTATATTGAAGTGAATGTGAAGGGATTTTGGGATTGCGGATTTGCCTACATTAAGGTGCGACCTTTTTGTAAATCGCCTAATTTTAAAATTTTAATTCGGTCAGTTTTTTCGCATATTATCTCTTGTCTTCGCAAATTTAATTCCTGGGCAATATTTTTTCGCGTTAAATTTTCGACTGTGCTAGTGCTCATTTTGCATAACTCATCGGTTTGGCTTTCATATACTTGGGAATCGATATTATTTTTTCTCGTTTTCGTAACCGATTCCAAATATATTTGTTGCCAACCTTTATTGCTATTGGTTTGGCTTTCGTATATTTGAGAATCGCTTTATATATTTTTTTTTTTTCGTTTTCGGTATCGATTCTTAATATATCTGTTGCCAACCGTTGTAGTTTTTTTTTCGGAAATTTAATTTAAACAAGCAAAATGAGCAAGCCAAAGCCAACTATCGCCAATCTCTCTCCAAGTAAGGAGTTAATCGACTTAAAGTCATTAAAGCGTCAAAGGACGGTGGCAAAAAATAGTATTTTGCGAATAAAGACGGGCCTTTTAGAAAAAACCATGTCGTTAGATCCAATTGAATTGGAATGTCGGCTCGACATATTAAATTCACATAGCGAAAAGCTAATGAAATGCCAATCTAAAATTGAAGAGATTGATGAAGACGACATGGCCCGAGGGGAGTTAGAGGACATAATTGTTGAAACGAAATCAATAATTAAAAATATTTTAGCCAAAAACCGAACGTCAATTGCCGAAACATCTTTCGTAGCTTCTCACAGCTCAAGGCTCCCTAAAATGAATTTGCCGAAATTCAAGGGAGAATATTCAGAATTTAAAAATTTTATGACTTTGTTTGAGAGCTTGGTTCATAATGATCCAAATATCCCAGATATAGAAAAATTTAACCATTTGGTAAATTGTCTATCTGGAGAGGCTCTGGGAACAGTTAAAGCGTTTCAGATGTCGGATGAAAATTATCCGAAAGCGTTGGCAAGCCTCAAAAAGGTCTATGATAACAAATGCTTGATATTTTTCAATACAATATCTAAACTTTTTGAGCTGCCAACCATCCCAAAGCCATCCGCGCCTTCATTGCGATCAATGATTGATGAAGTGTCTGCTGTTTATGACTCTTTGCTATCTCTGGGCGATGAGAAGCAAATAACAAACGCCATTATAATACATATAGTTATGACAAAGGTTGACCCTGCCACCCGATCCAAGTGGGAAGACCAACTTGACTACGATCACTTACCATTATGGAAGGATTGCGAAGCAACTCTAAATAGAAGGTTTCAGCAGTTAGCAGCGGAAGGAGCATCTTGTTCGAGGACGAAATCCGGAGCCACAACCAGCATGAGCCACATGAAGCAGCCACACATGGATAGGACTAAATCAGCTTTAGTTGCTGCAGAGGCAAAGCAGCCAACTTGTCAAAAATGCAAGTCAAAGGAACATCAGTTAACTGCCTGCCCCACTTTCAAGGCGCTTCCGGTACAACAGAGGTTTGAGTTTGTGAAATCGGTGCCCTTATGCATAAATTGCTTGCGTAAGGGGCATACTGTGTCCAAGTGTAGAGCGGATCGATGTCGTGTATGCAATCGATCGCATCACACATTGCTACACCAGTACCCGATTTCCTTCCCCGCTGCATCTCATCCGCAACCAGCAACCACACATGCCATGCATACAGCGAGTATGCCGGATCGGGTAATGTTGGCGACAGCTGTTATTCAAGTGAGGACCAGTTACGGCGAATACCTGCCTGCGAGAGCATTACTGGACTCAGGCTCCCAAGTCAATTTTATGACGGAGGACTTGGCACAAAAGTTGCGGATTCGTCGCCAACACAAAACGTTGAACATAATAGGAATTGGAAATTCCAACACGAAAGTGGGGACAAAACTAAGCGCGTTTGTTAAGTCGCGGGTAAATAATTACGAATTTTCGGCAGAATTCTGGATAATGCGTTGCATTTCGGCTAATCATCCAGACCATAACATAAATGTTAATGGCTGGAAAATTCCGCGCAATATTAAATTGGCGGATCCAGAATTCCATAAATCAAAAAAGATTGATATCTTATTGGGTGCAGAAACCTTTTTCGATCTGTTAGCGGTTGGCCAAATTAAAAGTGGCCCTAACCAACCAACGCTACAGAAAACCCTTTTAGGGTGGGTTGTGTCTGGCAAATATGCTAGCAATCTAAGTCCTCCTCCTTCTGCAACTAGCACATTATGCCAATCTGAAGATGACTTAACGTCAATTAATTCGGTGGTCCAAAAATTTTGGGCGTTAGAAGAATTACCTTCAGAATCAAATGGCATCAAATTCACACCAGAGCAACAAGAGTGTGAAAAATTTTTCGTAAATACAACTCAAGTATTGCCTTCAGGACGGCTTCAAGTCAGAATGCCTTTTAAAGCTGACCGTAAGTTACTCGGTCACTCCTATGAAACCGCAGTTCGGCGGTTTCAGGCCCTGGAGAGAAGGACATTAAAAGATCCAGAACTTCGTAAAATGTATCTGGACTTTATGAATGAATATAGAGCCTTGGGTCACATGAGCCCAACGAACAATAAGATCCCGAGTGAGCCACACTACTTCATTCCGCATCAATGCGTTTTAAGGCCCGAGAGCACAACAACCAAATTACGTGTTGTATTTGATGCTTCGAGTCGATCTTCAACTCAAATAGCGTTGAATGAACTTTTGATGGTAGGTCCAACCATCCAAGAAGAGTTATACTCAACTCTTCTTCGTTTTCGCTTACATAAGTATGCACTAACAGCGGACATTACTAAAATGTACCGCCAAATAATTATGCACGAAGAAGACAGAAATTGTCAACTTATTGTGTGGAGAGAGCATCCTTCTGAGCAAATTCAAATTTTTCGTCTTAACACCGTAACATACGGCACTGCGCCTGCTCCATTTCTCGCAACACGGTGTTTGCAAATGCTCAGTGATGCCAATACAATGAAATACCCACTCGGTTCATTGGCCATTAAAAGAGACTTTTATGTTGATGACTTATTAACAGGATCTGAAAATTTTGAGTCTCTAGATCTTATAAGAAGTGAAGTAATTAAAATATTAAACTCGGCAGGATTCACTTTAACAAAGTGGTTTTCGAACCACCCTAAATTTTTCGACAGTGATTGCACTGAAAAGTCATTAAGTTTCAATGACAAAAATTCTACTAAAACACTAGGAATCCATTGGTTGCCGAAAGAGGATTTGTTTCGATTTGTTTTGGATGCCAACTTTAATGATCTGCGAGCCACTAAACGGAACATATTGTCAGTCTCCGCTCGCCTTTTCGATCCTCTTGGATTATTAGCCCCACTAGTTACCAAAGCAAAAATCTTATTGCAAGAGCTTTGGATTCAAAAACTAGATTGGGATGAGTCGATTCCATTGCGCCTCAACACTAGCTGGCAGAATTTCAAAGCCAACCTACTGCAGCTCTCGTCAATTAGCATTCCTCGGTATGTAAACTTAGAGTCGACTGCTACATGCCAAATCCATGGCTTCTCCGACGCTTCAATAAGAGCGTACGGATGCTGCATATACATACGAAGCCAATCTGCTAGTGGTGTCAAATGTACGCTGCTTACTGCAAAGTCTAGAGTGGCTCCGCTGAAGACCAAATCTCTTCCGCGTCTCGAGCTCTCGGCAGCACATCTTCTTGCCAAATTATGGTCACGAGTTGCACCAATGTTGAGTCGACGATTCGAGAAAATTACATTTTGGACAGACTCTGAAATTGTATTGCACTGGGTAAAGACGCATCCATCTTCATTACAAACCTTTGTCGCAAATAGAGTGTCCGAAATCCAAGAATTGACTGACAATGTAGAGTGGCGACATGTGCCAACGAAACAAAATCCTGCGGATCAAGTGTCTCGGGGTTGTAACGTGGACGAATTGAATAATTCAATATGGTTTGGCGGTCCACAGTTCCTCCTAGAAGACCCTGCATTATGGCCAATTAATAACCACTTCCAGCTCTCACCAGAAGACGAAGCATTAGAGAAGAAGAAAGTTACATTTACATTAATTTCGACTGCTGAGAAAAATTCAATATTGGACCTCATTGAAAAATTCTCTTCTCATAAAAAATTGCTTCGTGTGGTCGCATATATATTACGATGGATCAGACGACCACCAAAATCCTCCAGGGGACAAGATCTGACTTCAGAAGAGCTAAACTTGAGTTTCTTGAAAATTGTCCAGGTGACTCAACATTCCGAGTTTGCGAGCGAAATCCAAAAACTGACGAAAGGCACGACGCTACCCGCAAACTTGCAAAAACTCAACCCGTTTTTGCATGAGTACTCGGATATGTCGCTGTCATTCACATTAATCCGAGTAGGAGGTCGCCTATTCAATGCACCTCTCCCATACGATGCCAAATTTCCGCTTTTATTAAATAAAAATTCGCACTTCGTTATAACGTACTTACGGTTCCTGCACATTCGAAATCACCACGCTGGGGCAAAAGCGTTGGTTGCGCTTCTTCGAGAACGCATATGGCTAATTAATGCCCGAGAAGCTTGCAGTAGAACCGTAAGAAACTGTATACATTGTTTTCATTACAAGCCGAAGTTGCAAAACCAAATAATGGGAAATTTGCCAGTCGAAAGACTTCGAGCACTACGGCCCTTTCTGATATGTGGCGTAGACTTTTGTGGTCCCATATATACAACGTTAAAAATACGTGGTCGACCACCCGTAAAAACGTATATAGCAGTTTTCGTTTGCTTCACTTCAAAAGCAGTACATTTAGAACTAGTCTCGGACTTGTCTACTAATTCTTTCATTTTCGCCCTTAAAAGGTTCATTGGTCGCCGAGGGATGCCACAGAAAGTATTCAGCGACAACGCAACCAACTTTGTCGGCGCCGACCGCAAGCTGCGCGAGCTGAAGGAGGCGTTCCTAGCGCAAGCGCCAGAACTAATGGGGTTCGCAGCCGAAGAAGGATTCAGCTTCGGCTTTATACCACCCAGGGCGCCGCACTTCGGCGGATTATGGGAGGCGGCCGTGAAGTCCGCCAAGCATCTGCTCGTCCGCGCACTCGGCAACGCTCTACTCACGACGGAGGAGCTATCAACACTACTGGCCGAAGTGGAGGCCATTCTGAACTCTCGTCCCCTAGCACCGTTGGGACAGGACCCCAACGACGGAGAAGCACTAACTCCAGCGCACCTTTTAATCGGTTGCCCTCTGCGAGCGCTGCCACCAGCACAAGTGCCAACGGACCCAATTCGTTGCTGCGAGAGATGGCAACTTGTTTGCTGTCTCAAGCAACAGTTTTGGCGACAGTGGTCCAAAACCTACATGACGGGCCTTCAGGAACGCAACAAATGGCTGCACCCCAAACGCAACCTGCAGCCAGGCGATCTCGTCCTCGTCCACGAGGACAACGTGCCGCCACAGCAGTGGGTACTCGGACGCGTCGTCGCCGCCGTCGAAGGGCAAGACGGCAAGGTGCGAGTCGCAGAAGTAGCAACCAAGACGGGCACGATTAAGCGCCCCATCCACAAACTGGCTGTCCTTCCACTGGATATTGAAGGAATCTGATCCTGTCAAGGTGGCCGGTGTTGCGTCAAGCGACAAAATATATATTTAAACCTAAAACTGAAATTAAGAAAAATGAATTGTAAAAAATTATAAATATTGAATTACATTAGTATTGTATACTTACCCTAATAATATTAAAAATACTTACCATAATCTATTACTTTAAGTTAAAATGAATTACTCACCTCTTTTTGTACATACCTGTATACTTCCATTCCAACTGTTCTATCCCGTTAGTTTTAAGACTTAGGCTAAGTAACTAGATGAGCTGAAATAAAGAAATAATTGTTATTTGACCGCAATTGAATCCGCACGCGTTTATCTATTTTTCGCTATCTCGTTCGTTCGCTTATTTTTCTTCACAGTATCGTGAGCCAAAGTGCAGGCAATTGGTTGAATTTTAAGTTTAGTGATTTCACGTGTCCCGACTATTATTTTTATCTCAAAAACTCTTGAGAAATTTCATTAGTAATTACTTATTTTTGAAACTCATATCGTCTTTTTAATTGTGTCTTATAATATTTTGTTTTGCGATTGTTTGAAATGTCGGTAACATAATTTCCATTTCTATTATATTCAACCAGTTTTTTGTATTTAGGTTTATTTTTAGGAATTTGTCTATTAAGCACAATATTATTTACCAATTCCTTTGGTTCATGATCTCTATTTTTATTCAATTTCTCAATCCTTTCAACTTTCTGTTTTTCGTACAATTTACTTAGCTCTTCAATGGACTCTTTATCAAAATTTCTTATTATAAAATCAATGGGTATCATTTTTGTTGTTGTATGAATTGTATTATTATAGCAGTTGAAAATTTTAAAAAGTTTTTCTTCCAAAGTTAAATCTCTATTTTCTTTGTCGGCCTCCATTAACCTTAAATGCTCATTTAAATTTCCATGTAGTCGTTCTACGTCTGAGTTTCCAGTTTTTAAATACGCTGTAGTAGTATGCATTTGAATATTTTGTTCCTTTAAAAACAAACGTACTGCACTGTGCAGAATGCACCTATCGTTGTCAAACGCAATTTTATTCATTTTACCTAAATATTGAATTCGCTCTTTAATAGCTGCTAAAATTGCTATCCAATTTCTATCATTAAGTTTATGAAAAGTGGCATACTTAGAAAATTTGTCGATAGTTGTAAGGTACATTATATTTCTGCTTGGAAACCAAATGTCTATATGTACTATGTTATAAATATATATTTTAAATTCTCTTCTAACACGCTGTGTACAGTTGCATCTAATGACGTAGGACTATGGTATGCTACTTTTTTACTTTCAATTTTACTATCTCCAAAATTATTGTATATATCTCTATCTAAGAAATTTTCATTATTTGAAACAAAGTATCTGCTTAAAGTATCAGCAACAGTATTATCCTTTCCTTTAATATACGTAATTTCAAAATCATATTCATTTAGTAGAATTTTCCACCTTTGTAGTTTCATATTAAGTTATTTAATATTATGCAACCAAGTTAAAGGCTTATGATCAGTTTGTATTATGAACTTCCGACCATATAAATAAGTTCGGAAATGTTTCACAGACCATACCTTGGCTAAGGCTTCTTTCTCAATAGTAGAGTAACGAATTTCGTGATCCGACAGGGTACGAGAAGCGTAGCATATTGGGTAACTATTTTGACTCAAAACAGAGCCAACAGCGCATTGCGAAGCATCGGTGGTGAGTATGAATTTTTTACTAAAATCTGGCGGTTGCAAGACAGGTTCACTGGTTATAAGTTTTTTCAAGTTATTAAAGGAGTTTAAAAAATCAATATTTTGAAAATCTAAAATAGCATTTTTCTTTAAGAGTCTCACCATAGGATAAGCTACTTTTGCGTAGTCCCGTATGAATTTACGATAATATCCTGTCATGCCTAGGAATTGTTTTATTTCTTTAATACTAGTAGGCGGTTTCATAATTTCGATGGATTTTATCTTTGAGGGATCCGGCTTTATGCCTTCTCTGGACACGACATGTCCCAAAAGTTTTGTTTACAATTCAGCGAATTGGCATTTGTTAAATTGAATTTTTAAATTAGAAGCACGTAAAATATTGAAAACCTTTTTAATGGAAAGAATGTGTTCTTCAAAGCTTGTAGGTAATATTAATATGTCATCTAAATATACGACACAAATCTTGTTTATACATATGTTCTCTTAAAACATAGTTAATGAGCGTCTGAAATGTTGCAGGTGCTGTTTTGAGACCAAACAGCATTCTTGTGAATTCATAATGACCATCTGCCGTTGAAAAAGCTGTTTTGGCTCTATCATTAGGGTGTACCTCAATCTGGTGAAATCCCTTCGCCAGATCGATGGTGCTAAAATAACAACATTTTCCAAATTTGTCAAATATGTCCTGCATATTTTGAATTGGGAACTTATCATCGATTGTTTGCTCATTAAGTTTTCGATAATCAATAACTACACGCCATTGTGGTTTTCCGTTTTTATCAGCCTTTTTGGGTACAACCCATAATGGCGAATTGTAGGAACGATTATTTCCTGGGCTAACATATCTTTTATCTGCCTATCTACTTCTGCGCGATGTACCACTGGATATCTATAATGTCTATTGTAAATTGGAGCATCGCTTTTCGTTATTATTCTAACTATTCTACTAATTGAAAATTTCCAATTTCCATTGCTTCGACCGTTGACTGGCCAGGAATATCATTATTCGGAGAAATATTATTATTTGTAGCAAATTGATTTGGATTTTGTGAAAAAAATTTTCGTCCACTATTTCGAGTATTAGATGTAAACCTCGACTGTACCGAAGGGTTTGGGTATAAGTTATTATTATTCTGCTGTCCATACTGGTGTTGATGTCGTTCATTATTGGTGCTGTTGTTGAAGTAGCCTCCCCTGCTAACGCTATTGTTGTATGGTTCACCACAGTTTTTGTATTTGTAATTTTGTCCAGTACTATTACTATTGTTGTAAAACTGATCTGCATTCGAATATCTATTTATTTGTTTGCTATTTTGTTGTTCATGTATATTAGAATTAGTACAAAAATTTAATCAATTATTATATTTTAAATACCCATTTGATTTTATAATATCATACGCTTCTTTTAAATCTCAAGGATTTCGACTAACTGTTATACTTTTAACTGGCTCTGATAAACCGTATTTGAAAGAATTGAGGGCTATTCTACCATTACTTTCACAATTAATTCCATTTAACTTATTTTCACTAAAATATAATGCATTATTTAAACGACATAGTAAAATATTAAGTTTATTATAAAAAATTTCTTTTGTTGAATCGCAACGACAAAACCTTATTTTATCGATTGATTCATCAACCGAATTCTTTTCTCCGTGGTTATCAATTAATACTCTTTTAATCAAAGGCCAAGTATCAACATTACCATTGATTAGTAATGATTGTCTTGCATTTCCAACGATTTTATCTTTTATATTTCAAATTATTAAAATTTTAAAATCTACTGGGAAAGACTCTAGAATCTATTCGTTCTATAAACCCTAACAAAGAATTTTCATTACCATCATATGGTAATATGCTAGAAAGATTCGTAGAAATAAGTTTACATTTAGTATTAATATCTAAGTTGTCCATTTTGACTGTGAGCTTTTGTACAGTGTTATCAAAAGTATTCCGGAGCGGTGTTGTTGCAATATTTATATTACAGCTGCTTTTTCTTCTTCTTGTTGGCGTTTAGTTGTTGCAGTTGGATATGCAATTTTGTTGTTGAAATGTTGTTTTTATAAATACCTGCAGTAATGATGTTCTTTGTAGTTGAATGTTCTGGTCTGTCCAAAACGGCTTTTTTCCTTTTTCAAGGTGACCTTTTAGGTATTCAGAGAAAATGTCGTAAAATGTTGTAATGGTAAAGAAAGAATGAAGAGAGAAGTGTATGTTGTTGATAGTGGGAGTATTGGTATATGACTATATAATGTCTCCATATAGTCTAGGTCTTCGAAACTTCTACTTTGACTCCAGCTTATTCCTCTTGTTCCGCGTGTAGCCTTATCTATTACTATATCCAATGTTAAGGGAATATTTTAGTCGAGAGTCAGAAATTTCAAGTAAAAAATGTAAATTAATATTTTAATATAAATTTTTTATTATTTTAACATTACAAGAATACATAACAAAATCTGAAAATAGGTACCGGGATCTAAATATACGGTTTCCTGGGAGCTTGAACAGTTTTGATTGGATTTAAACAATTCTTGGTTAAAGATATTAATTGTGCAAAGTTGTATCCAGTTATATTCATAGCTACTTGATTTGTGTACTGGAAACTGAACGAATCAAGTGAAATTTAAAATTGTGCTATATGGGGAGTAGGCATGGTTGTTGTCCGATTTCGTCCATTTTTACAATGTTACATAAGAATGTAAGAAAAATGTCACGTACTAAATTTTGTCGAAATCGGTCAGTCAGGTCCCGAGATATGGGATTACAACAAAATGTTGGCGGTGCCACACTCATCGTCTAATTTTCAAACCGGCTCCCATAAAGCTTTTTCATACCATCCTGGTGGTCTCTGGTGTATTTAGTTATTAATTTATCGTGCTTTTAGTAGAAATGAGCGGGATTATCCGCCGATTTCATTCACTTTGGTCGGTAGAAGTTCTTATAAGATTTATACTTAGCAAATTAGGTTGTTGTACTCGTAGCTTAAGTGGTTTAAGAGCTATGTACATTATTAGGCGGCGGGGCCACGCCTACTTTTACAAAAGGTTGTGCCCACAGGTGCCCTTAGCTACTGCCATTCCTTGTGCTTACAGCATCATATCTTAATTGAGCGCATAGTTATGGAACTTTTTATATATTCGGTTAGTGGCGATTTGTGTTTGGACAGACAGACAATAAACCGAAATTCAACTTTTCTCTTCGTCCAGATCGTTTATACACATATATGTATATATAACCCTATATCTATCTCGCTTAGTGTTAAATGATACGTATAACCGTTAGGTGAACAAAACTCAAAAGATTGGGACCTGACCATACAAATGATTTTTATCCTCCCAACAATCTGCAACTACCACATTTATAACTGTTCGGTGTTTTCTTTGTTTAATAATAAAAACTTAAATTTTGGGATATGGTTAGTTCTGGACCTAGACAAGTCTATAAAGAAGACTCTCTACCATCTTATAGGTGGTTTTATTCAATTAATGAGCTCTTTTTCTTACAAAGTACGTTAACCCACAAAAGAGTAGACCGTCTTATTAAATCAATTATTTTTAAGGGGACCACTCTATTATCGAATGCATTACAGATTATGAAGTGTATTGAACGCCTCTTGGAAGTCGATAAAGATGAGATAAAGAGGGAAGCGTCATCATTTCATTAATTTTTTCTTTCCGGAAACAAAACGCTTTCCGGAGTCTTTGTGACAAGGGCCTAAGATCCTGGGTCTCAAACAAAGATACTTATAAATAGCTTTTTGAGCTCGATGAACTTACGGTCTTTTTCTTACGGTTTTACTATCACTTTTTCAGTTAGGTCCCGCAGCAAAATACCTATCTCCTCCAAGCCTGCCGTAAGGAACTTCGTTCCAATATGTATTGTTTTCAATTAATTATACTTTTTAAGGAAAACGAATTGAAAGAATATGGCAACACAATGACACATTCAAAGCTTTAAAGCTTATTCACAAAAGCGCAACGTAAACTTTTTCAATGGTGAAGAAATGTGCAGGGGAGCGAACACTTAGAGCCCGCTTAAAAGTATGCAATTAATACTTTTTTCTTACGGACTTTTTCTTACGGATTTACTATCACTTTTTTCAGTTAGGTCCCGCAGCAAAATCCCTATCTCCTCCAAGTCTGCCGTAAGGAACTGCCAATAATTCTTCGCTAAAATAAAAGTTAAATACTACATTTTGAGCATTATAACAAAAACTCAAACCATTAACCAACCTGCGCCAAAAAATATGCAACAATTCAACTCCCCATAAACGTACTTAGTGCAAGCAAAATTCTCACCCAAAACTAATTTGCATACACAATAATGTTACAGATTTTCATGCCTAATTATTTTGCAAAACCTAAAGGTAGGCTATAACTAGCGATCTTACAGTCTTTTTCTTACGGGTTATTTCAGAGAACATCTATCATTAGAGAAGGTTCACGTTTCAAATATCGTAACATTTCGAAGGGGTTACTCGGCAGAGATGGAAGAGTCTCACCGCAGACAAATTATAAGCGAGTTTCACCACGAAAATAGCAGAATTGAGCATTTTCAGTGTTAAATGAGAAAAATAATTCTAATTCCAATGTAAACAAATTTATGCCTACAGATTCGTTTATTTCCTATGCGCAACTGACTCGGCATATAATATATATGTATGTATCAGAGGCCTGCACGATTAAGGTAGGCATCGTACGATTACGTTACTAAGTAACACTTCTGACGATTACCACGATGCGAAGGTAACATTGCGCATCGGCATCGCGGCATCGTGGCATCGTACGATTACTATCTGGTATCGTCAATGGCAAATGAAACGCTATAGTCTTACATGATGTTAATTCGTTGCTGGCTCGACAACGACTGAACGATAGAGCGTAAGCGTACGTGTGAAGTTAGTTGCCACAATTGTTCTAAAAAATGCCGACCACTGGTAACATGTTAGTAATCGGCGATGCCGCGATGCCGATACCCACGATGCCGATGCCCACGATGCCAAAGTACCGTTACGTAGCGTGTACTCGCCGCATCGGCATCGCCGCTTGCTAACATGTTACTTTTTTAATTACTCGTGCAGGTCTCTGGTATGTATATGCTGCGTATATATTTGGTATTAAAGCATATACTAAGTACATAAGTATGTACATAGTTATATTAAAATTTACATATTTTATGATGAATTCCATAAAAACTTTGCAAATATATATGTACATAACTCAATAAGATTTGTATTACTACCTAAATATGCATTTTATATACTTAGGTTTGATACGACATATACATATTTATATACATACATAAATATGTATATATTTGCTTTGGTCATTAATCGTTTCGATATCATGTTAAAAGACCAAGCGGTCACACATTTGCCCATATACGTTATGTATGTAATTATGTGTGCAAATTAATAACTCTGTCGAGTTTGGACAACTACGGGGAACTGCCTGTGGGCAACTCCCTCGTTTTCTTTATTTTCTTTATTATATACAATATATTGCTTAAGCCTAGATACAAATATTAATCTTACATTCTAGGAAGTATATCTACAATCCACTTGAGATACGACATATGTTACAAGTGGAAAGATTCATATTACAATCTATCTCTTTGCACATGACTGGGTTTATTTATTAATTGGATTGATTGATCCACTTCCATAGGTTCTGGGTGATTGGCATACATTTTTTATGAATTATTATTTGTTTGGGGGTACCTGAAGTTATTCTGAAAATTCGAATATCTTCGGTTAGCTTGAGGCTGGTTTCGTGAACCAATTTCATGGTTGTTTTTAGTAAATTGCAATCCACTTGAGATACGACATATGTTACAAGTGGAAAGATTCATCTTACAATCTATGAGTTACATTTTTGCACCACCTAAGGCGGACAGTATTAGCAAAGTACCATATGGGTTACATTTTTATAACAGATATAGAATATGTTCATGTAATATGAACTGGTGGTATTAACTCCCCCACCTCTAAATTGAAGCGTCCCGATTCAAAGGGATATAGTACGTGAGGCTATAGACTATTTTATCAATTTAAACAGTACCATTTTAAAATCTTTATTTATATGTACAATATATTTAAATTTGACTCTAAGATACATTTTATATTATCTTTGACTTCTAATTATTTTTTGATTGAAGTCTTTTTAAATGTGACAACTTTTAGACAAAAATTTCTTTTTCTTGTATATTGATTTAAGATTTGATATTATCTTTATGTATTATTCTGTTTCTGTTTTGT
Organism: Bactrocera dorsalis; assembly: GCF_023373825.1. Lineage (NCBI taxonomy): Eukaryota > Metazoa > Arthropoda > Insecta > Diptera > Tephritidae > Bactrocera > Bactrocera dorsalis. The sequence continues at coordinate 27,996,495 of NC_064308.1, forward strand.
ATTTTAATTTCATTTCCTAAATCTTCTAATACTACTTGTTTTTTGTATTTGGGGTTTAATTTATTTCTTTCCCCATAAATTTTTTCATATGTAATATCTCCTTTTTGATAACTTTTTTGAAGCCTTTTCTTGTTATGATGCTCTAGCATTTTCTCTTGAGCATTTTGCAACACACTTTTCATATTATCGTGAGGCTCTTTATTAAATAAAATGTTGCAAGGTTGTTTACCTGTTACAGAATGAATTGTTTTATTATACTGTTGAACTACTCTCATAATTGATTCAAAGTTACTAATTAAGCTGTGTTCTTGCTTTAAATATCTGGAGATTTCAATCAGTGTTGAATGAACTCTTTCTATTTGGCCATTACTTGTACTGTGGCGTGGTGTACAATAATAAATTTGTACATTTATCCTTTCCATTAAAGACTTGAACAGTATCGTACTTAAGCCTGGTTCATTATCAATGACTATACTTTTAACATTTGGAAATGTTTGTTCACAGTTCCAAAACTTTTTCTTCTAAATTTGATTTGTCTTCTATATGTTTTACGATTAGAAATGTGGAATATGAATCTATACATGTAAGAAATTTAAGCTTTTGTGCGAAAAAATATCCATATGGAGTTTTTCTCCTTCTTTGTTTGGTATTGGTGCTTTCCCTATTGGAATTAGTTTCGGATGTCTTTCATATTTATTACTATTACATATGCTACAATTTTTTGCGTACTGTTTAAATTGTTTTATCATTAAAGGCCAATAATATTGCTGCCTAATTTGCGCCAAATTTTCCCTATAATTTCTATGCGCTCTATTATGTGTTTGCTCAATTATCGATCCTTGATCTTCTTTATTGCATATAAAGGGTGATTTTTTAAGAGCTTGATAACTTTTTAAAAAAAAAAAACGCATAAAATTTGCAAAATCTCATCGGTTCTTTATTTGAAACGTTAGATTGGTTCATGACATTTACTTTTTGAAGATAATTTCATTTAAATGTTGACCGCGGCTGCGTCTTAGGTGGTCCATTCGGAAAGTCCAATTTTGGGCAACTTTTTCGAGCATTTCGGCCGGAATAGCCCGAATTTCTTCGGAAATGTTGTCTTCCAAAGCTGGAATAGTTGCTGGCTTATTTCTGTAGACTTTAGACTTGACGTAGCCCCACAAAAAATAGTCTAAAGGCGTTAAATCGCATGATCTTGGTGGCCAACTTACGGGTCCATTTCTTGAGATGAATTGTTGTCCGAAGTTTTCCCTCAAAATGGCCATAGAATCGCGAGCTGTGTGGCATGTAGCGCCATCTTGTTGAAACCACATGTCAACCAAGTTCAGTTCTTCCATTTTTGGCAACAAAAAGTTTGTTAGCATCGAACGATAGCGATCGCCATTCACCGTAACGTTGCGTCCAACAGCATCTTTGAAAAAATACGGTCCAATGATTCCACCAGCGTACAAACCACACCAAACAGTGCATTTTTCGGGATGCATGGGCAGTTCTTGAACGGCTTCTGGTTGCTCTTCACCCCAAATGCGGCAATTTTGCTTATTTACGTAGCCATTCAACCAGAAATGAGCCTCATCGCTGAACAAAATTTGTCGATAAACACATTTCGAACCGAACACTGATTTTGGTAATAAAATTCAATGATTTGCAAGCGTTGCTCGTTAGTAAGTCTATTCATGATGAAATGTCAAAGCATACTGAGCATCTTTCTCTTTGACACCATGTCTGAAATCCCACGTGATCTGTCAAATACTAATGCATGAAAATCCTAACCTCAAAAAAATCACCCGTTATCATTAGGGAATAGTTTAGTATATAGAAATTTTATCGTGGGAAAGGTGTCCTTCAAAATGTTTTGTATTGCATATAGCACCTCAGGTGTGCAAAATATTCCTGTAACTACTTTTGAATTCATATATTCTTTTAAAATACCAATTATATTTTCTGGTCTGTCATATTCAATTAAAAAACGTTTTTTATTAAAAGAAGAAATAGTCTCTAAGACAGTAATTCTTGCTCCATTATCGATTACTATCTGTTGCTTAAAATGATTCAAAGGTTTTTTTGTTTCATGAATTTGGTACTCATCGCTACTTTCTGCGGAATGTTGGGTTTCTATTAGTGAATCACTTGAGTCACTCGACTCACATGAACTAGTTAAGTTATTTAATACTTGTCTTGATAATGCGTCAGCAACTTCGTTAGAAATTTCAACATTATTTATTTTTAAAGTGTTGTGAGCATTTGCTTCATTAATTTTTCTATTAGTATCATTTTTCCTAATATTATCATTGACGGGTGCCTCAGGACTTTTTTGTCCCAAGGGGTTTAGTATAATTAAATCATTGAGGAAATTTATTTTCTCTGTTTTATTATTCCCATAAATCAATTTTCTATTCGGAATATCAATCGTCGCTCCGATTTTATTCAGGAAATTAATTCCAATTAAAAGATCGCTCTCTAAATTGTTAATTTCATAAAAACGTTCCTGTATACCAAAAAGATTGAAAATGTTTTATTATGGTCGAACCATGAATGGTTCTAACCTTCTTCTTAATTACTAAAATGTTTTTATTATTATAAACTCCGACCCGTATATATGAGCTGGTTGCCCCCGTATCTATGAGAATTCTAAAGATTTGCCCAGTTTTTGTATCGGTTTTAATAACATACGGCAAATCGGAATTTACCCTTAAAAAATGGTTCTCACCAATATTATTGATTCTTTCAATTTTTGGTTGAGGTTGTGTGCTTATTTGTGCACTTTCAAATGACCTTTTTGGTATATTTGTTGGCTGATAATTGGTCTGCCAATTATACCTGTTACTCCTAACATGTGGTTGGTTTCTTTGCACATGACTGGGTTTATTTATTAATTGGATTGATTGATCCACTTCCATAGGTTCTGGGTGATTGGCATACATTTTTTATGAATTATTATTTGTTTGGAGGTACTTGAAGTTATTCTGAAAATTCGAACATCTTCGGTTAGCTTGAGGCTGGTTTCGTGAACCAATTTCATGGTTGTTTTTAGTAAATTTCAAAGCAAATTGCGATCGTATTTGATTTGAATGAAGTTCTTGTGCTTTAGCAAGAGCATTTGGCAAATCGGTAGGTGTTAATGTAAATAGTATTTGGTTTAGAGAGTAATTTAAACCAGTTATAAAAGTTCTTAACCCGGTTTCTCGATTCTTGATATTTAATTGTTTTGTAATATCTGAATTGGTACCATGCGTCATTATAGTTTTATTTATTAGTAATGTCAATTTCTGATTGATTTCATTATAATAATCAATTAAGGATGTCGATCCTTGTCTCATAACGCTCATTTCTTGATCAATTACGTGAATTGGTCGTCTGTTGGCGTAAGCAAAATCTAATCTTGCAAATATTGCTTCTAAATTTAAAACTGTACCATGATTAGTTAACATATCATTGGCATTACCTACAATCTTATTTCGGAGGATAGTTAGTGCTCCAAAATACCTTCTACTACCTTCAATATATAGGCTCATCGAATTCTTTGCAGCTTCCCTCCAGCTGACATATGATTTACCGGAGAATTCTGGCAAAGACTTTATTATGTCTAAATTTTCGTCACATGTTATGGAATCATTAATTCCTTGAGTTTCATACTCAGTTACGTGTGCCGCATCTGTTAATGTTTTAATTCTATTACTCAACTGAGCTATCTCAGTTCTTAAGTTTGCGGTTTGTGTAGCTATTAATCTAGCTATATCGTCTACAGTAAAATTATTCACTGCTATTTTGAAAAATTATGAAATTATCTTGTTCTTTTAAAAATTCTTTATTCCTATCGCCTCTTTTTTATAATCGTTATTTTTCGGGTTTGCCTTTTTTATATACTATATGTATTTGTGAGTTTCATGAAGCAGGATATACAGTAAACAATTTTTATACTTAATATTAGTGGGTTTATTTCCCATTTAATTAATAAATATAAGCCTTACTTACAACTAATTTTATGTTGCTGCTTCTACTGCTGCTGTTGTTACTGTTGCTATTGCTGCTGTTGCTGCTGTTACTACTGTTGCGGCTATTGTTGCCTTTGCTGCTGCTGTTGCTTTTTAAGTCGAATTTTAGCGGTTGGTTGTGCAATGGTCGTCGTTGGTGGCCGTGTGCGAGGTTTAAATGAAATAAGTTTTTTGGTGAAATTTCTGATTTACAGAATTTTTTTTATTTATTTGTCTCTATGTGGATAGTTTATAGATCCACGCGCGTTCTTCTATTTGTTTGAAATTTCCAAAAATTTTTACTTTCAGTTTTTGGTTTTTCAATTCAGATTTTAAAATCACTTTATTTGTGAAACTGTTGTAGTTTTTTGCTTCTCAATTTAATTCATTTTTTCAATTGTTGTAACGCGTACGTTAGCTTGTTTTTCGCTCGTAATCCGTATAGACGTGGCGCGTTCGATAGGCAGTTGGCACAAACACACACTCGAATTTTTTTCTATTGAGGCGCTGAGATTTTTTCTCATGTCTCTTTTTGGACTTAGCGATTTTTATTTTGCCGTTAATTGCTTTGCGCGCTTCTAATTACCACCGTACGCTTTGAGTAACACACTCGTACTTTTATATTTCTTTTCTCGCGATTTCGCGATACTTGTTTGCGCTTTTTTGTTGTTGTTTTTTTTTTCGGTCAAACAGGAGTTTTACGATTCTCCTGGCAGGATCGCCAATTAATAACTCTGTCGAGTTTGGGCAACTACGGGCAACTGCCTGTGGTCAACTACCTGTGGGCAACTCCCTCGTTTTCTTTATTATTCTTTCTTAAATACAATATATTGCTTAAGCCTAGATACAAATATTAATCTTACATTCTAGGAAGTGTATCTACAATCCACTTGAGATACGACATACATATGTTACAAGTGGAAAGATTCATCTTACAATCTATGAGTTACATTTTTGGACCACCTAAGGCGGACAGTATTAGCAAAGTACCATATGGGTTACATATTTATAACAGATATAGAATATATTCATGTAATATGAACTGGTGGTATTAACTTGCATGTAAACAAATATAAAAGAACCATACGCATACTGTTAGTAATTTTGTCTACATACAACATATGTATGTAAATATGTATGTATGTACACTCAATGCCTCATGCGAAATTTCCGTTGACACGGAAAACCAATAGCAAAGCTCACATTTTTTGCTTTCATGTCAAAGAGTCACAAACATTGTTTTGTTGGTGGAAAATCCGAGCTGTGCCGAAAACACAAACGAATGATCGCCAATTGCCACTGCTTGCCTTGCCGCTGAAACAGCTTCGCGTGTCGTTGATATGTATGTATTTGTATGAGCGTGCATACATATCGACGCAGACTTTTGCAAACCGCTTAAAAATATTTTTTACATTCCTTGACAAATACAGTCAATTCCGGTTATGTGCCACAATCAAAGATACAGATGCTTGTGGTTTGTAAAACTAAAAATATAATATGGTACTTAAGCGAGAGGTACTTAAAACAATAATTTCTATGTATTTCATAAAAGTAAACCGTGAGAAGCAGCAAGATGTAGGGAGTTAAGAGGGATGATTTTCATTTAAGCGGAGTACTACTTAACCGGGACTCACTGTACACATAACTCAGAGGAATAATGAATATTTCCTTTAATACATTTCTTGACTCGAAAATCGACAAATAAACTACATATGTTGTCCCTTTTTCCTTCTCATACAAATATCAGAAATTGTTCAAATTATGATTTTTAGCTTTTGTCACCGTCGCGAAAAAACGCTTGTAGGCAAAGGCATGCTCGGGGAGATGTAATGGTATTTGTTTTTATGAATGAAGCAAGTTTGCCTGTTGAAAGTGCGCTTGCGTTCATGAATGAAAATATTGTTGTTGTGTATTTTTCTACAAATTTGGGCATCGACTATTTGGCTGCCATATTTGCTTGTGACGCTGCTGATGCTACTACTTCAAGCGAGTGTTGTTTTTGTAAAGCAATGTTTGTAGTTTTTGCGGGTGACATATCTACATGTGTACGCATATAAGTATGTATGATGCTATTTCAAACGACTATTGTTTTGTAGAACAATATTTGTAGTTTTTGCGGGTGACATATTTACATGTGTACGCATATTTGTATGTTGGCTTGTGTATATATTATTTGTTCGGCAATGTCGTACACATATGTATGTATGCATATGTATGTACATATGAGCAGCGCGCACATGTTATTATTGATAAGTGATAATATGATTTGAATTCGGGAAAACGAACATAAAGACATACATAAGTATGTATGGTCATGATACATGTGAATATAACTTTTGAATGATAAAATATACGATTAATGTACATTTATCACTATTGTAATATACATATGTATGTATTTGATTTTAATAATATTATGATAGTTTGTTATATACATATGTACCAGAGAGCTGCAACGATCACAATTTTTTCAATCATACCCGATCATTGACTCAGATTTGTTGTGATGGAAAACTTTGCTTCAACAAAAATGAATGATCGTAAGCGAGCGTGATCAAAGCGAACAATCAGTTTCAATCACTGTTGCTTGTTTCGTAATGATTTTTCTCGATCGAACGCCTTGTGTGAGCAGCAAAGAATGTTCGACAATGCTGCTTGCATTCCGATCGATCACAATCATACCGTTTGGTCATACCGGGTGGTTACTGCCAGCAGCGCAGTCGCTGAGCGTTCTTTTTCTTTAGCTGGAAATATTATAACTGAAAAAAGAAATAGGCTCGGACCATGTTCAGTTGATAATTTATTGTTTTTAAATTCATTTTTTAAAAGTTTTAGCGATTAAGAAACCAAGTTTATTACCTTCTTTTAATTTTAAATTTTTGTTGATCTCAATAAAGAAGTGATAAAAATTTGAAATTTGTGTTCCCTAATATTTTAAGCATTACCTTTGTTTATTAATTTTAAGCATTAATTGAATTTTAGTTAAAAATGAAGAAATACATATATGCAGTAATGTTCTGGTTAATTTTATGCATCGCAACTTGTTTCCGTTAAAACACACAAATATGTACATACAAATTATGCACATACATACATACATATTCGCAGGGCAATTCTCGATCTGATTGGTTCAATCACAATCAATTCAAACGCATGTTGATCGCTGCCTGAGTTTTCGTGCATCGTTGGACTTGATCGTCCTTTTCTGTACAATCATTTCCAATCATCATACCGGAACCAACCAATCAGTTTCAATCAGTAAACAGAGCAATCAAATCAACTGATCGAACTCCTTCGTTTTGAGCACGAAACTCGATCGAACAATTTTGTAGCCAACAGCTGTGCTGAGTTTGACCGTTTTGAGCGTGGCTGATCAAACCGGATCGATCATACTCAATGCAGGTCTCTGATATGTACATATTGTTACGAATTTACTGCTTGCTAGTTTACTTTGTTAGGTTCGTATCTCTGGATTGACAAATAAAATTAACATTGTTTAATTTAATTCAACAACTCTTTATTTCACAACTCGTCTACACTATAGCAGTTTACTCTTAGCACTGATTGATTACGTTGGCGCTGCCACGGCTTATATTGCCACGCACTTCTCGCTGATGCCGACGTGTCCTTCTGGAATATTGCGTCTGGAAATTACCAGAACATACGGCGCCAAATGCAGCTATTGCTTAGACAAGCAGACAGCCGTGGCGCCAGATGTCTATTGTTTCGACAAGCAGACAGCCGCGGCGCCAGATGTCTACAACAAGACAAATGCTATTCCATATACCTACAGCTATTGTTCATAATAAGGGATGCATATAGCAATACAAATACAACTAAATACTACTTTTGTAACACTGCCCTCCACTAAAGCCTAATCGTCCCGATTAGGCACAAATCCTCTTGAACCAAATGGGGCGAGCCTCTCCAAATGTACTATTTTCATTTTACATCGTGCTTTTCCATTTCTTTGTATGCGGTATACCACGTCATTAAGTCGTTTCATCACCATATAGGGTCCTTCCCAGGCTGTCTGCAGTTTCGGGGACAAGCCTTTCTTTCGAAGTGGATTGTACAACAGGACCAGATCACCTTCTTCGAAACCTTTTGAATTGGCCGCTTGATTGAACCGGTCCTTCATCTTATTGGTCATCAGATGCGTATGCTGTCTTACCATTAGATGCAATTCCTTCATTTCTTCCTTTAAGGCAGAACAATAATCTCCATCATTTCTTACAGCTGTAGGATTCGTTCCAAACTTAAGATCGACAGGGAGTCGCAGATCAGATCCGAAAATAATCTTTGCTGGCGTGTAACCAGTTGTCTCGTGCTTCGCTGAACCATACGCCAGCAGGAACATCTGGATGCCCTTGTCCCGATTCCGTTAACCTTTATCAACGATTTTCCGCAGATGTTCTTCGAGCGTTCGGTTGAATCTCTCCACCATTCCATCTGATTGTGGATGTAACGCTGTTGTCCGTGTCTTGTGGATGCCCAATAATGTACAGACTTCTTGAAAAATGGAAGATTCGAAATTCCTGCCTTGATCTGAGTGTAATTCGACGGGCACTCCGAACCTTGTTATCCAATTTTCTACAAACGCTTCGGCTACTGTCTTCGCTTCTTATTTGTTCCTTTGGTGGTCGTACCCCATTTTCTTTGGCCATTACCAGCTTTGCAAGATCAGGGTCCTCCAGCTGATTGATTCTGATGCGGTGAGGAGTCCAATCATCTTCAGGTTCTATATTCAGTAATCGCACGTCGATTATACCTTCTTTTCCTTCTGATTTGGAGCAATGTTCACATTCCAGTGGACAAGGGCGACGTGATAATGCATCCGCATTTTTGTGGTGAATCCCCTTTCGATGTTCCGTTTCGAAGTCGTAATTCTGTATTCTTTCGATCCATCGTGCAATTTGGCCTTCCGGATTCTTAAACTGTAATAACCATTTTAATGCTGCATGATCAGTCCTCAGCAAGAATCGTTGTCCATACAAATACTTGTGGAAATGTTTTACACATTCCACCACAGCTAGTAGTTCTTTTCGCGTCACACAGTAATTTTTCTCTGGTTTCCCGAGCACTCTGCTGTAATACCCAATTACTCTTTCTTGCCCGTCGATGAGCTGAGACAGGACACCTCCAATTCCATAAGCGCTCGCATCTGTATCCAGGATGAATTTCTTTCCAGGTATTGGATAAGCCAACATCGGCGCCGTACAAAGTAGTTCTTTAAGCTGCTCAAACGCTTTTTCTTGTTCCAACTGCCATACAAACGGGCGATTCTTCTTTGTTAAATCATGTAAACTTCTAGCCACGTTCGCAAATCCAGGTACAAAACGGCGGTAATACGTGCATAAGCCGAGGAAGCTGCGGAGTTCATGAATGTTGGTGGGTCGAGGCCAATCTTTCACTGCTTTTATTATTATTAGTCGCCCATACTGAAAGCGGTCTTTTCACGGTCACATTCATCAATCTCGACTTGCCAATATCCGCTTTGTAGATCTAATGTAGAAAACCATTTCGCTCCAGACAAGGTGTCTAATGTATCGTCGATTCTTGGTAGAGGATAACTGTCTTTCTTTGTGACATCATTCAACTTCCTATAATCTACGCAGAAACGGGTGCTACCATCTTTCTTTTTAACTAAGACGATAGGTGAGCTCCATGGACTTATTGAAGGTTCGATTACACCGTTTTTGTGCATGTCTTCAATAATTTTGTTAGCATCCTCACGTTAGCATCCTTCGTTTGCAAATATGGATGCGTATTTTTCTAATATTTTTTCTGCTTTTAATTTTTCATTTCCATGCAGTTCGTTCAGTAAATTATTTAGGAGTGTAGGACTTATCTGCTGTGGCTCAATAGTAGGCTTCTGTTCTGACCGTTCGCATCGTGCTATTGCACTTATATTCTGGCACTGTCCAATTACTGCTCCTTTCTTCAACCTTATAGGCGTGTTGAATTCATTCACTACTCTGACCGGAATGGTGGCGTCTTCTCTAATTTTCACAAGCGTTCTTCCTACCAATATGGGTGTCCCACCTCCTCCATTCACTTTAGCCCATACTATCGCCTCAGATTTTGGTGGAATACTCTGATTATCATCAACAATCACCCTCTTACTTTCAACGTTGGTCACATATCCGGTGTTTATAGGCATCTCCATGTTCTGGCAAAACAGCATTTGCTTGTTTAAATCCAAAGTAACCCCGTGATCAATCATGAAATCTACTCCCATTATAATTTCATCCGTGATTTCTGCTACGATGAAGGTGTGATTAACTTCCAGGGTACCAATCATCACTTCGCAAAACACTTTTCCCGCGACAGCTGCTTCCTCTCCGGTGGCCGTTCGAAGCTTGCAACCGACTAATGGTTCAACCGTTCCTCTTACCACATCCGGTCGGATAATTGAATGTGTGGCACCAGTATCCAAAGTAAGCGTTGACAGTCGTCCATTTACGATACCGTCGATAGTAAGATTGTTGTCATGGCGACCTATTTGTGATATCGAGATGGCGGGGCAAATAGTTGAACTGTTCCGTTTTAGTTTAACGACTTGTGAGATATGGATGCTCCGTCCTCGTTATCTGTTGGTTGTTTCCGTTTTGATGGGTTTACTTTTATATTGCAATTTCGGGCAAAGTGACCCGCTTTTCCACAGTTGAAACATCTGCCTGTTGTATACACTCGCGGTGCAGCAATTGTCTTCAGAGTCTTCAATATCAATTTCTTCCATCAGCGCCGGTTGTTCCATTTCAACTCTTTGTACTTTGTGTACTGGTTTACTTAGAAGCGAAGCTGTTTCCTGTGTGAGGGCGTGCGAAACTGTTTCAGCAAACGTTCTTTTTGGCAATGCATATGTGGTGCGTTTGGTGTCCACATCACGAATTCCATTTATGAAACTTTGAATTTTCACCCTCTCAATGTAATCCACAGGTGCATCTGCATTTGCCAAATGAGCCAGTCGTTCTATTTCCGTTGCAAACTCTTGCAATGACTCGTTCATCTTCTGACCCCTATTTTGCAGTTCGATCTGGTATATTTGTTTCCGGTGCTCACTACCATATCGTCTTTCTATCGCACTCATCAATGCCTCATAGTTGTCCCGTTCACAGTCTGGAATAGTCTGAAGGATTTCTGCCGCAGGCCCTTTCAATGATACAAACAAGGACGCCACTTTGTCCGCTACATTCCCGTTATTGGCCATTGCTGTCTTTTCAAACTGAAGTTTGAAAATTTGAAATGGAATACTTCCATCGAATGTGGGTGCCTTCAATCTTGGATTATTTGTTGATGGTGCAGGGCCATGCAGTTGCAGTTCTCGCATACGATTACTCAGTTGAAGAAATTCTGATCTTAAATTTTCTTCGTCATTTTTTATTGTGTTTAATTCGTCTTCAAATTTTGAAAATTTCTCTTGCACTTGTGTTTTTTTTTCTGTAATCTGTTGTACCAAACGCTTTTCTAACTGCGTGTTATTTTCAGTCATTTGTTGTGTAAGGCAAGACTTTAACTGTGATGTATTTTCAGCTATTTGCTATGCCAGACGATTTTCTGTTTGCACTGCATTTTCTGTATTTTCAGCTATTTGCTGTGCCAGACGATTTTCTATTTGCTTAATAGCCACTAACAGCAAGTTCATGTCCAAACTTGATGATCCATCCGCTTCCACTGCTTCACGTAATCGTGCCTGCAGATCCGCCTTTTGCCCGCTTATCGGCAAATTACGCTCCTCCAGTTCCTTTTTTAATTGCTGAATTCTCAATTCTCCGAATTTAACCATCTTGAATTTGGATTATTTGACAATCCCACTTCTGACACCAATTGTTACGAATTTACTGCTTGCTAGTTTACTTTGTTAGGTTCGTATCTCTGGATTGACAAATAAAATCAACACTGTTTAATTTAATTCAACAACTCTTTATTTCACAACTCGTCTACACTATAGCAGTTTACTCTTAGCACTGATTGATTACGTTGGCGCTGCCACGGCTTATATAGCCACGCACTTCTTGCTGATGCCGACGTGTCCTTCTAGAATATTGCGTCTGGAAATTACCAGAACATACGGCGCCAAATGCAGCTATTGCTTAGACAAGCAGACAGCCGTGGCGCCAGATGTCTATTGTTTCGACAAGCAGACAGCCGCGGCTCCAGATGTCTACAACAAGACAAATGCTATTCCATATACCTACAGCTATTGTTCATAATAAGGGATGCATATAGCAATACAAATACAACTAAATACTACTTTTGTAACAATATGTATGTAATAAAGTATACACATAAGTATAAATATATCAAATACAAGAACTAATTAAAAAATAGGCTTATTTTTTACATTAACTACGAAAATTGCTTTGAAATAGTAATTTGATTCAAATGCATTCAATTGCACCTGTATTCATTAATATGCACAAAAAGAATTCATACGAATACACATGTTTGCATATAAACGTATAAAAATAACTATAAGCAAAAGAGCTAACATACGTATGTGACAGCAATATATATGTAGTTCTGAGCATAATCTGTATTCAATGCTCAGCTCTGTTCAAGCGAAAATGTTCAAATTTCTCCTGCCGAGCTGGCAGTGGTGAAACTCTTCCATCTCTGCCGAGTTAGCCAAAAATATTTTTACGATCTCCGCGCCGTGAACCTTCTCTATGATAGACGTTCTCTGGAGAAGGTTTACGTTATCAAAAATTTAGGGATATTTCAATTTTGGGATATTTACTGTTTTGGATGAGTGCATTTCACCACAGAAAATTATTAGCGCGTTTCACCACTTAACATCAGGGGCACGACAATAACAGAACTGAGTAGTTGTTAGAGCAAATAGGAAAAAATATGTTAATTTCAATGTTTAGAAATGTACGCTTACAGATTCGTATATTTACAATGCGCAAACGACTGCATATAATTTTATACATACATATGTATGTATATTTTCTATATATTTTATATCAAAGCACACAAGCATGTATGTACGTACAAATTGAACTTTTTCATGATGAATTCCTTAAAATCTTTGGAAATATATAATAAAGTCATACATGCATTATTACCTTTGTATGTAAATCTTTAATTAATGTAGGCTTGATAAGATATACAGTGGCGGACAAAAGTCTACATACACCCCCTGTTTTCTTCGATGTGAGAGTACAAAAGGTTTTTAGAAAAATGTATTTATACAGTTTTATTCTAATATTTATTATAATAGCAATTAACTAAAAAAATCCATTATTTAACATAAAACAACAAATTTATGGAAGAAAAACTCAAAAATTGCTTTGACAAAAGTCTACATACAGTTCAAATCTCATACTTTGTACATTGTTATATTAACAGTAAGGTAACGTTAGCCTTTTTCTTTTATTTCAATATGTTTATTGTTTGATATTTATTGAATTTAGTTGTGGTTTAAACACTTCAATAGCTATAATGGCTCCGTGAAATGAAATATCAATTGATGTAAGAAATTTAGTGATAAAAGAAAGAAAAGAAAAAAAATCATTTGGTGAAATTTCTAAAATTTTAAACTTGAGTCGAGCAACAGTATAGACAATTCTAAAAAACTTTAAAAATAATGGTTCCAACGAAAATAAACCGCGCAGTGGACCCCCAAAAAAACAATCTCGTAGATACGTCAGCCTGATTCTCAACGAAGTAGATCAAAATCCAAAATTAAATGCTGCAAATATAGCCGAACGCATAGCGAGTACGTCACAAATGAGTATCCAACCAAGAACAATAAAAAAAAAACTCTAAACGATAGCGGATTCCACAGTAGAACACCACGGAAGAAACCTTTTATTTCTGAAAAAATCGGAAAATTCGTTTAAAGTTCGCCAAAAAAAAACAAAGAAAAGGAAATGGATTTTTGGAAAAAAGTTTCATTTACAGATGATTCTAAATTCACTCTTTTTGGTAGTGATGAAAGTGCTAAAATTTGATGGAAAACTAACGCCACGCTTGAACCGAAGAACGTAGTATCAATTGTGAAGCTCGGTGGCGGCAGCGTAATGGTTTGGGCAGTTGTTTGCGGCCTCTGAAGTTAGAAATTCGGACTTTATTGAAGGTGAAATGGACGGTTATAAGTATAAGTCTCTGTTGGAACATAATTTGAAGCCTTTGGTGGATAATTTAGGGCTCGGTTCCGGTTGGATATTTCAACAAGATAACGATCCGATGCATGCGGCGCAAATTGTCAAGGATTGGTTGCTTTATTATACTCCAAGTCAATTAAATACACCACCTCAAAGTCCAAATATGAATATTATTGAACATGTCTGGGAGGATTTTGGAGCGTAGAATTAGAAAGAACCAAATTTCTAGCTCTGCTCTACTCTAAGAGCGCATATTGGGACCTTGGAACAGTATTACATCTGCAGCGTTGAAAAAATTAAGCAGAATCAATACCACGGCGTCTTCAAGCAGTTACAGATGCCAATGGGGACCCAACTAAATACTAAAACGTCTTAATAACTAGCATTTTGTAAAGTTTTTCGCACTGAACTAAGATATTTTTGTACTGTATGTAGACTTTTGTCAACACAATATTTGAGTTTTTATTCCATAAATTTGTAGTTTTATATTAATTAACGGATTTTTTAAGTTTGTTGTTATTAGAAAGAAGATTAGAATAAAACTGTATCAACACATTTTTCTAAAAAGTTTTTGTACTCTCACATCGAAGAAAACAGGGGGTGTATGTAGACTTTTGTCCGCCACTGTATACATACATATTTATTTACAGGTCAGGTCTTTAAAAGTTTTGATAACATGTTAAAAGACCAAGCGGTCGCACATATTCACGTATGTAATTATGTGTGTATGTAACAAAAAGAAACATACGCATAATGTTTGTAAATTTGTCTACCCACAACTTTGTATGTAAATGTGTACACTTATTGCTTCATGCGAAATCTTCGTTTCACGGGCAACCAATGGCTGAAGCTTAAGTTTTTTCAAAGAGTCAATGTGTCGAAGGGCTGACGTGACAACAAAGCATCACAACATTGTTTTGTTGGTAGAAAATCCGAGCTGTGCCGAAAACACAAACGAACGATCGCCAATTGGCACTGCTTCCCTTGCCGCTGTAGCAGCTTCTCGAACAAACCAGCGTAGATATGTATGTTTTTGTGTCAGCTTGCATACATATCGACGTAGATTTTTGCAAGCAGCGTAAAAATATTTTTTACATTACTTGACAAATACAGTCATTACATACATTGTAAAAATAAAAATATAATATGGTACATAAGCGACTGCGGATACTTAACCGAGTCGTGCCTAAAACAATAGTTTGAATGTATTTCAAAAAACAAACCGTAAGAAGCTCCAAGATATAGGCAGTTAAGAGGGAGGATTTTCATTTAAGCGGAGTACTACTTAACCGGGAATCACTGTACACATAAATCAGAGGAATATTGAATATTTATTTGCGGGGTTGGCACTTTTTCTTTCTCATACAAATATCAGAAATTGTTAAATTTATGATTTTTAGCTTTTGCCATCGTCGCGAAAAGATGCTTGTAGGCAAAGGCGTGCTCGGGGAAATGTAATGGTGTCTACT
Organism: Bactrocera dorsalis; assembly: GCF_023373825.1. Lineage (NCBI taxonomy): Eukaryota > Metazoa > Arthropoda > Insecta > Diptera > Tephritidae > Bactrocera > Bactrocera dorsalis. The sequence goes on from NC_064308.1 coordinate 28,012,056, forward strand.
TCTATGAATGAAGCGAGTTTGCCTGTTGAAAGTGCGCTTGCGTTCATGAATGAAAATATTGTTGTTGTGTGTTTTTCTACAAATTTGAGCATCGACTATTTGGCTGCCATATTGACTGGTGACGCTGCTGATGCTATATTAGACGATTGTTGTTTTTGTAGAACAATATTTGTACTTTTTGCGGGTGACATCTACATGTGAACGCATATATGTACATAAGTATGTATGTTGAGTAAGTTAATACAACAAATATTTATTTCAACAACATTCATTGCTACAATGTAATTGTTAAAGTTCAATAACTTAAAAGTTGACAAAACAAATATTTATTTCAACATAACAACAATCATTGCAACAATGTTGTTGTTAAAGTTGAATAACATAAACAAACATCCGTTAAACTCTGCCGACGCCGCTGCCGTTGAACCACAGCTAGCTAATAGAGTAAGAGCCCGTGACATCCAGACCTTCGTCATTTTATAAAAGCTGAAAGTTTGTTGAAGTATGCTTTGAACATAGATAAGAACGATGGCAAAATGTGAAATTCAAGTCATCGTGGCTTTGGGGGGTAGCGGGTGGGACAGGTGCATAAAATAACAGCCAACTTTCGTTATTTTATAAAGCGTAATTTTTTAATATGTTATTCGGAATAACATTACAAACCATCTTATTTATTGCCAGACACTTTTTATGGTGGCAATCCCTTGCCAGACGCCCTAAAACTTTAATAAATTTTAATTCTACTTTCGTTATAGTATAAAAGTTAAAATTTATACATGTTATTTGGGTGACTATTAGAAGATGTTTTCTCAGTTGCCAGACAGTTTCGACAGTTCCTACCTAGGCCAGACAAACATATTGGGTCCCAATACCAAGGGTATAGGTACGAGCGCGAGGCAATATATAATCGTATAGGTGCGAGTGAGATAGCGCGTCAGGAGCGATCGAATGATGTTATTGTGTAATTATTTACGACTTAGTATTTAAATAAAAGTTTAAAAATTAACCTATTTGGTAAATTACTAAATAATGTGGAAATTTAATGCGAAATTAAACTTCTCATTCAAATTTGAGCTATGAAATGTTACTATAAATAATACAGTTTTGTAGGGGAAAAATTAACAAAAAACCCTTGAAGAATATTATCTTAACCTACTTATTTCTACTTTATAACTAAGAATATATTTTACATAAGTTAATTAATTAATTCATTAATATGAGAGTATATGGAATACTCACAGCGTTCGTTAAACCTTCTATTTAGTCGGGACAATCTATCTGCGACTAATTCAACATTAGCTCTGTCATGTAATTCGGAGGTAGAAAAATGCTATGGTGGGTTGAAAATTATTTTTAATATTTTATTTAGGGCCACTTGAAGTTTGTGGATGTGGGAGTTCGCGAAATCGGCCCATACCATAAAAAACCACAACTTGGAAAATAGACCTGAATAGATACATTTTGTTTGTTATACTAAGTTCTGATCTTCTGTTTATGAATGGGTATAACGACCATATTAGTATGTTAGTTTTTTTAATGATGTAAAGCACGTGGTCTTTAAAGGTCAGTCTACGATCTAGTATCAGTCCTAAATATCTAACAGTCTTTTCCCAGTTGACATCGAAAGAGTTAAGTGAAATATGACTTGTTGGAAGAAAGATGCTTTTACGCTTCCTCGTGAAAAAAATTGCTTTGGTCTTGGCGGTATTAACCAGTATTTTCCACTTGTTAAAGTAAGAGACAAGGATATTAAAGTCCTCTTGGAGCGAATTTGTGATATCAGCTGCAATGAAGCCTGAGCAATGAAGCCTGAGCTGCGCTCTTACTTAGAGGTGGGAAATCCGAAGTAAAAATGTTGTACAACAATGGAGACAGACACGAACCTTGGGGACAACCAGCATTGATGTCAATTTTGCGAGAATGAGCTTCGCCTAGGTGGACTGTAAATGATCGGTTGGTCAAAAAACTTTGTATAATTTTAATATAAACTAAGGGAAATTTCAAGAGCATCATTTTGTACAAGAGCCCGTCGTGCCAAACAGAGTCGAATGCAGCTTTGATATCTAGTAAAACCATACCAGTGGACTTAGAGTTTATAAAATTTGTTTTTATGATTTTTTTTATTCTAAGCAATGGGTGTAAGGTATTATGTTCACGTCGGAAACCAAATTGCACTGGCGGGAGCACTTCATTGTCTTCCATGAAGGTCGACAGTCTTTCTTTTATAACTTTTTCAAAAATTTTACTTACTGATGACAGCAAACTTATTGGGCGATATGACGTTGGGCATTCTGCAGGTTTGTTGGGCTTTAATATTGGTACAACCTTTGAAAGCTTCCACTGGGACGGAAAGTAGCATAAACGAAGACATTCTTTTATAATTCTTGTGAGATACTTTAATCATTTTCTAGGCAGGGCCTTGAGGCATAGATTTTGTATATTATCTAATCCCGGCGATTTAGATGTTTTAAGATTTGTGATAATTGAGGGGATCTCAGAGATAGTTGTAAAAAATGTCTGTTCGGAGGTTATTATCTGAGAGTCTAAATCGCACACAAAGTTGTTGACTTCTGATATGGTTGCATGATCGCTGAGGTTGTTAGAGTGACACTGATTCATTTAAAATGTATCTGCTAAAATGTCCGCCTTTTGTAATGGTGTGGAAAAGTAGCAAGCATTTTGTCGTAATGTTGGTATGCTAGAACGTTTCTTCTTGACCACTTTAGATAGTTTCCAAAATGGGGAAGAATTATCCTCTAACGTTGCTAAAAGATTGTTCCAATTTTCGTTTCTGAGAACAAAAATCTTATTGACAATAACATGACTAAGCCATCTCACTAGGGCGAGATCGGCCGTATTTCTGTATCTCAACCAATTCCGCCGGTGTCGATTTCTACGTTTTATAAGTGCAATGATATTTTGAGGAAGTGGCTTTGTGTGAGAGTATATACTCTTTTTTGGAATACTACCTGCTTTCGCACAACAGATTGCCTCGTTGAAGTTGTTTATTAACCTATCAATGTCGTCTGTATTTCTGACCGCTGTTTGATCAATGCAATTTAGGTGCAGATTAACCAGTTTACCAAATTTTGCCCAGTTGGCTTTATTAAATACGTATCTAAATATTTTTACTGAGGTAAAATTTGTGTGAAAAAGAGTTTGCACAGGTAGGTGATCGGATCCTAAATCATTTATTGCCTTAGTGTTAGAAAACACTTGGGGGTAGTTTGTTAAGAACAAATCTAGATTAGAAGTTCTACTGCGACTATTAGCGGGCACGTATGAGTGTACTGTTGAGTGTAACACACTGATACCTCTTAATGACGAATGATCATGCAGAATGCCACCCCAATTATTTGCACGGTAACAGCCCCAAGAGCTATGGCGACAATTAAAATCTCCTCCCAATAGGTACTTTCCTGTAGCTCGAGTGAGCAGCTTTAAGTCATTTTCAAAGTTACGTTTAAGTTCGGGGCTTGATTGGCCTCCAGGAAAATAGCAGCAGTGGATTGATATAGGATTCGCTGTGGGGCAAAGTACATTAATGCCAATGCATTCTATAGCTTTCGTGGTATATCTTCAATGATAATCAATGCCTCATTAAACATTTCAAGTGTAATAATTAAATTGTTTGTAATTAAATTCTTTCCTGCAATTCGGCGCATTCGATGCAAAATCTCTTCGGACATAAAATCCTTAAAATTTTCCCATAATTGCAGTGGATCAGATGGAAAACGTGTTGCAATAATAATAGCAAATAATGTTCGTATTTGATGAGGAGAACCTGTTGCTGATGCATCCCTAAGTGTCGCATCCCAGTGATTATCATCTTCCAGTAAATGCAAATCCTGACATGCTTGACGAAAAGTGTGACACCGTTACCTCTTTTCAAACTCAAAAAAGATGTAGGCCCACGAAAATGTATCAATAATAGACGCAAATAAAAGCATTCAGCATGACTGGGATGCACTGTATAAAGACGTCCAATGACATCGCTTTCAAAAATGCCAGCATAACCTTGAACTGGTCTTCCTTGCCTACGTCTGTTCCATTTCTTTCCAGATGCATTCCAAGTGTAATATGTTGGTACTTGTGAATAAAGCAATGTTTTAGCAAATTGATAATTTTGACACAATTCGAAACAATTGATGGTGGTCGCTCTACAAATTGCTGTGCAGTATCAACTGTGAAATATACACGTTGTCCCTTTTGCAAATGTACTGACAAATGAATAAGTGTCGGATTTCGATCATGAATTGGGAACGATAATGTTCTCCAAACTGCCTCATTGCTACGGATATACCTTCCCATTTCATATTGTGTTATTTCATCATTTCGGTTATCTGCAACACCAAACACAGCCATGTCGCTGCCTTTATTTACATACTTGCAGATATATTAAATTGATTTAGCAGAATTGCAATATTCTACATTGATATGAGATTTTTATGCTTTTGATAGTATTGGCGAAAACGGGACAACCCACCCATTATGAACTGTAATATCTAGATTATTGACTCGTAGATTTAGTGATTTGCCATTATCATCTGTTGAGCGTCGGCGATACCATGGGTAACCATTTTTTCCATTAATTGTCTCGGAAATCAAATCTCTGGGATACCGCTTCGTGCATTTCCCACCTTTCATACATGGCCAATTAATATTTAGAACACCACATGGTCTATGAATCATACTTTTTGTAACAAATCGATTTCCTGATCAGGAATTTCTGCTGAGATGATGTCATCTATTTGATCGCTTTTCCTCTGTGAATGGTAGGCACCTTGTCGTGGTGCAGGGGCTTAAACCGCAGCACAGCACAGCATCTCCCAAGCACCAAGAGAGATGCCGTATAGCATCTCTCCTGAGGGCTGGCAGAAGCTGCATGTGCGCGGCGACCAAGAGCTACCACCTCCTAATCCAGGGTGTTATGCGACCCGTGCCCATTGAATGATTTGCAGCCAGGAGGTAAATTCGGCTGTATTCGTACGGAGCCTTCCCAACACCGGGCCGCTTTGGGAAGTAACTGTGGCCTTACTGCATCAAGGGGCTCTGGCGCAGCGGACTTTCAGCTTCCCCTTTCCAATACTAGACCGAGAGGCTCACAACACGGGCCAAACGGTCATAAGAAAAAGATGATCCAACAAAAACAAACAACAACAACGACAACAACAGCAACACTAGTGCCGCTAGCAAGAGTGGCCCAGGAGCTAGACGGAAGCCTAGCCTTTTGGATGCCTTGTCGCCAAATGAACGTGCAGTCTTTGAGGAGCACGCATGTGACGACGACGAAGTGCCCTCCTGCAGCGGCACTCAGCGTAGTGTGTCAACCGTGACCATTGTAAATCACGCAAGCGCTGCCCCCGCAACCCCCTCGAGCAGGATCGACTGCGGACAGAAGGGTGGTTTCACGAAAGTGGAATCGAGGGGAGAAAGGAAAAGGAGACGACAACGAAGGAACGTCCCATGTACCCCGGAGCCAGGACGGCCAGGAGGCTATGACGACACACGCAGAGCTGGAATGAGTGGGGCCACTCTAAAGTGGTACCTGAGGTTCCTTAAGGACGGCATGACGCCGGAGTCAGCCGAAAAGCGGGCTCTGAATAGGAGCAGTGGGAACAACCCCTCTCCAAGCAATACACGACGCGTAGGTGCCAATGGCGGTTCGTCTGCAACTAGACGCAGGAATCGGAGGCGCCGCCGAGCTCAAGCAGCCCAATCGGAGGGGCGAATCGAAGCAAGGCCAGCACCCCAAGAGGAACCCAGTCGGATGGAGAAACGGAAGAGCGTCCAGATAACACCCCAGGAGCCACCATTGCCCAAGAGAATACGGGAAGACAGACCACAGGAAGCCGGTGGAAAACGCCCTAACCCCAACCAGCAGCCGACGAAGACCACGAGCCGCAAATACTCGGAGGCTGCCAGCAACATACGGATGGCAGTGTTGCCCAACAACTACCCTGCGGAGGCACTTGGGTCTGAGCAGCTGACGGCTCTCCAAGACTGCCTAGTTAATGCCCTAACCATCGGCGTCGGCTATACCGGCGCCTTTAACGGCATTTTCTTCAAGGGCGGCATGCTGCTGGTCAACTGCCAGGATGAAAAGTCGGCCACCTGGCTGAAGAATATCACACCGAGGCTAGAGGGCTGGGAGGGTCCGGCCCTGTGTGTCAGAAGAGGGGAGGAAATACCGCAACTGCACAGTATGGTGGCGTTCTTTCCCAGGAGTGCTGAGAGCTACGACTTCGCGCTCAATCTGGTGAGAAAAAAGAACGAAGGTTTAAGTACCTCGGCGTGGAAGGTCGTAGCAAGCAGTGTTGAAGGTTCCGGGTGGAACCTCAACATTACGTTGGACGACGTATCGTACAAGTATATTAAGCAGAAGGGGTACAGGTTGAACTTCCACTTCGGCAAGATTGTGGTGAGGCCATGGAGGCCCAAGGCTACGACCACGAGCCAAGAACCGCCAATGAGGACGACCGCAGCACCAGCTCCACCCATAACCCGCCCAGCTGCGCATGAAGCGACTGCCGCCATGGTTTCGAGCGAGCAAGACGAGTCCCCCAACGACCAAATCTCGGCTGAGCAGGTTTCGACCACCGCCGCAGACGTGAACAGTGGAAACGAGATCACCACAGCGCAGGAAGGCATGTTGCCGTCCACCCAAGAGCTCCTGGATGGGCTGGAGATGCAGGTCGATGGAGAGATTGAAGACGAGGACCTGTCTCTCGTTGAACCCGCACTATAATCTCCAGTACCGGCATAGAGGTGGCTCAGGTGAACCTCCATCACGCATCGGCAGCCTCGGCGGTCATCGTGAAGAGGTTCATTTCGGATAACCTGGGCATCCTCCTAGTCCAGGAGCCTTGGGTGGTCAGAGGAGAGGTAAGAGGCCTCAACACAAGAAAGAGCAAGGTAATCTGGGATCTCTCTAGCGAGAGACCCCGTTCCTGTTTAGTCGTTAGAGCCGATATAGACTTTTTCTGTATTTCAGAGTTTCTAACGCAAGATCTGGTGGCCGTGCAAATAAAGGACAAGGAAGGATCGGACTTCGTCCTTGCGTCAGCATATTTTCCGCGAGAAACAGCCACGGCACCCCCCCCAATGATTCTTAAACTGGTGGAGCACTGTAAGGCCAACAATCTGCCCCTAATCATAGGTTGTGATGCCAACGCGCATCACACAGAATGGGGCAGCACGGATTGCAACGTGAGGGGTAAGTCACTTCTAGAATTTATACTTAGTAATAATATTAATATAGAGAACGTAGGTTGTGAGCCAACCTTCGTAACAAGTGTTCGGAGTGAGGTCCTAGACGTTACCTCGGATCACAGGATCATTCGCTTTGTTCTGAGGGTGATAATCGGGGACCGACCTCCGACTCGTACCCCGAGAAATACAAATTGGGGTATCTTCAGAGAGAATCTAAGTAGGAACCTAAGTGGAGTGGAGCAAGCGGATGGTGGGTCCACCACAGTTGGGCTGGAGAGCAGACTAAGTGCCATAAACCAGTCCATTGTGGACGCCTACCATTGTGCCTGTCCACTGAAAGCGACCACCAGCAAACAAATCTGCCCCTGGTGGTCCAGTAAACTCTCATCTCTTAGACTTAGGGCGCGCAAGTTGTTTAACAAAGCCAAGCGCACGGGTAGCTGGGAAGAATACAAGCGGCAGCTAACAATCTACAACAAGGAGATTAGGCTTGCCAAGTCAAACAGTTTCAGGAAATTCTGTGAGAGCGTCTCCTCGACCCCGGAGGCAGCCCGACTGCACAAGGCGTTGTCGAAGGGTAAGACGGACACAGTATTATCCCTAAAAAGACAGGACGGGACCTATACGACAAGTGCAGAGGAGAGGGCGGAAGCACTCCTACAAACGCACTTCCCGGAGACAGTTCAAGCTGACTTAACCCCAGCTTCGATCATGCGTAGGCCGGATCGCTCAGACTGGCTGACTGTAAGGAACCTGTTCACTGCAGACTCAGTTAGGTGGGCACTGGCCTCTTTTTCGAGCTACAAGTCACCGGGAGTGGTGAGAGACAGCCTGGCGATGGCGTATATTCCCGAGCCCTGGAGAATTGCCAAAGTAATTTTCATCCCCAAGATAGGAAGAAGAGACTATTCGTTAGCCAAGTCTCTTCGGCCCATAAGTCTAACGTCCTTCTTTCTAAAGGGGATGGAAAAGGTAATAGACAACCACATAAGATCGGAAGCGCTAAAGGTCGCACCCCTGCATGCCAGACAACATGCGTACAGAGCGGGAAGATCAACGAATACTGCTCTGTACCAACTCACGTCTGACCTGCAGGATTCGCTGGTCAATGGCGAGGTAGCGATCTGCGCCTTCCTTGACATTGAGGGTGCCTTTGACAATGCGTCTCATACAAGCGTGATCAAGGCACTCGAGAGAAGGAGTGTACCCCTCCCGATACGCAGATGGATTGAAACCCTTCTGCGCACTAGGGTAGCAGAAACAATAGTGGGAGAAAAAAAGATTCGTCTTGGCACCACGAGGGGCTGCCCTCAGGGCGGAGTACTATCCCCTCTGCTATGGAGCCTGATTGTAGACGAATTATTCGAGTTACTCATAAGCGATGGAATCCGCTGCCTAAGGTACGCGGACGACATCGTCATAATGGCGAGAGGCAGATTTGAGAAAACTCTCTGTGACATTGTTCAAAGGGGCCTAAACTTGGCAAAGGGATGGTGCAACACGGTAGGGCTTAACACCAACCCAGCGAAGACCACCGTGATCCCATTCACTAAGCGGTGATCTCTTCCGGGCCTGAGATCCCTTACAATCGGAGGCACAGAGGTGGAAATGTCTAAGGAGGTCAAATTTCTTGGCCTCACCTTAGACTCACAGTTAAAATGGAGTAGGCTTTTGGACTTAACTTTATCCAAGGCAACTAGAGCGCTTATGATTTGCAGACGCCTGGCCGGCAGATCATGGGGATGCAAGCCAAGCATCATCAGATGGCTGTATACCATGATAGTAAGGCCTATCGTCACCTATGGAGCGGTTGCCTGGGCCACCAAAGCTGCGCAGTCTTCGGTGATAGGCTTAACACCAACCCAGCGAAGACCACCGTGATCCCATTCACTAAGCGGTGATCTCTTCCGGGCCTGAGATCCCTTACAATCGGAGGCACAGAGGTGGAAATGTCTAAGGAGGTCAAATTTCTTGGCCTCACCTTAGACTCACAGTTAAAATGGAGTAGGCTTTTGGACTTAACTTTATCCAAGGCAACTAGAGCGCTTATGATTTGCAGACGCCTGGCCGGCAGATCATGGGGATGCAAGCCAAGCATCATCAGATGGCTGTATACCATGATAGTAAGGCCTATCGTCACCTATGGAGCGGTTGCCTGGGCCACCAAAGCTGCGCAGTCTTCGGTGATAGGAAGACTGTCAAAGCTGCAAAGACTTGCATGTGTCTGTGCTTCGGGGGCAATACGCACATGTCCCACCGTGGCACTGGAAGTCTTGCTAGAGCTAACACCGCTTCATCAGGTGATCAAGATAACAGCAAAGCACACCATGCTGCTAACGTCAGCAGAAGGCTGTGGAAGAAGGAAGATCATGTCTTCTAAACAGATGGACGCCCTAGCGGAGAGCACACCGCTAGCCATCCTCCCGCGAGATGGTACAACTAAGAAAATAAATCTCAAAAAGAATTTCACAGTAACTCTAGGCAGCAAAATGGAGTGGAATGATTCCACTCTGGAAAAGCTGCTGGAAGACAGTACCATTCAGTGGTACACTGATGGCTCAAAAACACCGGAAGGTATTGGGGCAGGTATTGCGGGACCGCGTACTAAGCTGTCCATACCTATGGGCAGCTTCCCAAGTATCTTCCAGGCTGAAGTTTTTGCCATCAGTCAGTGCGCGGAAGTCAACCTCAGCCGCAACTATCGCAACCAGCGCATAGCTATTCTCAGTTATAGTCAAGCGGCACTAAAAGCGATCCTATCATACGAGACCAAATCGCTTTTAGTAGAGGAATGTATAGAAAGGCTAAACCGCCTGTCCCTGTGCAATCGGGTACATCTAATCTGGGTACCAGGGCACAAGGGAGTAGAAGGTAATGAGAAGCCGACGAGCTGGCCCGCACGGCAGCAGCATCCAAGGTATTGGGACCAGAGCCATATATAGCGGTAGGACCCCACACTCTTAAGGAGCTGCTCCGCACGGAGGAAAAAGAGGATAGAGAGCGGCACTGGCGGCAGGCAGCAGGTATGCGCCACGCTAAGCTGCTCCTGGGAGGGTATAATCTCTCCAGGTTTAAAGAATTAATTAACCTACCTCGTGAGAAATTCCGTCTCCTCGTCGCAATATACACCGGCCACTGCAAGCTCAGGAAGCACCTGTCCAACATGGGCATGGTCTCCTGTGCCAACTGCCGGTTCTGCGACCTGGAACAGGAGACACCAGCACACCTTATCCAGGATTGCACGGCAATCTGTGGGAAAAGGCTTAAGGCCCTGGATTCAGTGTATATCAGCAGGGATCACATAACCTCGCTTGAGCCCGGCAAACTGCTGGAACTGTTCAGGCTGCTGGGGCTCTGTGAGGTCATGTGATATAGGAGAAGGCACAATAGACCCTAGGTCGTGGTGCATTACCTCAATTAATAATTCTAATTCTAATCTGATCGCTTGTTATTTTGTTGACTAACCATACCAAAATATGGGCATGTGGTAATCCTCTCTTTTGCCATTCCACCGAATACATCCAACATCGAATTCGCCGAAAACTTGATGTTTAACAATAAAATCCATCAATGACTTCAGCTTCTGTCTAAATACTCGTCCAGTTATGTCATGACGGTCTGTAGAAGATTGCCCTACAGATAAATATTGCTGGATTTCGTCCCATTGCGGATTACATGTAAATGTAATAAACAAATCTGGTCGACCATACAAACGAACATAGCAAATAGCATCTTGTGCATATTCATGCATGTGCCTTGGACTGCCTGTGTAACTTGCTGGTAAAATAACAACTTGTCCAACATTATCAATATTTCCATCATTATTGATTGCTTCGCGGAGATGTGTATACTCTTCTGATCGCAACTTCCGTTGATTGAATTGAATAAAGTTCATACGCTCTGTTTCTATCTTTGCGTACATGTCTACGACATATTGATGAAAGAGTCTCCGACATTTCAAAATATGATTTTCCTGATTTTGTCGCATCATAATTCTATGTGCATAACCCCAAACTTGTGCAAACTGTAATCAATTGCGTGATTATATCTAAATCCAGCACCAACAACAACAAACAACATTAACGTAGATTTGTGCGGCACGCGTTTGAACATTTTGATTAGGCCGACAAGGCCTACGATCTGAACCCGATCTTGCAACTTGCACCCTTGTATTTGCAATCTCTAGTTCTCGCTGTTCTTGCGATTGATTTTCCCTTTCGTTTGATCTATTTTGCGTTCTACGCGACCGACGTCCAATGTCAGCTCTTGCTTTTCGTGGCATTTTTAGAAGAAACTAAACTAAAGTTAATAAAGAACTTCAGTAATAAATTGATGAAATCCAGCAAATTCTGGACTCGAAAAGCTGAAAATGTGTCAAAATTCAATTAAAAATTGGCCAAAAAATCGAAATAATTATTGTCTTACCGTTCGGAAGCAAAAATGAAACGTTCAAGATCGTCCACACTCGAAAAGCACCAAAAAGTGACGAAAAGACACGAAAATCTGCTGAAAATGTAACAAAATTCAATTAAAAATTGGCCAAAAAATCCAAGTAATTTTTAGCTCACTGATCGGACATTAAACAAAAAAAAATCACTCAATTTTTTAATTTTTTTCACAAAATATCAAATTTGTGATTATGTCACTTGTAACAACCAAAACACTTGTTTAGCAAAACAATCGATTTTTATCTCAGTAATCATTGTTTTTTTTTAATTTTGTTTAACAAAATATTCAAATTAAAAGGATGATTATAACCAAAATTAATTTATTTTTATCAAAATACTCACCAAAAAATGCGAAGAAATTAATATTTTCAAAAATCGATTATGATAAGATCAATCACCAATGACGTTCTAAGAAAAAAGAGAAATGATAACAAATAGCTATTTGCATCACTGGTCCGTACAATGGTCTCCAATACACAAACGACTAAAATGTATTCAATACTAATGAATGCTGTATACGGTACAAAAAAAGCTTGCGGCAAAAACATACTCACTTCACATACGCACCGCACACACATGCGTTATCGGATTTCAACCAAAATTCATATAAACCATATATGGACCACTGCCTACGTAGTGTGTAAGTTTGGTTGAAATCGTACGACGTGTTTATGATTAGTTCGGCGACGTACATATACGGACTTATTTTTATATATATAGATTGTTGTAATATATGTATAATATTAAGTATTTTAGGGTATCTCATATACATATGTACATATGTATATACAACCATATTCATACATATTTATATGAAATTATATAATACTAGCTGACCCGGCAAACTTCGATCTGCCCAAAATAGATTTTTTTTTCATTTCAAAAATTACACCGATATTGGTTTTAATAGAATATGAACGATTTTTCCTAATTTCATTGTGTATACTTTAACAAAATTTTTACAAATCTTTTTTTTGTAAACATTGAATGGGCAGGTTTTCGATTTGATCCAAACATTCAATATATCGCATCTGTTCAAATCGGTCAGATGTCAGTAGTTTGTCAATATTGCAATGCAGTCAAATTTAAAAATGAACCGCCAGGTTTTTTTGCGCCGGGAGAAAGACGATGCATTCCATGTAAAGGGTGATTTTTTAAGAGCTTGATAACTTTTTTTTTAAAAAAAACGCATAAAATTTGCAAAATCTCATCGGTTCTTTATTTGAAACGTTAGATTGGTTCATGACATTTACTTTTTGAAGATAATTTCATTTAAATGTTGACCGCGGCTGCGTCTTAGGTGGTCCATTCGGAAAGTCCAATTTTGGGCAACTTTTTCGAGCATTTCGGCCGGAATAGCCCGAATTTCTTCGGAAATGTTGTCTTCCAAAGCTGGAATAGTTGCTGGCTTATTTCTGTAGACTTTAGACTTGACGTAGCCCCACAAAAAATAGTCTAAAGGCGTTAAATCGCATGATCTTGGTGGCCAACTTACGGGTCCATTTCTTGAGATGAATTGTTGTCCGAAGTTTTCCCTAAAAATGGCCATAGAATCGCGAGCTGTGTGGCATGTAGCGCCATCTTGTTGAAACCACATGTCAACCAAGTTCAGTTCTTCCATTTTTGGCAACAAAAAGTTTGTTAGCATCGAACGATAGCGATCGCCATTCACCGTAACGTTGCGTCCAACAGCATCTTTGAAAAAATACGGTCCAATGATTCCACCAGCGTACAAACCACACCAAACAGTGCATTTTTCGGGATGCATGGGCAGTTCTTGAACGGCTTCTGGTTGCTCTTCACCCCAAATGCGGCAATTTTGCTTATTTACGTAGCCATTCAACCAGAAATGAGCCTCATCGCTGAACAAAACACGCGCGCGAAACACATTTCGAACCGAACACTGATTTTGGTAATAAAATTCAATGATTTGCAAGCGTTGCTCGTTAGTAAGTCTATTCATGATGAAATGTCAAAGCATACTGAGCATCTTTCTCTTTGACACCGCAAATTTCTCAGCGTTCGGTCGAGTGCTTCTAATGATCGTTTGTGGGCCATTGTGCATTCATCCCATATGATTAACTTACATTTTTTTAAAACTTGTGCCATTGCTGATTGCTTTGAAATATTGCAAACAGGACTTTCGAGTATTTGCAAGTTTAGTGGAAGCATTAATGCTGAATGTGCCGTTCTTCCACCTTCTAACAGTGTTGCAGCAATCCCGGTAGATGCAAGAGCTAATGCAATACCACCTTGACCACGTATTGCTGCTAGTATTAAAGACGTTTTGCCAGTCCCGTCGGGCGCATCGAGGAAAAATATGCCACCGTTTCCACTATCTACAGCATTTATTAGCTGATTGTACGCACTGCTTTGCTGTTCATTCAACAGTGGAACATTTGTTTGTACTTGTTGTTGCAAGTGAGTTATATCGTAAGCACGCTCGCGTTCCAATTCGCGACTCACTAAATCCCTTGTTTGACGACTTGGTGCCGGCATATGAACTTCAATCAATAGTTTTCCACTCATAAGTAAACATAAATCTTCAATAAGGACTAATGCTTCATTGTAAATGTCAGCGTTCATTGTTCATCTCGTCGCTAATAGCAGGCGATGCAAAATATCTTCTGTCATGTCATCTTTGTACGTATCCTACGGGCCCGAAGGCTGACATGTCGAAATTATAATAGCAAAAAGTGTACGAACTGCAGTGGCTGGTGAAGAAGCTGTTGCATCCGCTAGCGTTTGATTCCAGTGACTGTCGTGTTCAATTGCAATTGTTGACATACTTCTCGAAATGTTGCACAAATGGTACCATCTACAGTCCTCAATGATTCAAATGAATTTGAACCGCGTACATTAATCAAAAGCAAACGTAGGTAAAAGCTATCATCGTTCTTTGGATGGATTGTGTAAATTCTTCCCAATGCATCTGTTGAAAAAACACCTGGGTAACCTCTACCGGATGGCCGTTCTTCCTGCGCAACCATTTTTTCGACGATGCATTCCATGTATAATACCGAGGCATCTCCGAGTAAAGCAATGTTCTCGCGAACGGATCACTGGCGCAAGTTGCAAAGAAACTTGTTAAAGTGGTTGCTGGTGGTTTTTCCATTCGCTGTACTATGTTCTCTGCGTTGAAATAAACTCGCTGGCCATTCTCCAAATGAGCTGACAGATGCACAACAGTAGGATGGCGTTCATGAATTGCAAATGAAAATATTCTCCAGATTGCTTCATTGCAGTTCACATATTTGCCCATTTGAAATTTGCTAATTTCATCTCGTTCAACGCCAATAACCGCCATATCGCTTCCTTTGGTGACATATTTGCAAACATACTTAATTGATTTTATTGAACTGCAATACTCAACATTTATATGTGTTTTGAATGCCTTAGACAAAATTGGCGAATATGGAACGATCCATGTGTTATCAACCAATTTTCCTTTCAATTGAGTGATGAATGTTCTGCTATTGTCAGAGGGTGAGCGACGCCGATAGAGAGGGTATCCGTCGTTTCCAGTTTGAGTTTCCGAAATAAAAGCACGGGGACAGCGTTTTTTGCATTTACTGTCCGACATACAAACCGAAGATGGATCGTGTTCTCCGCCCATGAACCATATTGGCCATCACCACTTCGTGTAACTCTGGATCTATTTCAACATCAGGAATTTCGGCGGAAATGATGTCATCAATTTGGTCAGGTGTAATTTTCTCCACCATCCAAAGAAGAATGTGTGCGTGGGGCAAACCTCTCTTCTGCCACTCCAATGAGTACATTCTGCATCGAACAGTGCCATATACACGTTGTTTCGTAATAAAGTCCATCAAACATCTGAGTTTTTGTTTAAACACGCGTGCTGTAACATCGTGGCGATCGCTTTGTGATTGACCGGGATGCAATAGATTCGTAATGTCTGGCCATTTTGGATTGCAAGTTAATGTAACAAACAAATCCGGCGGTCCATAATTGCGCACGTAAGTCATCGCATCCTGGGAGTACTCATGCATGTGTCTAGGACTGCCAATGTATGTCGATGGCAAAATATAGAGTCGACCAATATCTGTAATATCCGCATCACCATTCATTGCATCTCTTAAGTGAATATACTCTTCAGATCGCAACTTCGACTGATTGTATTGCATGTAATTAAGTCGTTCTGTCTCAACTTTAACATACATGTCAACTGCATACTGTTGAAATAACCGTCCATATCTCAGTAAATGGTTGTCATAGTTTTGGCGAATCATCATTCGATATGCGTAAAACTTCATTGAACTGACTTTTTTATTTGTCTCGACACCTAAAAGCTTAAATTACCTATATGAAGTAGCAAACAAACATTTTTTTTTACTAACCATTCACCGGATTTATCATCTTATATCCTAAGTGATATCCGTCTTCTCTACGGCAGAACATGAGCGGATATTGCATTGCGTCGTAAGACCGATGTGTCTCACTTATCCGTTTTAGTGCGTTTTGATTTCTTCGTTTTATAACAATATCACGCGACTGCAAATTTTCTCCAACAACAACAACTGATATTTCGCTAACTGTAGGTGCATTATATTGTCTTTCATGTGACCCTGTTGGTCTTTTGTCCGCTTATATGATTATACTATGATCATCTGTTGGCATACGTTCCAACGAAATCGTAAACAGTTTAATGAGGCCATTGTGTTCGTGTAACATTTGCTGCAATTGTTCGATTATTTCTCTTTTCGTTGTATTGAAGATAGCACAACGCCGATTTACTTCATCATGTGAATCTCCCAGAAAGTAAATTTTGAGATATTTGTGTTCTTGATCTGGATGCGGCAACAGCGATCCAGCGAGATGAAACATTTGCCCATGAACGTGTATAATTGGAGGAAAGCTCTGTAGTTTCTGTCGAATATTGTTTGGCAAAAATACCTTAAACGTTGGATTGTAGTTTTGTTCATTTACAATTTGCTTTAAGAAATGGCTCGAGTTAGGAGATTCACCGTAAAGCAGCTGGAACAATGGCTGTGGTGGTGGAAGCAATTCTGGCAACGGTTCATTTTTAAATTTGACTGCATTGCAATATTGACAAACTACTGACATCTGACCGATTTGAACAGATGCGCTATATTGAATGTTAGGATCATATCGAAAACCTGCCCGTTCAAAGTTCACAAAGTTGCCGCTGTTGTCGTCGAATAATCGCATGTTGTGATCTTACTTCATCACTTTGGCGAGCACGAACTTCCTTTCTTCTCGATCGTTGTTGCTGATTGTGAACTTCCCTTCTTCTCAATCGTTCTTGCTGATTGTATGTTTGGTTGACATCTTCTAACTGGTGCGTGCTACTCTCCAGCAGTCTATTTCGTGGTGATACCTTCTCAATAACACTTTCCCTTTGACGTGCTCTGCTATTTCGTGTTCCCCTTGCGGCCTGGAAACTCCGAGAAGTGTTACCATACGTACTGATTCTTGACGTCGTAACAAATATCTAATTGGAAATGATCATTCATTTGCAAAAAGTTCATATAAGGTTTTACGGACCAATAACTTACCTTTGAAAATGAAATGAATGAATTAAACTAAGGAAGCAGATCAATTGAATGATAAATTCCAATGTACATAAATCGGTATTCGCCAACACGCTAAATCACTTTCACTAAATAACTCACTTTTTAAAACAAAATATATCAATATATCAGTAAAGCAAGGCGCATTTTTATTGCCCTCTAAATTTTGCGTGTTCGATTGCAAAGCAAAATTGACGTTTAATTTAATTTGTGTTTGTTTCATAAAACTGCCATTTCCATAAACCAAAAATAGCACGTAACACAACCAAAATTACCATATAACCGCTGCAGCAAGAACAACCAAAATGTCGTGCTAGGTGGAAAATGAGATAAATATATGGTGGATTAACAACCAAAATAATTCAAGATTGTAAGGGAGGTACCACGTCCCCTTTTTCGATAACGCCAAGCTTTATGGGTGAGAATGGTGTTGTTTCCTATAGCTCTATACCAATTTTCATGTTCCTACCTTAAGCACTTTTGAAGATATTCACCTTGAAAAGTTCAGTTTGTATGGGAGGTGCCACGCCCCCTTTTCCGATTACCCCTTCTTTTATGTGTAAGAAGGCGTTTGATACCATATAGGTCTATACCAATTTTCAGGTCCCTACCTTGAACCCTTTCAGATATTTTGCTTAAAAAATTTAGTTTGTAAGGGAGGTACCACGCCCCCTTATTCGATAGCCCCCGGTTTTATAGGTGAGAGTGGTGTTGTTATCCTGTAGCTCTGTACCAATTACCATGTTCCTACCTTAAACACTTTTGAAGATATTCGACTTGAAAAATTCAATTTGTATGGGAGGTGCCACGCCCCCTTAATATTTTATTCTGATTTTAAGACATGACCTGCGCGTGGTAATAACAAACAAATCCCCCAAAAGAAGTATTTCATTTGGTTCAGCCGTTTTCGAGTTTTAGTGTTACAACTATACACCATTTCATTTTTATATATATAGATTATCAAACATTATAAATATTTAATAATTTTATTAGAATGTTATCAGTTTTGCATGCATTCAGAAAAATATGCAAAATGATAATCATATCAATTAATATGATTGCATGTAAACGTATATAATTATATCCAAAAGACTAACATACGTCTGTAATAAGAATGTATATTTCTGAGCATAATTTTCATTGAATGATCAGCTCTGTTCACGCGCCACTGTTAAAGTTTCTCCTACTTAGCTAGCTGTGGTGAAATGCACCCATCGCATTTTGTTAGCTTTTGACAGTTCACACGGTTGTCCGTTGTTGGACCTTCTCTATAAATATACGCTCTCTGGTTTTACTATCACTTTTTTCAGTTAGGTCCCGCAGCAAAATCCCTATCTTCTCCAAGCCTGCCGTAAGGAACTTCGTTCCAAAAGTATTACTCGTTGCAGTTCTCTGGTCAGTAGGGATGGCAAACTCGATTCCGATTCTACTCGAGAATCGAGTTTTCTCGTAAAATACTCGAGTTTTCGGAATCGATCTTCAGTAGTCGGAGTCGATTAAGAATCGATTCTTGACATTCGACTTTACTATTAATTAAGTGACCAATTTCAAGTTATAAGCTTAGTATCCAGCTCTCAAGAAATGTAAAAACTTCATATAAAAAAACCATAAGAAACGGTCAAGAAACTTTTCTATGAAAAATTTACTGAAGCGGGTGGAGTACCAATTGAATTAAGGCAATTTATTAATCGGTCGATAGTAGATAGAGGTAGTACACCAGATACAATTTGAATTATTTAAAAAAAAATTTAAATGAAATGTAATGTTCCCTGTACCTTATTTATAAACAAAACAATATAATTGTTTTTAACTATTTTTGTGAAATGAAATGTAATGTTCCCTGTACCTTATTTATAAGCAAAACAATATAATTGTTTTTAACTATTTTTGTGTTTTATTTAATCGATTTGAATTATTCATTCAATTTATGCCTTGTGATTTAATAAATAAATTTTTATCCTTTTAATTTAAAATCGAATAGAATCGAAAGAATCGATTTTTGCCCCCGGATAATCGATTCTTAGAATCGAAAAACATAGAAAATAGTCAGAATCGAGAATCGATTCTGTAACCAATTTTGCCATCCCTACTGGTCAGTAAGCAAAGGCTAAACAGCGAATATAACATCTATAAAAAAGATAAGAAGACAAACGAACATACATACATATCTGCCAGAAATCCTAAATGGCAACAGATTTGCTTTGCTGAGCAAGGAGCCTAACGATGATGCAAAGGGTACCACCACAATCATCAATGCCAAACCCCCTCCAATATACTATATTTGGGTGAGCAAAGCTCAAATGCACTCTTCAAACTAAGCAATTAAATAGGCACAAACAATTTTCATATTGTGCCCTTGAAAAAATGTGACTAGATGATACAAAAATGCAAACATACACTGAAAAAAGTTTCATGGATATTGTAAAGTACTTGTCAAACAATAACAAGAATTACTACTCTTACCAACTGAAGAGCTTAAAAGACCTACTTGTTGTCATAAAAGGTATAGAGTCTTCGGTAGACTCTAACGATGTTAAAGAAGCACTGGAAGAAGGTGGTTTTGGCATTAAATGAATAGTAAATATTTTTAACAGGAACAAAGTCCCACAACCAATGTTCGAAATAGAATTGATGCCAAATTGTAACCAACTAAAGAAAAATTAAATACACCCAATTTACAAATTAAAATATCTGCTCCATCGCAGAATCACCGTTGAGGAACCACATCAGAGAAATGATCCAGTACTATGTACAAACTGCCAAGAGTATCGACACACGAAAGCATATTGCACTCTACGCATTGTCTGTGTGGTATGTGGTGATCTACATCCTACTTCAAAATGTACTCTTAAAAAAGAGGATTTAAATAAACAAAATGCAGCAATTGTGGAGGAAATCACACTGCTAACTACAGGGGTTGCCCTGTATATAAAGATTTGAAAACGAAGTTGTCACAAGCCGAAGTTGTGTCAAGCACGTCGTAACCAAATGTTGAATATTCCTCCTAATGAACATATTGGAATCCCCGTCCAAATTTCAAAACCAGTAAATCTTAAAGACAATGCTACACAAGAGAGCCATGCAAACGTAGTAAAAGACAATACTTCACAAATGCAATTGCCCCACAACCAACCTATGGAAGTGTTGAAACTATGATTTTCAACCTTACCCAATGTATGAGACAATTTATGGCTTCAATGCAAAATATGATTCAAGAGACAAACAAATCACAAAACCAAATGTTGCAAACTTTTTTAAGTAAAAAATTTGTGTATTGAACATTTGTTTATGGAATGCTAACGGTGTTAACCAACATAAATTGGAACTTATTAGATTTCTGGATGAAAATAATATTGATGTAATGCTTTTGTCAGAAACTCATCTTATCCACAGAAATAACTTCTTTATACCGGGATTTAGATCTTCCAACAGCTAATAATGCATTAACATCAACTTTTGCTGATGACACAGCTTTAGTGAGCCGTAACAAATGCCACATAATAACATATGCCTGCGTACTAAGGAGCAACGTATCACCAAAACAGCTCAGTTACTTGCATGAGTTTGTATAGTTTTTAAATAGATGTAAGCTTTTTATTTGGAGCATGGAGCCATGTGTAGAAGTTCACGCAAGTGAGCAAAGTTCTCTGATCGCCATTCACTTGGGAGTGAAGTTACATATGACTCAAGCAACTTACGACTTCCGGTCTTTGACCAAGTATCCTCTGGGTAGCCTAAGAACATCCGTTTGAAGGCGAGCTAAAGTGAGAAGGCGAAACATCCACTGCATAGGGTTGTGCGCTGGGTTTGGGACCCGCCACGTAGAAAAACACCCCTAATGAAAAACCAACAACAGCTTCGGATGAGAGACCCCCCTTTTGATGACGACCATGGCAAACCAAATAAGGACTATGATTTGAGGGCATGCACCTGGAATGTCCGGTCCCTTAATTGGGAAGGTGCCGCTGCCCAGCTGGTAGATGTCCTCGTGAAGATAAAGGCCGACATCACCGCCATCACAGAAATGCGATGGACGGGACAAGGACAGATACGAGTAGGTCCTTGTGGCATTTACTACAGTGGCCATATAAATGGGCGTAAGTTTGGTGTGGGATTCGTGGTGGGAGAGAGACTTCGTCGCCGAGTACTATCATTCACTCCTATGAATGAACGCCTAGCCACAATCCGCATCAAAGCGAGGTTCTTCAACATATCGCTGCTTTGCGCCCACGCCCCGACGAAAGAGAAGGACAATGTAACCAAAGATGCCTCTTATGAGAGCTTGGAGAGCACTTATGAGAGAAGCCTCCGCCACGATGTCAAAATCGTGCTTGGCGACTTTCACGCCAGGGTGGGCAAAGAAGGTATCTTTGGCAATACGGTCGGTAAATTCAGCCTCCACGACGAAACATCCCCAAAGAACAGCTGGTACGACGAGGAGTGCCGTGTCGCAGCGGAAAGAAAACTGGCTGCCTACCTCGCAACGTTAAGATCGACCACAACACGTGCGGGATGGGATAGATACCGAGAGTTGAAGAGGGAAGCGAGACGCATTTGTAGACAGAAAAAGAAAGAGGCCGAAATGCATGAGTACGAAGAGCTTGATAAGCTGACCGACAGGGGTAATGCTCGAAAATTCTACGAAAAAATGCAGCGGCTTACAGAAGGTTTCAAGACCGGAGCATACTCTTGTAGAACCCCCAAAGGTGATCTAGTCACCGCTGCCCAGAGCATACTTACATTATGGAAGAAACACTTCTCCAGCCTGCTGAATGGCAGTGAACGTACAACGCCAGGAGAAGGCGAACCCGATTCCCCAATCGACGACGATGGAGCAGACGTTCCATTACCCGACCATGAAGAAGTTCGAATAGCAATTGCCCGCCTGAAGAACAACAAAGAACGGTGCGAAGAGCTGATAAGGAGCATGCATCAGCTTCTTTGTAAAATATGGTCGGACGAAAGCATGCCCAACGATTGGAATTTAAGTGAGCTATGCCCAATCCATAAAAAAGGAGACCCTACAATCTGCGCTAACTACCGTGGAATAAGCCTCCTTAGCATCGCGTACAAGGTTCTATCGAGCGTATTGTGTGAAGGATTAAAGTCAACAAAGTGATTGAACCTTATCAGTGTGGCTTTAGACCTGGCAAATCAACAACCGTCCAGATATTCACCATGCGCTAAGTCTTGGAAAAGACACGTGAAAGGAGAATCGACATACACCCCCTCTTTGTCGATTTCAAAGCTGCTTTCGACAGCACGAAAAGGAGCTGCCTTTATGCCGCGATGTCTAAATTTGGTATCCCCGCAAAACTAATACGGCTGTGTAAGCTGACGTTGAGCAATACCAAAAGCTCCGTCAGAATCGGGAAGGACCTCTCCGAGCCATTCGATACCAAACGAGGTTGCAGACAAGGCGATTCCCTATCGTGCGTCTTTTTCAACCTGCTTCTGGAGAAAATAGTTCGAGCTGCAGAAGTAAATAGAGAAGGTACCATCTTCTATAAGAGTGTACAACTGCTGGCGTATGCCGATGATATTGATATCATCGGCCTCAACACCCACGCCGTTAGTTCTGCTTTCTCCAGACTGGACAGGGAAGCAACGCAAATGGGTCTTGCAGTGAATGAGAGCAAGACGAAATATCTCCTGTCATCGAACAATCAGTCGTCGCACTCGCGACTCGGCTCTCACGTCACTGTTGACAGTCATAACTTTAAAGTTGTGGATACTTCGGACTGAGTAGGTAATTGAAAAGTAAAGTCCTCTCTCGACGAAAAAAGCCAAACTCTAAAAGTCGCTCATAATTCCCGTCCTGCTATATGGTGCAGAGGCTTGGACGATGTCAACAACGGAAGAGTCGACGTTGCGAGTTTTCGAGAGAAAAGTTCTGCGATAGATTTATGGTCCTTTGCGAATTGGCCACGGCGAATATTGTATTCGATGGAACGATGAGCTGTGCGAGATATACGACGACATTGACATAGTTCAGCGAATTAACAGACAGCGGCTACTTTACGTTGTCCGGATGGACGAAAACACTCCAGCTCTGAAAGTATTCGACGCAGTACCTGCCGGGGGAAGCAGAGGAAGAGGAAGACCTCCACTCCGTTGGAAGGACCAAGTGGAGAAGGACCTGGTTTTGCTTGGAATATCCAATTGGCGCCACGTAGCGAAAAGAAGAAACGACTGGTGCGCGGTTGTTAACTCCACTATAATCGCGTAAGCGGTGTCTACGGCAATTAAGAAGAAGAAGCTTTTGTAACTTATTGCTGACTTAGACAAAAAGTAGATTCAATAAATAAAAAAGATATTGAAAAAAAGCTATCTGTCTACGGCAAACATATTTCCATATATACATACATATATTATATTCCATGATACATTTTCATTATACATAAAATTCTTATATGCACAATACAAGAAGCGACAGATTGAAATTGCTAATTTCCAAAACATTCATATTTATACACACACATATCCAAGTTCAGACGGCGAACTACATGCATTTTATCACTTCTCATTTATCTGCCGCTTATCCCGGCATACCCTGCGTACATAGGGTATAATTATTCGGAAAGTAATCGTAGTATTTCTTTAAAGAATAATCGAGAAAATAGTTTATATACATACATGTATATATAAAATGTATGGTCGAACTACACCAACAATAGCAAAAGTGCGGTTAACAATTAAAGTACATCTTTTTGAAATAAAATACAAAATTTATATATCCAACAAATACGAAACGGTATTATATATGCCGCTTTTTCCGCACTCACCGTATAGGTAACCAATTTGAATATAAAAAACGACCCGTTTTCACTTTAGTGGTTGATTTCACTTTCTAATTTATGATTTATTTATTTATTTCCTCACAACAAGAGTATAAAAATGCTCCAATTCTGAACAAAATGTTCGCAAAAAAACGGGAAACTTTCGCCTCAAAAATAGAGTACAAAATATTTTAGTTTATTTGTAATTTGAAGATACAAGGTAAATGTTCGCCAAAGGAAACGTGTTGTTCGGACCGATGTCGTAGCGCCAGAGTGTTTTTTGACCAAGTTGTCTGTCCTTTTGTACTTGGGTTCGGCGAAAGTAAATGATGGTGTGTGATGTCATTGTGTGGGTGTTAGAGCGTGGTGTATAATATGAGGAAAGTGATAATGAGTGTGGCGAATGTGGCATACCAATGTTGTATCCAAGGATGTGTGGGATTGTGTTGACGGGCAGAAGTGGGAAAGCTGATACTCATTTAGCCATAATTGTTCAAATTATTTAATACCATATATGTACTTATATAATAAATTTATATTATTCTCCTGATCTTCCGTAAAAAGCAGATGATGTCACATTAAAATGGCTTACATCAAAAAATAGTTCGCGGCCTCCACCAATTATGGTATCTGGAGATGTCAACGACAACAATTATCAGTCAATTATTGCGAAATCGGAAACAAAAACCAATTTTACCATCAAGCTTTTAAATAGTGGAATATATGTACTTGTATAAGGTAAGCACTTTCTTCATGGAGGACTAGAGATGTACAAATATATCAAAAGCAATTTCGAGTATATCTTGGTAGAGTTTTGAAAATAAGCAAACACGGCCAATTATTTTTAAAAAAATTGCACAACTCTCATGATTCGAAAACTATAATTAATGACCTAAAAGATCAAGGATTAAATCCCTAGCACATCAATCGATTTCAGTGGAAAACTAAGACTCCCCTCTACATGTTTTTAGTAACTTTCGAGCCCATGGGGAACATAAAAAAAATTTACGAAATAAAAACTATATTAAATTCAATTGTTTCTATTGAACCGGTAAAAATGTCTAAGATGATACCACAATGCAAACATTGCCAGCCATTTGGGTACACAAAATTTCTGTGACAAACAACCAATATGGGTTAAGCATAACACATCTGAATGCTCAAAATCAGTGAAACAGCAGCCCTAATGCTGTAACTGTGGCGAAGTGCATCCAGTTAATTATCGAGTGTACCTTGTTGCCAAAGAATTATAAAATATACGAGGTAACACAATTGGCCATAAAAAAGGTGATAGTCTAGCCCAAAAGGCAGAAGGTGATTTCAGAACAAAAAATGAACCTCGCCAACAAGAAGTTCCTAAAATTAAAACTGAAACATCAAAAAAATCTCGTTTTGTTCATCTTTAAAAAGCAAATAATAATGATAATACATATATCCAATAACAGTATTTTATCGCATATCCTTCCCAAACTTAATCAACAAGACGAACTCAACACCTCCTTACAAACTCGCTTTTTGATACCAAAGATGTCTAAATCAATAAAAATTCTTCTATAGAACTCAAATGAGTTAATCAAACATAAGAATGAAAGCGATATTGTATTGAACTCGGAAAATGTTGAAGTATGTATGATATTGTATTACGTCACAAGCCTACTATAAATTAAAAAACTATGAAACTTACCATACAATTCATCCTAGCAATTTCCCCCCTGACGGAAGTGCAATATTAATTAAAAATACGATTAAATACATTTGAGTTCCAAAGAATAATTTTTATTGATTTAGACATCTTTAGTATCAAAAAGCGATTTTGTAAGAAGGTGTTGAATTCGTCTTGTTGATTAAGTTTGGGAAGGATATGTGATAAGATACTGTTATTAGATATATTATCATTATTATTGGAACGAAGTTCCTTACGGCAGGCTTGGAGAAGATAGGGATTTTGCTGCGGGACCTAACTAAAAATAAATATAGTTTAAAAAAACTAAAAAACACGCTTTTAAAGCATATCAAACTAAAAAGTGAAAAATAATTCTTTGTATAAACTAACAATAATAATGAAGGAAAAATTCCTGCATTATTATGAAAATAGCGTGGAATGCTCGATATATGAAAAATATGTCACAAAGCACCCCACGCTTTTCTCACAATAATGCAGGAATTTTTCCTTCATTATTATTGTTAGTTTATACAAAGAATTATTTTTCACTTTTTAGTTTGATATGCTTTAAAAGCGTGTTTTTTAGTTTTTTTAAACTATATTTATTTTTAATTTTTTAGTTTTTCTTCTATGAGATTTGCCAATCTTGTGAAATATAAACGAATATAACTTAAATCGTATTCTCCGCCATTAGATTCGGTGACAATTTTTAAAAAGCTCACATCGACGTGACAGCCAAAGTTAAAAAAAGGAGTTTTCTACTACAGTTGCTTCTCGGAGGCATTTTGAAAACTAGTATCTGAATTTTTTTTACTACAAAAATTTTATTATAAGTATTAATTTTTTTATTACCTAAAAGTCACATGTTTTGCATTATTAATTTGATATTATTTCTTCTGGTGCGCGGTTATACTTATATATGTACATATGTAAGTATATGTATCTATATAAAGTATACTTTCTTTAAGGATATACATACATATGTATATTTCAGTATATACATATGCTACTCAAATGTCGCCAAAACTAGTTTTATATGGATGTTGCATATTTTTGGTGAGCTGCTTAAACTTACTGTCGCCTTCCTACAGTGTCTCTCAAATATTCTACGTTTCAGTACCACTTAAAAAGGTTACAAACATACATACATATATACATACATACATACGCCATACATACATACATACAAGTGAAGCTAATAAAAGCGTATTAAAAAGGGATAGTAAAACCAGAGAACGTATATTTATAGAGAAGGTCCAACAACGGACAAGCGTGTGAACTATCAGAAGCTAACAAAATGCGATGGGTGCATTTCACAACAGCTAGCTAAGAAGGAGAAACTTTAACAGTGGCGCGTGAACAGAGCTGAGCATTCAATGAAAATTATGCTCAGAAATATACGAGTACATTCTTATTACAGACGTATGTTAGTATTTTGGATATAATTATATACGTTTACATGCAATCATATTAATTGATATTATTATCATTTTGCATATTTTTCTGAATGCATGCAAAACTGATAACATTCTAATAAAATTATGCTATTTTCAATTTTTAGTTAATGTGCGAATAAGAGTTATTTATTAAATATTTATAATGTTTGATAATATTATATAATTTCATATAAATATGTATGAATATGGTTGTATATACATATGTACATATGTATATGAGATACCCTAAAACACTTTATATTATATATTACAACAATATTAAATGTAAATCACATTTCATCATTTAAATTTTCATATGCATCTAGATATTAGCACATAGTTACATACATACATACTTATGTAGGTAGAATTCAAATTCAAATCCTAATATCATTTATCAGTAAAAAGTGTGCGCGCACTGCTCGATACGTACATACATACATATCCCGTTGGTAGGTCTTAGATCCTACGGGATCAGGTATCCCAGCTGAGCTCTAAGCTACCGGGGGGGTCGGCAGGTCGCGGATAGCCGAACGGCCTGTAGTAGCAGGTTAGTTGCGAAATAAGTTACAACGAATAAGCAACCCCCGACGAGCAGCGGCAGGAGTGGAGGATGCGGTATAAAAGCCAGTCAAGCCGATGAAACTCCTGCGACAGAGGCGAATAGTTGCCGCCTCTCTAATAAAGGTGACCGATCAAAATTCAGGCGCGACGGACTCAAAGTGAGCGGCTTCCTGGTCAGCGTCTGTTCACCATGTTAGGTGCGGCTGTAAATAAGACCGGTCCATACCGGGGCGCACTGGGAGTCCCTAGAAGCATCACCAGCTGTTTTCACTGGTGGTGTGGAGAGGGTGATGTGAGTCAGCTCTGCCGAAGTGTCAGCCACGATGTGAATCAGTAACCAGCCCCTTCGGGCCCTGGTCAGGAAGTGTACATTGGGCGCAGAACTAGTAGACTGCGTTGCTCCGGGCGAGCGCCGGTTCGTCCGAGTTTACCGGAACCGGTAAAGCGTAGGACAGGTCTCAGGGAACTGGGGTAGGGGCATAGTCCCCGAGGGTATACCCGTTCCTGTCTATTTCGGCCCGCCCCCCTGCACACGATGCGCTGGTTAAACTGATAAATGGAGACAATAAATGAAAAAACACACAACAACAACAATAGCAGCAACAAGTTTAGCGATGTCACGAGTCAACTTACGATGTCAGGAGTAGACCCCTTTAAAAAGCCTCGCGTTTGGCTAGATCGCCAGTGAAGGTGCTCTCAGCACAAAGACCAGTGAGGTCGAAATCGTCTCCTCCAACGCTTCAGGAGAACACCCCGATACTGGAAGAAGCACAGTCGCAACGTGATCATATGATGCAACTAGGAGATATGATACAAAAGTTAAAGGATATGATGCATCCGCCGCAGCGCACTATCAACAATCCCATGAGGGAACTGCTTAGCGAAATATCGAAGCTCTACACCCGTGCACAAGAGGACCATACTAGGCAACGGGAAGCTAAGTTAGGAAGAAGAGTAGCTGTGGAACAGTCGACTGCTGAAGTCACACCGAAAAGACCACGTGACAAGCAGATAAAGCGACGAACCCCTCCAAAAAGGACGAAAACAACGCATGACGAATCAATTGTGAAAGCAGGAGAAAGCAGAAATCTCATGGGAGGAGAAAAGGACGCGACAAGGGAAGATACCTGGATCACGATACCAAGTAAATCCCAAAAAAATAAAAACAAGAAGAAGGAAAGCGCCGTACCACGCCTTCGACCAGAAGCAATTGTTATCGCAAAAACCGGTGACATGTCTTACGCAGACATACTTCAGGCAGTCAAGAAGAATGAAAACCTGCAAGTGCTTGGCGAAAATGTCTCACGAATTAAAAAGACAGCTAAAGGTGAGATACTGTTGGAACTAAAGAAAGCGCAGACAGGAAGTACTAAGGAATATAGAGAGGAGATAGTGAAGATACTGGGAGATCAGGCACAAATAAGATCTCTAACACCAGAAATTACAGTGGAAGTGCGAGACTTGGACGACATAACGACGAAAGAGGATATAGCACAGGCAATTCGTTCAGAATTTGAAGAACTGCGTCTATTTAGTGTAGAGTGCATTAAAAGCATCAGACCAGCATATGCAGGCACGCAAAAAGCAATAATAAGCCTTCATGCACAGGAAGCAAGGCACCTACTGGCAGCACAAAAGATAAGAATCGGCTGGACAATCTGCAGAATCAGGGAAAAAGCGCAACTGAAGAAATGTTTCAGATGCTTAGAGTATGGACACGTGGCGAAAGCATGCAGCAACCCAGAAGACAGGAGCAAGTGCTGTATTAAATGCGGAGAGGAGGGTCATTTCGCCAAAGATTGTGTTAACAATCCTTTCTGCAAGGCATGTAAACACAGTGGAAGTACAAACATAGACCATCAGATAGGAAGCCGGAAATGTCCCATATATACAGCAGCGCTCAAAAAACCTAAAAGATGAAAATATTACAAATAAACCTGAACCACTGCGAAGCGGCCCAGGATCTCTTAACGCAAAACATATACGAAAATAAAATAAACGTTGCATTAATCTGTGAACAGTATAAAAATAAAGACTCTGAGTGGATTTCCGACTCCACAAAAAAGGTTGCAATATGGGCATGCGCAGATAAGATGATGCAAGACAAACCGTTAATTGACAAGGCATACTATACAAGAGCCAAAATATGGGGAATTTACTTCTACAGCTGCTATATGCCGCCAAGTATACCACAAGCCGAATATGAAAAAATACTTGACGACTTGGTAAAGGATGCGATGACAACTACACCTAATATAATTGCAGGTAACTTTAATGCCTGGGCGCTAGAATGGGGCAGCAAAAATACAAATCTAAGAGGTAGCGCATTACTTAAAGCATTCGGTGTTCTAGACGTAGTACTGCTTAACACAGGAAGACAAAACATCTTCGAGAAGAATGGGCGTGGCTCTATTATAGATATATCTTTTGCCAGCAGAGTGCTTTATAGATATATAGACTGGCGGATATGCGACATATATACCCAAAGTGACCATTTGGCTATAATGTTAACTATCAGTAAGAGTAATCAACAGGGAAATGTTTGCCAACAAAAGGTGCAGTCCAAGGGGTGGAGAATTGAAACCCTAGATGAGGAGCTTTTTAAGTTAATGCTGAATGAAAACGTAAACGGAAGTGAAGACATAGACCAACAGGCTAAAGTGTTGGTACAACACATTAGCAAAGCCTGTGATGCCGCTATGAATAAAAAGAGGACAGCCGCACAGAGAAAGCCTGCTTACTGGTGGAATCGAGAAATCGAATCTCTGAGAAGTGAAAGTCACAAAGCGAGGCGTCGTTTTCAACAAAACATACGCAGCTTAGATTGTGACAGCCTGCGAGAAGCATTCAAAAAGAAACGCAGCGACCTAAAAAAGGCAATTAAAAAGAGCAAAATGACATGTTTTAAAGAATTATGCGAGAAAGTGGACGAAAATCCGTGGGGAGCAGCGTATAGAATTGTAATGTCAAGAATTAAAGGTGGCAAACGTCAAGCGCCTACATGTCCTTCATTACTTAAAAATGTAGTAGAAACCCTATTCTCACAACAAAATCAGGAAGAAGGAAATTATTATCGCGAAGAAGTCGCAGATGCGCCAGAAATCACAGAGCAGGAAGTTGTTCAGGCCGCTGAACGCTTTGAAAATAACAAAGCACCAGGATTAGATGGTATCCCGAATAGGGCTCTCAAAATTGCGATCAGCTATCATCCACAGCCATTTTCGGATATATACACACGTTGCCTTCGCGAAGGTGTGTTTCCAAAAATTTGGAAAGTACAACGGCTGGTACTCCTACAGAAGCCAAGCAAACCGGCAGGAGAACCAAGTTCCTACAGACCGCTCTGTATGATCGATACGATGGGCAAAATTCTGGAGCGGATAATCTGTACCCGGCTGGAAAATCATTTAGAAGGAGATGGTGGTCTCTCTGATAACCAATATGGTTTTCGTAAAAAGCGGTCAACTCTTGATGCAATCAAGAAAGTTGCAGGTATAGCAGAAAAGGCTATTGAAGGAGACAGGTGGATGTACGGGAACAAAGAATATTGTGCGGTCGTCACATTTGATGTGAGAAACGCGTTTAACTCGGCACACTGGCCCCATATAATGCGTGCATTAGTCCTCAAAAAAACACCGAGCTATTTGCTGTACGTCATACAAAGTTATTTGGCCGATAGGATCCTGCTGTATGACACTGACGAAGGACCAAAAAAGTATAGGGTAACGGGTGGTGTGCCACAAGGATCTGTGCTAGGCCCACTCCTTTGGAATACACTCTATGATGGAATATTGCGCCTCCCTCTAACGAGAGAAGTGCATATAATTGGATACGCAGATGATATTGCTGTGACAATAGTAGCTAAGGAGCTCCATCAAATACAAAGTATATGTAGTGAAACTGTACTGAAGATAAAGCAGTGGCTAACAAATGCAAAACTCGAACTTGCCGGACACAAAACGGAAGCAGTGCTTATAACTAGCAGGAAAAAACTGGAAACCGTTTCGCTTAACATAGATGGGCACAACATTACAACACAATCCGCTGTGAAATATCTTGGGGTAACGATTGATGCGAGGCTCAACTACAAAATGCATATTGAAAAAGCATGTGAAAAAGCGGCGCGGGTAAACATGGCCTTATCAAGAATTATGGCAAACATAGGAGGGCCGAAACAGAGCAGGAGAGCACTTCTGGCCAAGGTCAGCCAGTCAATTGAAATGTATGCGGCGCCTATATGGCGACCAGCATTAATACATAAGACATATGCTGGAGTGGCGCAATCGGTGTTCCGGTTGAGTGCCATTAGAATAGTCAGTGCATTTCGCACGGTTTCTAAAGAAGCTGTCGGGGTTCTAGCAGGAATTATGCCTCCAGACATAATGGCTCTCGAACTTAAGCGAATATATGACAAAAGTAAAAGCGGAGGCCGGAAACTAACAGTGGCAGAGCGTAGAGAAGAAAGACAAGCCAGCGTAAACGAATGGCACACGCGATGGGATACATCAAGCAAGGGGAGATGGACATACCGCTTAATCGGTAACATACAAGCCTGGATAGAACGAAAACACGGGGAGGTGGATCATTACTTGACGCAGTTCCTAACAGGACATGGATGCTTCAGGGAGTACTTGCATAAGTACGGTCACGAGGAGGGAGTAGCTTGCTCTTTCTGTGGTAGCTATACCGAGAACGCAGAACACATATTTTTCCACTGTCGGAAATATACAAAGGAGCGAATGATGATAGAAAAGGAAGTATCTAACCGAATAACGCCAGAGAATATAGTGACATATATGTTGCACTCGAGGCATGCAAAGAAGGAGTGAAGGTAGAGCAGCGAATATCGCTCAAATGACGTGAGCCCATAGGCTAAGCTTGCCCTGTGATGAAATGCCTAGCGGCGGTCCCACAGGGTCTAAGTAAAGCTAAAGGAGACGGAGTTAGGGTTTAGTACGTAGGCGTACCGTTTCGTAAGTCTAGAACAGTAGGTAATACTGACTGTGCGTGGTCCCGAATGAGGTGCACCTATAGCGGGCGGTACGAATCGTGCATATTGCTACAGCTAAGTAGCAGTATCTATGTAAGATTCCCCCTCCGGCACAAAAAAAAAAAAAAAAAAAAAAAAAATATACATAGGTACATATGCATATGTGTACGACATTGCCGAACAAATAATCTATATACACACCAACATACAAATATGCGTACATATGTAAATATGTCACCCGCAAAAACTAAAGGGTGATTTTTTAAGAGCTTGATAACTTTTTTTTAAAAAAAAACGCATAAAATTTGCAAAATCTCATCGGTTCTTTATTTGAAACGTTAGATTGGTTCATGACATTTACTTTTTGAAGATAATTTCATTTAAATGTTGACCGCGGCTGCGTCTTAGGTGGTCCATTCGGAAAGTCCAATTTTGGGCAACTTTTTCGAGCATTTCGGCCGGAATAGCCCGAATTTCTTCGGAAATGTTGTCTTCCAAAGCTGGAATAGTTGCTGGCTTATTTCTGTAGACTTTAGACTTGACGTAGCCCCACAAAAAATAGTCTAAAGGCGTTAAATCGCATGATCTTGGTGGCCAACTTACGGGTCCATTTCTTGAGATGAATTGTTGTCCGAAGTTTTCCCTCAAAATGGCCATAGAATCGCGAGCTGTGTGGCATGTAGCGCCATCTTGTTGAAACCACATGTCAACCAAGTTCAGTTCTTCCATTTTTGGTAACAAAAAGTTTGTTAGCATCGAACGATAGCGATCGCCATTCACCGTAACGTTGCGTCCAACAGCATCTTTGAAAAAATACGGTCCAATGATTCCACCAGCGTACAAACCACACCAAACAGTGCATTTTTCGGGATGCATGGGCAGTTCTTGAACGGCTTCTGGTTGCTCTTCACCCCAAATGCGGCAATTTTGCTTATTTACGTAGCCATTCAACCAGAAATGAGCCTCATCGCTGAACAAAATTTGTCGATAAAAACGAAACGAAACACATTTCGAACCGAACACTGATTTTGGTAATAAAATTCAATGATTTGCAAGCGTTGCTCGTTAGTAAATCTATTCATGATGAAATGTCAAAGCATACTGAGCATCTTTCTCTTTGACACCATGTCTGAAATCCCACGTGATCTGTCAAATACTAATGCATGAAAATCCTAACCTCAAAAAAATCACCCGTTACAAATATTGTTCTACAAAACAATAGTCGTTTGAAATAGCATCATACATACTTATATGCGTACACATGTAAATATGTGCGTATGACATTCCCACACAAATAATGCATACACAACATACATACCTATATGAATTCACATGTAGATATGTCACCCGCAAAAAGTACAAATATTATTTACAAAAACAACAATCGTCTAATATGGCATCAGCAGCGTCACCAGTCAATATGGCAGCCAAATAGTCGATGCCCAAATTTGTAGAAAAACACACAACAACAATATTTTCATTCACGAACGCAAGCGCACTTTCAACAGGCAAACTCGCTTCATTCATAAAAACAAACACCATTACATCTCCCCGAGCATGCCTTTGCCTACAAGCGTCTTTTCGCGACGGTGGCAAAAGCTAAAAATCATAATTTGAACAATTTCTGATATTTGTATGAGAAGGAAAAAGTGCCAAAATAGTTTATTTGGCGATTTTCAAGTCAAGAAATGTATTAAAGAAAATGTTCAATATTCCTCTGATTTATGTGTACAGTCAATCCCGGTTAAGTAGTACTCCGCTTAAATGAAAATCATCCCTCTTAACTGCCTATATCTTGCTGCATCTCACGGTTTTTTTTTGAAATACATTCAAACCATTGTTTTAAGTACGACTCGGTTAAGTATCCGCAGTCGGTTATGTACCATATTAAATTTTTATTTTTAACAAACCACAAAAATCTGTATCTTTGATTGTGGCACATAACCGGGATTGACTGTATTTTACGCGGCTTGCAAAAATCTGTGACGATATGTATGCAAGCGCGGCAAGGGAAGCAGTAACAATAGACGATCGTTTGCTTATTGTTTCGGCACAGCTCGGATTTTCTACCAACAACACAATGCTTTGTCGACAGATTGACTCGTTAACATGAAAGCAAAAAACGCGAGCTTCGCCATTGGTTGTCAGTGTCAAACGGAGATTTCGCATGAAGCAATGAGTGTACATATTTACATACATACATATGTATGTACTGCATCTAGACAAATTTACAAACATTATCCCTATGGTCTATCATATTTGTTTACATGCACACATAATTATATATGAGCACATGTGCGACCGCTTGGTCTTTTAACATGATATCCAAACTTTTAATAATTAAAGCAAATGTACATATATGTACATATTTTTGTATATAAATACATATGTATATGACCTGTCAAACCCATATAAAATGTACATATGTACATATATTTAGGTAGTAATACTTACAAAGATTTTATGGAATACAAATACATACATAGGTCAAATTCAAAATAAACACTTACATATGTATGTATTTTCATAACAAATATACATATGTATGTATACTGATCTATAAATTATAAGCAGAGTCGTTTGAGCATAGTAAATAAGCGAATCTGTACGCATCAGAGATCTGCAACGGATACACAATTTCCGTGCACACTCGAACACTTACCCGATACCGGCTTGTATTGCTTTCTTTGAACGAGCAGAAGGATTGCTTGTTAGCGACTGTGCGCAGACGAACGTGTTGATCACAACACTCGAGTGTCGTTCATACGTGTTTGTTTGGGTTCGGGTGTTTTGCGGATCAATATATTCGAGTGTCCGAGTTTAGGCTCGAGTGTGCAAAGCATTTTTTGTTTATGTGTAATCGTCAGAACAGTTGATTAATTTGCTTTGTGAGTGTTAAGAATGTTATATGATACGTATTACATGATATTTATTGAAAATAATGGCCGAAAAAAAGAAGATTTTATTGGTTGCAAAATTGCGAATGGCAGTTACAGCTTGTCTGGTCTTATGTTATGGTTATGCAAATATATTTTTAATTTTAAAATGCGTCATTCCTTTGATACATGCATACATATAGTTTAAATGCTGTATTTCAATAATATTGACTGTTAAAGTGTATACAACATTAATAATTTCTCATATTTTTGCTCAGAAAAATTTGATACATTTCTTCTACACCCGTGTTCTGTCCGAGTATCCGTGGCAATAGTTGAACACATTTCGGGTTAGCTGCGGGTGTCGAGTGTGGACACTCGCTTGTGATCGTTTTGAAGAGAGTATGATCAAACAGACTCGAACACTCAGAAAGCAGCTGCCGGGTGTGCCACTCGATCGAACCCATTGCTGCCGAGTGTGGTGCTCGCTCGTGCTCGATTTTTAATGAGGGTGATCGAACAGGTTCGAACATACCCAATGCAGCTCTCTGGTACGCATACATTCCTTTACATTGGAATTCGCATTATTTTTCTCATTTAACACTGAAAATGCTCAATTCTGCTATATTCGTGGTGAAACACGCTAATAATTTGTTTGTGGTGAAACTGGACTATCTCGACCGAGTTAGCCAAAAATATTTTTACGATCTCCGCGCCGTGAACCTTCTCCATGATAGACGTTCTCTGTTTATAGAGAAGGTTCACGCTATCAAAAATTTAGGGATATTTCAATTTTGGGATATTTACTGTTTTGGATGAGTGCATTTCACCACAGAAAATTATTAGCACATTTCACCACTTAACATCAGGGGCACGACAATAACAGAACTGAGTAGTTGGTAGAGCCAATGGGAAAAAATATGTTAATTTCAATGTTTAGAAATGTACGCTCACAGATTCGTATATTTACAATGCGCAAACGACTGCATATAATTTACATATATACATACATATGTATGTATATTTTCTATGTATTTTATATCAAAGCACACAAGCATGTATGTACGTACAAATTGAACTATTTCATGATGAATTCCTTAAAATTTTTGGAAATATATAATAAAGTCATACATGCATTATTACCTATGTATGTATGTAAATCTTTAATTAATGTAGATTTGATAAGATATATACATACATACATATTTATTTATAGGTCAGGTCTTTAAAAGTTTTGATAACATGTTAAAAGACCAAGCGGTCGCACATATTCACGTATGTAATGTATGTAAACAAAAAGAAACATACGCATAATGTTTGTAAATTTGTCTACCCACAACTTTGTATGTAAATGTGTACAATTATTGCTTCATGCGAACACATACATATGTATGTATGTACATACATTCATAATAACAAGTGTCGTACGCATTTTTCGCATCTCCCTTGTCATGGACAATCAATGGCCGAAACTCAAAGAGTCACGCCCGGAACACTTAGAGCGGGGCAGACTGCAAGCGACATCTATCAAATATTAAAATACACACGTTCTTATGGACACAGTTATGTAGTTGTGCAGCTGTCTAAATAACTGTGTCCTTAAGAATGTGTGTATTTCAATATCAGATCCAGATGGCGCTTGCAGTCTGCCGCGTTCTATGTGTTCAGCACATCAATCTGTCGAAACTGTCAAACTGACGCGACGAGACGCGAAAGAAACTAACAAACGATCGCCGATTGTTACCGCTTCCCTTGCCGCTGTAACAGCTTCGCCTTCCAACGTGCGTAAATATGTATGCATATGTATGAGCTTGCATACATATCGACGCAAATTTTTGCGAGTCACGGAAAAATATTTTAGACAAATATTATAAATCGACAACTCCTATGTTGCCACTTTTGTCACTTCTTTCTGTGAAGAAGCATCAGAAAGATGTTCAATTTATGATTTTTAGCTTTTGCCACCGTCGCGAAAAGACGCTTGTAGGCAAAGGCATGCTCGGGGAGATGTAATGGTGTTTGTTTTTATGAATGAAGCAAGTTTGCCTGTTGAAAGTGCGCTAGCGTTCATGAATGAAAATATTGTTGTTGTGTATTTTTCTACAAATTTGGGCATCGACTATTTGGCTGCCATATTGGCTTGTGACGCTGCTGATGCTATTTCAAACGATTCTTGTTTTTGTAGAACAATATTTGTAATGCGGGTGACATATCTACAAGTGAACGCATATAAGTATGTATGTTGTGTATACGTTATTTGTGTGCCAATGTCAGACGCTCATGTTTATGTATGTACATATGAGCAGCGCGCACATGTTATATTATTGATAAGTGATAATATGATCTGAATTCGCGAAAGCGAACATAAACACATATGGTCATGATACATGTGCATATAAGTTTTGAATGATAAAATGTCCGATTAATGTACATTTATCACTATTGTAATATGTATGTATATTTAATTTTTTTAATAATATTATGATAGTTTGTTTTATACATACATATGTATGTTATGAAGTATACATATAAGTATGATTTGATATATTCAAAAAATAATTATAAAATAGGCTTTATTTTCACATTAACAAATGCATTCAATTGCACATGTATTCATTAATAAGCACAAAAAGAATTCATACGAATACACATGTTTGCATATAAACGTATAAAAATATAAGCAAAAGAGCGAACATACGTCTGTTAGAGCAATATATAGTTTTGAGCATAATTTTTATTTCACGCTCAGCTCTGTTCAAGCGAAAATGTTAAGATTTCTCCTGCCGAGCTGGCGGTGGTGAAACTGGACCATCTCGACCGAGTTAGCCAAAACTATTTTTACGATCTCCGCGCCGTGAACCTTCTCTATGACAGACGTTCTCTGCTATAAATATACGTTCTCTGGTAAAACCGTAAGAAATAACCCGTAAGAAAAAGACTGTAAGATCGCTAGTTATAGCCTACCTTAAGGTTTTGCAAAATAATTAGGCATTAGGCAAAATCTGTAACATTATCGTGTATGCAAATTAGTTTTGGGTGAGAATTGTGCTTGCACTAAGTACGTTTATGGGGAGTTGAATTTTTGCATATTTTTTGGCGCAGGTTGGTTAATGGTTTGAGTTTTTGTTATAATGCTCAAAATGTAGTATTTAACTTTTATTTTAGCGAAGAATTATTGGCAGTTCCTTACGGTAGACTTGGAGGAGATAGGGATTTTGCTGCCGGACCTAACTGAAAAAAGTGAGAGTAAATCCGTAAGAAAAAAGTATTAATTGCATACTTTTAAGCGGGCTCTAAGTGTTCGCTCCCCTGCACATTTCTTCACCATTGCAAAAGTTTACGTTGCGCTTTTGTGAAAAAGCTTTAGAGCTTTGAATGTGTCATTGTGTTGCCATATTCTTTCAATTCGTTTTCCTTAAAAAGTATAATTAATTGAAAACAATACATATTGGAACGAAGTTCCTTACGGCCGGCTTGGAGGAGATAGGGATTTTGCTGCGGGACCTAACTGAAAAAAGTGATAAAAAAACCGTAAGAAAAAGACCGTAAACTCTTCGAGCTCAAAAAGCTATTTATTATTATCTTTGTTTGAGACCCACCATCTTAGGCCCCTGTCAAAAAGACTCCGGAAAGCGTTTTGTTTCCGGAAAGAAAAAATTAATGAAATGATGACGCTTCCCTCTTTATCTCATCTTTATCGACTTCCAAGAGGCGTTCAATACACTTCATAATCTGTAATGCATTCGATAATAGAGTGGTCCCCTTAAAAATAATTGATTTAATAAGACGGTCTACTCCTTTGTGGGTTAACGTACTTTGTAAGAAAAAGAGCTCATTAATTGAATAAAACCACCTATAAGATGGTAGAGAGTCTTCTTTATAGACTTGTCTAGGTCCAGAACTAACCATAGCCCAAAATTTAAGTTTTTATTATTAAAAAAAGAAAACACCGAACAGTTATAAATGTGGTAGTTGCAGATTGTTGGGAAGATTAAAATCATTTGTATGGGCACGTCCCAATCTTTTGAGTTTTGTTCATTTAACGGTTATACGTATCACTTAAAACTAAGCGAGATAGATATAGGGTTATATATACACATGTATATTTGTATGAACGATCTGGACGAAGAGAAAAGTTGAATTTCGGTTTATTGTCTGTCTGTCCAAACACAAATCGCCACTAACCGAAAATATATAAAGTTCCATAACTAAGCGCTCAATTAAGATATGATGCTGTAAGCACAAGGAATGGCAGTAGCTAAGGGCACCTGTGGGCACAACCTCTTGAAAAAGTAGGCGTGGCCCCGCCGCCTAAAAATGTACATAGCTCTTAAACCACTTAAGCTACGAGTACAACAACCTAATTTGCTAAGTATAAATCTTATAAAAACTTCTACCGACCAAAGTGAATGAAATCGGCGGATAATCCCGCTCATTTCTACTAAAAGCACGATAAATTAATAACTAAATACGCCAGAGACCACCAGGATGGTATGAGAAAGCTTTATGGGAGCCGGTTTGAAAATTAGACGATGAGTGTGGCACCGCCAACATTTTGTTGTAATCCCATATCTCGGGACCTGACTGACCGATTTCGACAAAATTTAGTACGTGACTTTCTTCTTCTTATGTAACATTGTAAAAATGAACGAAATTTTAAATTCCACTTGATTCGTTCAGTTTCCAGTACACAAATCAAGTAGCTATGAATACATATAACTGGATACAACTTTGCACAATTGTATCCCATCTTATGACCAAGAATTGATTAAATCTAATCAAAACTGTTCAAGCCCCCAGGAAACCGTATATTTAGACTCCGGTACCTATTTTCAGATTTTGTTATGTATTCTTGTAATGTTAAAATAATAAAAAATTTATATTAAATTATTAATTTACATTGTTTACTTCAAATTTGTGACTCTAGACTAAAATATTCCCTTAACATCGTATTGGATATAGTAATAGATAAGGCTACACGCGGAACGGGAGGAATAAGCTGCAGTCAAAGTAGAAGTTTCGAAGACCTAGACTATATGGAGACATTATATGTTTAATAACACACACCTTTGCAAAAAGAAACCCATCAATGGGACAAGAAACTGTAGCAAAAGTAAGCCTCGGCTAAATTAAAGAAATGCGTATAAACACCACCTATACCTAAAACTTCCAAGTCGATTGTAGAGAACTTGGAAATGTGAAATTCTTTTAGTTACTTGTGCAAATAATAGGCATGCACATTTGGTTTTACCAAACTTGACTATTATTTTGTTATTTTTTTTTATTTTACGTAATTCATTATTTCTTAAAATACTAAATTTTCTTAATACTTATCTGTACTTAATTAAAAACTAATCAGCAAAATTTGAGAGAAAAATCAAGACTACATAAAATTAAGCACAATTTTTTTTTTGCAAATTGTATCGATTCTACATTAGCCGAAGGAACTTCGTTCCTACCTGGTGTCCCACGACACCACATTTCTTTTTGTTTTTTTTTTTTAAAGATGAACAAAAGTATATTTTTTCATGTTTCAGTTTTAATTTTAGGAACTTTTTGTTGATGAGATTCATTTTTTGTTCTGAAATCACCTTCTGCCTTTTGGGCTAGACTGTCACCTTTTTTATGGCCAATTGTGTTACCTCGTATTTTTTGTAAGTCTTTGGCAACAAGGCTCTCTCGATAATTAACTGGATGCGCTTCGCCACAGTTAAAGAATTAAAGCTGCTGTTTCACTGATTTCGAGCATTCTTAGTTTTGCACTGAAGATTAGGAGAATAATATACATTTATATATGGTATTAACTAATTTTAACAATTAGTTTAATTAAATATGTTTTTACAATTACATAAAGTGAAATAATATAAAAAATAATGGACTTTATCTAAAACTATCGAGGCAGTCTGCTAGCTGAAAAAGGGAATATGTTGGCCATCAATTTCCCGGCAGCGAACTGTTAAGGAGCGTTTCCGAACAAGCCGACCGAATGCATTTCCTTTTGTAGTCGGTTGTTTGGATAGAACGCATTTTAAAACAAACATACTGAAGAAGGATTAGCTATTACGATCTATATAAGGGTTTTTCAATTTGAATGCAGGTACGTATGTATGCTGATGGTTAAGTTAGAACTATTTTAAAACATTAAATATTTGCAATGCTTAGGGCTTAGGCCACAGCAAATTTCGTTTCATTGATGTTTTCATCGGCTACCCAGAGAACTGCCATGATACCAACGTATGGAAAAAAAGTTCGATATACGTCTGGAGAGGTACAACTGAAAAAAGATGCTATTATTTTAGCCGACTCAACTTATCTTGTCTCGAAATATTTGATCACTCCTCATCTAGATAATGGACATCTGTCCAGAGAGGAGAAACAATTTAATAATTATTTAAGTTCAACTAGAGTGTTCATAAAAAAACTTTTGGGATTTTGAGGGGAAAGCACAAAATTTGAAATCATATTGATTTTCAAATTATGGAAGAGGTAACAAAAGTAGCATTAGCTTGTACAATACTGCATATTTTTATAGTGTGGAAAATTTTTTAATAATTCTGAAGTAAATTGACAATCGGAAATGGGGAAACGATACTAACAAAGGTATGAAATAATTAAATATGTTGTTTGTTTCTAAAATCTTTTGTTGCTTAAATAAAAATATTTGTAAGTAAATATAGGTATACATACAGGTAATATTTTATTTCCCATCAAATACTTCAAGGACAAATCACAAAATAAAAAATTAAACAAAAATTAGAAATCAAGTTTACAAACACATTTGGTTGAACTTTGGTTTTTTCATTTTTCATTTATTTTTTCTAAGGTTTTCCACAGCTTCGTCATTACGTTAAATTTTCCTTTTCAAAATGTGCAGCTGTTTTATGACTAGGTTGTTCTTTTAGAGCTTCATTTTTAGAAAATCCAATGATTCATTGGTTGCAGTTTTTGAAAGCTTGGTTAATTTTAGAATTGACTTTCATGTGAGTGATCAGTCTTCGCGTCACCACTCAATTCACATACGTCAGCGTTATCGATTATGGAGCTTTGAAGTTTTTTCGCTAACGTTTCTCATGATATGCCGCCTACCATACAAGTCGTCAAACTCTCCATAAAACTCCCAGTTAATTTACCTCTCACCCAGGCTGCCCGTTTCGCTTCGTTCATAAGTTCCAAATAAATTCTAAAATTTTCATTCCATTGTGGAACTTCTCCAGTGACTATGCTCATTTTAATACCACCTTGCTTGGTAAAATTTTGGTTAAGTTCCGGGCTGGAAAATACATTTAAATTAATAGGGGTATTCTCTTGCTCTTGAAAACCCCTTGCACGGTGCACGAATTGCAGAATTTTCCATTTGATGCAACGGCACAACAACAAAAACACGCAGAAAATTATTTACAATAGCTGTAAAATACGTCAGACCAAAATCCATGTTTATTTTCGTGCAATGACACGTAAAAATATAATTGCAACCCTGTTTTAGCTGTTAAGGAAGGTAAGCTTTAAATAGATTTTATAATTTCTACTTAAATTATAAAGATTTAGTAAAGTTTTTTGTTAAGAATGAATACAGAATGTACGCCAAGTCACCATAATCATTCTCAATAAATAGGCCGATTCAGCCGCTCATATTTTCGCTAGTTGGCGCTGAAAGCGCGTAGTTCTAGTTTTATTCGTCGCATCGGGTCAAGCTATACCTTTTTGGAAAGCTCACGCGCTAACACGTGCTTGATTGATTGTCGTTTCTTTTAAGTCGTTCGTGAGTTATAGCGTCGCAAACATGGAGCAAAATAAAGAGAAAATACGGCATATTTTACATTACTACTGCGATAAAGGCAAAAATGCATCTCAAGCCGCCAATAAAATTTGTGCAGTTTTCATTTGAAGAAGCTTGGAGTCACTAAGAAGCTCGATGTATGGGTGCCACACGAATTGATTCAATAAAAATACCGCAAGACTTTTTTGACAACCCAATATATCACTAGATTCTGCAATAGGTGCTTTCTTGGCCTTGCATATTTCGGTATAGGATTTTTGCATTTTGTGTCATGGTGCAATCTTCCAAGAGCAAAAGAATCCCGCTAATGTAATATTCGTTCGTATATTCAACTAATGATAATATTTAATTATAAACACACATTTTACTTACCTCACTTCTTCCATCAAAAATTTTTTAGTTGTCGAGTTTGTCTGTTTTGCGCTAATGTCAAAATTTGAATTACACGAATGTTGCTGTTTTACAATATTACCGCGGTAATTGAGATTCGAATATTATCCTTAACAGCAATATAAGTTACCTCGAGAGTTATTAATTTGGTTAGCAGTTTGGAAACTTTAGCGTATTTGTTG
Source organism: Bactrocera dorsalis (assembly GCF_023373825.1). Lineage (NCBI taxonomy): Eukaryota > Metazoa > Arthropoda > Insecta > Diptera > Tephritidae > Bactrocera > Bactrocera dorsalis. The sequence goes on from NC_064308.1 coordinate 28,055,928, forward strand.
CCCATTTGTTAGCAGTAACAAGCATTTCTGCTACTTTATTTTGTTCCACATGTTGGTTTTCCATCTGTTAACTCCGACAAATGCATGTGTTAGCATTTCGGGTACATTTTTGTTACGATAACCACTTCCTATCCTTTTAAAGAAAACTTTTTGGGTGCCCCCTTTTGTAACATCAAATTTGTCTGATAGTTCGCGATAAGTGACTACTAATACTCAGCTTCCATAAGGTACTCGTAATACACAAACTTATAGCAAATCATCCACAAGACATCCGAAAATGTGATAACTAACATATATCCGGAAGTTAAAATCGAATTGTTTTAAAGAATTTTCTAGGTTTTACCATTTTTCTTTTCTTTAAAATTTCGGACATTAGCTACTTTTTTACGCAAAAAGCTTTGATTCCTTGCTTTTTTGTATTTTAGAAGGCAACCACTGGCAATATCCACCAAGTTGTTAATTTATTGAAAGCAGTTTTTTGTTTGCCATAGGTTATATATAGAAGAGGTAGCATAGAAAAGGTAACCCACCATACTTGTAATTGGATAATGCGACAAAGGCATTGAACATCCAAGGGGCAAAGGGTTACTGTTTTTCCTTCACTGAACAAAAGTAAAACATATTTTAACTTAAACAAATTTAATAAAATGATATTTCAATTTTAATGACCGGACCCGGACAATACGAAAGTGGAACTGAATTTATAATATTTAATTTCTTTATTCTTGAATTTAAAACGTTTGATATTTGCTTACTCAGCCAAATTCGCGAGCATAGGCTAGTGCTTGCAGTAAGTACAATCTGCAAGATTAGCACTTTAGAGCAAATAGCAGTATAACGCTGGATACGCAAAGTGTTTAAGGTTGAAATTACCGCTCTGATTTCTCGAATCGAATTCAGCTATTTTATTTATATGAAATAATAAAATCTTAAATTTAATGAAAAGTTTCCCGGAATCTGATTTGACTTTAATTATTCTAACTTAACTAATTTATTATATATCTTCTTCTTAATTGGCGTAGACACCGCTTACGCGATTATAGCCGAGTTAACGAGCGAAGCCAGGTCCTTCTCCACTTGGTCCTTCCAACGGAGTGGAGGTCTGCTTCCCCCGAGCTGGAGTGTTTTCATCCATCCGGACAACATGACCTAGCCAGCGTAGCCGCTGTATTTTAATTCGCTGAACTATGTCAATGTCGTCGTATATCTCGTACAGCTCATCGTTCCATCGAATGCGATATTCGCCGTGGCCAACACGCAGAACTTTTCTCTCTTTTCTTTTCTTCTCCCGTTGTTGACATCGTCCAAGCCTCTGCACCATATAGCAGGACGGGAATTATGAGTGACTTATAGAGTTTGGTTTTTGTTTGTCGAGGAAGTAGCACCTGTTGGCAAGAGTTATCCTGCGTTGGATTTCTAGGCTGACATTGTTGGTGGTGTTTACGCTGGTTGCAAGATAGACGAAATTATCTACAACTTCAAAGTTATGACTGTCAACAGTGACGTGAGTGCCAAGTCGCGTGTGCGACGACTGTTTGTTTGATGACAGGAGATATTTCGTCTTGCCCTCGTTCACTGCCAGACCCATTTCTTTTGCTTCCTTGTCCAGTCTGGAGAAAGCAGAACTAACGGCGCGGGTGTTGAGGCCGATGATATCAATATAATCGGCATACGCCAGTAGTTGTACACTCTTGTAGAAGATGGTACCTTCTCTGTTGAGTTCTGCAGCTCGAACTATTTTCTCCAGAAGCAGGTTGAAAAAGTCGCACGATAGGGAATCGCCTTGTCTGAAACCTCGTTTGGTATCGAAAGGCTCGGAGAGGTCCTTCCCGATCCTGACGGAGCATTTCGTGTTGCTCAACGTCAGTTTACACAGCCGTATTAGTTTTGCGGCGATACCAAATTCAGACATCGCGGCATAAAGGCAGCTCCTTTTCGTGCTGTCGAAAGCAGCTTTGAAATCGACGAAGAGGTGGTGTGTGTCGATTCTTCTTTCACGGCTCTCCTCCAAGATTTGGCTCATGTTGAATATCTGGTCGGTTGTTGATTTACCAGGTCTGAAGCCACACTGATAAGGTCCAATCAGTTTGTTGACGGTGGGCTTTAATCTTTCACACAATACGCTCGATAGAACCTTGTACGCGATGTTGAGGAGGCTTATCCCACGGTAGTTGGCGCAGATTGTGGGGTCTCCTTTTTTATGGATTGGGCAGAGCACACTTAGATTCCAATCGTTGGGCATGCTTTCGTCCGACCATATTTTGCAAAGAAGCTAATGCATGCTCCTTATCAGTTCTTCGTCGCCGTGTTTGAATAGCTCGGCCGGCAATCCGTCGGCCCCTGCCGCTTTGTTGTTCCTCAGGCGGGCAATTGCTATTCGAACTTCTTCATGGCCGGGTAATGGAACGTCTGCTCCATCGTCATCGCTTGGGGAATCGGGTTTGCCTTCTTCTGGTGTTATGCGTTCACTGCCATTCAGCAGGCTGGAGAAGTGTTCCCTCCATAATCTAAGTATGCTCTGGGCATCAGTGGCTAGATCACCTTTGGGGGTTTTACAGGAGTATGCTCCGGACTTGAAACCTTCTGTAAGCCGCCGCATTTTTTCGTAGAATTTTCGAGCATTACCCCTGTCGGCCAGATTATCAAGCTCTTCGTTCTCACGCATTTCGGCCTCTTTCTTCTTCTGTCTGCAAATGCGTCTCGCTTCCCTATTCAACTCTCGGTATCTATCCCATCCCGCACGTGTTGTGGTCGATCGTAACGTTGCGAGGTAGGCAGCCTGTTTTCTCTCCGCTGCGACACGGCACTCCTCGTCGTACCAGCTGTTCTTTTGCAATTTCCGAAAACCAATGGTTTCGGTTTCAGCTGTACGTAAGGAGTTTGAAATGCCGTCCCACAGTTCCCTTATACCGAGTTGTTGACGAGTGCTCTCAGAGAGCAGGAGTGCAAGCCGAGTAGAGAATCGTTCGGCTGTCTGTTGTGATTGCAGCTTCTCGACGTCGAACCTTCCTTGTGTTTGTTGGCGTGCGTTTTTTGCTACACAGAGGCGGGTGCAAATCTTAGCAGCAACAAGATAGTGGTCCGAGTCGATGTTGGGACCTCGGAGCGCACGCTCATCTAAAACACTGGAGACGTGTCTTCCGTCTATCACAACATGATCGATCTGGTTGGTAGTTTTTCGATCCGGAGACAGCCAGGTAGCTTGATGAATCTTCTTATGCTGGAATCTTGTACTACAGATTTATATATATATATATGTTAACTTAAACAAGTGAAGAAAGAAAAGTAGCTAAGATGTTCGCTAAAAGATAACCGTCTCGCATTTCATATTGTGTGTTGTTGTCGTGACCACGGTTGTCGCTTTAGCCAGTTGGAACAAATATGGTCCACTTCTTTTCATTTGCGTCATTGTTCAATCACTTTGTGAAATAGTTCATTTTGAATGCAATGCCTTATTGCCAATTGAGATATATTAATGAAATTTAGTATGCAATTCACGTCAAAAGAAAATTGCGAAATCGTAGATGGGCGGATGGAGTCATGTGTAGAAGTTCACGCAAGTGAGGAAAGTTCTCTGATCGCCATTCACTTGGGAGTGGCCAGAAACGTTTTTTACATATGACTCAAGCAGCTCACGACTTCCGGTCTCTGACCAAGTATCCTCTGGGTAGCCAAAGAACATCCGTTTGAAGGCGAGCTAAAGTGAAAATGCGAAACATCCCTTGCAGAGGGTTGTGCGGTGGGTTTGGGACCCGCCACGTAAAAAACACCACCAGTGAAAACTAGCAACCAGCCTCGGATGAGAGACCCCCTTTTTGATGGCGACCATGGCAAACGAAATAAGGACTATGAATTGAGGGCATGCACCTGGAATATCCGGTCCCTTAATTGGGAAGGTGCCGCTACCCAGCTGGTTGATGCTCTCACGAAAATAAAGGCTGACATCACCGCCGTCCAAAAATGCGGTGGCCGATACAAGGACTGAGACAAGTAGGTCCTTGTGGCATTTACTACAGTGGCCATATAAAGCAGCGCAAGTTTGGTGTGAGATTCGTGGTGGGAGAGAGACTCCGTCGCCGAGTACTATCATTCACTCCTATGAATGAACGTCTAGCCACAATCCGCATCAAAGCGAGGTTCTTCATTATATCGCTGATTTGCCCCCACGCCCCGACGGAAGAGAAGGACGATGTGACCAAAGATGCCTTCTATGAGCACTTGAAGCACACTTATGAGAGCTTCCCCCGGCACGATGTCAAAATCGTGCTTGGCGACTTTAACGCCGGGGTGGGCAAAGAAAGTATCTTTGGCACTACGGTCGGAAAATTCAGCCTCCACGACGAAACGCCCCCAAATGGGTTGAGACTGATTGACTTCGCCGGGGCCCGAAATATGGTTATCTGTGGCACTCGATTCCACAACAAGAAAATACATCAAGCTACCTGGCTGTCTCCGGATCGAAAAGCCACCAACCAGATCGATCATGTTGTGGTAGACGGAAGACACGTCTCCAGTGTTTTAGATGTGCGTGTCCTAACACCGACTCGGACCACTATCTTGTTGTAGCCAAGATTCGCACCCGCCTTTGCGCAGCAAAATACGCACGTCAGCAAACACAAAGAAGGTTCGACGTCGAGAAGCTGCAATCACAACAGACAGCCGAACGATTTTCTTTTCGGCTTGCATCCCTGCTCTCTGAGAGAACTCGTCAACAACTCGGTATAAAGGAACTGTGGGAGGGCATTTCAAACTCTTTACATACAGCTGAAACCGAAACCATTGGTTTTCGGAAAACGCAAAAGAACAGCTGGTACGACGAGGAGTGGCGTGTCGCAGCGAAGGGAAAACAGACTGCTTACCTCGCAACGTTACAATCGACCACAACACGTGCGGGATGGGATAGATACCGAGAGTTGAATAGGGAAGCGAGACACATTTGCAAACAGAAAAAGAATGAGGAAATGCGTGAGTATGAAGAGCTTGATAAGCTGGCCAACATGAGTAATGCTCGAAAATTCTACGAAAAAATGCGGCGGATTACAGAAAGTTTCAAGACCGGAGCATACTGTTGTAGAACCCCCAAAGGTGATCTAGTCACCGCTGCCCAGAGCATACTTACATTATGGAGGGAACACTTCTCCAGCCTGCTGAATGGCAGTGAACGTACAACGCCAGGAGAAGGCGAACCCGATTCCCCAATAGATGACGATGGAGCAGACGTTCTATTGCCCAACTATGAAGAAGTTCGAATAGCAATTACTCGTCTGAAGAACAACAAAGCGGCGGGGCCGATGAATTTCCGGCGGAGATATTCAAACTTGGCGGCGGAGAAATGATAAGGAGTATGCATCAGCTTCTTTGTAAAATATGGTCGGACGAAAGCATGCCCAACGATTGGAATTTGAGTGTGCTTTGCTTAATCCACAAAAAGGGAGACCCCACAATCTGCGCCAACCACCGTGGGATATGCCTCCTTAACATTGCATATAAGATTATATCGAGTGTATTGTGTCAAAGATTAAAGCCCAGCGTCAACAAACTGATTGGGCCTTATCAGTGTGGCTTTAGACCTGGCAAATCAACAACCGACCAGATATTCAACATGAGCCAAATCTTGGAGGAGAGCCGTGAAAGAAGAATCGACACACACCACCTCTTCGTCGATTTCAAAGCTGCTTTCGACAGCACGAAAAGGAGCTGCCTTTATGCCGCGATGTCTGAATTTGGTATCGCCGCAAAACTAATACGGCTGTGTAAACTGACGTTGAGCAACACGAAAAGCTCCGTCAGGATCGGGAATGACCTCTACGAGCCGTTCGATACCAAACGAGGTTTCAGACAAGGCGACTCCCTATCGTGCTGTCAAAAGAAACTTTAAAATCGACGAAGAGGTGGTATATTTCGATCCTCTTTTCACGAGTCTTTCCGAAGATTTGGCGCATGTTGAATATCTGGTTAGTTGTTCATATTCCAGGCTTAAAGCCATTAGGTCCAATCAGTTTGTTGACGGTGGGCTTTAATCTTTCACACTGAAAACTCTCAACCGTTTTTGAGAAGCGATAAACCAATAACTTGGAAGTGCGCGAATATAAGCCTTATTGCTTGTCACGAAAAGTGTTAACATTTCGATTAATAAAAAACACGTCCGGTCGATTTCTCGTTCTAATTACAATTGATTCTTTATTCCGCTCAATCGAATCAGTCAGCCTAAACTTAAATTAACGGCTTAAAATAGTTGTATTATAAATACGGTATGTATGGTATGTATTAAATATAGGGGTAAGTACAATTTTGACGAATTTTCGTTAAATTCGAGTAATAGATTAAGATAAGATATTAAGGTAAGTAATACATTAAAGTAATATACATGTGTTATTATGGAAAGTATGTTATGTTTTATATTTCAATGTACCTCAGTCAAATAATTATATGTGCGAAATAGGTTTTCTCTATAACTTATGTTCTACTAACGGTACGGCAAACATTTTTGGTATACATATTTTCTTGTATGATTTTTATGGTTTAGCGTCATTTAAAAAATTCATGCCTGCTCCGTATTCATAGTACCGCTATTTCTAATGAAGTAAGTCACAACTTACGTATAAAATATTTATATGTGCAAAATGAACTATTTGTGTTCTGATTGTTGTCAAGTAAACGTATCAGTAGAAAAAGCGGAGATACAAATTTTTAAGTAAGTAACAGTACATGATAAAGGTTTAAGACGACGAAAGTAAATTAAATTTTTTTAATTTGTAGGAAAATGCCACGTGGAACTGAATTATCAGATGAGGACCGTGGATTGATTAAAGGAAGGAATGAGTCAATCTGCCGTGAAAGTTGACCAAATTGCTTTTTCTGTAAAGAGGCATCGGAACACAATAACAAACTTTCTGAAAAATCCAGTTAACTATGAAGTTACTAAGCGTAGTGGTCGTATAGGTAAAATTGATGGCAGCGGATTCAGCAGCTAACAACCAATAGCTATATGAGTTGCAGGCAAATAAAATTGGAACTTGGTCTAAATGTGACTAGACAACGTGTGCATCAAATAATAATAAAAGATATATGCCTTAAATATGAAAATCGAGTGCCTAAGCCATGCCTAAAGCAACGTCATAAAAATGCAAGAATTGCATTTTATTAAAAGTATAAATTTTGGGATGAAGAATTCGAATCTGTGCTATTCAGTGACGAAAAAAAATTTAACTTGGATAGTCTTCATAAATATTGGAGAGATTTAAGACGCCCACGGGAGGCATGCCATAAGCGCGTTCACTATGGTGGATCGCTAATGGTATGAGCAGCATTTTCATCAAAAGGCAAGTCCAAAATATGCTAAATGCAGAAATCTATATTGATTTGTTGGAAAACGACCTCCTTGATTTTGCTGCTGATTTACATGGCGATGAATGGATTTCTCAGCAAGACAATGCACCGATCCATGTTGCGAAGAAGACAAATGCGTTCTTTAATTCTCGGAAAATTGGATTGCTGGAGTGGCCTGCCTTAAGTCCAGATCTGAATCCGATCGAGGATATATGGGGAATTCTTTCAGGCAAAATTTATGGCAGCCTTAAGCAACTAAAGCATGCCATTTTGGCAGAACGGGACAAAATTGTTATGTCTGTGCTTAAAAAACTGGTGGAGTCAATGCCTCATCGTGTCCAATTGGTGAAGATACATAAGGGTAACACAATCCCTTATTAACAAATTCAAAACTATTTCATTTATAAATAAAAAGATATGTACTTGGATTGAAATAATTGTTTGCACATATAAATATTTGTTATGGAAATTTCATAAAGTATTTTTTTTTAATTAAGAAAAATATTTGAATATAATTTTGTTATGTAATGTTTAATTCTTTTAATTATAAAAGACAAGAAAAAAGTTCCACATTCTTTCATTGTTTCTTTTTAAAATAATTAAAGTTGAAGCATTGCACATATGTATAATTATTTGACTGGGGTATATACAAGGTCTGTCGCAAAAGAAACAGAACTTTTTAAATATAACTGTTTCTAGTGGCACCACCTATTGGTGGGTATATGAAATAAAAAGTTTGATCCCTTGTTGACATTTCGTAAAAATTGGATAACTACAATCGATGTTATCGATCAAAAAGTGACAGCAGCTTTTGGTCATCGTTCGTAAAATGCATTTTGAACAAAGAGCAAATATTAAATTTTGATTTAAACTTGGGAAAACGTTTACTGAAACATTTCAAATGATGAAAAAAGTTTATGGTGATCAGTGCCTATCCCCTAGTAATGTGCATGAGTGGTTTAAGCGATTCCAAGAAGGTCGTGAGGACGAGAGCCATCACCGAAAGTCGTCTTCAGAAGTCAAAACTAAAGACAATGCTGATTTGTTTTTGCGATTCCGAGGGTATTGCACACCGAGAGTTCATCCCACCTGGCCAAACGATTAATGCTGTGTTTTACCTTGGTGTTATGAAGCGTCTTTTGTCACGCATTCGTCGTGCTCGACCACAATACCCTGTGCTTTTTACCTATTTGGAAAACTTCATTTGTCCATGAAAGGACACTGGTTTCAGAACATTTCAGCTATCCAAAAGGCGACGACCAATATTCTCAGGAGCATTCCAAAAAATGACCTTAAACACTCATTTGAAATGCTAATTGACCGGGCCAAACGCTGTATCGAAGCACAAGGAAACTATTTTGAATAAAAAAATATAACTTTTGAAAAATATTAATTTTTTGTTTTTTTTAACAGTCCTGTTTCTTTTGCGACAGACCTTGTAAATTCCATTTTTAATATTTTTACAATTAATTTTCTTCTTATTAATTTTAGGTTTAAAAAGTATGTCGCTTGACGCATTCCCGGCTACCTTGACAAGATCAGATTCCTTCAACGTCCATTAGAAGTAAGCCTAGTTTGTGGATAGGGCGCTTAATTGTGCCCGTCTTCCACGTCTGCTACTCGCGTCTTGCCATCTCGCCCTTCGATGGTTGCGACGACTCGTCTTATTACCCACTGCTGCCGTGGTATGTTGTCTCCGTGTACGGGGATGAGGTCGCCGGGCTGCAGATTCCGCTTAGGGTGTAGCCACTTGTTGCGCTCCAGAAGACCCGTCAGGTATGTTTTGGACCACTGTCGCCAAAACTGTTGCTTGAGACAGCAAACAAGTTGCCATCTCTCGTAGCAATGAATCGCTTAACTATGTAAATGTCGTCACATAAGTCGTACTGCTTATCGTTCCATCGAATGTGATATTCGCCGTTGCCAAAGCGCAAAGGGCCATAAATCTTCCGCAGAACCTTTCTCTCGAATACTCGTAAGGTCCGCTCATCAGATGTTGGCATCCTCCATTCCTCTGCTATATAACAGGACGGGGTTGATGAATGACTTGTAGATTTTGATCTTTACTTCTCAATTTCCTAAATCTTAAACTAACGGCTTAAGCTAGTGGTAAAGTAAATATGTATTACAAAAGGGGTAAGTATTTTATATAAAACAATTTTTCTTAATTTAGTTTTTAATAAATAATAAATAATAAATTTGGGAATAAACATGTATATATATGTAGCTTGACGCAACACCGGGCATCTTTACAGGATCAGATTCCTTCAACATCCATTGGAACCAAGGCCAGTTTGTGGATGGAACGCTTAATTATGCCCGTCTTGGATGCCACGTCTGCGACTCGCACCTTGCCGCCTTGCCCTTCGACGGTTGCGACGAGGCGTTTTATTACCCACTGGTGCTCGTTTTCCCCGTGGACGAGAACGAGGTCATTGAGTTGCATATTGCGTATGGGGTGTAGCCACTGTTGCGCTCCTGAAGGTCAGGTATGCTTTGGACCACTGTCGCCAGAACTGTTGCTTAAGGCAGCAAATAAGTTGCCATCCCTAGCAGCAAAAAAATTTGGTCCATTGCTACCTGTGCTGGTGGGAGTGCTCGCAAGGAGCACCGTATTAAAATATGCGCTGGTGTTAACGCTTCGCCGTCGTTGGGATCAGCAGTGTTGATAGCTTCTCTGCTGTGAGGAGCACGTTGCGTTGAGAAGAGAATTTTTAAATAAGGTTCAATAATGAATTATTCTCAGTATATAAATAGTGTAAATATATATTTTTTTTCTTCTCTAACGCTTCGTCTCCTGGTGAAAGCTGGAAGTGGTTATTAATTGGCCATAATACAGGGTCTTCTAGGAGGAACTGTGGGCCGCCAAACTATATCGAATTATTCAATTCATCCTCGTTACAACCCCGAGACACTTGATCTGCTGGATTTTGTTTTGTTAGCACATGCCGCCAATGCACTTTGTCAGTCACCTCTTGGATTTCGGGCACTCTATTTGCGACGAAGGTTTGTAGTGACGAAGGATGTGTTTTTATCCAATGTTAAACTAGTTCAGAGTCTATCCAAAATGTAATTTTTCGAAATTTCGATTCAACAAAGGCGCTACTTTTGACCATAATTTCGAAAGAAGATGTGTTCCCAAGAGCTCTAGATGCGGAAGAGATTTGGTTTATAGTGAAGCCTTTCTAGACTTTGCAATAAGCCGCATACATTTAATGCCACTATCAGATTGGCTTCGTATATATACGCAGCATCCGTACGCCTTTTTTGGGGCGTCGGCGAAGCTATGTGTTGGCAGATGGAACTCATCTCAACATTTACGTAACGAGGAATGCTAACAGATGAGAGCTGCCATAGGTTGGCTTTAAAATTCTGCCAGCTAGTGTCAAGACGTAATGCAATCGACTCATCCAAATCTAGTTTTTAGATTCAAAGCTATTGCAATAAAATTTTTGCTTTGGTAACTAGTGGTGCTATAATTCAAGAGGATCAAAAAGGCGAGCAAAAACTAGTAATATATATTTCGTTTAGTGGCTCGCAGATCATTAAACTTATCATCTAAAACAAAGCGAAACACATCCTCTTTCGACAACCAATGGATTGCTAACGTGTTTGTGGAATTTTTGCCATTGAAGCATAATGACTTTTCAGTGCATATACTATATATATGTATATTCATATTATTTATATTATTATATATTATCTTTTAATAGCCAATGAACCGAGTGGACATTTCATCACTGAGCATTTGCAAACATCGTGTTGCGAGAAATGGAACAGGCACAGTGTCGTAAGTTACGGTGTTAAGTCGAAAAATTTGTATTTGCAGATACAGTCCAAATACATTTTACGAAGTTCTGGATCTTTTAATGTTCTTCTCTCCAGGGCCTAAAACGCCAAACTGCGGTTTCATAGGATTGCCCGAGTAACTTACGGTCAGATTTAAAAGGCATTCCATACTTGAGTTGTATTTACGAAAAAAATTGCTCACTTTTATTGCTCTTGTGTGAATTTAATGCCATTTGAATCTGAAGGTAATTCTTCTACTCGTAGAGCCGATTTTTGGATTACTGAATCTATTGACGTAAAGTCTTGTTCAGCTTGTCATAATGGGCTATGTAATCTGGGAGGAGAACTTAAATTGCTGGTGTATTTGCCAGATACAATCCATCCTAAAAGAGTATTCTGAAGTGTTGGTTAGTTAAAAATGGTCCTAATTTTTAATTTGGTCAACAGCTAAAATATCGAAAGATGTTTCAGCACGTAATAAGATATCCACTTTTTTAGATTTGTGGAATTCTGGATCGGCTAATTCAATACACTCAGTCCTTTTTTTACGCGATCTCTTTTTACGCTATTTCACTTTAACGCGGTTATTTTTGCAGCGCAAATTCCTTTTTTTACGCGAAATTCTCACTTTAACGCGATTGCTTGTTTTCGTTTTTTGCTTGTTTACATATTTTTACGCGTAATAATTTTTGAATATGTCGGCGCACCCTAATAGTGTGTGGATATTGGATATTGACACCGAGATAGACGATCATCCAATTAAAGCAGAGACGATTAAGCAAGGTTTTAAACTTGCAGCAGAATAGGAAAATTATTTTGTAGCAAATGATACTGATGCCGAACGTGCACGAATTTTTCAAAAAGAATTGAGTCTCTGTATTTTAAGATATAAAGAACTACATCGGAATTTATTGGGTCCAAAAAGAAGCATTCAAACAAAATTAACTGAATTGCACCATAAATTCAGTTAATTTTGTCAGTCGGAGATGCTTAGTCAATCAGAACATCAATCCATAGTTCATACTATTCATATATCAGCGCCGGCCATCAAAATAAGCGGCTAAGAATAATTTCCACTACGGATAATGACAGTGATTGAACAGCATTCAACGGTTTTTTTTTTTCAATAAATCTACCTATTTTCTATTTCCTTCTCTTTTATATATGGTTTTTGTTTTGTATTTTTTATTTTGTTATGAATGAATAAATCATATGTATGAAATTTGAAACTGATTGTATTGTTTTTGAATATTTTTTTGCGCGCATATTTTGTTATACGCGATATTTTTTATATTCGGAACCAATTCGTCAGTTAATATAGGAAAACTAATTAGTGGCAGAACCAATAATCGCGTAAAAAAAGGACTGAGTGTATTGTGCGGAATTTTCCAACCTCTAAAATTGTTGTTATGGTCTGGATGATTAGCCAAAATGCATCGCGTTACCCACAATTCCATCGATAATTTTTAATAATAGCCGAAACCAGATACTGGTACAACAGTGTGTGATGACATCGATTGCATACCCGACAACGATCCGTCCTACATTTGGATACGATATGCTCCTTACGCAAGCAATTTATGTATAAGAGCACCGATTTCACAAACTCAAATCTCTGTTGCACCGGAAGCGCCTTGAACAGGCAGTTAAATAGTGATCCCTCGATTTGCACTGTTGACAACTGACGCCGATTTGGTCCTATCCATTTGTGGTTGCTTTCTATGACTCGTACTGTCTGTTGGTATGGGCTTCGTCCTCGAGTGTGCTGCTCCTTCCACCGATAGGTGCTGGTATCTCCTATTTAAGGTGGCTTCACAGTCCTTCCCCAGTGGTAGCGGATAGCAGAGTCAACCTTTGTCATCATCGATAGCATTGAATCATATACCGTTGACACTTCGTCAATCATTGAACGCAATGAAGGTGCGGATGGTTGGCAGCTCCAAAAGTTTACATATTGTATTGAGGAATATCAAACATTTATTACAATAAACTTTCTTGAGACTCGCTAACGCTTTCGGGTAATTTTCATCCGACATTTGAAACACTTTGACCCAAATAACGAAAAGTCAAATCGAAAAATGAGCAATAGCACAATGAAAGTAGTTTAATCGGAAAATATGCGAACGAAAATCTATACAAATTGAGAAAAATCGACCGATAATTGCAAAAACGGATCGAAAAGTTACATATGTATCTACGAACTTCCCCTTTTTCTTTTGTTACCATAAGCTTACGTAATTGTAAGTGTTAGCTCTCCACTTTACTGTATATATTTTTTACAGGTTGTTGTTATTACTATTTTCTTACGATTCTTTTTGTTCTGGTATCACTGCACTCTTTCACTTAACTGATATGTCAGTCTACATATATACGTATATGTATAATACGAAAAGTTTAACACACACAGGCTGGCAAATGGTTGCTAAAACAATCTTACGCACTTTTATTGCACTTTTTGTACGTATTTTTGGTACCATGGCACCACACAACTTGGCGACACCGCCACTTCCACTTCATATACAGATTATGTTTTTTTTTTATATTTGGGAATCTTGGAAAGATACCGTCATCTTTCCGGACGGTATGCACGATTCGTATTGGAAGACCAATACGCTTACGTACTAAACTCTTAACTCCATTGTCTTTGCTTGTTTATTTGCCCTACGGAACTGTCGTTAAGCATTACATCGTGAGGCCAAGTTTAGTCACTCGGTTCGTCAGTTACGCCATTCAGACCTTCTCCTCATTCATCCGTCTGCATTGAAAATTTAGCTTCTTAGCATACGTCTTTTGATGTGGTGCTGGACCCCATATGGGCGCCGCGTACAACAGAATGGATTGGCTCACCTTGGCCAATAGCGTTCGCTTATTTTGGCTTGGTCCACCAATATTGGCCATTATTATTGACAGGCCGTTACACGTGCTGCTTTCTCACATACCTTTTCGATGTGCGTCTTGTAGCTAAGTCCAGTGTCAATAATCCCTCCTAGGTACTTTAGTGCCTTCTGGGTTATTATACTATGGCCGTCAACATTTATTTTTATGTCTTCGATCAGGACAGCTTCAGTTTTTTGCCAAGCGAGTTGAAGTGTTGTTGCCGTGAGTCAGTCAGCCGTGAGGTACTCAAGTTGTCCCATATATATATATATACATATAATATATTAAGGTAAGTAATAGATCAAAGTAATATAAATGTGTTATAATAGATTATAACTATTAGTTAATGAGACATAGCATGAAGAAACTTGTGTTAGTTTACAAAAAAATGGATCATAAAAGCATTTCGTGTGCTAATAAAACATTGCAGTGCTGGGAAATCAACCGTTGAAAAGAGATTTGGTAAGTTGGAAAGAGGCGAAATGGGCACAGAGGACAATGAAGGCAGTGGGCGTCCTAAAGAGACGAAAGCTCTGTGCAAAGTAGGTGTCCCGAAAGTTCATAATATAACAAAAGCAACGAAATGCTGATTCTGAGGAGTATGTGGGTGCTCTTTAATCGTATAAAAACCGAATTTTTGCGTCGGTGTGTAACAATAAAAATACGGCTAAATCACACTGGAGTTCAATCGGCAGACATTATAGTGGAATGCACATGATGAGCCGGTCTTCAAGCGTGAAAAGCCGAAAAAGTCGACTGACAATACCGACAGATTACTAAGCCAGTTATAATATTTATTTTTGAGGCAAGATCAGTTTGAAATAGTACGCATATACGAGGGCTGTCCGATAAATAACCGACCTCAACGTGAAGCTAGCGGCACATCTGAAAAAAAAGTTTCTACTTCAAATTGTGCATATTATAATAGCTACTCGCCAAAATTTCAGAAATTTATCTTGCGCAATTATCTGTTGACAGTCGTTTTTGTGAGTCTATTTCGGTGATTTCCCCAAAATGGAAAAAATTGAATATCGAGCTGTAATTAAATTTTTATTTTTGAAAGGCAATACGCCTTCACAAATCAAAGATGAGTTGGACTCTGTGTATGGTGACCCTGCACCATCGTTTACCACCGTAAAATTTTGGGCAGCTGAATTTAAACGTGGTCGCAGGAGCTTGGAAGATGATGAACGTCCTGGGCGTCCAAAAACTGTAACCACTAACGATAACATCGCTAAAGTTCATCAATTGGTACCGCCGGATTAAAGTTAGGGAAATAGCTGAGATTCTGAAGATGTCAAAAGAAACTGTTTGTCACATATTAAACCAAGATTTGGGCATGAGAAAGCTGTCCGCGCGTTGGGTGCCGCGTTTGCTTACGCTAGACCACAAACGTGAGCGCATGAACATTTCCAGCGCTCTGTTGGCTCAGTTTAGAGGCAATAAGACTGAGTTTTGGCGCCGATTGATAACTGTAGACGAAACTTGGATTTATCATTATACGCCCGAAACAAAAAACCAATCTAAACAGTGGATTGAAAAGGTGGGAACCAGCCCCAAAAAAACCTAAAGCCGTGTATTCGGCTGGGAAAGTGATGGCGAGTGTTTTTTGGGACAGCCATGGAATTATTTTTATCGACTATCTTGAAAAAGGAAAAACTATATCAGGAGCATACTACGCATCATTATTGGACAAGCTAAAGGAAGAAATTTCGAAAAATCGGCCACATTTGCAAAAAAAGAAAGTCTTGTTCCACCAAGACAACGCACCATCTCACACCTTAACAGTCGCCATGACGAAAATCCACGAATTGCGGTTCGAACTGCTTGACCATCCACCTTATTCACCGGATCTAGCACCAAGCGACTTTTTTTTGTTTCCTAAACTTAAAACTGCGCTCGGCGGCCAGAGATTTTTGTCAAATGAGGAGGCAATCTCTTTCGTGAACTCGTATTTTGCAGACAAAAACGCCAAGTACTATTTGGAAGGGTTGCAGAGATGGGAGCATCGCTGGGAGAAGTGTGTGGAGACTATGTAGAAAAAAAAAAAAAAATTTTGAAAAAGTCAAGTGCATCATGGTTAGGTCGGTTATTTATCGGACAGCCCTCGTACTTCATGGTTTCCGTTTAAATATTCCTCGCTAGAGAGCTCTGATAATGAACGCGTCCGATTGCTGCTAAATTTAAAGGGCTATAGGGAGAACCGCGGCCTCCGACGCGCTACTTATGGCACGCTCCCGCCGACCTAATCGGACGGTACCGCCACAAACGTTAAGTCTTGCAATTTTTAAATCTGTAATATCATCGAAAATATTCATTTAAATCAAATGAGAGAGCCTTATACTAAATCATCAATGTATTTAAGGAATTTAATAGGATAACAGTTACACTGTATTCATTAAAATCTCTTCGAAGATTAGCTATTATTTGTCGTAAAAAGTAAATGACAAAAAACTGTTGTTGTGGGATATCTATAAGAGTTCTCTGTAGATCTTTTCAAAGTGTACAAAACTTGGTACATTATTTCGATAAATCTCGTAGGTTTCAGCCTGCGTTTGCAACGCAAGCGAAAAAAAAAATTAATTATTTACGACATCACCTTAGAAAACTCAAAAATAACAGTATTTCTCCACTATTTAATGGATGCTATTATACAAATAAACCTTCCACTTCAGTCACTCTATCTACTAAAAAAAATCCGTTGAGCAGTTTTAAAAATTTAAGCATACAAAGGGACATAGAGACAGAAAAATCGACTTTCTTTTATACTATCAATTTAAATATTATAGCCGAGTTAACAAGAGCGCGCCACTGGATATTCCAAGCAAAGCCAGGTCCTTCTCCACCTGGTCTTTCCAACGCAGTGGAGGTCTTCCTCTTCCTCTGCTTCCCCCGGCGGGTACTGCGTCGATTACTTTCAGAGCTGGAGTGTTTTCGTCCACTCGGACAACATGACCTAGCCAGCGTAGCCTTGTCTTTTAAATCGCTGAACTAAGTCAATATCGTCGTATATCTCATACAGCTCATCTTTCCATCGAATGCGATATTCGCCATGGCCAACGTGCAAAGGACCATAAAATCCTCTGCACCTTATAGCAGAACAGGAATAATGAGTGACTTATAGAGTTTGATTTTTTGTCGTCAAGAGAGGGCTTTATTTCTCAATTGCCTACTCAGTCCGAAGCAGCACCTGTTGGCAAGAGTTATTCTGCGTTGGATTTCCAGGCTGACATTTTTGGTGGTGTTTATACTAGTTACAAGGTCAACAGTGACGTGAGAGCCAAGTCGCGAGTGCGACGACTGTTTGTTTGATGACAGGAGATATATCGTCTTGCCCTCGTTCAGCCCAGACCAATTTGCTTTGCTTCCTTGTCCAGTCTGGAGAAAGTAGAACTAACGGTGCGAGTGTTGAGGCCGATAATATCAATATCATCTTTTGGTATTGCTCAACATCAGTTTACACAGCCGTATTAGTTTTGCTGGGATACCAAATTCTGACATCGCGGCATAAAGGTAGCTCCTTTTCGTGCTGTCGAAAGCAGCTTTGAAATCGACGAAGAGGTGTTGTGTGCCGATTCTCTTTTCACCAGTCTTTTCCACGATTTGGCGTATGGTGAATACCTATTCTTTCGTCCGACCATATTTTACAAAGAAGCTGATGCATGCTCCTTATCCGTTCTGCGCCGTCGTGTCTGAAAAGCTCGGCCGGCAATCCACCGGCCCCCCCGCTTTGTTGTTCTTCAGAAGGGCAATTTCTATTCACACTTTTTATTGTCGGGCAGTGGAACGTCTGCTCCATCGTCATCTATTGGGGAATCAGGTTCGCCTTCTTCTGGCGGTGTACGTTCACTGCCATTCAGCATGCTGGAGAAGTGTTCCCTCCATAAATTTAGTATGCTCTGCGCATCAGTCACTAGATGACCGCTGGGGTTCTACAACAGTATGCTTCGGTCTTGAGACCTTTTGTTAGTCGCCAAAGCTTTTCGTAGAATTACGAGCATTGCCCCTGTCGGCCAGCTTATCAAGCTCTTCGTACTCACGCACTTCGGCCTCTTTTGTTTTTGTCTGAAATGCGACACGCTTCCCTCTTCAACTCTCGGTATCTATCCGGTCCCGCATGTGTTGTGGTCGATTGTTCCCGTGCAATGTTGGCAGTCTGTTTTCTCTCTGCTGCGACACGTCACTCTTCATCGTACCAGCGGTTCTTTTGCATTTCCCGAAGACTAATGGTTTCGGTTGCAGCTGTATGTAAGGAACTTGAAATGCCGTCCAACAATTGCTTTATACCGAGTTGTTGACAAGTGCTCTCAGAGCGCAGGAGTGCAAGTCGACTAAAAAATCGTTTGGCTGTCTGTTGTGGTTACAGTTCCAAATCACTTCATTGAAATGATTTGAAACTGATCCTCGCTAAATCTGTCCGTGCGACTCTGATTTTGCGCAATCTACTTGTCAGCACTGGAAAAATACTAGTCAGCACTGGAAAACTGTTACATTATCACAGCTGATTTAGACACTACAAAGGGAAAAAAATGTAAACAAACAGATTTTTTTTAAAGCAATGAATCTAATTTCACCTGAAAATCGACCAAGCAAATGAAAAAATGCATCCATTATTTCTATTATATGGAAAATATTTAAAAAAGACGGCTTTTATTTCAAAATACTATATGACAATCTTTTCTTTTGATAAATATTAAGCGATGTGAATTCTTGAATGACAATAACAGCTGTTTTTTAATCTTTCTAACGGCAGTGAGAACACTGTTGGGTTATGAAATGCTTAAATGTAATCTAATCTTTGAAATTTTCGGTATGAACATAGTATAATCTGCAACTTACAAAATTTAACAATTTTTTATGTTAAGGAAAATATAACCCATAAGTTTGTATTTCAACTAATTTTATAGATAAATTTTTTCTTTATAAATTTCCGAAAGCATTTTTTCATGAAGTATTGTTTTGGATTTGAAAATAGTTATATTAGGGTTTCGTATTTATAATCAAACTTCAACAATTATTTTTTTTTTATATTTATACTAATAAATAATTAAACAAATATGTACCTTTTCGGTCGGCCACTTTTTGCCATTTTTCCGCTAGAAACATTATTCGATCAGTGAAAAACTTTCATCAGTGTAAATCGAAATATTGAAGTTTCCACAACGGAAGCTATCGAACCATCGTTGTGCTACACGAAATGAAACAGCATCGTCTCCGTAAACTTGACAAATATCATTGGTGGCTTGCGTGCATTCTTCCCTTTTTTATACACAATAGCAATACAATTTATACACACAGCACAATTACGGCTGTTGAGCTGAATTGCCACTGAATTGACCACGAGCTTTTGCCAAGCAAAAACTATTACCGTCGGAATTTAAACTTAACGCAGCAAACTCAACTAGCATCAATACATAAGGTCATCAACCAGTTACTCTCAACCTTGGTCTTCGTCGTACACTATGACCTACTGATAGACCTAAAAAAACATGGATCCGTTACTATCACTCACTACGACGGGAGAACTTGCTGAAACCACGGAATATGGTATTTCGACAGTGGACCAGCGAGCCCTTTTCAACCCCCTTACCGAGCACATGTACAGTCGAAACTGTCTATAACGAAGTTTTCTTTATCGCGTAGCAATTATAAGAACACTGTTTTGGGTCTACTTTAAGTGTAAAATTTTCTCCATATAACGAATTTTCCTATAGCGAATATTTCCTTATAACGAAGGATTTTTTGCGACCGTAACTTCAAGATTGAAGCGTTTTCAATCTCCATATAACGGATTTATTCAAATAATTTGACGTCGCTTTCTTGGTTATTGTTGTTGTTATTGTTGCTCTGTGTACTTTGTTGCTTCCACTTCGCACAAGCTGAAACTGATGCTTTGAACCGTTTATTTTCCATAAAATTGAAAGATTATTTCGGGGAACCATCGAGCTATGCAAGTTTCAACCGAAACCTTTATTAAAAGAAGCTATTGATAATAAATGAAGTTGAAAAGGGAAAAGCTTCAAAAAAAAGACTTTGCTAAGCAATTTGGAATTCCTTCTAGTAGCTTATCTACGATTTAAAAAAACAAGGATAAGCTTTTAACCAGTGTCACAGATAATGCATACTTGTACTTTTGAGGGTATTGACGAAGCAACCAAAATTTTAAAATCGTCACGGCATTGTTCAAAAAACATGGTGGGGTGAAAGTGCTGTCGCTAACATCCAAACTCGTGATGAATCGATAACGAATGTTTTGCCAAAATTGTTGGAAAAATGAGACGGATTTGTTTTTTATGTGCTTACCTAATAAAACGATGGCGTTTAAAAATGAAAAGTACAGGGTAGGCCATTTAAAGTTGACCCATTTGTTTCTAAAAAAAAAGAACAAAAGAAAACAATGTTTTTTGTTCATTTCAAAAATAATTTATTTTGGTCCAAGGGGATTTGTTTCAGCTAATATTTAAAAATTAGATCGCGTAAATGGGCACCTTTAACTTTGACAGCTAAATGCACTCTTTTTTCGACATTTTCCATGACTTTGGCCAATGTTTCGGATGATATGGCGGCTGTTTCACGTCGAATGTTGGCTTTCAGTTGAGCTAAGGTCTTTGGCTTATTAGCGTATACCTTGGATTTCAAATAACCCCACAAATAAAAGTCTGGTGGCGTCAAATCTGGTGATCTCGGTGGCCAGTCAACATCACCATTTTTTTCGCCAAAAGTCAAGTTCGTTTTCAGCCATTTCGATGGCCCATTTGCCAAAATTAAGGCGTCGCGGATAATCAGCTGGGTTTAGTTTTTGTGCCATTTGAATTTTATATGGAAACATCTGCAAATCTATATGAATTATGCGTCGGAGAGTGGTGCGAGAGATGTCTAATTCCTGAGAGCGGCGATAACTCGATGTCGATGGAGTCTCCTCAATACTGGCTCGTACAGCTTCGATATTTTCATCAGAACGTCTTGTGCATTGTCTGGATGCATGACTGGCATTACTGAGATTACCGGTGTTCACAAATTTTGTGAATTGTGTTCTTAACTGGAGCACTTTTCACTTTATTTTTTTTGCGAAACGCACGTTGAGTTAACACAATTGAAAAGTTATTTTGAATATAAAGCTGAACAATTTCAGCGCGTTCTTTTGGAGTGTACTGTTCCATGGTATAAATTGTCTTCGAATGACGCTTCTAACGCGGTATGACATTAGCCGATTTGTCAGCGCTGTTAAAAGTTACAGCATTGCCAGATGGGTCAACTTTAAATGGCCTACCCTGTACTTTGGGAGGGAAAACAGCAAAGAGAGAAGGTTTTGGTGGCATGCAATATGACCGGATTGTAGAAAGTTAAATTGCTAATCATAGGAAAGGCCAAGAATCCAAGATGCTTCAAAGGAATAATATCTCTAGACCTGGATTATTAATTTAATACGAAAGCATGGATGACAAGCAAATTTTTTTTGAAATGGCTCTTGAAATTGGATCGAAAGTTTGCTTCTCAACAAAGAATCATTTACTCTTTATTGACAACTGCGCTGCGCACCCTAGGGATGTAAAGGACCTATTGAAAAATATTGAAATTGCTTATTTCCCACCCAATATGACTTCGTTACATCAGCCAATGGATCAATTTGTAACCTTAAACGCATTACAGGAAACGCGTTTTTTCAAATGGAGAAGAAAGAACCTCCCACGCGCATAAATTTGCTGGATGCCATACAAAACTTAAGTAAAGTGTGGGATGTCAATGTAAAATCCGAGATAATTGCAAACTGTTTTAAAAAAACAAGATTTGTAAAAGTTGGCACCTCAACAAACAGGATGCCTCGGCACGAAAAAAACTATCTACCGTTATCCCACTTCGCTTTTTTGGAGTCTTCATTTAAAACAGTTACTAATATTAATGCAACATTTAAAGACTAGATCAATGTTGACAGTGATGCCATTACTACAGACAACCCTTGCGACGAAATTACCCTTGAAAGTGTTCAAGAAAGTTTTGGGCACCTGCTATCACAGGTAAGGAAACAATAATAAAGAAAATCCTTGGCTAATAATTTTCTGATGATCATTATTGTTTCTCTTTTAACAGATTCGGATGAATACGAAGAAGAATCTGCGGTTATTGTGAAAGCGTTACCCACATATGGACAACTTTCTTCATCCGTTGAAGGTTTCCGTACCTATTTGGAAATGAAAACGAGCGTACCATGCACCGTGCTTACTTCTCTAAATGTATTAGAAAATTATATTGAAGAAGAAATGTGGAAAAATTTACTTCAATCCAAAATAACTGAGTACTACAAATAAAAAATGTTGAAAGGAACAACATTTTATTCTTTTCTATATAGCGAAGTAACTATCCAGTCCTTTGGAATTCGTTAAAAGATCGTTATAAAGAGTTACTAAACCATTGTATTGATATCACCAAACCCAGCGTCACATCAGTCTCTCATAGCATGTCTGACGTGGCTCACCACATTGTCACCACGGGCCATCCGGTAGCTGAACGAGTCCGCCGACTAGTCGGTGACAAAGTAAAAGCAGCAAAATATGACATCAGCCTGCTCTTAGAGCTTGGGGTGATAAGACCTTCTAGCAGCAACTGTGTCAGTCCCATCCACGTGCTACTCAAGAAGCTCGACTACTGGAGATTTCAGGCGACTCAACGCGCAAACGATCCCTGAGGGCTACCCAGTATCTATCGCTGAAGACTTATTTGAGCTCTTCCACGGTAAAAAATTTTTTCAACAATCGATCTCACTCGTGCATATCATTAGATTCCTGTGGCTCCAGAAAACATCGAGAAGACAGCAGTCACATCAACTTTCGGTTCTTTTGAGCTCCTGGGAATACCGCCGGGATTACGCAATGCAACCCAAACCTTTCAGCGCCACATGGACAACATCTTAAAAGGTTTGGACTTCGTTGGCAGTTTCATTGATAACCTCATAGTGGCTTCTGAAACCTTTCTTCTCTCACAACTGACGCATCCAAATCAGCCAAAAGCGCATCGTTAGAGCAATTCGAGGATAGCATCTGTAAGCCAATTGGATTTTTCTCCAGGAAGCTCAATCTCGCAGAGGTGAAGTACAGCACGTACGACAGAGAGCTGTTAGCAATATTTGCAGTTATTAAATTTTTCCGACACATACTGGAGGGACGCCACTTTATTATTAAAACGGATCACAAGCCCTTAACCTACGCTTTCGCCCAGAGAGCCAGCAGAGCTTCACCATGACAGCTAAACCAGCTCGACTACTGAGATCGTTTACCTCAAAGACGAAGAAAACGTGGTAGCTGACGCGCTATCCAGGATCAGATCCAGAGGATGATGAAATCCAGCAGCTTATTCGCAACAACAACACGACCTCGAAATTCCAACGTCTACCAATTGTCGAAAATATCTAAATTTATTGTGACATATCATCTGGTGAGGTAAGACCTTTCATTCCCAAAAATCTTCGCTGAGTGGCCTTCGACACAGTCCATGGAATCTCCCATCCCAATAGTCGAGTTACGGCCCGCACACTCAAGCAAAAGTTCATTTGGCCGGGCATCACGAAGGACGCACTGAACTAGTCCCGCAATTGAATACCGTGCAAACGCTCCAAGACTCAGCGTCACAATCGCCTCACACCAAAACACATTGACGTAACTGTCGCTAGGTTCCACCATGTACACCTCGACCTCATTGAACTTCCAGTTGTCAATCATCTCACGTACAATCATAGATAGATTTTCCAGATGGCCCGTTTCCGCGCTCTTTACGGCTTTGACACGGCTGATTGGAGCACATCGCATAAGAACAACACCCTATCATCCGCAATTAAATGGACTGGTAGAAAGGTGGCACAGAGCGCTCTAATGTTCAACTCTGTTTCTCCTTGGTCGAAAGTTCTTTCAACCGTGCTCCTAGGTATTCGCACGTGCTATAAAGAAAACCTAAACGCCTTACCTGCTGACCTTGTATTTGGCAAAGGTTTATGTGTGCCTGGAAAATTTTTCGTTTCAGAGGACATGACACCGGACGCACAGACTTTCTTCGAGAAGTTTCGTGAGCATATTAGAAGATTAAGGCCCACACCCTATTGCTCATCACACTAAATCTCGATGCAGTAAGGCTACCTCTAGAACCACCCTATTCTGGATCGCACGAATTTTTAGAGCACATAGGTGATTACGTTTTTAAAATTAAAGTCGATGGAAGAGAAAAGATTGTCTCCGTGGACAAGCTCAAGTCAACATACATCGCCAAAGAAGACACTGAAAAAACTCAGCAGCCCGGAGAACTTGTGAAAATTTATAAACCTCAACGAGTTTAAGAACCAACCACCAATCAATTTCTGCCAGCAGCTGGAATCATGGACAAGCCTCTTCGTACTTATTCCAGGAGAGATAAGACTGTTCATTCCCCTCGTATCCTATGAAAGTCACGGGGAAGAGAGTATATGTGGCAACTCTTCCTGCAAGAAATTCCACCACAGCACAATTACAGCTGTTGAGCTGAACTGCAGGTACGAGTCTTATGCCACTGACCAATTACAATTACAGATAGCTAAACAGCTGAATTGAAGTTACGATTCTCATGCCACTGAAAAGTTATAGCAGAAACAGCCAAAAACGTAGACCCGTGGCCGGTGTCAGCTGATACGACCTATCTTATGGGCGCGCAATGTAAGTGAACAGCGAAAAACGCTACGCCCTTCTCTCTTTGCCGTAGGATGCTGTAGGAATCCACGGCATTTGGATTTTTGCCGTAGAAACGTGTCAGCTCATTGCTCTCTCACAACGCAGGGTTGCCAATCTCAATATACTCAATATACTTTATATGTAATTATAAAAGTTGTCTTCAATATGTTTGACATTTTTTTAAAATAACTCAAAATCAGAGTCGAATGCTATTATTTATGAATATATAAACTATTTTTAATAGTTTGTTTTTAGTTTTGATATTTTATATTATAAAAAATTGTAATTGCGTATTGAGCAATAGCAACATTGTTCAAATGAAAACGAACAAAGATGGCTGATTTCTGAGTTTTTACCACGGGCTCAACTTTTAACACATTTTGCTCGCTAAGGAAGGAAAATGAAAGAAGGCAGTAGCGTTTTTGGCTGTTTCTGCTATTATTATTCTAGCCTCTTCTGACGCAACCAGAACATTATTTTAGCAAATTCTTACACTACCATATGCTAATACATATATAAACGTTCATTTTTCAAAGCAAAAGTTTCAAAGTGTTATTATATACGTAAGAGTCATTTGATGCCATTGGAGTAAAAGGGCTTTTAACGCTAAATACATATACATATACGACACCTATTGACAAAATACGAGAAAAACTTTTTCGACTACTCAATATTTTAATTTAATTTTACGCTTTTTTATTTTTTTATTTAGCAGTGTAGTGCAAAGGCCAACCTGAAAGAAACTTATGTTTTTCTAAATAAAAAATATTGAAAACGTAGATACTGAAAACATAGAAAAGCACTGTCTAATTTTAAAACTAATCAAGATAGATAAAGGGTTGCGTTTACATATATAAATAAGCATGATGACGAGACGAGTTAAAATCTGGATGACCGTCTGTTATTCTGCCTGTCCGTGCAGGCTGTAATTTGAGTGAAAATTGAGATATCTTGATGGAACTTGGCATGCGTGATATTTAGTAAAAAGAAAATTACGAGTTCGTAGAGGAGATCACTGCCACGCCCACAGAACGCCATTAACTGAAAACCCATAAAGTGCTCTAACTAAGTACTTAATTATATAAAACTGTAATTTGGCAGACGGGATTGAAGTAGCAAAAGACACCTGTAGGTTAAAAAAAGTGGGCGTGGCCCCGCCCTCTAATAATGTACATATCTTCTAAACCACTAAAATTACAACAATCAAATTTGCTTAGCGCAAATATTATAAGAACTCCTACCGAAATTGTGAAAATAAATGAAATCGGAAGATAACCCCACTCACTTCCCATATAACGGTACTTTTCAAAACTATTAAAAGCGCAATAAATCAATAACTAATTACACCAGATACATTAAATTTTACCTCCGAGATGCTATGAGAGGGCTGCATTTGGAGAAATCCCGTTTCTTGGGCCCCGACCGACCGAATTCTTTTTTCGATTTCGTAATTTAGTATGTGGCATTTTAGCTATGTTCCTATGACCCTATCAAAAGTTTAAAATCCATTTGATTCTCTCACTTTCCAGTAAGTAAGTAATTAATATAACGGGATACACTTGTACTAATATTGTCTGTTCAAGCCCCTAGTTACCGAATATGTGCACCCCAGTATCTATAGTTGACTCTTGACCGAAAAAATCAGTCAATAAGTGAGATATACAATTGAAATTTATAGGGAATTCTTTCCTGACAATAGTATTTCTGTGTATCAAAAACTTTATATAAAGATTTTCCAACTTCTAGGTGACTTTATACTGGATATATCGGCCAATATTTCAGTTATCTCGAAGAAAATTACAGAACGGGTTTCACTCATAACAGTATATTTTTATGCCTAAATATAAATAATTGGGACTCCCATATACTAGGTATAATGATTTTCGTTTTTCTAACATATCTTATGGCGAATTTGTCGGTCATTGTATGAGTTATAAAGAGTACTAGTTTAAACTCGCGGATCCGCCGCTCTTGATTGTCAATGATATCATTTATCGTGATAACAATATAATGAAATAGTTAAAATGGCAAACAACATTTTTTCTTCTGTGGAGGGATGTTTCGCCTTCCCACTTTAGCTCGCCTTCAAACGGAAATTGTAAGGCAATCCAGAGGATACTTTGTCAAAGACCGGAAGTCGTGAACTGTTTGAGCCATATGTAGAAGAATCATTTCTGGCCACTCCCAAGTGAATGGCGATCAGAGAACTTTCCTCACTTGTGTGAACTTCTACACATGACTCCATTCTCCACACCACCAACAATGTTAGCCTGGAAATCCAATGCAGGATAACTCTTGCCAACAGGTGCTACTTCGGACTGAGTAGGCATTTGAGAAGTAAAGTCCTCTCTCGATGAACAAAAACCAAACTATTAATCACTCATAATTCCCGTCCTGATATATGGTGCAGAGGCTTGGACGATAACAACAACTGATGAGTCGACGTTGCGAGTTTTCGAGAGAAAAGTTCTGAGAAAGATTTATGGTCATTTGCGTGTTGGCTACGGCAAATATCGCGTTCAATGGAACGATGAGCTGTATGAGATATATGACGACATTGACATAGGTCATGTTGTCCGAATGGACGAAAACACTCCAGCTCTGAACGTATTCGGCGCAGTACCCACCGGGGGAAGCAGAGGAAGAGGGAGAAGGACCTGGTTTCGCCTGGAATATCCAATTGGGGCCGCATAGGGGAAAAGAAGAAACGTATGGCGCGCAGTTGTTAACTCGGCTATAATCGCGTAGGCAGTGTCTACGCCAATAAAGAAGAAGATATGTGTATGAAAAAAAAACACTTTACCCTTCCAGTA
Organism: Bactrocera dorsalis; assembly: GCF_023373825.1. Taxonomy (NCBI): domain Eukaryota; kingdom Metazoa; phylum Arthropoda; class Insecta; order Diptera; family Tephritidae; genus Bactrocera; species Bactrocera dorsalis. The sequence goes on from NC_064308.1 coordinate 28,083,424, forward strand.
GCTGTGTGATGTTATTTTGTATTATTAAAGTAAAAAAATGCTCACATGATTTTAACAAGAATATTGAACATATGCTTATGTTTTGAAAAATACCTCTTTTTTATATATTTGAATTGTTGTGACTTTTAGCATAGAACGATAGAAAGTAGCCTATACCCGTCCCGAGGTTCCAAGCTACCTGTCATCAATTTTTAGTCAAATCGGTTCAGCCGTTCTTTTGTTATAAATATAGACATAAATTGCGAAATCGAGAGTGATTTTGGAAAAAAGGCCGCCATTAGGACCGACTCCAGGACTAAAGGAATGCCCGTGCAAATTTTCACGTCTTTCTGTGCTATGTTTCGGGCGTAATGCGCTTTATTCTTTTACATATACATTACTAAGGGATCCGGCCACGCGTTGCTGTGGCATACTTTTTATACTTTTCATACAGTGAAAATTTTATTTACGAATAAAGGCTAAATGTTTTTGTCGGTATGAGAATCCAAGGGATTGTACAGTTGTACCCTAGTTTTGAATATATTTATACAAATAAATTTCATTGGAAATAATAACCTATTCAAGGCTGCTTTCTCAATGTCTGGTTTCCACCGTTTCTGACCAGTTAGTACTTTTTATATAACGGGTGATTTTTTTGAGGTTAGGATTTTCATGGATTAGTATTTGACAGATCACGTGGGATTTCAGACATGGTGTCAAAGAGAAAGATGCTCAGTATGCTTTGACATTTCATCATGAATAGACTTACTAACGAGCAACGCTTGCAAATCATTGAATTTTATTACCAAAATCAGTGTTCGGTTCGAAATGTGTTTCGCGCGCGTGTTTTGTTCAGCGATGAGGCTCATTTCTGGTTGAATGGCTACGTAAATAAGCAAAATTGCCGCATTTGGGGTGAAGAGCAACCAGAAGCCGTTCAAGAACTGCCCATGCATCCCGAAAAATGCACTGTTTGGTGTGGTTTGTACGCTGGTGGAATCATTGGACCGTATTTTTTCAAAGATGCTGTTGGACGCAACGTTACGGTGAATGGCGATCGCTATCGTTCGATGCTAACAAACTTTTTGTTGCCAAAAATGGAAGAACTGAACTTGGTTGACATGTGGTTTCAACAAGATGGCGCTACATGCCACACAGCTCGCGATTCTATGGCCATTTTGAGGGAAAACTTCGGACAACAATTCATCTCAAGAAATGGACCCGTAAGTTGGCCACCAAGATCATGCGATTTAATGCCTTTAGACTATTTTTTGTGGGGCTACGTCAAGTCTAAAGTCTACAGAAATAAGCCAGCAACTATTCCAGCTTTGGAAGACAACATTTCCGAAGAAATTCGGGCTATTCCGGCCGAAATGCTCGAAAAAGTTGCCCAAAATTGGACTTTCCGAATGGACCACCTAAGACGCAGCCGCGGTCAACATTTAAATGAAATTATCTTCAAAAAGTAAATGTCATGAACCAGTCTAACGTTTCAAATAAAGAACCGATGAGATTTTGCAAATTTTATGCGTTTTTTTTTAAAAAAAAGTTATCAAGCTCTTAAAAAATCACCCTTTATAAAGATATAAGATATGTATATACAAAATTGCTTAGATTCCGATAGTCTGGTTGACGTTTTACATCTTAAAGTATTTTCCTGGTTCTTGCAAGTTGCAGGTTCAGTTGCACCCGAACTTGGCCTTTTCTTTTGTTTTTTTTTTTAACACTTTCATTGCTTCAACAGCTGTCCTATAGCGGGATTCTGTAACCAGTCTCTAGTCTCTATTTGAGACATTTTGAGGCAAAGTCTCAATTTGAGACTAGTTACTATTCACGAAACAGTCTCTAGCGTTAGTCTCAAAATATTGAGACCTGGTAGTTAGCCGGTCACAAAACTAAAAAGAGCTCTTGTCTGCCATTTTGAATATACTGAATAGAGATCATCATAGATATTAATCGATTGTCGTATTTTTATATTTTGTAAGCAACTCAAACACGAAAAAGTTAAAAATAAATTAATTTTACATAAATTTCGTAAATATTATGAAACAAAGTCAACATATATTTTCATTTTTATTGATAACTATGTTTTTTGACGATGCTATAGAAAATTTAATATTTGTTACCGACATATTCATTTTCATTCAAGTGTAAAAACTTCTCTGAATAATGAAATGTAATAGATTTTGTGACTGTCACTTACAGAATGACTGTATGTATGACTGGCGCATTGTTTGATATGCTTTGATCACCAAAAGTTCGTTTCATCGAAGAGGTGATTTTAATGAAAAGAAGCTTAGCAGTAAATTGCCTTGGTCTGTGAGAACAAATTCAACAGCTGAATAATTAGTGGTTTTACAGCCCTTATTGTGCGAGACGCTAGTGGCTGTATCACGGCGAATGAGAATTTGGCAGTGCAAGTAAGAAACATTTTTTTGTCAGTTGAAAAGATATCAATGTGGAGTATTTCTCCTGCGTAGTAAGGAATTGATGTCTCCCGAAGGACTTGTTTTTTTTGGTATGCCTATCGTACTTTGATTTGGTGTATATCTTGCAATTTATTGCTATTTCATTGGCCTACTTCGCAATTTTTGAAAAATAATAATTGCAAATGATTTGTTTAGTATTTTTCTTGGCGGGTCTGTGCGTGCGGTTATGTTCGGTGGGGACAATTTCCATTTCTTCATTTTTATCTGTAATGTTGACCATGATATTTTTGAAGTGTTGGAATTTGTTTGCCGGAAAATCTAGCACCAAACTATGTTGTATACTGGTTTGGCTTGGTAGATCCCAGTGTATCTCGTTTACTACGTCTGTGTTAATTTTTTTTTTTTTTTTTTTATTGAAACGTAATAAATGAGGGGTCTACATTTCATTGAAATTGCAACTAGTGATAAATTTAAACTAACAAGCAATATTTTTCGCAATGTATGAAGCAAAACAATAAAAGCTGTAATAACAAGCTTTTCTTTTTTAAACTAAATTTTGTAACTAAATATAATGATATTTGTTATTTTCTTAGATTCGTAATAGATCATGAAACGTTGTTCTTTTCAGTCTGCGCCTGCTATTTCTAGCCTCTCCTAGTTGTCGGGCTTCACTGTTTATATGATTTTGTAACCTTTCTGCATGTTTCGATGCTGTTTCGCGAATGACTTCCCGAACCATTTTTAAATGAAGATCGCGGTGCAGATCCGAATTTCGTATGTACCACGGCGCATTTACCATTTTTCGCAGAACTTTGTTTTGGAATCTTTGAACCGCTTCGATGTATAACGGGGCAGCGCATCCCCATAGTTGAATTCCATATGTCCAAATAGGTTTCAAAGTTTGGTTGTAGACTAGGAGTTTATTTAATGTTGTTAAGGGTGATTTCTTGCCGATTAACCAGTTTATTTTGTGGTATTTTAGTTTTAATTCTGAAACTTTTTTTTGTATATGCTCCTTCCAATTCAACTTTGCATCCAACGTCATACCAAGATATTTCACCGAGGTGGAATACGGAATTACTTCATTTCCAATATGTAAGGGGATGTATGTAGCACTTTTGTTAGTGAAGTTTACATGGATAGACTTCAACTCGTTTAAAGTAATGTACCATTTCTGTGTCCATTCTACGATTTGATTTAGTGAAGATTGCATTCTTTGCGATGACTCAACTACATTTTTGCCGGTCGTAATGATGCAGGTATCATCTGCAAATGTGGCGATTGCGCAGTTTGGCGGCGTAGGCATGTCGCTAGTAAACAAAATATATAAGATTGGCCCCAGGACACTTCCTTGAGGTACTCCTGTTTTTATCGGCTGTAACGTAGTATATGCTTGTCCCTGCTTGATTCTGAAGTAGCGGTTGCTCAGGTAAGAGTCAACTAGTTCGGTTAGATACTGAGGAAAGTGAAGTCTTAATTTATGAAGTAAGCCATGGTGCCATACTCTATCGAAAGCCTGCGATACGTCAAGAAAAACAGCTGTGCAATTGTGCTTTTTTTCCATCGCTTTTTCAATTATGCTCGTTATTCGATGAACTTGATCGATTGTGGAATGTTGAGATCTAAATCCAAATTGATGAATGGGTATAAGTTCTTTTTCTTCAATTACGTTCTGAAGTCTTCTTATGATTACAGCTTCAAGTAGTTTGGATAAAATAGGCAACAGTGAAATTGGACGATATGACGAGGCTTCATGTGCGCTTTTGCCAGGTTTTTGTACCATAATAATTTCAGATACTTTCCACGACAGCGGGACGTATCTGAGATTTAAGCAAGCGTTTATTATCACTGTAAGCTTTTCTATTGCTTTTCGCGTTAGGTTTTTTAGTATATCAGCAGTAACCAAGTCAAAGCCGGGAGCCTTTTTTGGTTTAAATCTACTGTTTAATCCAAACAAATACTCCTCTGCATTACTCCCACAAATTACAAAAAGTAATAGAGGCGTAATGTAGAGGAGTATAAACCGCCCCAACTTCATGCAACAGGCGAAAAAGGAGGAATGAAGGAGACGATTTTCCCGCGCTTTCACCAAAAAGGTATTATTATCCCGCCAACATACAGAAGCGAACACAAATGAAATTAAGCGAATCACAAGTGAAACGATATACAAGTGAAGTACACAGTGAATACAGAAAAACACAAGTGAACACTAAGAAAAACAAAATTCACAGAAATTAAGCAAGTGGACAATTATTACATCAATTTAATATTAAAAACCCAAGCAGATACAGCGGTGACAATCCCTATTCAAGTGGACAAACACTGGAGAAACCACCAAATCGGCACATTCGATAAACAACAACAACTCAGGATTTAAAGCAGCAGCAGGTTACAATCATTTAATAAATTAACATAGATTTACATATTTATATCTACAAATAACACATTTAACCATCATTGGTTGCACACATTCACACACCCATATATTTATAATTATATTAAACTCAATTAAACTCGAACATTTATAACGATAAAACTAAAACGAAATATCTTTTAATAAAACGCAATCGGCCCCATACGTCGACATACCCCGACATTTTTGGTCCCATCGAGCCGGATTAATTAAAAGAAAAAGTCTTCGTGGGAATTCTACCACCAACATCATTGGAGTTCCAGAACCAAACCCAAAAACCCAAAGAGTGCACCCAACAAACAAAAAGCCTACAAGTAATTATAAACAAAAGCAACCCGAAATTAACAAAAAGCGGAAAAACTGTAAGTGCGACCCATATTTTTTCTATATATTATTATAAAGTGCAAATCATATTTGTTAAAAAATACCCAATTGTCAAATTGTGTCCTTAAGCATACTTAAGCATAATTTATTTGTTCTATTGGGTTGACAAAAATTTGATTTGCACTATTTAATTATATATACATACATACCTGCATATACTTACCCAAGAGAAGAAGTGCAATAATAAAATATATGCATATGTTTTGCCGTCGGCTATTGCATTCTTCTCGTTAAACTAAAATTACATATAAGTAAATATACACCCGCTACATACCTGCATACGAATAGCGCACCCATTCGCTTATATTTGTTGGTGACAAAATTTGCTAGCGAACAGCACGTCAAAAGACAAATACCCAGTAGGAAATTAAAAAGGTGACCCAGTAGGAAAAAGTGCAAAACCCTGCAAAAATTTTATTTATCGATTTTTTTGTTACGATTCATCGGAAATTTAATAATTTCATAAATATTAACCATCGGACACCATCGAGATAAAAACAATAAAATTAATTTGAAATTAAATAAATAAATCACTATACAAAAAGTTTTTAAAGTTTGTTTTCTTAAATTTTCGTAACTCTACGCGATTTATTTTTCTCATTCAACCCAAATATTAAATATATCTTACCCAAAGATGGAAATGGAAGATTTCAAAATCACAACAACGGATTTAATTGAATTCGTGGAAGACCATCTTCAGACCCAAAGTGAAGATGAATCGGTCTATACCCTCGAAATTAAAAGGGTCGAACTAAATTCGCTTTACGAAAAAGCAAAGCACTCATACGATGCGATCAGAAGAATTTCCCGCGAAAGTCATGAAACCATCGATTTCTTTAAAGTGAAAGAAAAATACCAAAAAAGTTACAGAATGTACCTCTCTTGCTTAGCTTCCATCAACGAAGATGTAGATGCGCGTAAAACACAAGTGTCAACCCAACCCATTAAGGAAAGGACTTCAGAAGCCACAATGATGGATTTCGCTCCTGCAGTTCACCTTCCACCATGCGACACCGACATCTTTTACGGAGATTACACAACCTGGCCCACCTTCAGGGATATGTTTACAGCACTGTATATCCGTAACCCAAGGATTAGTAACGTGGAAAGACTCTTTCACCTTACTCAGAAGACCCGAGGAGAAGCAAGAGAGGTTATTCAAAACGCACCCTTAACAAATGATGGTTTCATACTTGCCTGGAAAAATTTAGTCGACCAGTACGAAAATAAGAGGTTGCAGGTAAACACCCAATTAAAGACCCTTTTTAACCTACCCCAAGTAACTCAGGAAACAGGTTGTGCTATAAAAAGCTTACAACGTTCCGTTAATAACGTTTTAACTAATTTAAACAACCTTGAGATTGACACACAAAGCTGGGATCCGATATTAATATATCTTTGTAGTTCCAAACTACCTAAACAAACTCTCGAAACCTTTGAATATACCCTAGCAGACAATTCAGATATACCGACGTGGTCAAATTTCGACAATTTTTTAACCCACAAATACAAAACCCTCGAATCTGTTGGAAATTTCAAAGCTTCAGTAGCAAAATTACCCCCATTCCACACCGGTGCAGTTAAAAGAACAGATGAAAAGAAATACAACACTTTTCATGCAAACGTGGCTGAAACGCCAATTGCTAGACCCTCTAATACCCAAAGAAATAATAATTTCAACTTTACTCAACATAATATAGATACAGAAAGCTGTAAGCTCTGTAAAAAGCAGCACCCTATTCGAGAATGTCCCAAATTTCTCGCAATGAATGTGGAGTCACGTATCTCCACAATCAAAAAATATGGTTATTGCTATAACTGCTTGGCCATATCACACAGCTACAAGAACTGTGTGAGTAAATTCTCGTGTCGTAAGTGTCACAAAAAACACAATACTCTGATACACAGAGAATCCAGCTTTCGACCTGAATCCACTCCGGAAATACCAAACGTCACTAGTTCGAACCATGAAAACGCTTCAAGTACCGCACTACCCACCCAAAGCACAAATACAAATCGGCAAGCCTACACTACAACTATACAGTCCACTATATCATCAACCCAAGACCCACCCAACCCAAGTAGGAAGCAGATATTACTCGGTACTGCAATGGTTCAAATAGAACATAATGGCCAGCGATATTCCGCGAGAGCCCTTATTGATTCAGGATCGGAAGCCACATTTATATCTCGAAGACTTCAGAGAAGCTTGGATATACCCACCCACTCTGTATCAGCCCAAGTGACCGGACTAAACAATGCAGTTTCAGCAACACCAACGAACATCTGTGAAATCACGCTTTGCTCACCCTTAAACACAAATTATAAGCTATCAGCACAGGCATTTATACTAAATAGCCTAACTGATAATTTACCCTCATACCCTATAGATCCAAAGCAGTGTCTTAAAAATCTTGGATTCACTTTAGCCGACACCCAATTTCACAAACCCAGACCCGTGGATATACTAATCGGCAGTGATATCTATCCAAGTATTTTACTCAATGGAGTAAAGAGGAACATACTAGGTTCACTCTTAGCTCAAGAGACAGAATTCGGATGGATATTGTCCGGACCCATAACCCAACCCTCCCAAAATTCCGCCATAGTATCATTTCACAATAAAGTGAATCCCGAGAGTCTTCTCACACGTTTTTGGGAGGTGGAGGAAATCCCAAAGGAATCCGTAGTTTCCAAATCGGACCAAATTTGTGAGGAAATTTTCCAAAAAACTACCCGTCGTAATCCAGATGGGCGCTATATAGTAACCCTACCCTTCAAAGAACCCGACAATATTGATATCGGACAATCTAGACATATAGCGTTGGCCCAATTCCTCAGAAATGAACGAGCTTTACTTAAAAAACCCGAAGTGAAAGCAGAATACGACAAAGCAATCATGGAATATTTGGAACTCGGACAAATGAAGAAAGTAGAGTATGACCCTTCTGGTAAAGCGACCCAATATTACTTACCACACCACGCGGTCATTAAACCCGACCGTATAACCACGAAATTGCGTGTGGTATTTAACGCATCTTGCCCCACGTCAAATCACAAAAGCTTGAATGACGTCTTACATATCGGGCCTACTTTACAGACAGACCTTGTCATTCTGATAACAAATTGGCGACTCTTCCAATTCGTTTTTAACGCCGATATTCAGAAAATGTACCGGCAAATACTCGTAGACCCTAAACACACTCGGTTCCAAAGGATATTATTTAGGAAGTCCCCGGAAGACACAATAGAAGACTTCGAATTGCAAACAGTCACGTTCGGCATAAATTGTGCACCGTATCTAGCAATCCGGATCCTCATGAAACTTGCCGATGATATAGAAGAAACCCACCCATTAGCAGCCAAAATACTTCGCCAGGAAATGTGAGTAGACGATGTTTTAGCCGGAACACATGACCTGACCACGGCAAAGTCAGCACGAGATGAACTCATTTCCGCTCTGAAGACCCCAGGATTCGCTCTGCGAAAATGGACCTCCAATGACCCACACATTCTGAAAGGACTTCCACAGGATCATCTTTTGGAGACAGAAACACTCAACCTTTCGGAACCCGAGAACACCAAAACCCTGGGCATTCGATGGAACTCCAAAAAGGATTCATTTTTCTTCCTCGTCAACCCAATGGAGAAAAAACCCGCATACACCAAACGAGAAGTTTTATCAGCCATAGCAAAATTGTTTGACCCAGCCGGTTGGCTTAGTCCAATAATAATCACGGCAAAAATAATTATGCAACAAATATGGCTCGATAAAACTGACTGGGATGAAAGCCTGAAGCCCCTCACCCTTCATCGATGGAACAGTTTCGTGAAGGATTATGAAAACATAAATAAAATTGAAATACCCAGGTGGACCCATTTTAACCCAACAGCCACCATTGAATTCCACGGTTTCTCTGATGCTTCAGAAAAAGCATATGCCGCGACACTTTATATAAGGGTTTCAGTTGGAGACAAAATATGGACAACTCTCTTAGTGTCAAAAACAAGAGTTGCTCCCATTAAAACCGTATCCCTACCCAGATTGGAACTCTGCGGAGCGGTTCTACTGGCTAACCTTTTTAACTCTACCCTACCCCAACTACACCTAACCCAATATAAGAATTATTTTTGGACTGACTCAACCATAGTTCTCGCTTGGTTAAACAAACCACCCTGTTCATGGACCACTTTCGTTTCTCATCGAGTAGCTGCAATCACCGAGAAAGTAGGAGTCGAAAATTGGAACCATGTGGAAAGCCAAGACAATCCCGCAGACTTGGCAAGCCGAGGTTGTACACCCACCGATCTATTAAATTGCAACCTCTGGTGGCATGGACCCCAATGGCTACAACATGAAAAGGAGCATTTCCCAGCAACGGAGAAAATATACAACACCACCGTGGAATTCAAATCCGTTAAGACGTTTGCGATAACCACCCAAGAGGATATACTCGAAAGGTTTTCCTCATTCCCCAGAGCAATTCGCGTTATCGCTTACCTATTCAGGTTTTGCGCAAATGCCTCACCAAGGAGGCGAGAAATTGATTACTCAAACCACGAAATAACCCCGGAAGAGTTCAAAACAACCCGAATGAAGTTAATCATTCGCACCCAAAAAACACATTTCCGAGAAGAATATGATGCATTGACCCGTAAAACCCAAATACATAAGAAAAGTTCATTATTGACTTTAAATCCATTCATTGACCCTAAAGGAGTTATGCGAAGTGACGGAAGATTAACCAATTCCGCAGCGCTATCATATAATGAGCGCCATCCTATCCTATTACCCTATAATAGTCGTATAACAAAATTACTAACTCAATTTACCCATTTAGCAACGTTACACGGCGGAAATCAGCTAGTTCTCCGACTCCTAAGGACAGAATTCTGGATACCCAAAGCAAAGATGCTGATTAAAACAATCATTCATCAATGCAAAACGTGCATCATACACAACAAGGCTCAACAAACCCAAATAATGGCAGCTCTTCCAAATGAACGAACCATCCTAACCCGGCCGTTTGCTAACACTGGTATCGATTTCGCTGGACCCTATGACATCAAAAACTACACTGGGAGAGCATGTCTAATCACCAAAGGATATATATGTGTATTTGTATGCTTCTCAACTAAAGCAATACATCTCGAACCCGTTAGCGATCTCACTACACAAGCCTTCCTAACAGCATTCTCTCGTTTCTTCTCGAGGCGTGGATGCCCCGCCAATCTTTATTCCGACAACGGAACAAACTTTATAGGAGCTTCACAGTTGCTAGTTAAAGATCGGCGTGAATTCTTACATACACTTCGAACTCAAATTGCATCTCTCCATAGCCATCAAAATATCTCATGGCACTTCAACCCACCAGGAGCTCCACATATGGGTGGATTATGGGAAGCAGGCGTAAAAAGTCTAAAAACCCACCTAAAAAAGATCGCAAAACTACAAAAATTCACGTTCGAAGAATTTGCTACCCTATTGACCCGCATTGAAAGCTATTTAAACTCTCGACCCATAAGCCCCATAAGTGATGACTCAACAAGCTTGGAACCTCTAACTCCAGGACACTTCCTTATAGGTACCCCATTGCTAACCCCTGCCGAACCTAATTTAGAGGATGCAAATTTAAGCATCGTTAACAGATGGCAGAAACTAAAAATACTCTACCAGCACATTTGCAAGAGATGGAAAGAAGAGTACCTCAAGGAACTACACAAGCGATATAAATGGAAATACCCACATCGTAATGTTGAAGTTAACGACTTAGTCGTTATAAGAAACGACAATACTTCACCCAACGAATGGAAGCTCGGTCGAATCCAAAAGGTCTTCCCCGGCTTAGACCATAAAACACGAGTGGTTGAAATCCGAACTGCTCAAGGCACAGTAACCCGCCCCATCACAAAAATTGTGATATTAAATACAGAATAACATACAAGTTTTCTCTTCTTTTTTAGTGAAATGGCCCCAACAATCACCAACTCACCCAAACCTCGTTCTATGAGCCCAACAATCACCAACTCACCCAAACCTCGTCGCATGAGCTCAGCAATTAGCATCCGGTCCCGTAGCGCAACCCGTAGCATTACACCGATTTCGGAAGACGAAACGATGTCCCGACGCATTCAACGTTTCAAGTCGACCCTTCCCACTATTCGTGAAGAAAAGGAATGTGATGATCGCACAACACGGAAAACGATCTCACATCGAAGAAAACACACATCATCCCGTCATGTCGCTTGCGGAATATGCAAGAAAGACCACCGTCAAGTGACTTGCGCTACGTACTCGGCATATAACATAAACAAAAAATACGAAGCAGTAATCAAATACAACTACTGCGTTAATTGCTTAGCCAGGTCGCACAAGACAGGAGGATGCACCAGCAAAAATAGATGTTCCGTTTGTCATGGGAAACATCATTCATCCCTACACGGACATCCGAGGCTATACCCGACCAACGATGCCAATGTTGTGGAGAAACATCCACTTGCAATAGAGACCCGACTACCATCCTTACTGGCTAAGCAGACCCTAGTACCCACATTGAAGATACGATTAAGATGCGATGGTGAATGGCATAAAGTTCGAGCCATTTTAAACCCTACCCTCAAAATCACGAATATAGCAGCTGAACTCGTCAAACACTTAAAACTGCCAATTACATACCTCAACACGTATCGTATTTGTAGCATACAAATCAGCTCAAATAATGACACAAAGTTTTCTCTGGAATGTAACGCAGTTATCACCCACAAGCTACCCAAAAAACCCTATGAGCGAGATCTAAGCGACGATGTGCAAATGCGCTTTGAACACTTAGTTCTCGCTGACCCTCAATTCCACAGCAACAGGGAGATAACGTTGGAGATTGGAGCAGATGTGTACCCTCAAATCATCAGAAATGGACTATTCAAACCCGATAATGGTACGGTGGTAGCGCAGAATACAGCATTTGGCAGGACCCTTACTGGCACCATCTAACCATAAGTATATTGCTGATAAATACTCAAAAAAAATCTCAATTTTTTCAATACCCAATCAGTTACCCTACTCAATTATTTCGCAGATTCTGCAAGGTGGCCGGGATGTTTAATCCAAACAAATACTCCTCTGCATTACTCCCACAAATTACAAAAAGTAATAGAGGCGTAATGTAGAGGAGTATAAACCGCCCCAACTTCACGCAACAGGCGAAAAAGGAGGAATGAAGGAGACGATTTTCCCGCGCTTTCACCAAAAAGGTATTATTATCCCGCCAACATACAGAAGCGAACACAAATGAAATTAAGCGAATCACAAGTGAAACGATATACAAGTGAAGTACACAGTGAATACAGAAAAACACAAGTGAACACTAAGAAAAACAAAATTCACAGAAATTAAGCAAGTGGACAATTATTACATCAATTTAATATTAAAAACCCAAGCAGATACAGCGGTGACAATCCCTATTCAAGTGGACAAACACTGGAGAAACCACCAAATCGGCACATTCGATAAACAACAACAACTCAGGATTTAAAGCAGCAGCAGGTTACAATCATTTAATAAATTAACATAGATTTACATATTTATATCTACAAATAACACATTTAACCATCATTGGTTGCACACATTCACACACCCATATATTTATAATTATATTAAACTCAATTAAACTCGAACATTTATAACGTTAAAACTAAAACGAAATATCTTTTAATAAAACGCAATCGGCCCCATACGTCGACATACCCCGACATCTACTTTTAATAATATTTTCAACTTCTTTATTTGTTGTTGGTTGGATTTCACCCACGTATTGCGATTCTTCCAGCTGTGGTAGAGTACCATTGAACGCAAAAGGACTAAATGTTTTAGTTAGTTTCTCTGAGAAAACTTTCGCTATTTCTTCGTCGCTTCTGGCCCAGGATCCGTTTGGCTTTCTGACGGGTGCATTCGACAATATTGGTTTCCTATCATTTTTTATAGCTTTCCAAAGGGAATAATCCGTATGTTTGTTTGGCGTTAATTTCTCAATATAATTATAAATATTTTGATTTGTAAATAACTTTATTTTGTTGCTGAGAATCTTAGTTAAATTGTTTAGTTCTGTTTTATACTGAGGAAATCGCGTGATTTGCCATTTTTTACGTAGTTTTCTCTTTTTCTTTATGAGTTCCAAAATATCGGAAGGATATTTAGTATAAAAGTTTTTTTGTTTAGGAACAGGAGTACTTTTTCAAGCCGATTCTTGAATAGTTTTCGTAAATGTATGAACGTCATCTTCTAATATTTCTTTAGTGGTTATATTTACTTTACAATCAATATTTTTGTCGAGCATAACTTTGAAATACTCCCAGTCCGTATGTCTATTAGAGAGATAAGGTGGTATGTCGATTTCTTGTAGATGGCCATTTAAGATTAGATATACTGGCGAGTGGTCAGAATTTAAGTCCAAGCCATTTTCCATGGTAATGAATTTCTTAGATATTTGTCGAATGATGAAAAAGTCAATCAGGTCAGGTAGCTTTCGTGTGTCGGAAGGCCAGTAAGTCGGCTTGCCAGTAGACATAAAGTCGCATCCAGTAGCCATAGCAGCTTTAAATAGCTCTCTTCCCTTCGGTGTCGTAACTCTTGAACCCCATTGTGAGTGCTTTGCGTTAAAGTCACCACCCATGATGAATTTTCCATGGTGTTTTAGTATAAGTTCCTTGTACAAGTCCATTTTGATATTGTGTCTAGGTGGGCTATATATCGCGGTAATACATATTCTTCCGAAGCTAGATTCAACCGATATGGTCGTGGTTTGGAATTCTGGGACACTTATATTAATTTCTTCGTAGTGGGGAATATTTTCTCTGATAATTATGGCACTCCCCCCTCTCGCATTGTTATTTGGGTGGTTTGAGCAATATGTCTTGTAGTTTTTGAATTTAACGAATGTTTCATTAGTAAAATGGGTTTCTGATATAAGACAAATATCAATTTTTTCTACATGGAGTAATGCCTCTAATTCTTTTCTTCGTTTGAACAAGCCATTTGCATTCCAGGTCATAATTTTTATCGGTTTCATGTTTGCGCTTTACTTACACTTTGCTGTCGCTCTAGTTTAGATAGACGTTCGTGGGTAAGTTTACCTTGCTCTTCTAGCTTATTAAGCTTATCGAGAATTATCGAGAAATTATAGGTAATATCACTAATGGAATTTGAATTTGTATCGTTTGCAGACGTATGTTGTTGAATTTGACCTTTGGTTATGCTGGCATATGAGGGTTTTCCAGATTGCTGACTTACGTTAGTAACTTCCTTCTGAGGAGCAGTAGAACCGGTTGCACTTAAGCGTTTTGGTTGTTGGTGATGCTCTTTATTTTTCTCTGTCGCGTTTTTAATTTTTTGAAGTTCTTTTGCCACTTCACATCCCCTATAGTTCGCAGGGTGATTCTGATTGCAGTTGCAACATTTTGGCGGTAGTTCGGCAGGTTTTGTGCAACTTAGAGTTGTATGATTTCCGGCGCACTTTACACACCTTGGTGGTTTACAACAGTAATTTCTGGTGTGACCGAATGCCTGACAGGACTTACACTGCGGTACCAGATTCGATGGCTTAATGGGTTCGAGTTTGACGACAGAGTTTAAAATATGTTTGATTTCATAAATTTTCTTTATGTTCTCTGTGGATTCGAAGCATAAGATAAACATATTTAATGGTTTTTTTGTTTTGTATTGAAGTTTATTTATGACTTTTGTAACTTTAAAACCCTGCCTTTGAAGATCCGAGACAATGCTTTCCGGCTCACATGAGTGATGAAGGTCTTTAACCATTACGCGTATATCCCGCGATTGCTTGTCCTCGTACGAGTACCAGGAAATTTTCGATTCGTTTAATTTACTTGTAAGTATTCTATAATCTGAACTGTCAGAAAGGTTTATTTTACATGAACTTTGGCCAATGAGCTTAAGTGTGTAAGAATTTTTAACTTCTGCGTTTATTAAAGAACGCATTAAGGGTTGATTAAAATTTTCTGATATTATGATTGGCGGAGGGCGATGAATTACTTTTATATCTTTTTTATCTTTTGTTGTATTATCCGGACTCGGAGACTTCAGCGTTACATCCGGTGAAGAATTCGCTTTGCGTTTCTTAGTTTCCCTACTTTTTTTCTTTTTTAATAACCAATTTGTTTCATTTTCAAGCTCTTCTTCGTCTGTTTCGGCTACAAAAGTCGATTTTGGTGAAGAAGAAGGCGTTTCATTGGTGTATTTGATTAGCGATTTTCTTAAATTTTCATTTTGGATTTTAAGTGTCGCATTTTCATTTTTTAGCTCATTGTTCAATGCTTCTATTTTTTTGATACGTTCGAGTAACATACCTAATTGGTTACGTGGTGATCCCCCACCAGGAGGCGGGGTTTGTATGTCCATTACGATCTAATGGAAATGCGGTTACGTTACGTGATATAAACTGCCTTATCCACTGCTTTACCGACTGTGAAGATAATGCAGTGTCCCTGGCCACCTACAACTCTGCGTAAACAGCTGGTTTGCCGTGTGACAGGAACAGCTGATAACTACATATTTATATCTACAAATAACACATTTAACCATCATTGGTTGCACACATACACACACCCATATACATATTTATAATTATATTAGACTCAATTAAACTCAAACATTTATAACGTTAAAACTAAAACGAAATATCTTTTAATTAAACGCAATCGGCCCCATACGTCGACATACCCCGACATCTACTTTTAATAATATTTTCAACTTCTTTATTTGTTGTTGGTTGGATTTCACCCACGTATTGCGATTCTTCCAGCTGTGGTAGAGTACCATTGAACGCAAAAGGACTAAATGTTTTAATTAGTTTCTCTGAGAAAACTTTCGCTATTTCTTCGTCGCTTCTGGCCCAGGATCCGTTTGGCTTTCTGACGGGTGCATTCGACAATATTGGTTTTCTATTTTTTTGATACGTTCGAGTAACATACCTAATTGGTTACGTGGTGATCCCCCACCAGGAGGCGGGGTTTGTATGTCCATTACGATCTAATGGAAATGCGGTTACGTTACGTGATATAAACTGCCTTATCCACTGCTTTACCGACTGTGAAGATAATGCAGTGTCCCTGGCCACCTACAACTCTGCGTAAACAGCTGGTTTGCCGTGTGACAGGAACAGCTGATAACTACTTCAGGCGTGCGAAGGAGAATCGTAGCGGTGGAACTGATTGAGTGCTTTTTATTTTGTTATTTTTATTTTTTTGTTATTGTTTTAAATTTTTATGATTTTGTGTTAAATTATTTATGGTTTTCAAACTATAAATCAAATTGTTAATGTACCCGTGATGTCAACGATGTCGAGGACCTCAGGCGAATCTGTCTGCAAATTTTCACAGCCTGGATTACGCGTTAATTAAGGTAATTTAAGGAGCACACCCAACTGTTGACCGTACACTTTGACCGTACACTTTAATAATCAATCTGTGTTAATGAGTGGCCTTATTGTTTCGAATAGGATGTTTCCGATGGCGAAATTTATAAAGTGACGCATTTTTTGGCCAAAGAGTATGATAACTCGTTTCAATGGGAATTTTGCTTCTTCAGAAACGATTTGATTTTTGCAACAGTTTAAACACTTTTCTGTCATTTCAATTGAGTAGGTCAACGGACTTTCGCTGTAAATCGTTGTAGCGTCTGACTGTATCTCGTTTTGTAAGGCGTTTACATTTTGCCGTGATAGAGCATCCGCCACATAATTTTCTTTGCCTGGTTTGTAGAACACTTTTGCGTTGTATTCATCACAAAAGACGCCAAAAGTAAGGGGTTGGTGATAGGTGAAAATAAATATTTCTCTTTCTCCATAGAGGTAATTTTGCAATTTACCTAGAGCCTAGATAATAGTTAACAATTGTGTTCATTGTTGTAATCATTCGTGGCATAGTGTGTCTCGCTTTTCTTTAGGGTGCGCGTAATCATGGGAATGAGGCTGCCTCTTAGGACAAGACTGCACCAATGTCATCTATGGAAGCGTCAGTAGTTAGATCAAAGGGCTGCTTGAAATCTGGGCACATAAGATATTCCTTCAGTCCTTCGAAAACATTACGTTGAGCTTCGTCAAACTCAATCGAGATCTATTTTGCACATATGCTTGCTAACCATTACTTCTTTGAGAATGTTGGTTAAGGGCCTTGCTATTGCTGCGAAGTCTTCAATAAACCCCTTATAGTACCTAGCTAAATCCAGAAACATTGTAGAAACCTACAAGTAACAAATCCTATCATTTTCACCAATACATACACAAGCGAAAGCTTATAGAATGACAGAAATTACATTAAGAATGCCATAGAATGAGGGAGACTCAGGGCAAACGACCAGGCAGTTCATTAGGGTTTCCTAAACATTCTACTACTAAATCGGCCAAATGCCTTGAAAAAGGCAAGAGTGTGTTGCCGTGTTATGCTTTACAATTTTACTTACTTAAATTATACTTTAAGTACGTTTTTGTTAAATCATCAAATATATTTCGATTATTAAAATTCATAAAGATTAAATTTACCTAGTTTTGATTAAAACTTTATTTATTGTATCAACAAATTGGTAAATTTTTTCCATTTTATTAAAAATATTTGAAGAATATATCTATTTTTGTTTAAATTATTACAAATAGTTTTGTTTAGTATTGTATATACGACGTGTGTTCAAAAGGTATCGCGAATTTTGTGTTTTTTCAAAAATTATTTATTTATTCATGAATATTTATTTTTTCCCCTTCAAAGTAATCACCATGAGATATTATACACTTGTGCCAACGGTTTTTCCAATCTTCGAAGCACTTCAAAAAATCATTTTTTTTATCTTCTTCAGTTTCTCCTTCGATGCCGTCTTTATCTCGTCAAGAGAAGCTTAACGTCGTCCTTTCCTGGGCCTGTTCAGTTGGGGGAACAAGGAAAAGTCACAGGGGGCCAGATCTGGGGAATACGGTGGCTGCGGCATCATTAGTGTGTTGTTTTTGACCAAAAAGTCGCGCACAAGCAACGATGTGTGAGCAGGGACGTTATCATGGTGCAAAAGCCAATTTTTGTTCTTCCACAAATCCGGGCGTTTCTGGCGGATTGCTTCGCGTAAATTGCGCATAGCTTGCAGGTAATATTTCTTATTGAGAGTTCTTCCCTGTGGCAAGAACTCATGATTCACCACGCCCCTGCAATTGAAGAAAACTGTCAGTTACGATTCGCGATACTTTTTGAACACACCTCCGGGAAACCTAACACCCAAAAAATATCGGTAACGCGCCTATACTGCAACCTCCCTACTATTTTTAATTCCTTTTATTTAAACCTCTGTACCAAAAAATCAACTATTTCGATCAGGTGATCTCAGCTGTTGACGACCATATGATTCTTTTGTTACTTGTATGTTTCTCCAATGCCCAGAAACGAGCGCAGGCTGAACAAATTTTTCGGCCAACTTTGTGTTTCATAAATAAAAAGTCAAACGGCTACCGTAGTTTTAACCATCCATGCTTATGAGGAAATAAATAACACGATCAAAAAATTGCATTCTAGTTGATCACACGAACTACATGTCAAAATTTATGAAAATTAAAACCCTTGTCGTGGGTGGCAAGCAACTTGCTATTCAATATCGCTTAAAATTCTTAGGAATGTTCACGAAATTAATGATGTAGTACTATACATTTATTATCATTTAATTCCATTAATGTAACGAAATATTCAAATTCCCTATAATTGCATAACTTTACTGGAAAAATTGAAATCAGGACTACGCTCAAGTTCGAAAAGTGAGAGTTCGTGTAGGTGAGTACAATGTGAAAGCAATTTTCTATTCAAATCGTGAGGCAATTTGACGACTAAGTTGAAGCATTTGAACATACCCTGCAAGACGGTTATCTTTTATAGCAAACGTGTAAGCGACTTGTTATTGTTCACTTTTGCTTTCGTCAAAATATTTGTTACTTTTGAGTGGGAAAAAAGTAACACTTATAGGCTAGCCAGTGAACAACGCAGAATCGTGGGTCGTGTCAGCTGGCATGACCTATCTTATGGGCACGCAATGTAACTGAACAGTGAAAAACGCTACTCCCTTCTCTCTGGCGTGACGATGACGTGAAAATCCGCGACATTTGGATTTTGCCGCCGCAAACGTCGCAGCTGATTGCTCTCTCACAACGCAGGGTTGCCAATATCGATATACTGCAGTAATTATCAACTTTTATAAATTCAATCTGTTCAATATGTTTGAAATTTTCTTAAAATAA
Organism: Bactrocera dorsalis; assembly: GCF_023373825.1. Taxonomy (NCBI): domain Eukaryota; kingdom Metazoa; phylum Arthropoda; class Insecta; order Diptera; family Tephritidae; genus Bactrocera; species Bactrocera dorsalis. The sequence continues at coordinate 28,102,905 of NC_064308.1, forward strand.
CTCAAAATCAGAGTCGAATGCTATTATTTATAAATATATAAACTATTTTTAATAGTTTGTTTTCAGTTTTGATATTTTCCCTGCAAGACGGAGGTAACAGATTGCCCAAACACATTCAAACATTTTCAGCTGTTCACTAACACTGTTACATTTTGTGCGATTTTCAATTGCATGGGAGAATACGTAAGTAAGATAGAGAACAACTAACGACATTCTAAACATATTGTAATGTTAACTAGCTAGAATAGGAGAGACGAATACTCAATTTTTCAAAAAGAAGAAAACGAAAAGCGCAGTTTCAAGAATGATAAAAACCAAGGTAGAGGAGGAGTAAAGTCACTATCAGCTGATGTTATGTAAACAAAGGCACAGCTGAGAGGTGCCACTGTAGAAACGCCAAGTGTAGTCCGGGGTTGAGTTTCTATTTGAATCCAAGATGGCCGACTTTTAACCGGAAAATGGTTGCATTGTGTTATTTTCTTATAATTTATGTAAAAGTTGTCCCAAAAATATTGGTTATATGTAAAAGTTTAATATATTTTCAAAAGAAAATCGTTTTATTTTAATATATATTTTTAAAGATGAGAACAATATGAGCAAATACATGAAAAATTAAGTTTTTTATTTATGCCTCTTTTTAACTGTGGTAAGTCAATAAATGTTCACCACAGAAAAATGTTACGAACAAATAAGCAACCATGCCGAATAGTGGGGTCTAGATTATGCTCATTCACAGCCATATTTACATTTTTGCCATCGTAACGAAGGTTTTTGCAAAGACAATTTGTTTTAGTTTATTTCATGGTTAAATCCTTTGCGATGTTTTATTTAGTTATTTTAATCTATAAAAAGTGTTTACAATTTTCATGGGACGATAAACATCAGATCGGCTGCGATTTTATTCCAATAAAAGTACGAAATAACCAAACATGGCCACGTTAATATTGCTGCGTAATGGGTCTGGTGCTGTTACAACTTTATGATTTAAGAGATAGTCAAATGTAGTTATCAAATTAGTTGGCCGTGAATTCGAGACAAAATTTTAAATTCAATGGCGTTCTCGTGTAAGAGATCGCATTGCTGGGTAAGCTAAAATTAAACTTTATATCAAAAGATTTACCATGTATTTTTTAAATTCTTTATAGAATCAGCAAAGGAGCTGGTGTAGAACGCTAGTCCCAAACCAATGAGCTTTGTGCTTGAGGGTGGAAGCAACTTTTTGAAGAGCAAATACTACGGTGAGCACATTCGGATGTTGCATAAACTATTGTAAATTGCGCTTAGAATCCCGGTACTGCTGGTCAGGTTTATCAGACTGTTGGGTAGGTTTTGAGCAAAATTGAATTTACATACTTTCTAATAGCTAAACACCCACCTTGCAGGCCAAAGCGTTACCAGTTGAGCGAATTAATTGACTGGTTTCATCGTGTTATGCGCAAAGATGAAAAATGGTGGGGATACCGTCATTGAGACATGTGTTGTGATCCTACCTTCTTATTGAAAACCAAGTTCACGAATGTATTACCGATGTCGTTCCCTCCAACATACCGTGGTTGAAGAATTTTGGTGTACAATCAATGGAAGAGCAAGTACCATGAGAATTATGATCATATCGTGCTGCGCAATATTATGATGCCGAATTGGGGAGTGGGGGGAACCAGCTCCACCAAAACCGATAGAACATCGGGATGAACTACGCAAATAATAAACAACACTCATCAAATGAAAGTTGGCAGCGTTGGTGACTAAGCAGCAATTTGAAAAAGAAACATTTGCATCTACGCGAATTACAATTCGTCTTTACATCTAGTGAATTATGGTCGATTATGAATGGTGTGGAAGTTGATATTTAAACTTAAAAAAACAAATAAATGTAATTTGGCTAGTATTGATATTTAAACTTTAAAAAACAAATAAATGTAATTTGGCTAATAATGAGCCGCTATTAAAAGTTAAGGAATTTGAGTTGTATTTTTAATTGGGCCAAACAAGTTATTATCGATTTGAATAACTTCAAACGGAATATATTTCGAACAATCATTTATTTTTTTAAATACTATGGCGGTATCGCTACTGAGCATGGCAAAATAGTGTTGCGTCAGCTAATTTAAACTATTTTTACTACTATATAGATATTGCAAATTCAAAAAATAATTTCTTTAAGAATCCTTTTTATTTAAAAACTTAGCTTAGAACTAAAAAATAGTGTGGTAAATCTGTTGGGATAATCAAACACTCCATTTGGGAATGAGTAGGATTCCTGATCGCCGGCGTATAGCTAAATTCTGACATTTAAAACGTGTACGTAGTTTGTGATTACAAAAACTTATAATTAAAATATAGAAAACATGGCTATTATAATTATCTCTTGATTTATCTCACAATAAAAAATGTGTTTTACTGTTCAGACGAATTGTTATGGTACGTAATATAAAATTTTTCACAATAGTTATCTCTTATGGTCCACTCAAAAATTGAAAATAGTATTTATAAATGTACAAATATAGTACTATAAATTTATAATTTAATATTATAGCATTTTCGCTTTCTGCAACCCGTTTTAACCTCTCGCCACCCTTATTCACCAGAGGTGGCCATGATGTTGTTGTTGTAAAAGTACACTTGAGGGGTAGCTTAAGTACTGTGAATGGCTCTTTTTCTATAGTGAATGGGACTTTCCCTACTCCTCTATACCATGATAAAAACAAAGATTGCGCAGTGACGAGTTCAAATTTTGTTCGTTGTTCGTTGTATTGCAGGCATACAAAATCATGAATATCATCAAAAGTTAACATCAATATAAGTGAATATTAATAAAAGATATTAATATAAGTGAATATTTTATAGTGAACATTTACCTACATATTCATTTAACTGAATTTTCATTGTATTAATTTTGTCTCGTTGCTGTGTTTGTTTCAACCATTTATGTAAATAAAAAGATTGAATATTTTGTAACCAAGTATCAATACCCTAAATGTGTATTTATTGTCTTATTTAATTTTCTTTTTTTACTATACATGTGTTCAAAAAAATATATTTATGTTTTTCAGATATAACCCAAAAGCTGGATGCCATTAAGAGCCGTCTCACTGCAATTTAAAAGTCCCTAACAAACAAAGTAAGTAACGCAGTATTACATTACCAATTTAAAACAGAAGTTAATTTTTATATATTAATTTTCTAGATGCCAGAAAAGGCCGAGATGCAGACGCATGCCGCGTCATAGCGGCAAAGACAAACATTTCAATTAGCCGCATCACCGGTGACTTGGAGGATGAGCATTACGTGGAGCTCGAGTCGAAATTGCCTATGTCATCGGAAGAGAACGGGTGCTTCGGGGACAAACAGTCACAAATGAAAATGGATATTAGTTTTAAGTTGTAAATATTAGTTTTAAGTTTGACATATTAGTTTTAAGTTGTAAATATTAGTTCTAAGTTGTATATATTAGTTCTAAGTTGAAGTCTCTAAATTTAGTTTTACAAATATGCTTTTTTAACTAATAACTTTTATACTGAAGTAAACTTAATCTTATGTTTAAGTAAATATGATTTTATTTATATATTATTATTTATAAGAATTGAATTTGCTAGAAGAAACAAATGGGTAACAGATAATCTTGTTACTGCTTGTTCTTCCTAACATGCTTATATGTTAAAGGTAACAAACTGATAACCAAAATAATAACACTAACAGATATTCGGGTAACAAATACTTTTTGTTATCCATAACACATGGGTAAGCTAAGCGCTAACAAAATAATTTGTTACCCGTAACATACTGTGAAGAGATTTGCTAACAAATGTGTGTATTCTCTTAGAACAAGGCAGCATGCGATATTTGCCATTGGTTAGAGCGAGATAACCATTGAACATCAAATAGCTATGTGTTACTTTTTTCCCACTCTCTGAACAAAAGTAACAAATATTTTAACGAATGCAAAAGTGAACAATAACAATTCGCTTACACGTTTGCTAACAGCTACCCGTCTTGCAGGGTTATATTGAAAAAAAAATGTAATTGAAAACAAAGATGTGCTCAAAACTATATATGCGTATTGGGCAATGGCAACATTGTTCAAATGAAAACAAAGCAAAGATGGCTGATTTCTGCGTTTTTACTACGTTTTTGACTTTTTGCCGATAAGGAAGGAAAAGGAAGGAAGGGAGTAGCGTTTTTCACTGGCTAGCCCTTTAGCTTTGAAGTTCAATGGTTATCTCGCTCTTACCAAAGGTAAATATCGCATGCTGCCTTATTCTAACAGAAAACATACATTTGTTAGCAAATCTCTTATATATATTACGGGTAACAAATTCTTTTGTTAGCGTATAGCTTACATATGTGTTATGGATAACAAAAAGTATTTGTTACCCGAATATCTGTTAGTGTTATTTTTTTCGTTATCAGTTTGTTACCTTTAGCATATAAGCATGTTAGCAGGAACAAGTAGTAACAAGCATATCTGCTACCCATTTTCTCCTCCCAGCAAAATCAATTATTTTAAATAAAATTCAGTTTTTTTTTATTATTTCGCTTTATTTAATAATAAAATCAAATATTTACTTTAACTAATAATTTGCCTAGAGTTATTACATTCGGCAGAAAAATTGTACAAGATTAAGTTTATTTCAGTATAAAAATTATAATTTTAAGAATTCATATTTGTAAAAGTAAAATTAGAAATTCTGTTAAAGGCATCCGTATAGCTGTACTGCCTCAAAACTACCCGGCGGAGTCGCTAAAATCGGAGGAGCTTACCGTACTCTAGGACCTCCTCATGGAAGAGGTATTCAAAGGAGATTAATATGCGGCGTCCTTCCTGGGGGTGGAGTTCAGAGGATCTATGTATGCTGCAAGCGGACTGCATGGACGAGACGTCCGCTAACTGGCTGCGGGAGTTCGTTCCAAAGCTGGGAGGCTGGAAGGGCCCTGTCCTCTGCGCGAGGAGAACGGATGATTTGCCAATCATTCATAATATGACAATGTTCCTCTCCCGATGCGGTGACAAACCCTATAAGTTCGCCCTAGGTCTGGTGAAAAATCAGAACCGGGGCCTCAGCATTTCGTTCTGGAGCGTCGTCGGCAGCAAATTGGAGGAAATTAGAGACATGAAAGGTTGGAGATTGTACTTGGACATTGACAACGAGTCGTACAAGTACGTCCAGGCAGCGAGCTTCCGCCTGCACTACAGGTTCAGCACGGTGGTCATACGGCCCCACAAGCCTGCAACCACCGGGAGCAAGGAAGCTGCTATGCCTACGACTCGCCAAAGCAGGGGCATCGAAAAACAGGCAGTGACTGTGGCAGCCCCACAAGTAGTAGCAACGCAGGTGGGCGAGGTGACGGATTAGTCCGGCGGAAGCAGGAATGGGCAGGCAGTGCCAGCGGCGGCCACTGACGTTCCTGATGTCGGCCACTGCGGGCAGAGAGCAGAGCTACCTTCCACGCAGGAAATCCTTGATGGGTTAGAAGACCCAATGGATGGCAGCGCGAAGGACGGCGGGAATGTTGTCAGGAATAACATTGAATTCTTCTGCATTTCCAAGTTTCTGACGCAGGATCTGGTGGCAGAGCAACCCAGGGACTTCGAAGGCAAGGACTTTGTCCGGGCTTCAGCATACTTCCCAGGAGAGGCATCTACGGCCAGACTGATAATAGTGTTTCAGGCCCAGGACTGGAGATTAAGCTATCTGAGCTGGACGGGTCTGTTATTAACGCTTATCATGGCAGTTGCCCCCTGAAAGTGCCCACAGACAGACTAAACTGTCCCTGGTGGTCAAAGAAACTACCAGTTCTCCTGAAAAACCTACTTTGCCTGTTTAACAAAGCGAAACGTACGCGGGTCTGGGCAGAACACAGGAGCTATCTCACCTTATACAATAAGGAGAATAGGTTTGCAAAGCAGGGAAGCCTCAGGAGATTCTGCGAAGACCAATGTCTACCCGGGATCGAACACAAGCCATCCCGCGAGGATTGGAGTATCGCCAAACAGCTGTTTACGGCGGACTCGATCAGGTGGGCGATGGCCTCGTCCCCGGGAGCGGATGGCATCTTTCCGGCGCTGTTACAACAAGGGGAGCAGTTGTTACTGCCACACTTGCTTCGGCTGCTGAGAAAGAGCTTCGCAATGGCGTACATCCCCGAAGCATGGAGGACAGCGAAGGTGATCTCTATACCCAAGGTAGGAAGGAAAGACTACTCGTTCGAGAAATCTTTCAGACCAATCCTACTAAAAACCATGAAGAAGATCGTGGATCAGGAAATAAGAATGAAAGCGCTGAAGAGATCACCACTGCATGCGGCTCAGCATGCTTACAGAGCGGGTAGATCCACCACTACTGCTCTGTACCAGCTGACCTCCGAGATAGAGAGTTCACTGGAGCATGGGGAGGTCATGCTTTGCACGTTCTTGGACATCGAAGGTGCCTTTGATAACACTTCTCATAAGAGTGTAGCACTGGAGAAAAGGAATGTGGCAGCACAGATGCGCAGATGGATAGAAGCCGTACTGCGCACCAGGGTTGCTGAGACCACAGTAGGTGATAAAAGGATTTGTCTCGGCACAACAAGAGGCTGCCCATAAGGGGGTGAGTTATCCCCCCTGCTATGGAGTCTAGTCGTAGACGACCTGCTAGCTCTGCTGAAGGACAATGGGATCCGCTGCCAAGGGTATGCAGACGGCATTGTAATTATGGCCAAAGGCAAATATGAGGACACTCTCTTTGATTTAATCCAAAGTGGTCTAAACCTAGCAAAGGGGTGATGTTTAGAGGTTGAACTAAATATCAATCCCTTCAAGACGACCGTAATCCCGTCTACGAGACGCAGGTTACAACAGTCCAACGGCAGCACTGGAAGTTCTGCTTGAACTTACTCCGCTTCATTTGGGTATTGGTCAGGTAGCCAAACACACCCTTCTGCAAATACCGGCTGAAGAGTGTCGAAAAGGCAAGATAGTCTCGTCCCAGAGGACGAAAAAGATTAGTGGCAATACCATTGGCCCTCCTCCCGAGGGACAGCGCTACCACAATGGTTAACTTCAGTTTAAGATCACTCTCGGCAGTAAAGACGAATGGAACGACTCCAACCTCGAGCTGATGTTGAGGAACAGCACTTTGAGGTAGTACACCGATGGCTCGAAAATATCGGAGGGAATCAGCGCAGGGATTGTGAGCTAACGCACTAAGCTCTCCATACCCATCGGAGAGTTCCCGAGCATTTTCCAGGCAGAAGTTTTTGCCATAAGCCGGTGTTTAGAAACAAGCCTCCATCGCAACTATCGCAATGAGCGAATAGCCATTCTCAGAAATAGTCAAGCGGCGCCAAAAGCGATCTCCTCCTACGAGATAAAATCGCTACTAGTGCAGGAGTGCAGGGAAAGGCTGAGCAGCCTTGCGGAACGGAACCAGGTACACCTTATCTGGGTGCCTGGTCACAGAGGTATAGCGGGTAACGAGCTGTCGGACGAGCTTGCCCGCTCTGCAGCCTCCACCAAGATTATAGCACCCGAACCCTTTGCGGGGTTGGCTCCTCATACCATGAAGGAGCTGCTCCGCAAGGAAGAAGGAGTGGGCAGGGAGGAGCATTGGCAACAAACTCATGGTATGAGACATGCCAAGTTGCTAATGGGAGGCAACAACTTCAGAAGGTTCAAAGCTGTAATAAACCTCCCCAGGAATAAGCTCAGGCTAATAGTCGCATGGTACACTGACATTAGATTCCGCATAGAATTCCTTTATGCTTTGGCGGCCTTCGGCCCCGCTTCAAACAAATAATCCTCGGTCGGACCAACACCTCGGCGTGCTCAGTTCTTTTGCGTTGAACTCCTTTTTGCGTTGGTGGCCTTCGGCCGCGCTTCAAACAAATAACTCTCAGTCGGACCAATACCTCGGCGTGCTCAGTTCTTTTGCGTTGAACTCCTTTTTGCGTTGATGGCCTTCGGCCGCGCTTCAAACAAATAACCCTCAGTCGGACCAACACCTGGCGGTGCTTTTTTGCGTTGAACTCTTTTTTTCCCGATCCAACACCGGGATTTATCAAGATAATGAGAATTCTGAGACATTTTACATTACTCATCATACGATAATGAATTTAGTTATGACGTCATAATCTTTCTTTTTTCTTATTTTTATTTAATTACAAAATATGTAACACAAATTTTTTTGCTTGTTTACAACCACTTTCTTATTTTATGAATAAATGGATTTTAACTAATTGATTTGATATGGAATTAAAGTTATTTTTGCACTTTTTAATATAAAATAAATTATTAGAAACGAATTAGTGTAGTGTTAGTAGGTATAAAAGTATAAACTATAAGTGTAAAATGCATTAAAAATCGGAGAAACACTCATTTTAAATAGTTGATTTTTTGAACTTTAAATGCAAATATCTCAAAAACCATAAGTTAGCGGCAACTATATGTATATATATTCTTGATCTGGATGACCTCCTCTATCCGCACATACCTCGAAATCCGGGGATGCAAATGCAGCATCTATAACAACTATTTGAATTAAATATACACTACAGTCACCGACTAAACCTCGTACTGAGCAGTTGAGTTAGCGTCTTTCTCTGAGTTTACAGCTATTCATATAGCTCTCTTTTGGTGTTTTTTTTTTGCACACCGGTCTGCTTACTTAAGTAACGCGATTAATACTTATTTTAAGTGAGAAATATAATCCAATACTTAAATAAGTGTATTATAATTTTTCCACTATGCCCCCGGTGGGCTTCCAGTTCGGGGACAACAGGTTTGCTGCGCTTGCCCAAGGTCCCCAACCAAAACGTAAAAAAATCGTATCAAAAACTGCAAGATGCTTTTCCTGACTTACCGCCAATAAAAAGTGATGACTCAAAGTATATAGTGATTAAATCCGATGAGAATACTACACCGCTTTCGAAGGTTTCTTGTTTTCGTGTTTACAATGCCTTATTTACCGTGAGCAAAGATATAAACAAAATTAGTGAATTATGCGACGGCAGCCTATTACTGCTAGTGAAAAATAAGCAAGTAGCAGAAAAGTTTATAAAAACGAAATGTCTTCAACATTGGCGCTGTTAGCGCTAGCTATCATCGACAACTTAATTGTAACAAAGGCACCATTTATGCACCGTTCTTAAACGATGTGCCTGAAAGCGAAATAATGGAAGGACTCAGTTCTTACGAAGTTTCCGCTGTTTATAAGATCACTCGCAAAGTTGAAGGTGTTATAAAGCCTACTGGTGCTATGCTAATATCATTCAACAGTTATTCCCTTCCAAACAAAATAAACATCGCATGGAGGAGCTTCAAGCAAAAGAGGAATCCTCTGAAACCACCACACCAACAAAAATTTCAGCCATCAACAATTCCACAAAATCTAAAAATACTCATAGAACCGCCGACAATGACTTGCCTACTACATCAAAACAAAACGCAGAGGTCACCTCTGCACCCAACTCATCATTAAAATCTTTAACTAGCAAAAATCACTCATCGAACGCCAACAATAAGCATATTTCCATCAACAAGCCTACATCGATCAGTTCTGACTACAACAACGTCTCACATTCAGCTAAAAATAACAGCGACAACTGTACCTAACAAGACTCTTTCTTAAATCCCAAACTTTTCAGTCCAACAACAGCCTCTTTCATTTCTAATTTAAACAACTCCTTAAACTCGCTTAATAAATATACTGACTTCAAAAATACTACTACCAACACTACTGTGCAATCTAATCCACCTAATCACGAAAATCTCTTTCCAACAACAAGCATTTCCAACGATAATCAATACTCTACTGAACATACTGAACAAATAGAAATTGACTCTGAATAAATACGCTTAGCTTTTACTCTCTTTTGAACTAGTACTCAATTGGTGACACTCAGCTTCAACTGACTGCTCATACGCGTTGAAATTCTAGCTCTCTTCTGTTTCCCTTTTTCTTTTCTTCCTACATAGATCTTATGATTCAAATATTACAATGGAATTTAAACGGCTACACTAATAATTACAATGAGCTTCAATTATTAATACAAGATCATACCCCAGCTATTATACTCTTAAATGAAACTCACATCTCTTTCAACTTGTTGGCTTTTACTCCTAAGCAGTACATTGGCATTTTTCACAATCTTCCACATACATATTAGCACAAGTAAAAGAGGCATTGCGACTCTCATTAGAAGAGATATTCCACACAAAATTAATGCCATTCAATCCAACTTGCTGCCTATGTCGATCGAAATTATCTTAGTTAAAAAAATCACCATTATCTGCACCTATATTGCACCAGACGAACAACTTACCAGTACAGACATCCTGCAATTAATCAACCAAGCTTCTACTCCTTTAATTTTCGCTGGTGATTTTAATGCATGGAGTCCACTATGGGGCTCCCCAATAGCCAACAAGAGGGGCAAATGCATTGAAGATGCTTTACTTTCCTCTAACTTAATATGTTTGAATAATGGATCCGCGACGCACTTTTCCACTCACTCCACTTTTTCCCATGTAGATCTTACAATGTGCACCGACACACTTGTCACAGAGTGCGAATGGAGTATACTCGATCACCTGCATGGAAGCGATCACTTCCCCATTGTACTAAAATTGCACCTAGGTTCAACAACTAAAAACCACAAAATAAATAAGGTATTCAAAACTGATTACGCTGATTGGGAGAAGTTCCAGACACATTGCGAGATAAATAGCAATAATACCCCAATATCTGACAACCCTAACCAAGAAAGTGCGAGTTTAACAAAAATTATTCGTTCAGCAGCGAATGTTAGCATTCCTCATACAAAGCCAACAGCAAGTTCAAAGAGTGTTCCTTGGTGGAATAAAGAAATCGAATTGCGGGCAAAAAAACAGACAGCTTGGCATGAGTACAAACGGGCTCGAACACTAGTCAACTTAATATCTTTCAAAAAAGCCAATGCTCTTTTCCGTCGTTCCGCGAAACAGGCCAAGCGTAAATGTTTTCAGGATTTCACAAGCAAAATAAATCCTTCGTCTAGTCCTAAGTTAATATGGAACGCTTTAAAAAAACTTTCTGGAGTGCCTAGAAATCTAACCATTCAATGCGTAAAGGGGCCAACAGGTTTGGTAACCAATCCATCCGAAATTTCCGAGTTATTTGCAAACCACTATTCTGAAGCAAGCTCAGATATTTCATTCAGCACTCAGTTTCAAACCTCAAAACCACCACACTGTCCGACACTTCCTACTCTGTCTCCCCTCTTTCTTTTTCTGCTAGACAAATAGAAACCAGCATTTCACTGTCTGAATTCGAGTTCGTTGCATCTACCGTTAAGGGTAAGTCGCCGGGGCAAGATAAAATTTCTTATCCAATTATCAGACATATGCCGAAAAGTCTCAAGCTCCGATTGGTAAAGCTTTATAAAAAAATTTTCAATACTGGTGTCTACCCCCAATTTTGGAAAACGTCCTGTGTTATACCAATACTTAAAAAAAACAAATCCTCCGATGAACTTGCTAACTCTAGGCCGATTTCCCTCCTTCCATGTATGGGCAAAATTTTGGAAAAGATCGTGGCAAACCGCTTGATGTGGTATGCTCAGCGAAACAAGTTCATATCACCGAATCAAGTCGCCTACAAAAAAGGTCAAGGCACGTTAGACGCTTTAATCCAACTTGACTACTTCATTACTAACGCTTTGTCCAGCAAAAACCACGTGTCCATACTATCTCTGGACTTCCACAGAGCTTTCGACAAAATTGGAGCCCATATTATTATTCGACAACTTAGAAAATGGAAAATAGGCCAGAATATGATACGTTTTATTACCAACTTTCTCACAAACAGAAAACTCAAAGTCAACGTAAATGGTTTTCTTTCTTCAACACTCCCACTTTCTAATGGTACGCCGCAAGGCTCATCTCTTTCAGCCTTCCTTTTTATCATTGCTTTCGATGATACTAGGGATGATAAAAAATTACAAAGGAGTTGAGCACCAGATCTATGCTGACGATGTCCTAATCTACACAAAAGTCTCTGACGTTAATTTAGCGCAATCCTTATTTACTAATATACTCGCCAGAATTGAGACTTGGTCACTGGAGTCTGGTGCTTCACTTTCTTTAGACAAAACACATATCCTTCATGTATGTAGGAAGCAAAATTGCAACGGTATTTCACTTACCCACAACCAAACTAACATCGAATGTAAAACACAGCTGAAATTACTCGGATTAATTTTTGACTCTAAGTATAACTTTAATGCTCACTGTAAATATGTCAGAAACTCGTTAATGACACGATTAAATATTGTTAAATATCTCTCGTCTAAGCATTCATTTATTCATCCGAACACACTAGTCAATGTTGTCAGAGCTTTGCTAACTTCAAAAATAGATTATGGGCTCCCCATCTATGGCAATTGCTCCAAAAGCAGTATCAACCTTTTAAATGCACCATACCATTGCGCAATACGGCGAAGTCTCCAGGCGTTTCCAACCTCGCCAATAAAAACGATAATGGCTGAATCTGGTTTACCAACTATTCAAAATAAAATTATAGATTCTTCGCTCCAAATTCTTGCGAAAACGGTTGAGAACACCAACCCATTACTAAATACAACTATCACCCATGCCACGAAAAAAAGAAAAATTCCAAGAATACAATCGGCTATTTCGAGATGCTTAAGTTTCGCTGAAGAAAATAATATTTTACGTAACGCAACATGCAAATTCACCACACGACATCCTCCCTGGCTGATCAATGATAAAATCCTACAGAATGAGCTTATGTTTTTGTCCAAGCAAAACACACCAAACGAAGTCTTTCAACAAACCTTTGCTGAACTGGAATCTAATTATACAAATAATGGCTGGAAGCTATTGTTTACAGATGGCTCCAAGTCCATCGATGCCACTTTGTTAGCAGTTGTCACTGCCACAGGAGAAATTATTTGCAATTGGCTTCTCCCCTCAACGAGCTCTGTATTTACCGCTGAAGGATCTGCTATCCTTCACGCAGTTAATCACGCAAAAAAGGCTAAAGAAAAGTTCCTCATCTATACAGACAGCAAATCGTGTATGTCTGCAATAACGTCTCCTTCCAATCGCAATCCCATAATAGAAGTTATCAGGGACGCGGTCATTGGTGCCCCTCAGAAAATCCAAGTAATGTGAATCCCTGGCCATGCTGGTTATTTCAGGCAACCACTTTGCAGACCTCGCTGCGAAAAATGTAGCCAAGACTCCTGCCTTAACATACTATGCCTCATCCAAGCAAGACATTTCTAACCTTATTAAGCACAAAAGGCATCAAAAAACTCAAGCGAATGGAAAACATTTAAACATCACTACGCGGACATAAACCCAGCCAGAAATCGAATAATCTACTCGTCAACAGTTCCAACTAGCGCAATGAAGACATATACTCGATTAAGGATTGGACACACTATCATAACACACGCCCACTTACTATCGGGTAAAAGCCCATCCATTTGCCCCCTTTGCGAGGACACCGCTTCTATCAAACACTTACTCACACTCTGTCCGATGCTTCACTCAACAGCCCACAACTCTGGCAACATTGATCTCATAAAACTACATACTAAGTGAACCTTCAGAAAAAAACGTTATGATTGTTTATAGATTCTTCAAAACCAACGATTTGTTAAAATATATTTAAGCAACTTACATCTTTACTAACCCTTAGCAAATAGAACTTTTTACCTAGTTATAATTACAAGGCGGCTGAAGGCCTCGTAGCCAGTGCTGCGTGTATGTATTTATATAATAAAACTCCTTTTGTTATATGAATTATTATAAATAAATAAATAAATAAATAAATATACACTAGGGCGGGTCGATTTAAAAATCGCTCATTGCTCTGTGAAAATCGTATTCTAGGGATCAAAATAAGGAACTTTGCGGAAGGAACCATACCTCTAAAACGAATTTTGATGTCCCCCAATTTGGGTCGAACTTTTGGGTAGGGGCAAATTTTGAAAAATCTCACTTTGACCCATTTAGAGTGCTCCAATCGAGTCCAAATGTATGACCGACCCCCACTAACTTTGGACGGCCGATCCACCCATGCCAGTGGCACACCCCCTGGAACTCCCCTGGAGGGTTCCCCATACAATCATTTCAAAAAATCACCATTTTTAGCCTTTACATGAAAAAATCATCTAAATGGCTATGGTATTTATAATAATATCTATTTTTTCTCTTAAGAAATTTATTTAGTCAGAACATATGTAAATGAAAAAATTAATTTAAGTGAGTTGTAGAAAAGAAACTAAAAAAAATTATTGTTTGAATTCTTTTTTACTTTCAAGTCTGGGCAATTTCGCACGGCTCTCTAATATCGTCGCCATAACAGCCTCTACATTTTCCGGTATTTCAACATGTCGTTCCGTTCCTTGTATGTGTGATGGAATTTTGGGATCATTAAACGGTGGATCATCTTGATTTAAATATTCTTTCAATGTATCGTACGGAATGATTCGCGTGAATGGTGGTTCAAATACGATATTTATATCATTCAAATTGATCATTTCCGTATAACTTGTGCAATTAAAGTTTATATCTGGTTTTTTTATAAATTCTAAGTTCCATTGGCTCGTCAACATCGGTTCGATAGCGTAGAATTTTCTTGATGGCACAGTCTCGCTTTTCTTTCCTATCATCAAACAACATTGATAACAAGATGAATTATCTTTAATTACTTGATTGACAATTTTGCGTAAACGAGGTTCTAGAAATCGCGACCAACCAATGAACTTGAAAAATAATGCACTGCCGTACACGACAGAGCTGTAATACTTGATATTGAAGTACATTGGCACATAACATTTAATTATAAATTCAACCAGAATTCCTAAATTTGCATCTGAATTTTCCGTTGTCACATATAATCGCAATAATCTAGCGGCCTTGGTGAGCCACCGAGAATGTACAATTTTCCCTGGTTTGATGTTAGCCAGATCCACCGGACCCACGCCGCTAGAAATTGCATGGGCCATGTCATATAAGTACTTCGAATCGGTGGAAAATTCTTTTTTTTTCTGGAGCAGGGGGCATATTTTGCAACTCAATTTTCTGGAAGTCATCCACCACCTAAAAATATATAATGGGAAAATAATTAAAAATGGTTGACAATTATAATAAATGAGTGATAGCAATAACTTACCGGAAGAGTTTCACAAGTTTCGATTTGACGGCTCAGTTTTCCGGTTGCCGATCTTGGTCCAGTGCTGATAGATTTATCCAAAGCTTCAAACAAATGCCGAAGCGGAAGTTCGTTGAAGTGTTGAAGGCAAACAAACCAATGCAATGGTCTTTTTAACAGCAATTCGAATCGTCGTATAATTCCACCGTGTGGGCCAGTGTTTGTTGGCTCACCGTCAGTGCATATTCCAATTAATGTATCCAGTGATATATTTTTATTGTTGAAAAAACCATTTCATTTGGTTGTTTTGTATTCAGCGGTTTCATGTTCCAGTCTTACGTAACCAATCAATTCAGAATTGGGTTCTCTCAAAATAACAAGATGAGCTTCTTTTACCATCCTAGTATGATACTTCTCATCAATTTTATCTATCGTTAAAGTATCATCTTTTCTGCCATCGAATGAAAACGCTAACAAATTGGTATCATCTAACCGTTTGCGAAGTACTTCTTGTCTGCATTTCTCTTTTTCTCTGCGAACTTTCGATTTATCCATGATGAGAGGTTTCCCATGCTTATCTTTAATTTTAAAATCTTGCAAAAGAGCGGTTCCCAATGCTGATGCTACTCTGTCAGGCACACCAAATCTGTCACATACGAAGGCAAAGTTAAAACAATCGTATCTCTCTGTGTATTGTGAACTTGTGCTTCTATCCATATCTTCTTGAACCGGTGGCGGTGCGTATGTTGAATCATCGGAATCTGGGTATGTTGGCATTGATGACATAGACGTTGCTCCTTGCTCTTCAGTTTCCATCATAAATGCATTCATTGTTAGTCTTCTCTGATTATGTTGATCGTGCATGAACTCTTTGAGGCGTTCGGGAACCCAGCCGCATGCACATGGAGCTGCCTTCAAATCGCATTTACATGTTCCAATGTAAAAAATTGTTTCCAGAGATTTTACATACTCTGTAAATTGTTGGGTGTTGTTTCTGCTCTTGATTTTCTCTTGATACTTGTCAAGCAATTTATTCAATTTATTACATACACTTTTTTCAGCATTATTTCCATACCAAGTTTTTCCCAAATTCCAGTCAACTTATCTTGTACTTGAATAGTGAATGATTTATGGGAAAACTTTTTTTGTTCTGTTTTAGCACGTTCGCTTAAGTAAAAATAATATCTCAAGATATCCAGATGGGTTGGTAAATTAAGATCAGTCAAATCAGTAGACACACCAAAAACAGTAACATCATGCTTGGGTATATGACTCATTGGGTTTTCGATAGTTGTTGATGTAGTTGCTTCATCTTGCGGTGTAGAGGATGGTGGATTCATTGTAAACTTTTTGATTTGGAATGGTCATTTACCTATTATTTTTTTTGAAATACCATAGTGGTTATTGCTTTAGTTCTCCTCACTTTCAGAGGTAATAAGAATGAAATGGTAATTTCAATTTCAAAATTTGCCCCTACCCAAAAGTTCGACCCAAATTGGGGGACATCAGAATTCGTTTCAGAGGTATGGTTCCTTCGGCAAAGTTTCTTATTTTAATCCCTAGAATATGATTTTAATAGAGCAATGGGCGATTTTTTTGCCTCCCCACAAATCGACCCAGCCTAATATACACTATTTAACTTTAATAATTTAAAACTAACTCCCTGTAATTCGCAATATATTTTAACTCTCCAAATGATTTTTGTGACATTAAAATTTTTAATTATACACACAACATTCAAATCACAATGCTTACCTTTTTCTCCTTGTTAAGCCCTTTCGTTTTCTATATATAAAAGAAATTAAATATATATATATAATAGAAATTATTTATAAAATATTAAATTATCAAGTAACGAACTTACCTCTTTGAAATCCAAAATTAACTGCGCTTTTCGTTTTCTCTTTTTTTGAAAAATTGGGTATTCGTCTTTCCTATTCTAGCAAGTTAACATTACAATAGGGGTATTCAGACCAGCCTTGTTAATTTGTTAGTCGTTATTCGGTAGTTTTTTACATGTATTTTGTTTTTGTAAAATTAACTATCGTTCTACCGAGTAACGAACTATCCATCTGGCAAGCTTGATAATTGTTTCGTTACTCGGTAATATCTCGTCAGCTGTTCTCCTACTCCTCTGTACATCAATTTAAAGTACTTACCGGTAAAAAAGTTGATCTGCTCCACATAATTTTCAATTAAATTAAAATGAGGCATTTCTACTCTTTAATAAAATTGAATCAGCTGTTTCGGAATAAAATTTACCATACTACAGAGTTAGACCAAAAAGTATGTTCACAGTTAAGCCTTTTAACGAAGTATCAACTAACGAATTACCAAATTAACAGGCTTCGGTCTGAATACCCCTATGTTTAGAATGTCAAAAGTTCTTCTCTCTCTTATAGAGCCCATACACGACACACAAGTGTGTTCGATCTATGTGAATTCGTTTCGCCCATACACGACACGACACACAAATCCATTTTGCGTTCGTACTTCACACAGTTAACATCTGCGACAGGCAAGCGGAAAATTTCTTGGAATTTATAAGTGTATGAAAAAAAAATAAACGAAAGAAAAATACGAAAAAAAAAAGGATTTAGGTAGCGGTTTGGTTGAGTAAATTGTGCGACAGGCAAGCGGAAAATTTTGTTGCACTTGGAATTTATATGTGCATAAAAACATAAACAAAAGAAAAATACAAAAAAAGGATTTGGGTAGCGGATTGGTTAAGTAAAAGGAATAATCGCTCTCATGTACATTTGTTAAAAGATATGGAAATTAGTAGTGCAAAAGATTTGACAAACTTTTTGCGAATAGATGCAACTATTTATGGAATGCTTCTAAGCAGAATAACTCCTGCAATACAGGAGAAAAACACTGTAATACGCGATGCAATTACGCCAAATGAGAGGTTATCTGCAACGTTAAGGTTTCTTGCTTCTGGACAAACCTACGAAGATTTAAAATTCTTAACAAATATTTCAGCCCAATGCCTTGGAAAAATTATTTTAGATACCTGTGAAGCTATAGTTGATCAATTAAGTAATACATACATACATACATAAACTAGTAGTCAATTCTCTAAGGACACTTTGTAAAAAATATAACATAACATAAAAGATAAAATACATTAGTATTAAATAAACAAACAAAAATTCAATACTGAGATCAAAATGTGGTGTTAGTTCAAGTACACATTTGCATTTACAAAAACCTTGTTGTACAATGTTTTGTATTTAATACTAAAGTTGTAAACGTATAAGTTAACACCGGTAAACACAGTTGTAATAACTCGACCGGTGGAAACGGCTGCTCTTGTGTAAGCAAGAGAAATAAATAAAATAACATTTAAAAACCTAACTAAGTTTTTTAATAATTTATATTAATCGCTAAAATCTTGGAACTCTGGGTTATCGAATAGATGTTGGAATGGCTGACTTGATGAAGGAGAAATAACTTCATTCGAAATTATTTGTATTGGTACAGCTGGATGTGATGAATATTGCGAAGTAGACGATGAACGGTTGTAAAGCTGATAGTTATGATGCGAAAAATGTGGCGAGGATTTTCAATATTTATAAATGAGGTTTCCCAATTGGCCATGCAACAAAGTTTTGTCAATTAATTTTTTAGCAAACAATTGCTGCTCCTTATTTAATTTCCGATATATTACAGCCCATGCTTCTCCATAAATGCTCGCTTCATTCTTTTTTGGATTGCTTTCGGATTTATCCAAAAAGTTCACTGCTATCCTCAAGAAATCCTTTTCTGTGATCTTCTGTCTTTTATGTTAGGTTCTTGAAAGAAAAAATAAACACTAAATTATTTTTATAATTTCAGGTGCCAAATAATGCCGAGGAATGGAAAATAATTGCAGCCGAATTTGAAAGTAAATGGAATTACAACCACTGCATAGGTGCTATTGATGGAAAGCACGTCAATATAATAAAACCAGCTAAATACATATCTTGTTACTATAATTATAAAAAACAATTTAGCATAGTGCTGATGGCGATAGTCAGCGTAAATTATGAGTTTTTAGCAGTAGAGGTCGGCATGAATGGAAGAGCTTCTGATTCTGGTACATTTGGGCAATCAAAATTTAGAACTCCTGAATCTTCCACAACCCGGAAAATTGCCACTTTCTGAGGATATTCTACCTTATGTGCTTGTTATATAACACAAAATTCTGCAAATATTCGTAACAAATTTTGTAACTATTTTAGTAGTTGGAGACGATGAGTGGCAAAATAAATTTCTATAAAATGCCAAAATAAAACTTTATAATGTACAATATATTGTCTTTTTACTTACTCTTTCTTCATCGTCGCAATCTTCAAATGACAAAATACCCTCCATTTGAATTTCTTGGTCCATAAGGAAATTCAAGCTTTCAAAGTACCACAGTGTTGGTACATAAATATTTTCTGCGCTTGCTCTTGATTTCTCGCTTCTCCGAACTTTTTGCAATTCGCGTCTATAACAAGATCTTAAACCATTATACTTTTTTTTGACGGTTTCTAATGTAGCACTTTTATCGATTCCTTTATATTTTGTTAATAAATTATTCCAACTTCTATTTTTTCACTTTTATTTTTATATTTATCACTTTTCGTTTGCCAAATTGCCACATCATTTTTTAAAAGATCAATAAACTCTGATACAAAATCTTTATTTACACTTCCAATTGTGCGTCCGCGATCTTCACTGCTCAGCGACATGAGAGAAATGAGATTTTGTGCGCAGACAACGCCATACACGACACACATGTTCGCGAACATGGATCGGTACGCGAACAAGCCCATATACGAGTAAACCGCATGCGTACACATACCGATCGAATGCACTTGTGTGTCGTGTATGGGCTCTATTATTTACGTATTCTCCCATTCAATTGAAAATTCCAGAAAATGTAACAGTGTTAGTGAACACCTGAAAATGTTTCAGTGTGTTTGAGCAATCTGTTACCTCCGTCTTGCATGGTATAGAATTGCAAAACAATGCTATCCAATCAGCGACAATTTTGACACATTGTTTTATTCATGGATTGATGGCCACATAAAAGCACTGTTCCTACCAAATGCACAGGGATGTGTTTGTGGATTGTACTTCTCACTCGTCCAAATACGAATTAGAGGACAATGCAATAAAACATTCCACAGCGCCAACATAAGACAGAGATCCCAACAAATAGCAAAACAAAAAAGGGAATATTCATCAAAGCTGAAGTAAGAGTAAACTGTTATAGTGTAGACGAGTTGTAAAATAAAGAGTTGTTGAATTGAATTAAACAGCCCTGCAAGACGGAGGTAACAGATTGCACAAACACATTGAAACATTTTCAGCTGTTCACTAACACTGTTACATTTTCTGGAATTTTCAATGGAATGGGAGAATACGTAAGTAAGATAAAGAAAAACTATCGACATTATAAACATATTGTAATGTTAACTTGTTAGAATAGGAGAGGCGAATACCCAATATTTCAAGAAGAATAAACGAAAAGCGCAGTTTATTTTGGATTTTAAAGAGGTAAGTTCGCTATTTGATAATATGATATTTTATAATTAATTTCTAATTTATATATATATATTATTAATTTATTTTATATAGAGAAAACGAAAGAGGTTAACAAGAAGAAAAAGGTAAGCATTGTGAATTTAATGTTGTGTGTATAATTAAAAATTTTAATATTACAGAAATCATTTGGACCATTGGTAAAATTCAAATCTATTGCGTGCAGCAACCAAATAATGGAGTATGTTTTAAATTATTAAAGTTAAATAGTGTATATTTAATTCAAATATTTGTTATAGATTGTGCATTTTATTTTGATGTTATTATTAAATAAAGAGAAATAATAAAAAAACTGAGTTTTATTTAAAAGAATTTAATTTGCTAGATGTAACAAATGGGTAACAGATAATCTTGTTACTGCTTGTTCTTCCTAACATGCTTATATGTTAAAGGTAACAAACTGATAACCAAAATAATAACACTAACAGATATTCGGGTAACAAATACTTTTTGTTATCCATAACACATGGGTAAGCTAAGCGCTAACAAAATAATTTGTTACCCGTAACATACTGTGAAGAGATTTGCTAACAAATGTGTGTATTCTCTTAGAACAAGGCAGCATGCGATATTTGCCATTGGTTAGAGCGAGATAACCATTGAACATCAAATAGCTATGTGTTACTTTTTTCCCACTCTCTGAACAAAAGTAACAAATATTTTAACGAATGCAAAAGTGAACAATAACAATTCGCTTACACGTTTGCTAACAGCTACCCGTCTTGCAGGGAGTTTTGGTTTTATTCGTCAATCCAGAGATACGAACCTAGCAAAGTAAATTAGCAAGCAGTAAAAATCGTAACAGTATTATATTTAAAACTATATCTATGTGTATAAATAGCCTTTATTGAACTAATTATACATACCCACTAGAGATGAGCGACATTGCGATTTTTAAATCACTGTGATTTCAGTGATTGCTAATTTTAAATCACTGTGATTTTATATTGCTATTTCGATCGCAACTAAGTCGACATTAAAACGAAGACCTTTTGTTGTTGTTGTTGTAGCGGCAGATTCTGCCGATTTGACAGTGTTTGGCCGAATACAAGTCCGGGTCCCGTCCAGTTACGTACACCCGACTGCCATGGGAAGGACTGAACCTTTTGTCATTATTGGCGGTAAATTTGTTCTTTTCTCTTTTGGTTCCTGTAACTCTAGTCAAGTTTTTACTCCTTTCTTTTCACTACATTTTCGCAAATGTTGGAGCGGTTCGGCTACCTGAAACTTAGAGCTTATTGCATAGTTCATTTGTATGTTGGTATGATCCGCTTTTAATATTTTCAAAGAAAAACTATAAACTCCATAATTCATCAGAATGTTTTGAATACCCGCTAATAATATTTTCAAGGCCAAATTAATAACGGGAGTTTCCTAATCTTTGGGAAAATATTAATAACCCGTAATTTTTTTATTCCATACTTTTTCTGAAATTAATTAGTTACAATTCTTGTTTTCAACACAAAAAGCTTTCAAATTTGGGCTGACTTCATAAACGCAGTTTGCAATGCAACACTGCAATGCCTAGTGTTCATAATCGCCTCAGACAAAAACTTGGCAATGCCGCGTGTTCATTATTGCATGGCAATGCTTTTTTATGCGTAACATATGCCAAACTTGTGCATTGTTTTCATTTGTGATGCTTTAGTGGCATTTCATGGCGGCAAAAAGTATACAAAAAACAAAATCTAAATTTGTGGTGAAAATGGCGGATTTGTGGTAAGTAAAAATGGTTACTTTAAAGATTGTAGTTTTACTTATGATTTTTTAATATTTTCTGTATATTCATAGTGAAAAAAAGTGGACCCATGACAGGAAGAAATTACTTATAGAAATAAGATTGAAGTACGAGCCAGATTTCGGTGCAAAAAAAAAAAAAGAGGAACACACTTTGGGAGCAAATAATGCGGGATGTGAAGGGAATAGATAACACATTCCCATTCTCCAAGGACGAAAGTACCAGATGTTTTGTAAATATAATGGGCACCTACAAACGTATAAAAAAACGCAACAACACATCTGGGGAAGGCGCAACAAATTGGGAATTTTTCCAAACATTGGATGAAGTTTTCGGCAGCCGCAGTAGTGTCCTTGTGCCTGATGCCATGCTGGAATCTTCCCTTAATTCCTTAATGCAAGATTTAAGTAATGATCCACCCGATAGCCCTACGGTGCTGGACTTAGATGCAACATTACCTAGTACTAGCACTCCAAGAAATAAACTAACAAGAAAAATGAATGTGTTAGAGTTTTTAAACAAGGAATCGGAAGAAGATGCCAAAGTTATGAAGAAATTGCTGGACACGGAGGCAGAGAAGCTAGCAGTGGAGAAAGAAAAATTGGTCGAATTGAAAGAAATTCGTACACTGTTCCAGAAAATACTCGACAAATCTTAGAATTCGAGTATGTTTCATATTAAATTTTAAGTGCAATGAATTGTTTTTTGTTTATTTTTTTTCCTATAGGTTGGTACGCAGCTCTCAAGTAATTGCTCAAGAACAAAAATACATTATTTCTCAAGTAATGTTGACAGCTGGTTACGCATTGTGAATGATCCACATTAGAAGAGCAAGAGAGAATAAACAAAGTAAACAAACTTTGTGCGTATGCATGTATGTATGTATGTGTATGGTAACACAAATATTTTCATTGAGATTTAAGGAATGTTGTTGATGATTGGTTGGTTTTATACAACATTTCAAAATGGAATATACTTTATAATAATGATTTCAACTAATTTAGGATGAATTTGACGATTACTTCGAATTTCCTTCAAGAAACAATTGTTGATTTGATGTTTCTTCGCAAAACCAGGTTTGCCATATTCACATTTTATTGAAAAAAAGTATTAAAAATTAGTACTAGATTTCTTGAGAGCTGCGTACTAGCACAAGTAAGCTTATCGCAGGAACGTTTCTGGACCGTTTCTTAAGCGTTTTTTTATATGAAGTTTTTACGTTTCTTGAGAGCTGCGTACTAAGCTTATAAGTGCAAAATGAACTGACTGTGATTTTATTTTTATTTTTTCTTTATTGGGTTTAATAAAGTTAAAAAAACAACTATAACTTTAAAGTTTTAACTATTTTCAATTAGGCAGACAATAGCGTGGCCAGTGCATCCCTTTTTGCTTTTGCCTCCCTTTGTCCCGATGTAGTCGTATCTTCGACTATTTGGGGCTCAGTATGTGAGTTTTCTTCATCTATTTCATCGACTAAGTAGCCTTCATTTTCAATTATTATATTATGAACAATCATACATGCCATTGTAATTAATTTTGGCATATATGGACGTTGAGCTTCGATGTATTTGAGAATTCTAAATTTTTTTTTTAAAACACCAAATGCTTGTTCCACAACAACGCGAGTTGAAGACAGAATCGCATTGTATTTTGACTGCATTGGTGTTAAGAACCCGTTATCACGATAGGGCACCATAAGGAACGATTCTAATGGATACCCTCCATCGCCCAACAAATGGTAATTAGAACAGATTTTAATCTCCTTGCTAATTATAGCTTTCCTGACAGAGCTCCTTTGCCAAACTGATGCGTCGTGGCACGCACCTGGACAGCCGATAAATGCATCTATAAACCTCATTCGACTATCTACAATAGCCTGAAAAAAATATTTCCAGTTAATAATTATTATCATGCAAAAAAGTTCATTTTTTAATGATTGAATACGTTCCCTTTCGGTTGCGATAGCTGATTTCATCCTTGATTGGCTTCGAAATTGGAATATGAGTTCCGTCGATGCATCCAATTACAAAAGGAAAAGGATTATACCGCAGGTTTGTAAATTCTTCATTTACTTGTTTTTGTTCCGCTGCAGTTTTGGGAAATTTGATTACATCTCCCTTCAAGCGGCAAATCATTTTAATTATTTTCAGAAATACCTTATATGCGAGGCCAGCTGCCACACCAAACCGGTCGCTGACATCTCTGAAAGAGCAATTATTGCTTAGCTTCCAAATTGTTATTTGTAAAGATTTTTTCAACGTTATTGCTATACGTCCAGTTTCACTTGATTTCCACCAGGGCTTAATCGCAATCTGCAACTTCTTTACATTTAGGGTATTAGTTTTATCAACTTACTCAATACTCTACGTATTTTATAATAAATACCTGAAATGTACTTTTCTTCATTCGAAAATGAGAATAAAATACATCGTCTTCCATGCTTTCGATAACCTTACAAAAATTTTTGGTTTTTGGAATTCTTCTCCGTGAATTTTCGCTAGCTAATAATGCAAAACGACGGCGTTTTCTTTCGTTTATTATATTTTTGATAACACTGCTGCTTGATTCTCTATTATCAGCCAATTCTGAGGCTGTTTTCAAAAGAATACAGCAATATTCCTGCACATTCATTTAAAAAAACTTTGTTGTCGAATATGTTAGTGTTAGTGATGCAATGTACCAATCTTTTGCGCGTTCATAAATGCAGTAAAATGCCAACCATTTATTTGGCAAAGCAGTGTTGCCACGCAATATTGCTTTGCATTGTAAATGAATTTCTTTGCAGTGTTGCATTGCAAACTGCGTTTATGAAGTCAGCCTTGGTTTTAACAATAAGTAAAATTAAAAATTTTATTAAAACAAATTATACGATATATACAATACCCTGAAGAAAGTTGTTACTTTTCTGCTATTTGCTATTGTGATCGTAATTCATCATAGAAGCGAACTGCTATTTATAAAAAGTGATCGCAGTTGCGATTTGCGATTTTTCAATCACAGTGAAAAAATCACCGGTAGTGAAATATCGCTCATCACTAATACCCACACATAATTATACATTTATACCTACTAACCCACATATCGTCGCTCGCATGACCAACTAACGGAACTGACATTTACAAAATTTTACAGGAAGCAGTTTTAATATTTTTGATCCTTTATTCCATTGTCCCTGTCGAAAGGAATGCATGATATTTTCAGTCTGCTTTTCTAATTATGTACTCTGACGTCTACTCTTCAATATTATTATGGCAAAATGGTATTATATTGGATTTTAATTCGATTTTTTGATTGCAATGCAGATACCTTACCTTTGTGACATTTTTTTGCCTAGTTGCAGATACGTTTTTTTTATTTAAAAAAAAAAATAGGATTTTGAATTGAATTTTTTTTTAATCTTTATTGGACTATAGATATGAAATACAAAAATAAAAAAAATTAAATGAAAAAAATATTTGTAATTAATGAGGGATTTATAAAAATGTGTATGTTCACATAACTTGATTACTGGCGTATCTCCAGTAGTAAGCGATACTAAATCTTCGTATTTATTTTGAGGTATTTTAGGAGGAGTCGTGTTTAATTTTGAAATCTCTCGCGTCAATAAACTGACAACAGGGCGTTTTAGAGTCAAGGATCTATAATTTCTGTCTATATGTTTATTTTTAAAAAACAATTTGAAAGGTTGTCCTTTTTCTACTCTGTACTCAACCATTTCGGTCCAGTTTATTGGTTCTCCTGAGTCGTCTTTTCGAATGGATAATAGTTTAAGATCGGTCGACAATTTCTTGAAATTTAAAAAATCAGAATAATCTATGGTAACTACATCGTATGGCTTCTTTATCCGCGCCAGAATGAATATTGGGTTTAGTTGACTTGGAACATGAACATCACCACTTTTCTTTAAGGCGTAGGAGATAGCGCTGTGGGCAGAATCTCCTTCGTTTTGCCCATGGCAAGGTACCGATATTGTTAACTCTATTTCTTCAATATTAGTTGAGTTGTTTACTATATATAGTAAAGTAGCAACTGTCACTGAATTTTTGTTCTTACCACTACATCCGTCGGCAAACAGATAAACTTTTTTGCAGCCATTATTGTCATACTTCTGAAGAAAATGATAAACAGCAGTAGACACTTCAGATGCGCCTCGTTTGCTAATTCCTTCGAGCCACGTGTAGCAAGAACAGTCACCAGATGCAATATTATAGAATGTCAAATTATATACAGAAAGGCGTCTCTTATAAAATACAGTATTGTCCATTGAAATTGGAAGACTTATGACTTGCTGCATGTCAAAAGTTGCACACAGAATTGTCGGGTATATTTTAGCGACTTCTTTACATCCATTTCTAATTAGTCGAAATTGGTTTTTTCCTCATTGTGTATTTCAAACCGTTTGCTTAAATTATTTTTGACTTCTTCAGTTCATTTATGATAACTCATACATAGTCCACACTGATCTTTTTTGGGCCGATGGAATGACAAATTTTTTGTTTGAAATATCTTTCCATAAGTCGAAAGGCTGGCAACAGCGCCCTCTCCAATTTCCTTTGTAAACAAACTATACATTTTTTTATTGTCAGATCGCCGTTAAGGTACTCTCGAGTCGAGTTGTTACGGCAATAATGAGACTCCACTCGTGGAAATCTATGAATATGGCTTTCCACTTGAAGAGTTATAAGTCAATCTCTTCCGATGTAATTTTGACGACGATCTCCTCGTTTATCTTTGTGTACAACTCCTGTTGAAGTTATTTTAGACATCGCTGTCCTGACTACTTGTTCGGAAACTGCTAGTGTATTTAGGAAAAAAAAATGGCAAACTTGTTTACGTACACGATTTAATGGAAGGTAATATTTCTGACTATTTTTTTTTCTTGTGAGCGGACCAGCTGTGTTACGTTTTGTTGAATTTTTTTCAATATACCGTACAATATATTCCCTTTGGAATTGCAATGATCCCAATGCCCCAAAGTCTTTAAATATTAACTGACGAGTTTGTTCGGAAAAACAAAAACAGCTGCGGCTTTTCTTTTTACAAAGTTATATATTGCACGTAGGACCCAGTGTCCGTTTAGGTATTGTTTTGTTATGAATTCGGGTCTGATACTCCTTTCCAGAGTTCTTCAATTTTTGTGCCACTTTCTTTTTGTTAGATTTGGTAGCTTTATGTTTTTGAGCATGAGATTCACCACCTTCTACTTCATACATTTCAGGAAAATCATCAGACGTTTCTATGGAGTGTGAAGTTCCTGGTAAGGGATCATAATGCGTTTCACATGTTATATTTATGGTAAAATGAGTAGAGCAGAGCAAACAACCACATTTAAAGCAGGAACTGATAAAATTTCTGCCGCATCCTAGAACTTCACAAGATTGTTCCAATTTTTCTGCCATGTTTAAGACCTTCACTAAGGAAATTCTACATTTATTTTTGATTTAACAAAATATTTGTACACTTCTACTCCCTTTTATTATGCCACTATTCCTTTTGATAATAACACTTAAAAGATTTTTAAACTACACGTGTACCAATGAACATTACAATTGATGAGAATCACACGACATTATAACGGTAAAAATTATGGCACATAATTGCAGTAACATGTGTTTTTGTTCTTCTTCTTCCTTTTGAATTAATTTGGCAGTCACTGTTGATATGGGGTTATCACCGACACTGCAAAGAATTGCCATTGCAAGGCGTTAGCAGTGCAAAGCATTGCCACTACAAACCATATTCAAAAATACACAAAATTAAATTCTATTGAATCAACAGGTTTGCCTTTCTCAACTCATCTCTTTCATCCAATCCATCTTTTTTAGTGGTACTCATTTAATGTCGCAATTATAGTAATAGTAAAAAAAAAATAGTAAATTTGCAATATGGCAACACAAGTTAAATGAGCGCTCTTTGGCAACTGTGACAATATTACTATAACCGTGCGATTCTGTACTGTCATACTGTCTCTAGTTTCTAAATTTAAAATTTTAAGTTAGAGACAATTTTTGAGACTTGCGACGATTTTGCTACTCGGTAAGTGACAGTCACAAAATCTATTACATTTCACTGTTCAGAGATGTTTTTAAACTTGAATGAAAATTAATATGTCGTTAACAAATATTAAATTTTCTATAATATAGTCAAAACACATAGTTACCAATAAAAATAACGAAATTTATGTAAAATTGATTTATTTTTCATCTTTTCGTCTTTGAGTTGCTTACAAAATATAAAAAAACGACAATCGATTAATATCTATGATGATCTCTATTCAGTATATTCAAAATGGCAGACAAGAGTTCTTTTTGGTTTTGTAACCTGCTAACTACCAAATTTTGAGACTAACGCTAGAGATTGTTTAGTGAATAGTAACTAGTCACAAATTGAGATTTTGCCTCAAAATGTCTCAAATAGAGACTAGAGACTGGTTACAGAATCCCGCTATAAGTCTGTCATTTTTTCATTTGTAGGTAATAAAAAAGCTAAAATGCCGAGAATCAGTAACAAACAAAATCTTTTGAAGTTATTGGAAGTAGCAGCATTAAATGATTTAATGATTATTGAATTCTTTTGTGAGGACAATGGTATGTATTTAAATTAAATTGGTTTTATTTTAAATGACTACATTTTTTGTTTTGCAGAAGAGAGGAAAAGTAACGAAGATGAAATAATGGAGGACCTAATGCATGTATTGGCTTTAGGCGAAGAATGCAGGTACAGCGTACAATTTATTCAAAATATTGTACCGAAATCCAGGGTATTTTTAAATGAAATCTAATGGGAACTTGATGAAAACCGATTCAAGAAGATCACACGTGTCACTTGGAAAACTTTCGATGCTTTTTTGGATCTAATAAAGGGCAGCAATCTTTTCAACAAAATTCGGTCGGGCAAACAATTTCCAATTAAATGCAATTGTGTTGTATCACTTAGGTTCTAGCGGTGAAGGAGCTACTCTTTCGAAGATTGCAGGTTTATTTGGAATCAGTGATGGTGGTATCATTCAGGTCAGAATTCGTCAGTTTTCCTCATAACATTAACATGTTTTTATATTTTAGAATTTAACTGAACGCATAATTAAGTAAAACACTATAGTATAACAAACCAACAAATGTATTAAGAAGGAAATATCAAAATGGAAAATATCTTATATTGGAAAACAGATGATTACATTTTGGCAACTTATGAGCTGTTTAAGCTTTTCAATCGTTTGCGTTCCAATCTGACTTTTTCCATTTCTACTTCCATTTCTTTCTCCAACCGTAATTTTTGCATTTGAAAATTGTTTTCCTCTCTCTCTTTTTCAAATTCCAATTTTTTCGTTTCTAGTTCCAACTTCTTATTTTGGATTTCGAAAAGTAATGAAAATGGATTTGAATTGCTATGAGATCTTTTCATATTTCTTCTTGGTGTAGATGTGCGTGCAAAATTAGCGGACGGACTAACTACTTCATCTGCAGACGGATACATAATAACGGACGGACTCGAAGAACTTGTTTCGGGGTCTATCTCTGGGGTAATATATTCTATATATGTATCGTCCAACGCTGACACCAACTCTGTTGATTGATAAATCGCTGGTGGCTGAACATTTATGCGACGTCCAAATATCACGTGAATGTCTTCATAAAAAGGACATATTATTTTTATGTATTCTTCCACACTATGAGGATCACCACTTTCAAGTAAGTCTGCACCAGTGTGGCCTTTCCACTTGAGCGCAGATAAAAAAGTCGTTTTCAAATGCCTAATTTTAGCCCTCATCAAACCGTTGTGCTGTTGGTTTCTAAAAGCAGATCGTAAAATGTAAAATGATGAAATGACAAAAACTATATCAATAATACCTCAAAATGGTCCGGATTCTCTTTTATTGCGTCCACTATATTTATCAAAAGGCCTTTCGTTTAGCCTTAATCTTTTTTTTTATTAAATAATCAATTGAATATTAATAATAGAAGCCAATAATTAATTGTTAGGAATTTACTTACCGCATCCATTTCGTCTTTGTCGACGAAAAAAAGGAAAGTTTGTATTTAGCAATTATTTCATTACACGAATGTTTTTATTTTTTGATAGTACACTTTATTAACAATGTTTGTGCGAAATTTCGTGGAAAAATATCAAATAGTTTTAAGGGGTGGCTGTTAGAGGCCTTTTTTGGCAGAGCCTTGCGGTGACAATTCCCAAGGTCGAACAATTCAACTGAAACCATAAAAGTAAAAAAATTTCATTAGTTTAGTATAACTCCTTGTGCTTGAGCGATCGTTTTTATGATTTTTTTTTTTGCACACGGGAACGTTTTCTGCAAAAAATGAACTTTTTGGTCACTAGAAATTGCACAAAAAAATGCATTTCGGTGAAAAAAAAACTCGTGCAAGCACAAAAAAATTTCATTACGAACATTTAAAAAAAATTTAAGAAAATCGGTTCAGTAGTTTTCCTTCAATCCATGTCACCGCAAAGTCATTTTTCAAAAAACACCATTTCGATATATTCGCGTTTAAAGCTTCAAGTTCAGTTTGGGGCCGCGACGAGGCGCGCGGTTAGAAGTGCTGTAACTTTTTTTCTATTGCTCGAATCTTTATGAAAATTTGAGAAAATGTTCTCAAGGAGTTGTTCTTTAAGATAAAGCAATAAAAAATTTTCGATTTTTTGAAATTGAAAAAGGTATATAACCCCTTAAAACAACAAATAGACGCTGATAATTCGGGTGGTGGAGCACGGTGCTCGCTCGTTCCAATGATGTGGTTGGCCGTGGGGAAACGGTCGGCGCAATTATTCCACAGAAATATTAAATAAAACAAAGGTTTCATATAATACATATATTTTAAATATAATAAATTGGACAAACACTTACCACGTCTGTATCGCTAAACGGTCGCAAAAGGAGAGAGCGCGCGCAACTTTGTAGTTAGTGTTTAGTTGCGCGCGAATTAAAACATCGAAAAAACTTCGAAAAGAGAAAAAGAAAAGATTGATCTGCCGATACAGACGTGGCAAAAGAAATTGGGCAGGGGCGGCGTCAACATTCTCCCCGCCTTGCAGTATTACTGCAAATGCAGTTTACAATAAATTACTTAAAACTAACTTAACTAACTGGCTCCTGCACTTTCTCTTCCACGTCTTCTTTGCAGATGGGGTGGCCGACGAGACGAATCGAGTCTAGTTCGGTCCGGGAAATGCCGCTGAGATGAATCGAACCCCAGTCGGTCATTGCCATGCCGCCAATTTGCATAGAAATCACCACCTTCCGAGGTCGGCGAGACGACTCGAGTCTAACTCGATCCTGGGTAGGTGGTGAATGTGAGAGGCGTTGGCAGCCAGTGCACTTTATTGTGCCGATGTTATATGACGCCGGATATTGTATATCGCAGCGACGTATTTTGGGCGATGAGTTGGCCCATTGCCGCTGGTTGTAAACCGGGCAACATAAGCCGGGAGTAAACGTCCGTAGTGTTGCTTGCCTATCCTTGATGATACGGCGTGCATCTGCTTGACGTCGAGCGTCTCGTCCACGCCTTCGCTTCGGATGGGGTGGCCGACGAGACGAATCGAGCCTGGTTCGGTCCGGACAATGTCGCTGAGACGAATCGACCCTCAGTCGATCGTTGCCATGCTGCTAATCCGAAAGGAAGTTACCAGCATGCCGAAGTCGGCGAGACGACTCGAGTCTGACTCGATCTTGGGCATATGGTATGCGGGAGAGGTGTCTTTGGTCAGAGCTTTGCGTGACAGATGACGTTCGTTGGCACGGTTGTTTTTGTGTGGCGTGTGTCAACGCGTACGCCATTACTGCAGGTTGCTGCTGTGTGTTGTGTTAGTTGTGTGGTGTGTGGCTGTCGACTGAGTTGCTTGTCTGTTGCTGCGCGCTGCATGTTGATTTACTGTTGTTGTTGTGGCCGCCACATGTTGGTACGAGTATTGTGTAGACGGCTGTTGTGACGTCACATACGTTGCTGATTGGTCTTCTTGCTGCGGTTGCGACGGCGGCGTCTGCTGTTGCTGATGATAATAGGCTGTTTGCAGTTGATAACGCTGCTCGTATTGTTGTTGTAGCTGTAGCTGCATCTGCTGGTGGTGAAAGGCATCCGACAGTGGCGCCACTGCGTTGCTCGTGGCATAGTGTTGCTGGTGTGGTGGTGGATAGTGCGCTGTTGCTGATGAGGCCGCCACAGCTGATGATGGCGGCAACGATTGTGATGGGGGTGGTAGTGGTGGCGTTGCTGCGTCAGCATGTCGGTGCGTTGCAGCTGTGACAGCCGTTGCTGCCACCGTTTCAGCGGCGCCCGTGTAATAAGCGAAATTGTTGGTATTTGTCGCTTCAGCGCTGCTCGGCGGTGTGCTGCCTACGGATGTTGCTGACAGAGATAGCGCTGCTGCAGGCAGTGTCGGCACACCGACGCTACCATGCGTATCGGTGTGATTCGATGAGCCGGGCGCATAATTTGTTTCGCCATCATTGTTACTTTGATCTCGTTGTAGCTGGTGCTTCTGCTGATGTTGTTTCTGTTGTGTAAATATAAAATTAGTATTATTTACTCTACAAAAATGATTTTGTGTTATTGTTGAATTTTGTCTGTCGCCTTTGCCATTTATTTTTGTTTCTTCGAAGGGAACGGAACCTGTTAAAACCCAACCGAACACCGTACGTTGTGCAACGAGAGATCCGAAGATTTTCGATTTTACCCCGTTTAGTATGATTTTAGGGTAAAGATCCGCTCCAATCAACAAGTCAACCTTTTGACTCGTATGGAAATTATTATCCGCTAAGGGGATATTAGGTAACCTTTTGACAATTGAAGGGTTTATTGATCTGGATGGAAGCAATCCAGTCAATTTTGGCAGTACCAAAGCTTTCGCTTCTAGTTTCAAACTTTTGTTACGGGGCGAGCTAATTGTGATCGAGCATACCGATTGAACTCGTCTTGATTCGGTATTATTCAATCCTGCAACTCGCGCGCTGACCTTTTTGGTTGCCAGATGTAAGCGTTTTTGCAGACTATTGCTTACGAAGGTGACTTCAGATCCCGAATCAATCAGGGCTCT
This sequence comes from Bactrocera dorsalis, assembly GCF_023373825.1. Lineage (NCBI taxonomy): Eukaryota > Metazoa > Arthropoda > Insecta > Diptera > Tephritidae > Bactrocera > Bactrocera dorsalis. Next base: position 28,136,412 of record NC_064308.1, read on the forward strand.
GACAGTGAAGGTGCTCTCGTTGTGACATATGGTCACCATGGCTGTACCTAAGAGCATGCTTCGACTGGTAGGCACATTTGAAATATTGGCCTTAGTAGAGGCTACATGAGATTTAGTAGAAATCTCAGTAGTGTCTGTGCTGTCAGATATCTGAGCTATTCCCTCACTCTGATCCCGGTGAATCATAGAGTGATGTCTCTGTTTACATTTATTGCAATTAAACATACTTTTACAATTTTTTACTTCATGTGAGTCTGATAAACAGTTTAGGCAGACGTGGAGTTTTCTGACAGCATTTAATCGTGCATTAGGCTGCATCTCAATGAATCTTTGGCAAGTTTTCAAAATGTGTGATTGAGATGAGCACAGTTTACATTTGATATTGTTTGTCTTGGCGTGATGGGCATTGAGGGGTTTAGATCCAATCCTTGACTGCAAGGCTGGTATCCGATCTTCACCATCAGCCGACTTAATTTTGGGTTGAGTACCTAACTCGCCTTTGAGATTTGATACTCTCTCAAGCGTTTTAACCCGTTTGGTTAGAAACTTGTCTAACTCAGCCCATTTTGGGATCTCTGAATCCGTATCCAGAGATTGTTCCCAAAGCGACAGTGTATAGTCCGGCAGTCGGATAGAACACAAATACGTGAATATGGCATCCCAGCTATCTGTATTGATGCCATGTATTTGTAAAGCTGAAATGCAGCTATTTATCTCCCTATGTAAATTTCTGAGTTCGGTCTCAGATTCTGTAGAAATATGCGGAAGCTTGAATAATAAATTCAATTGTGTGTTGACAAGCACTCGCTTGTTTTCATACCTACACAACAAATTATTCCACGCCAATGCGAATCCGTCATTCGTCAATGGCGCTTTCGAAACAATAGCTTTTGCTTCACCTCGCGTTTTTGGTTCAGATGGAATAACTTTTCTACCGGAAATAGCCTTGGGTTATTCCCATAAATGGCGGCAAATAAATCCCTAAAAGAGGACCATTGCAAAACATCGCCATGAAATATTTCGGTATCACATGGCGGTAAATTGATAGAATACCTCACGGGTTCTACAGTTTGTTGTAACCGTTCAGGTTGAATCACTGTAGAATTTGAAGTAGGGCTTTGGTTGAACGCCGTAAGGTTGTGCATGTGTTCGCCCATCAAGGCCGCGCAACACACATAAGCGTGGTAACAGCTTGTATATTTAAGTTTGAGGTCGTCAATAGAGCTTGTGTCAGAAGGATCCACTTTTGGCAAACACAACTTGTATTCTGACTTTACCTCTGCCCACAGAGATTTCAGTTCAGCTTGTTGAACTTCAAGAGAGTAGGCACTTTGATTGTTTGCTGTTGGAGTAAAAGACTCGTCAAACTCCAGTAGAGCGTCTGCAGCTGTAGTAAAGGCTCTGATTGATTCCATTGTTTTCAAAAATTTAACCGGAACTGCAAAAATGTTGCACAAAATCGGATCTGAACTTGAAATTGAAATTTAAAAAATATTTGCAAATATGTTGCAAAAGTTCAAAAGTTATAGAACCAATCACGGACAGACTCTAAATTAGTAGTGCGTTGTTTCTTAGTGAAGCGTGAATATTCGAAAGCACAAAAAAAAATTAATCAATTTAGTAAACTATTTTCTCAAAGTATTTTCCCTAATTTTAATTTGAATGTGCTTGCTGGGTAATCGTCCCAATGCACTTGCACGCCTAGTCCTTGACTATGTACACCAACAAAATTGATTTGTGCTTAACTGCTTTATTAAAATCCAAATATGTATAAATACAGATAAAAATTAACAAGCACTTATTTGATTTACTATATCCACTATTCACTTTCACTTTTATCACTGGGTTATTTTCGAACTATTTCGATTTCACCACTATACTCTTTGTTTGTTGGGATGGCTGCTGCCTTGCCTTTGCTGCTTTGCCTTTGCTGCTCTCCCTTTGCTGCTTGACCTGTGCTGCTTTGCCTTCGCTGCTCTGCCTTTGCTGCTTGGTCTTTGGGTCTTCGCCTTTGCTGTTCTGACTTTGCTGTTTGATGATCTAGCCGTCGCTCACTTCACTTTTCTCCAATTTTTTAGTGTCACTCACTGCACTTTGTATTAATTTTTGTATTTTGTTTTTTTTTTTTTTTGTTCACTCGCGAAACTGCAGCTGCGTTATTGCTGCTTTCCTTTATTGCTATTCGAGCAATATATGGAAAGGCAGAGTTGAGCGACTAGAATCAAATTAACTATAAGAAAAACCAAAAACCGAGAGAGAGTGTTGACGCTCCAGCCGATTTTGTGCGTCCAAGAAATTTATAATTTTTTTTCGAATAACAGAGAGTGTGGTTTTTTCTGCAAAGTGAAATAGTGCATTTGCCAGGTGTATTTGTTGTTGTACTTAAATGAAGTACAATACTACCTGCAATTTTGTGCTTTGATTTTGTGGGTAGAGTGCTAAAAATAAGTTTTGGTCTCCACTTCACACAGCACAATGGGTTTTGTACATAAATGATGCACAAATTAACCAATCTATTGCCTTTAGCTTGCAGAACACAAATCCAAAATATGTTTGGTTGTAACTTGCGAGTTGCTAAAGCGGGCAAATTATGCACTTTCACTTTAATAAAAAATCGACTTGTTACCTGTTATCCGGCTCGAAGGACCAATGATAATTCGGGTGGTGGAGCACGGTGCTCGCTCGTTCCAATGATGTGGTTGGCCGTGGGGAAACGGTCGGCGCAATTATTCCACAGAAATATTAAATAAAACAAAGGTTTCATATAATACATATATTTTAAATATAATAAATTGACAAACACTTACCACGTCTGTATCGCTAAACGGTCGCAAAAGGAGAGAGCGCGCGCAACTTTTTAGTTAGTGTTTAGTTGAGCGCGAATTAAAACATCGAAAAAACTTCGAAAAGAGAAAAAGAAAAGATTGATCTGCCGATACAGACGTGGCAAAAGAAATTGGGCGGGGGCGGCGTCAACAGACGCTTCCAGCTGATTCCGAATTGCTATGGTTGCCACTGAAAACGGTCTCGCGTATTTGCAAGATTGTCGCAGAGATTTTTGGCAACTCTGAGGGCTACCGTTCAGACGTGTATGTTAAGAACGCTCCGTTAAAAAAAGTAAAAATTAGTGAAAAAATTATTAAATCATAAGTGAAAATCAATAAGTAAACTCATAAGTATAATTTATTTACTCCTGTCCTTGTTGGACAACAATAGTGATCTACTTACGTCTATTTAACATTTATATGTGCGAATACATTAATTCTCAACATGCCACCTAAGAAGCAAGTTGATACTAGCGCATGCGGCAGCTGTTCAGAACCAGTACGAAAAAATACAAAAGGTCTAAGATGTGCATTATGTCAGAAATGGTACCACGTTGAATGTCTGAAACTGAGCAATGTAGAATTTAATGTCATTGCTACTAATATCAAAAAACATGATGTACAGTGGAGATGCACCGTATGCAGGGAATTTGAGGTTAGTGTTAGAGACATCGATATTGCATCTGACGAGGAGCCTGTTGTTAGCGGAGATGACAGAATTGATAAATTCGAAACAATTCTCAAGAAGCAATTCGAACAATTTTCCCAAACATTCAATAACAAATTTGATAATTTTAAACAAACCATCGGGGAGAATATCGCTGAACTGATGAACGATCGGAAAAGGCGAGAGAGTAATGTCATTGCCCTTGGCATCACCGAATCTACTAATGCTGCTGGTAATGACGGACTGGAAGCCGACAAAATTTCGCTCTCGGCAATCTTACCCCCTGAAATCTCTGCCAAGATACCTCTATTCAAGGTTCGAAGACTAGGTCGTCCGACAACCGGCCGTACACGTCACCTGCTCATCGAGACTCGTTCAGCGACCGATGCTTGAGAGATTTTCAAGCTTAACCCACGTGATGGAATGACAGTTACTTTCAAATCTGATCAGACTCCAGCACAGCAGTCTCTTCTCAGTGAGCTACGATCCGAACTCGATACTCTTGGAAAAAATGGTGACACAAGCAAAACCATCAAATACATTCGAGGAGTACCGCAGATAATGAACAAGAATTTTCGTTCGATCAGTAAGAAAAAGAAACCTGAAGACCCCTCAGATTTATTATCAAAACACCAGAGGCCTTCGGACAAAGCTGTCTAAGTTTATGACAGTATCAGCGGCTAGTGGTCATGATCTACTCTGTATCACTGAGTCGTGGTTAAACTCGTCAATTAACGATGGCGAGGTGACTGATAGCACTTATATAATTTTTAGAAGAGATAGAGATCCTATATGCACACCCCTAGATCGTGGTGGTGGCGTCTTCATCGCCGTCAAACGTCATATCCATGCTAATTTAATTACCACAGATAAAAGAGATTTGGAATTGGTATTCGTAAAAATCAAAGGTACTGTACTTGATATTATTGTTGGATGTGTATACCTGCCGCCTCTTACAACACTAGAAACTTATCGTAAACTACTTAATACTCTAAACTGTATCAATGTTAAATACAATAACGCAAAGCTAATAATCGTAGGAGACTTCAACTTGTCAAGCAGCACCCCCAGAGCCGATTGCGAAAAATTTGTATACGATGGACTTGCTTTACTGGAATGCATCCAAACAAACAACATAAACAACCTCCAGAACCATGTTCTGGACCTCTGTTTCAGCAATGTTGAGGGCTATGTGCATAAAACTCTACTTCTCGTTCTTGAGGACAAATATCATCCTGCTTTCATCATAAATTTAAAATTTCAACTCAACTTAGAACATTTTAATCCAGCCACTTACTCATTCAAGAAAGTGTCAAGTCAAATACGCACTGGACACTATTGAAAGTACAGTCAATTGGTTATACAATACTCTTGAAGTAGGAATATCACAATATATACCTGTTCACAAAAAATCTATCAGTACTTATCCCTGCTGGTTCTCCTATGAACTCATAAACAATATTAAACTCAAAAAATCAGCACACACTCAATACAAGAAAAAGGAAAACCGACACAATTACAACCGTTTTAGTACTCTAAGGAGGGACTGCAAAAGACTCAGTGCGGAATGTTACACTAATTACGTATACAAAGTTGAGAACATGGTCCAGTCTGAAATCTACGCTTTTGGAAATTTATAAAAGATAAAAAACAAAATAACATTGATATACCATCCTCAATGTCCTGGATGGACCAAATAGCTGACACCGGCCCGGGTATTAGCAATCTTTTTGCCCCATATTTCAAGACTATATTTTCCACACATACTAACGGCAATCAGCTCGTTGATGCTAACTCAAATGGATCGTCAACCAACGTTCACAGCTTAGAGGTCCAATACAATGATATTTTCCAGCAGCTACTCAAATTAAATCCAAATAAAGGTGCCGGACGCGATGGGATACCAAACGCTTTCTTAAAAAACTGTGCGATCGAGCTTTGTGAGCCTCTCACTCATATTTTTAACTACTCTCTTCAATCAGGTAGTTTCCCTTGTGCCTGGAAACTGTCTTCTGTGAGTCCAATACACAAAAGTGGCCTAAAATCTGAAGTAACTAACTACAGGCCCATCTGCATCCAATCAGCATTAGCCAAGCTCTTCGAAAAGTTGGTTCTGCCTCAACTATCTCTAACCTTCAAGGATATAATCACTACAAAACAACAGGGATTTGTGGGTGGCAGGTCGACTGTGTCAAATCTCTACCTGTATGTCAACTATATACTCAACGCACTGAATGAAGGACAAAAGGTACATTCAATCTACACCGATTTTAGTAAAGCTTTTGACCGTGTCGACCATACGATACTCGTCTCTAAACTCAATAAATATGGCGTCAATGGCACCGCACTGGATTGGCTTAATAGCGGGATTCTGTAACCAGTCTCTAGTCTCTATTTGAGACATTTTGAGGCAAAGTCTCAATTTGAGACTAGTTACTATTCACTAAACAGTCTCTAGCGTTAGTCTCAAAATATTGAGACTTGGTAGTTAGCAGGTCACAAAACTAAAAAGAGCTCTTGTCTGCCATTTTGAATATACTGAATAGAGATCATCATAGATATTAATCGATTGTCGTTTCTTTATATTTTGTAAGCAACTCAAACACGAAAAGATGAAAATTAAATCAATTTTATATAAATTTCGTAAATATTATGAAACAAAGTCAACATATATTTTTATTTTTATTGATTCAAGTGTAAAAACATCTCTGAATAATGAAATGTAATAGATTTTGTGACTGTCACTTACAGAATAGCAATATCGTCTCAAGTCTCAAAAATTGTCTCTAACTCAAAATCTCAAATCTAGAGACTTGAGACTGTCTCACGTTACAGAATCGCACGGTTAAAATCTCAAATTTAGAGACTTGAGACTGTCTCAAGTTACAGAATCGCACGGTAACTCATATTTAACTGACAGGTTCCTACAAGTCTTTCTAGAGAATATGAGGTCACATCTGGAGTTCCTCAGGGATCGCATTTAGGACCACTACTCTTTAATATTTTTATCAATGACATTGTAAACACTATACAGTCTGAATGGCTGCTATATGCTAATGATTTGAAAATCTTCAGAATTATTTCTAATGATTCCGATGTCACACAACTACAACAAGATATCGACTGCCTAAAAACCTGGTGCCTTAAAAATAATCTCGATCTCAATGCGAAAAAGTGCGCTGTCGTATCCTTCTCACGCTCTCATAACAACATAGTCACCAACTACAAGCTCAACAACGAGTATCTACAGGAATTAACCGAAATCAAGGATCTAGGAATTATTACAGACAACAAACTCACATTTGCAAAGCATATTGACAAAATAACTGCGCAATCTTTTAAAGTGCTTGGACTCATCATCAGAACAGGAAAGGATTTCAACAATCCGAATTCTCTATGCCGTTCACTTGTACTGCCAATACTAGAGTATGGCTGTGTAATCTGGTCTCCATATACTAATACACTCATCAACAGAGTTGAGAGAATACAAAACAAATTCTGCAAGACATTGTTGTTCCATCAATCGTTAAGGATGCAGGGACTCTCCTCTGAGGACATCCGCTCCCGTTTCAGACTCAACAGGTTAACCTCGCGTCGGAAGGTTTCTGATGCGGCATTTTTTTCTACAAAATTGTCAACGGTCTGGTTGACTCCTCAGAAGCACTCAGCAGTTTTGAGCTTGCTCCTACTAGTCTCTCGCTCGGGCATAACAGACTGTTAAAAACAACGAAGACTCAACGAAACTACGTATACCACGGACCAAATAATAGGATTGCTAATCTCGTAAACTCATTACACGCAGACATTGATTTTTATGGAGGGACATATCAAGCTTTCATCTCGCAAACCAAAAATTTACTGTTTATCGACCACTAATTCTTTATTTACATTCAACCGATTGTGTATATATAAAACTTTCCACATTCTTATCTCTATATAATTTTGTATATTTTTACTAACTATTCGATGTATAAAGCCGATTGGCGTGTGGTTTATTAAATAAATAAAGAGATGTCCACCTCCTACTGGAACTGAGAGAGCAATTGCTAAACGTCAAAACCTCCTGAACATTGTCAGTTGCTCGAGTTCAGGAGGTTTTGACGTTTAGTAATTGGAAACGAGCGATGGCCAGATTGAAATCTTACCAAAAAAATATTAAAACGGAGGAATTAGTTGCATCGTTCAATACCTCTTATAAAAATGTTAAAAAATGAAAATTAAATAAATTTGTGAAATTTAAAGGTAGGTACGTTATGTAATTTGACGCATCATAGTATTATTTTCAATGGAAAATGATTAAAAACATTTAATAATTGAGAGCTAACAAGCTTAAATCATTTTATTGGATATTGAAAGTTCAAAAGTCAGTTGTTCCAATATACTTTAAAAATATTTAAATAGTTTCTCCATATAATAAATAACCACTATATAATAATCTTTATTCGTGTTAAATGTTGGGTGCTGGGTTGATAAATGCCCAATAATTATTGTTTTGTTCAATCTGGCCATAATGGAAAATGTTATAAAAAAAACGCAAATTTTGAAGCGCTCTCACACCGGAATAAGTTGAACATCCCTTTATTCCTAATTGTCGTAAAATAATATAAATAAATTAACAGCTGTTTTACGATTTTGCGATATTGCCATACGTTTACGACGTTAAATGAGTACCACTATAATATTGTTACAAAAGTAGTATTAAGTTGTATTTGTATTGCTATATGCATCCCTTATTATGAACAATAGCTGTAGGTATATGGAATAGCATTTGTCTTGTTGTAGACATCTGGCGCCCCGGCTGTCTGCTTGTCGAAACAATAGACATCTGGCGCCGCAGCCGTCTGCTTATCTACTTAAACAATTGCTGAGTCTGGCACCACGGCTGTCTGCTTATCTAAACAATAGCTGCATTTGGCGCCGTATAGCATTGTGTTCTTGTAGTTTCCAAGCGCAATATTCTAGAAGGACACGTCGGCATCAGCGAGGAGTGCGTGGCTATATAAGCCGTGGCAGCGCCAACGTAGTCATCCAGTGCTAAGAGTAAACTGCTATAGTGTAGACGAGTTGTAAAATAAAGAGATTTAGTTGAAGTGAATTAAACGGCTTTTGGTTTCATTTGTCAATCCAGAGATACGAACCCAGTAAAGTAAAACTAGCAAGGAGTAAATTCGCAACAATTGGTGTCAGAAGTGGGGTTGTCAAATAATCCAAATTCAAGATGGTTAAATTCGCAGAATTGAGAATTCAGCAATTAAAAAAGGAACTGGAGGAGCGCAATTTGCCGATAAGCGGGCAAAAGGCGGATCTGCAGGCACGATTACGTGAAGCAATGGAAGCGGATGGAATTAATGTGGGCGAGTTCGAATTTGATGGGTCAGAAACTTCTACAAAGGTAGAAGAAAAAGTAGAAGAACAACGAACATCATCGAGTGTGGACATGAACATGCTGTTAGTGGCTATTAAGCAAATGGCAGAAAATGCAGTGCAAACAGAAAATCGTCTGGCACAGCAAATAGCTGAAAATACATCACAGTTAAAGTCTTGCCTTACACAACAAATGACTGAAAATAATACGCAGTTAGAAAATCGTTTGGTACAACAGGAAAATACTACACAACTACAAAAACAAATGCAAGAGAAATTTTCAAAATTTGAAGACGAATTAAGCACTTTAAAAAATGACGAAGAAAATTTAAAATCAAGAAGTTCTTCAATTAAGTAATCGTGGGCGAGAACTGCAACTGCATGGCCCTGCACCATCAACAAATAATCCAAGATTGAAGGCACCCACATTCGATGGAAGTATTCCATTTCAAATTTTCAAACTTCAGTTTGAAAAGACAGCAATGGCCAATAACGGGAATGTAGCGGACAAAGTGGCGTCCTTGTTTGTATCATTGAAAGGGCCTGCGGCAGAAATCCTTCAGACTATTCCAGACTGTGAACGGGACAACTATGAGGCATTGATGAGTGCGATAGAAAGACGATATGGTAGTGAGCACCGGAAACAAATATACCAGATCGAACTGCAAAATAGGGGTCAGAAGATGAACGAGTCATTGCAAGAGTTCGCAACTGAAATAGAACGACTGGCTCATTTGGCAAATGCAGATGCACCTGTGGATTACATTGAGAGGGTAAAAATTCAATGTTTCATAAATGGAATTCGTGATGTGGACACCAAACGCGCCACATATGCATTGCCAAAAAGAACGTTTGCTGAAACGGTTTCGCACGCCCTCACACAGGAAACAGCTTCCCTACTAAGTAAACCAGCACACAAAGTACAAAGGGTTGAAATGGAACAACCGGCGCTGATGGAAGAAATATTGAAGACTCTGAAGACAGTTGCTGCACCGCGAGTAAATACAACAGGAAGATGTTTCAACTGTGGAAAAGCGGGTCACTTTACCCGAAATTGCAATATAAAAGTAAACCCATCAAAACGGAAACAACCAACAGATAACGAGGACGGAGCATCCACATCTCACAAGTCGTTAAATTAAAACGGAACAGTTCAAAGGGGCGTGAGCTGGTTCCCACAACTATTTGCCCCGCCATCTCGATATCACAAATAGGTCGCCATGACAACAATCTTACTATCAACGGCATCGTAAATGGACGACTGTCAACGCTTACTTTGGATACTGGTGCCACACATTCAATTATCCGACCGGATGTGGTAAGAGGAACGGTTGTACCATTAGTCGGTTGCAAGCTTCGAACGGCCACCGGGGAGGAAGCAGCTGTCGCGGGAAAAGTGTTTTGCGAAGTGATGATTAGTACTCTGGAAGTTAATCACACCTTCATCGTAGCAGAAATCACGGATGAAATTATAATGGGAGTAGATTTCATGATTGATCACGGGGTTACTTTGGATTTAAACAAGCAAATGCTGTTTTGCCAGAACATGGAGATGCCTATAAACACCGGATATGTGACCAACGTTGAAAGTAAGAGGGTGATTGTTGATGATAATCAGAGTATTCCACCAAAATCTCAGGTGATTGTATGGGCTAAAGTGAATGGAGGAGGTGGGACTGAAGAATTGTGGATTGTGGAACCAACAAAAATAGATACACCCATATTGGTAGGAAGAACGCTTGTGAAAACTAGAGAAGACGGCACCATTCCGGTCAGAGTAGTGAATGAATTCAACACACCTATAAGTCTGAAGAAAGGAGCAGTAATTGGACAGTGCCAGAATATAAGTGCAATAGCACGATGCGAACGGTCACAACAGAAGCCTACAATTGAGCCACAGCAGATAAGTCCTACACTCCTAAATAATTTGCTGAACAAACTGCATGGAAATGAAAAATTAAAAGCAGAAAAACTATTAGAAAAATACGCATCCATATTTGCAAACGAAGGAAACACAGGAAGAACCGGCATTGTCAAACATCGCATAAATACTGGAGACGCTAAACCAATCCGACAAGCTCCGCGTAGGGTTCCACTAGCAAAACGTGAGGATGCTTACAAAATTATTGAAGACATGCACAAAAACGGTGTAATCGAACCTTCAATAAGTCCATGGAGCTCACCTATCGTCTTAGTTAAAAAGAAAGATGGTAGCACCCGTTTCTGCGTAGATTATAGGAAGTTGAATGATGTCACAAAGAAAGGCAGTTATCCTCTACCGAGAATCGTCGATACATTAGACACCTTGTCTGGAGCGAAATGGTTTTCTACATTATATCTACAAAGTGGATATTGGCAAGTCGAGATTGATGAACGTGACCGTGAAAAGACCGCTTTCAGTATGGGCGACGGGTTATGGGAATTCTCTGTGATGCCATTTGGGTTATGTAATGCGCCTGCAACGTTCGAGCGACTGATGGAACATGTGTTAAAAGGACTCAACTGGAAGACATGTTTGGTGTATCTTGATGACATTATCATCATGGGAAAAAGTTTTGATGATCATCTGAAAAATCTAGAGGAAGTCTTTCAGCGAATAGCATCAGCCGGATTACGCTTGAATCCCAAAAATTGTTCATTATGGAAGAAGCAGGTCACATATCTCGGACATAAAGTGTCAACTGAGGGGATTCACACCGAGGATCAAGGAAACATAAAAGCAGTCAAAGATTGACCTCGACCCACCAACATAGATGAACTCCGCAACTTCTTTGGCTTATGCACGTATTACCGCCGTTTTGTACCTGGATTTGCGAACGTGGCTAGAAGTTTACATGATTTAACAAAGAAGAATCGCCTGTTTGTATGGCAGTTGGAACAAGAAAAAGCGATTGAGCAGCTTAAAGAACTACTTTGGACGGCGCCGATGTTGGCTTATCCAATACCTGGAAAGAAATTCATCCTGGATACAGATGCGAGCGCTTATGGAATTGGAGGTGTCCTGTCTCAGCTCATCGACGGGCAAGAAAGAGTAATTGGGTATTACAGCAGAGTGCTCGGGAAACCAGAGAAAAACTACTGTGTGACGCGAAAAGAACTACTAGCTGTGGTGGAATGTGTAAAACATTTCCACAAGTATTTGTATGGACAACGATTCTTGCTGAGGACTGATCATGCAGCATTAAAATGGTTATTACAGTTTAAGAATCCGGAAGGCCAAATTGCACAATGGATCGAAAGATTACAGAATTACGACTTCGAAACGGAACATCGAAAGGGGATTCACCACAAAAATGCGGATGCATTATCACGTCGCCCTTGTCCACTGGAATGTGAACATTGCTCCAAATCAGAAGGAAAAGAAGGTATAATCGACGTGCGATTACTGAATATAGAACCTGAAGATGATTGGACTCCTCACCGCATCAGAATCAATCAGCTGGAGGACCCTGATCTTGCAAAGCTGGTAATGGCCAAAAAAAATGGGGTACGACCACCAAAAGAACAAATAAGTAGCGAGAGTCCAACTGCAAAAGCATATTGGGCCCAATGGAACAGCATAAACCTCGTTAATGGATACCTTCATCGTACCTGGGAAAGCGAAGATGGCAAACAGTCTCGTCTGCTGATCATAGTACCGAAGTCCATGATCCCGAAAGTATTGAAAGAATATCACAATGGACCAAGTGGAGGGCACCTTGGAATTACAAAAACTATAGAGAAGATTAAACAATGGTTCTACTGGATCGGTTGTCGAGATTCCATAGCAGAATGGATAAGTAATTGCGTTGAGTGCATGGCTGATAAAGGTCCTAAAGCCAAAAGTCGTGGTAGGCTACAACAGTACAACGTGGGATCACCATTTGAACGAGTCGCAATGGATGTTGCAGGTCCGTTCCCAACCAGTACGGCCGGAAACAAATATCTACTGGTTGTCATGGACTATTTCAGTAAATGGCCAGAAGTATATGCCTTACCAAACCAAGAAGCGAAGACAGTAGCCGAAGCGTTTGTAGAAAATTGGATAACAAGGTTCGGAGTGCCCGTCGAATTACACTCAGATCAAGGCAGGAATTTCGAATCTTCCGTTTTTCAAGAAGTCTGTACATTATTGGGCATCCACAGGACACGGACAACAGCGTTACATCCACAATCAGATGGGATGGTAGAGAGATTCAACCGAACGCTCGAAGAACATCTGCGGAAAAACGTTGATAAAGATCAACGGAATTGGGACAAGTGCATCCAGATGTTCCTGCTGGCGTATCGTTCAGCGAAGCACGAGACAACTGGTTACACGCCAAAAGATTATTTCGGATCTGATCTGCGACTCCCTGCTGATCTTAAGTTTGCAACGAATCCTACAGCTGTAAGAAATGATGGAGATTATTGCTCTGCCTTAAAGGAAAAAATGAATGAATTGCATCTAATGGTAAGGCAGTACACGCATCTGATGAGCAATAAGATGAAGGACCGGTTCGATCAAGCGGCAAATTCAAAAGATTTTGAAAAAGGTGATCTGGTCCTGTTGTACAATCCACTTCGAAAGAAAGGCTTGTCCCCGAAATTGCAGACAGCCTGAGAAGGGCCCTATATGGTGATGAAACGACTTAATGACGTGGTATACCGCATACAAAGAAATGGAAAAGCACGATGTAAAATGAAAGTAGTACATTTGGAGAGGCTCGCCCCATTTGGTTCAAGAGGATTTGTGCCTAATCGGGACGATTAGGCTTAAGTGGAGGGCAGTGTTACAAAAGTAGTATTATACTATGTTCAGACCGAAAATTTCAAAGATTAGATTACATTTAATCATTTCATAACCCAACAGTGTTCTCACTGCGGTTAGAAAGATCAAAAAACAGCTGTTATTGTCATTCAAGAATTCACATGGCTTAATATTTATCAAAAGAAAAGATTGTCATATGATATTTTGAAATAAAAGCCGTCTTTTTTAATATTTTCCATGTAATAGAAATAATGGATGCATTTTTCATTTGTTAAATCGATTTTCAGGTGAAATTAGATTCATTGCTTTAAAAAAAATTTGTTTGTTTACATTTTTTTCCCTTTGTAGTGTCTAAATCAGCTGTGATAACGTAACAGATTTCCAGTGCTGACTAGTATTTTTCCAGTGCTGACAAGTAGAATGCGCAAAATCAGAGTCGCACGGACAGATTTAGCGTGGATCAGTTTCAAATCATTTCAATGAAGTGATTTGGAACTGTCATTTCTGTATGGCGAAATCTTGATAAATTTTTAATACTATGTTCAGACCGAAAATTTCAAAGATTAGATTACATTTAAGCATTTCGTAATCCAACAGTGTTCTTACTGCCGTTAGTGATTTATAAATCAGATGTTTTTGACATTCAGCCATAAACATCAAAGTATTTATTGAAGGAAAACATTGCAATGTCGTACCTTGTTATAAAAATTGTCTTTTTTTTTCTAAATTATCTCCGCTCAATGGAAATAATTTGGGAATTGTTTGATTCTAATCACTTAGCAATGAAACGTTTGCTATATGAACACGTAGCACTAAAAATATGTAGGCTATATGGAGCAAATTCAACAAGGTCTATTTGGATAAAGGCAAGTACCTACATATATATGTATATAAATATTGGTATTATAATTTAGTTTAATTATAATGTGTATATAATTCAGTCTCGTGGCCAAACGTTTTGGGAAGTCGACTGCCAGGTGAATTCAGATGCATTTTTTAAACACAACTTCCGAATGAAGCGCAATTCTTTCATTAAATTGTGTATTATGTTGAAAGGCTTGGAGAAGAAAAACACTAACTACCGGAAAGCAATTCAATTAGAGAAACGCATTGCTATTGCTTTATATGCTCTTGGCTCTTCTGCAGAATACCGAACAATTGGAAATCTGTTCGGAGTTGGTAAAAGCACTGTCTGCCCCATTCTAATGGATTTCTGTCATGAAGTCTGGCGATGTTTGTGGCCTTTGTATTTAAAGAAATTCCCAATGAACGAAATTCAATTGCGCGAGTATGTAAAGGGTTTTGAGTCATTGGGTTTCCCTCAAGTGTTAGGAGCTATAGGTAACAAGTTAAATTTTTTACATTGGAGTTTTTATATATTTTTAAGTTTTAGATGGTTGTCATATAGAAGTGCGCCCAGCTGCAGAAGATGCTGTTGACTACTACAATTACAAAGGCTGGTAATCCACAGTTCTTTTGGCTTTAGTAGATGCAAGGTAAGTTTTTTCATGAAGCTCTTTTAAACAGCTAATGTATTTCTTTA
The DNA here is from genome assembly GCF_023373825.1 of Bactrocera dorsalis. Lineage (NCBI taxonomy): Eukaryota > Metazoa > Arthropoda > Insecta > Diptera > Tephritidae > Bactrocera > Bactrocera dorsalis. Next base: position 28,151,540 of record NC_064308.1, read on the forward strand.
ATGTTATAGGTGTCGCTTTATATACATCAACGTTGGTAGTCCAGGCCGTTGTAATGACTCTTCAATATTTGAGTGTTCATCTTTAAAAAAAGAGTTGGTACAATGTACTATATTTAAAGACATGAGTAGACAAATATCGTCAATTAATGTTCCAGTCGTTTTGTTGGGCGACTCTGCGTTCAAATTTGATGAACATTTGATGAAACCGTACCCGTTTTGTGTAAACCAATCATTGGATAAAAAAAAATTCAACTATGTACTCTCGAAATGCCGAAGAGTGGTGGAGAATGCTTTCGGTCATTTAAAGGAAAGGTTTAGACGGGTTGGAAAAGGATTGGATAACCACATAGCCAACACGAAAATTGTCATAAAAGCGTGCTGTGTTTTGCATAACTTTTTAAATGAGGAAAATGATGAAATTAATGAAAAGTGGATTGCAGCACAACAAATCGAAAATGAATCTCGGCAGTTGCCAGAAGACGTCTCTAACATTTGTGGAAATTTCAACCCAAGAGCAGAGGAAATAAGACAAGCGTTCGTTTCGTATTTCGGTGAGTTATTACATTCAACTTTGAAATATTATTAAATCTCAACCGATTCATACTTACATATCTCATAATTCAATTCCTGTACAAAAAAACAGATATTTATATATTTTATGAATTTTATATTTAATATGTATTTTATATTTAATTTCATTTTTCAGTCTTCATTTATATGTACATCTTAAAACTAAAACTTAAAAACAAATTTTCTATTCATTAACATAATTAATTTCATTTTTCAGTCTTCATTTATATGTACATCTTAAAACTAAAACTTAAAAACAAATTTTCTATTCATTAACATAATTAAATTCATTTTCATTTCATTAGTTACCTTATATCTTAAACTAAAACTTAAAGAAATTTTTAAACCTATTTTTGGCGACGAAGGAAGTCGATGAAAGCGTCCTTCACTTCTTTTGAATCGCTTATGTATTCTTGTAGGAGAGAAAGACGCTTTTCATCGTTTTCCGTCATCGCCTTAGTCGCCTTAAATAAATCTTCCTTTATTTCTTCCATTATTGTTGGTTTTTTCTTTCTTAAAGCATCGCTTGACGATGGCCGAGCGCAACCATGCGACGTTGAAGGTCCATCGCCTGGGCTTGAGAGCGGCGACTCTGCTTCTGCATCGGCCTCAATGTAAATTGGCTCCATGTCCATGTCAACTGAAAATAGAAGAAACAAATAAAAGTGTAAAGAAACATTTCATAAAAGTTTTTTATTTTATTATGAATATTTGAATCTACTCCAATGCGCTTAAAACTTACCCATAATACTGTCTTCCACAAGTTCGGCGGGACAAAAACTTTTAAAACCGCCTAGTGTTTGGTGGACCGCCTCATAATACTTCCACTGACTAGGGGAGCCACCCGATGGGCCAATTTTCTGCTTTTCTTGTCTAAAAATAAAAAAAAATATTTAATTTATATGTTTACCTCATAATTTATTACTTACCTGTATTTGTTTGTAAAATTGTGCATCTTTATTTTTATTTCGGTGGACGTATACTCATGTCCAGCCAAAAGCATTATGCATGACATCTCCTCATAAATGTGGTTATTTTTCCTGTTTGACCGCAGCTCGGGAATTTTTTGCTGCCATACCTCTATTAAGTAGGCCTCGGCAGCCTCACTCCACATAACTCTTTTTTTTTTTGCGTTATTTCCATATTTATTTTATTTTGTCGCAGTACAAATCAACCAAAACTGTTTGTTTACAATTTTTGTAGTGTCTATATCAGCTTTGATAATAACAGATTTCCAGTGCTGACTAGTATTTTTCCAGTGCTGACAAGTAGATTGCGCAAAATCAGAGTCGCACGGACAGATTTAGCGAGGATCAGTTTCAAATCATTTCAATGAAGTGATTTGGAACTGTCATTTTTGTATGGCGAAATCTTGATAAATTTTTAAGATTAGTGGGATAATCCATTCAGCAGCCGAAATCGTGTGATTAAGTGTCGGTCTGAACATAGTATAAGATTAGTGGGATAATCCATGCAACAGCCGAAATCGTGTGATTAGGTGTCGGTCTGAACATAGTATTAAGTTGTATTTGTATTGCTATATGCATCCCTTATTTTGAACAATAGCTGTATGTATATGGAATAGCATTACGTGTGTTTGTCTTGTTGTTGACATCTGGCGACGCGGCTATCTGCTGGTCGACTTAAACAATAGTTGCGTCTGGCACCACGGCTGTCTGCTTGTCTAAACAATAGCTGCATTTGGCGTCGTATTGCATTGTGTTCTTGTAGTTTCCAGACGCAATATTCTAGAAGGACACGTCGGCATCAGCGAGGAGTGCGTGGCTATATAAGCCGTGGCAGCGCCAACGTAGTCATCCAGTGCTAAGAGTAAACTGCTATAGTGTAGACGAGTTGTAAAATAAAGAGATTTAGTTGAAGTGAATTAAACGGCTTTTGGTTTCATTTGTCAATCCAGAGATACGAACCCAGTAAAGTAAAACTAGCAAGGAGTAAATTCGCAACAATATCATTAATTACATGTAACATGTACATAAGTTTCCCAAAGGCAATTAACCGATAGAATTATTAAGATTTATTTCATAACATCTACTAAGTTACGTAGGGAGACCAATTTTGATAACATGTGGAGACGTCTGGTAAATTTGTCTTTATGGTGTGGTGGTGACCATTCTGTTTTCATTTAGGAAATTCGGATTAGTATGTTATTATTCGGTAGGAGACAGAGTCGTTTTACTTGTGAGTATTTGTTTGATATATGTAAGTGTTTGTTGTTAAGTCGAGTTGCGAATTAAGAAAATTTTAATATTTTAGTATGTGCCAGTTAAAGAAATCGTTTTCTCGAAGAAATATTTTTAATAAGTTTGTAACATTTTCCCCCTTTTTAATAATAGTTATGAAAATACGCAGTATGTATTTTCACCCAAAAAATAACGTAACATACTTTTACAGGCGACAGAGAAAACGATAAAAAATGGGAACTTAAAACAATTTTTAAATTGTTGATATGGTTGGTTAAACTGACAGCAATGGCTTAAAAATCTTGTACATATGAATTATATGATATAGTGAATTGTAGTCAATAAAAAAATATCAACGGTTGTATTTGAGCTGACGATTGCTCTAATTAAAGGAAAAACTGTTTCACTTGTTAAAAAAAAAAAAGAAAAGAATCTTCATATAGAGTCATTGAAAATACACTAACCAATGAGGGGAAAATTAAGATCGAATTGCAAAATGGCATGGAACTAAAAATGATAAACAAATTAATCAACCTAATAGAGATATTAAAAGGTTATAACATTTAATAACAAGTTGAAATACCTAACCTTCAGTGAAATAATAGAGACTAGGTTATAATTAATATAACTAAAAATTACAATTGTAGATTAAATAATTTTGCATGGGTCGCTGTCCCAGCTTACCTAAAGGTATATATACTCATAATTTTTGGTGATGTCATTGTTATTCTTAATTGATATTCCTAATGTGGAAAATTTGTTATACCTTTGTGGAAGGAGGGCAGTGGCCAACAGACAATGTAGAAAATTCAAAGGGTTGGGTTTAGTATCGCGCCGGTTAATTTTGGCTCACTGTACCTAAACGAGACAACCAAATTGAAAATTTTAAACACGCATGTATGCTTAAATTATCGAACTTTATTTTAAAACATATTTTATAAAAATCGGTTCACAAATTTTGCCAAAAATTCACTTTAAAAATGCTATTTTTTTTTTGCAAATTTCTCAATATATGCTAGTGTATTTTCATCTGTTGTGCATTGTACCGAACCAATTATGGATACATTTTCACGCACATACATATACTTATTACTTATGAATTATAAAAACCACTAGTAATGTTTTTAATTACTTTTGATTGTTAATTTCTTTGTAAATCTTTAAATGAAATACATCTTTTGGGGAATGTTTAGTTAAGTATCCCATTTTGAAGAGGTTTTGCGCAAAGGTAAAGTATAATATATTTACATTATATTACATTGAAACAAGCGCCGCAGGCGAAAATTTGGAATAAAAAATCGCGCGATTTTTTATTCCAAATTTTCATTATATTTTCAGTATAATATATTTTCATTATATTTTCAGTATAATATATTTACATTATATTACATTGAAACAAGCGCCGCAGGCGAAAATTTGGAATAAAAAATCGCGCGATTTTTTATTCCAAATTTTCGTTATATGGACGTAATATATTGCCCACTTTTCAGAGAGCTAAATAACGTATTATATTTACCTGATTGGTTATTTGACATCATTATAGAGTTATTTTATTTATTTATATTACAAATTTTCAATTGCGAAAACACGTTTAAATTAAGGCACGCGAATATAGTAGAATTCCATTGAAATCAATATACCGTTACTACAGAATTAACCCAACCAACATTTTTTCAATAATACTAACGTATTATTCCATTATTAAAATATATAGCATAAACTTAATTGAGCGTGGCCCTAAGGATCACCACCCCACCCCACCCCTTTTCACATGTGTTAATACTTACAACCATCGATCCGAAAAGAGTCCTATGTAAAGTAACCTAAATATATATAAGACCTACCATTTTGATTTGTTGGGTTATTATTGTCTTCCTTTTGTGCTTATTTTCTTCGTCGTTTGACAGTTCATATTCAGTAATTTTGCTTACATTTCAAGGAACAGTATAAGACGTAATTGAAAGCTGTTTTATTTATTACATTGTACATAAAATTGCAACTTAAAATTCATAATTTATCATTAATTCAATTAAATATATTTCAAAGAATGTGTGTGTGTTAAATTGGTTAAATTTTTCGCAAGCAGTGCAACAAAAACTTCAAAAGAAGAGAGCCATTTTTTGAGAAGATGTGAAAATGTGCGTTTTTTGCTTACTTATATCTAAAAAACAAATTAACATTTAACAATAAATTTACATTTAAATAAAAGTTTAATTCATTGGCTATCCGTGCTATATAAATTTAAAAAAATCCGTGCACGCATTTAAGAGAAATAAGCAGCGAAAATGGGATACTTAACTAAACCCAACCCCATCTTTTTCTGCATTGAGTTCAGTAATGCGAAAAACCAAAATGACTGCCTAATTTGAACTGTCAAATTGCCGAGAAAGCACGAACAAAAGGGAATAAATTAAACCCAGTTAGCAATAAATGTATGAAGTGAACGCGAAAAGGTGTTCAATGCTAAAATACTGTGGATGGCGTAGCCGGTGTTGGACCGGCCAGGGTCATTTTTTTTGAAGCGCGGCCGAAGGCCGCCAATGCAAAAAGGAGTTCTATGCGAAAAAACTCTGATACACCCCGGTGTTGGACCGACCAGGGTTATTTTTTTTGAAGCGCGGCCGAAGGCCGCCAATGGAAAAAGGAGTTCTATGCGAAAAAACTCTGATACACCCCGGTGTTGGACCGACCAGGGTTATTGTTTTTGATGCGCGGCCGAAGGCCGCCAACGCAGAAAGGAGTAATACACGAAAGTACATCGGTCACCCCGGGTATTCGCTCGACCAGGGTTATTTTTTTAGAGCGCAGCCGAAGGCCGCCAACGCAGAAAGGGCACGATTACGATTTTTCCGGCGCCACGATTTGATGGTACTAATGGATAGAGGAGGTCCTCAGGATTAAAAAATGTATACACATATACCGTCCTCAGGCTCATAGTTTCCGAGATATTTCACTTTAAAGTTCCACAATTTTACATGCAATTTAGTCCTGTTTTGTTTTGTTTTGTTTTTCTTCACATGTCATTACAAGTACCAGTGTTGCGACATAATGTGTTTTAAAGAAACTATGAAAAATTTTTCTATTAAACATTTTTCTATTTTTCTATCCCTCATCGATCGAACACCGGGGTATTCATAGTTCCTTTGTGTCGAACTACTTTCTGCACTGGCGGCCTTCGGCCGCGCTTCAAAAAAATAATCCTCATCGATCGAACACCTATTTTAATCAAAAAGAGAGAAAAACTGAAAAACTTTCCATTCTATAATACGTTTTTTCTATTTAATTATAATATACACATTTTTGATTATATTTTCAGGACACAAAGTATGGCAACACTGCTATTTGTCATAAATGTAAACACGCAAATCACTTGAAACTTTGAATGTGCAAAATAATTTTTAAAGCATATTTATTTTCTTAAAAAATATACAATTAGTGTAAATTTTTGATAAATACGAATGTGTACAGTGTAATTAAATATATATTAATTAAAAAATATGTGAAAAGTGGGTTAAACATAGTGAAATAACGAGCATTGTTTTTACAAATTTTTGAACTTTAAAGTGAAATATCTCGAAAACTATGGGTCTGAGGACCGTATATGTGTATACATTTTTTAACGCTGAGGACCTCCTCTATCCATCCGTACTATCAAATCGCGGCGCCGGAAAAATCGTAATATTGCCCAGAAAGGAGTACTACACGAAAGTACTTCGGTCACCCCGGATCCCTTTGTATCATTAATAGATGCAATTAAATATGTATATGCATTGCACTGAAACATTTTGGTTTTCTTTATTTTGATTTCTTGTCCATACAAAAATGTTGGCTGGGTTGCATTGGTTTCAGTTTGTAATGAAAAATGAGCAAAAACACTGATTTTAGTAGGATTGGTCTGAAAGATTTCGCCAACGAGTAGTCTTTCCTTCCTACCTTGGGTATAGAGATAACCTTTGCTGTCCTCCATGCTTCGGGGATGTACGCCATTGCGAAGCTCTTTCTCAGCAGCCGAAGCAAGTGAGGCAGTAACAACTGCTCCCCTTGTTGTAGCAGCGCCGGAAAGATGCCATCCGCTCCCGGGGACGAGGCCATCGCCCACTTGATCGAGTCCGCCGTAAACAGCTGTTTGGCGATACTCCAATCCTCGCGGGATGGCTTGTGTTCGATCCCGGGTAGACATTGGTCTTCGCAGAATCTCCTGAGGCTTGCCTGCTTTGCAAACCTATTCTCCTTATTGTATAAGGTGAGATAGTTCCTGTGTTCTGCCCAAACCCGCGTACGTTTCGCTTTGTTAAACAGGCAACGTACGTTTTTTAGGAGAACTGGTAGTTTCTTTGACCACCAGGGACAGTTTAGTATGTTCAGGGGGCAACTGCCATGATAAGCGTTAATAACAGACCCGTCCAGCTCAGATAGCTTAATCTCCAGTCCTGGGCCTGAAACACTATTATCAGTCTGGCCGTAGATGCCTCTCCTGGGAAGTATGCTGAAGCCCGGACAAAGTCTTTACCTTCGAAGTCCCTGGGTTGCACTGCCACCAGATCCTGCGTCAGGAACCCTGAATGACAGCTGAAGCTGCAGCCGCGTGATGCAGGTTCACCTGGGCGATCTTCGTGTTGACGGCCATTATAATATGGGTTCGAGGAAGGGCAGATTCTCTTCCCCGCCGTCCATCGCGCTGCCATCCAGTGGGTCTCCTAACCCGTCGAGGAGTTCCTGCGTGGAGGTTAGCTCTGCTCTCTGGACGCATGAACTAAGCTCGGGGACGTCGGTAGTCGCCACTGGCATTGCCTGTCCAGTCATGCTTCCGCTGGGCTGATTCGCCACCTCGTCCACCTGCATTGCTACTACCTGCGAACTCATAGGGCTTGTCCCCACATCGGGGGAGGAACATTGTCATGGTGTGCATGATTGGCAAATCATCGGTTCTTCTCGTGCAGAGGGCAGGACCCTTCGAGCCCTCCAGCTTTGAGGCGGACGTCTCGTCCTTGCAGTCCACTTGCAGCATACCTCCTCTAAATTCCACCCCCAGGAAGGACGCCGCATATTCATCTCCTTTGAATACCTCTTCCATGAGGAGGTCCTGGCGCACGGTAAGCGTGTATAGCGACTCCGCCGGGTAGTTTTGAGGCAGTGCAGCCATACGGATGCCTTTAGCAGCATCTTCATATCTGCGCCGCCCCTCTTCCACCCGGTGGGGAGCCGGTGCGGATGGTTGGCCTCCGGCTGTCTTTGTGTGGCTGCCCCTCAATCTTTTGGAGCTGGGGGGCTCCTGTGGCGTGATCTGGCCGCTTTTCCGCTTCGCGGTTTGAGCATACGTGAACGAGGGCACTGCCCTTCCATCACCACGCCTTGCGATCAAGGTGGCACTCCGTTCCCACGACAGTCGTGTCTACGTAACCGGAACGGACCCGGATTACAGCAACAACATCAAGGGGGCACTGACCAGGCCACGGTTGCTGGTTCCGCTGCCTTGCGCGCGACCTGACACGGTCCTGTCCCCCTCCTTTGCGGGGGATTGCGTTGCTCCCATTGATCCTTCTCCTGGCCATAGCCTCCGCTACCTCAGGAGTCTTCCCATCTCGGAAGTAATTTTGGTACCATTTCATGTTGGTATCGCTCATACCCTTCCTGTGCGGGTCGTCACACTCGCCGGGTTTACCAGCTTCTGGGAGAGGGCGTTGCCCACCTCTTCTGCGCCTCCTCCTTCTTCTACGAGCAACGTCGGGCTCTGCCCGATCGTCCGATCTTGGCAGCGCTCGTAGCTGCTTCAGCGGCAGCAGGCACTTTCGCCAGACGAGCGCCGCTGCATGAGAGCATGTCGTCGTCATCCTCCCTGGCTTGCTCCTCAAACAGCGCCCGCTTATCTGGCGAGAGAGCGTCAAGGAAGCTAAACTTCCGCCTAACTCCTTGACCTCCCTTGCTTGCCGCTCCCCGATTTCTTTTTCGTTGTCCGTGTCCGATTTCCTTAATTGCTCCCTTGTTTCTGTGTTGTTTAGTTTAGTTGTTGTCATATTTTGTTTTTGCGTGTTCATCTTGTTCTTACGACCCTTGGCTCAACAAAGTGAGCTGTCGGGTCTACTATTTTAATGGGGAACTAGGGGTCCGCCACGCCAGAGCCCTTGGACGCGGTAAAGCCACAGTTACTCCCCTATTCGGCCCGGTGTTGGGAAGGCTCCGTTAGAATACAGCCGAATTTACCTCCTGGCTGCAAATCATCCAATGAGCAAGGGAGTCGCATAACACCCTGGATTAGGAGGTGGTAGCTCTTGGTTGGCGCACGCATGCGGCACCCGACATCCTGCCTGGGCAGTGCATATCAGCACCATCCACACCTGTTGGGGGATGCCTTGCGCCTAAGCACCTGCACCGCGGCACGGTGCCTACTATTCGCAGAGGCACCAACCGTTACAATTCTTTAAAAACTTTCAAAATTGCCTCCTTCTGTGTCGATGCAACGTTACCAGCACGATTTCCAAGCATTGAAGACGTCATGGAAGGCATTCTCCGCAAAAGCCTTGAGAGCCTTTTCAGGCATGGAAACAAAAAATAGTTCATCCAAATCTGGTCTGTAGGGCGGCTGCGGAAGCATTGGGATGCCGGCTTTTGTTAGGTAGCTGTTAACAAGAAAGTCGGTGTGAGCCGGGGAATTGTCGTGGTGCAACTTCCAATCGGCTGCGATGTGTTATCGGACCCGATTGTCCCTTAGTTTGAGTCTCTTGACCTCCACGTAAAACTTGACGTTGGCGTTTTGTTGAGGAGGAACAAATTCATGGTGGGCTATACCTTTGATATCAAAAAAGGCAATGAGCATCATTTTCACTTTGGATTTGCTTATTCTTGCGGTCTTCATCAGCGGCCTCTTTCCGGCCCTCAAAAAAGGCCTGGTGTTACCGAAAAACACTACTTTTTGCTAAAACAACATCTGGGTAAGCCTGCATGATCATATCAAACGTCTTTGTGGCAGATTTACCGAGTTTCACACCGAATTTAATCGCGTACCTCTGTTCTAACGATTTTCGGCTTGCACCACTCACAGAAACACGTCGCACGAAAATGTCCTGACTTCCAATCCTATTACCTTCCGAACAAACTTTGTATTTTGCTTTTTTAACTAACTAATTCCTTTGCACACATTTATTTTATATTATATATTGTGCTTAAATAGTTTTGATTCAAGATTTAACTTATTGTTCAATTCTATTTATTTAACAACAACTATAGGGTTGCAGTCTGTAAAATAATCAGTGTTACCATACTAATATATTTTAACAAACTAACAAAAATAAAATAGAAAAAAAGATTAACAAAGCGAAGTTTTTCGCGAAAAAAAACTTGACACATACAGGTGTTGAACCGACCAGTGTTATTTTTATTTGAGTGCGAACGATGGTCGCTAACGCAAAAAGGAGTTTCACAAAAAAGATGTATATATACAAGGTCTGCCGCAAAAGGAACAGAACTTTTTAAATATAACTGTTCCTGGTGGCGCCACCTATTGGTGTGTATATGAAATAAAAAGTTTGATCTCTTGTTGGCATTTTGTAAAAATTTTAAGACAATTGGATAACTACAATCGATGTTATCGATCAAAAAGTGACAGCAGCTTTTGGTCATCGGTCGTAAAATGCGTTTTGAACAAAGAGCAAATATTAAATTTTGATTTAAACTTGGGAAAACGTTTACTGAAACATTTCAAATGATGAAAATAGTTTATGGTGATCAGTGCCTATCCCGTAGTAATGTGCATGAGTGGTTTAAGCGATTCGAAGAAGGTCGTGAGGATCTCTGTGACGATCAGAGGTCGGGCCGGCCAAAATCAGTTATTACTCAAAACAATATTGAAAAAGTGCAGGATTTTATTAAGAATGAGCCGAAATCTTCTTTGCGTTTCATGGAAATGGAGTTAAATATCACCGAAGACTCCATTCATTGCTTTTTGGTAGATAAATTGGGTCTACGGAAGGTGTGTTCCAAGTTTGTTCCGCACAAATTGACTGAAGAGCAAAAATTGCTACGAATCCAACATTGTAAGGATTTGATTAAGTAGTGGAGAAAGGACATAAACTACAAATATTCGATTGTGACTGGTGATGAAACGTGGTGCTTTCAATATGATCCCGAAACCAAACGTCAAAGTGCCGAATGGAAGCATCCAGACGAGCCATCATCGAATAAAAGTCGTCTTCAGAAGTCAAAAATAAAGACAATGCTGATTCGTTTTTACGATTCCGAGGGTATTGTACACCGAGAGTTCGTCTCACCTGGCCAAACGATTAATGCTGTGTTTTACCTTGGTGTTATTAAGCGTCTTTTGTCACGCATTCGTCGTGTTCGACCACAATACCGTGAGGCAGGGTCTTGGCGCCTGTTGCACGATAATGCGCCGTGTCATCGGTCGACGCTTGTCACTGATTTTTTGACAAAAAAACTCCATATTAACCATTAATCACTCACCCTACTCACCTGATCTGGCACCCTGTGATTTTTACCTATTTGGAAAACTTCATTTGCCCATGGAAGGACACTGGTTTCAGGACATTTCAGCTATCCAAAAGGCGACGACCGATATTCTCAGGAGCATTCCGAAAAATGGCCTTAAACACTCATTTTAAATGCTAATTGACCGGGCTAAACGCTGTATCGAAGCACAAGGAAACTACTTTGAATAAAAAAATATAACTTTTGAAAAGTATTAATTTTTTGTTGTTTTTTAACAGTCCTGTTTCTTTTGCAACAGACCTTGTATACATATATATAAAAATATGTATTTAAATATATGGGGTATTCCATACCAAATCGACGACTTTTGAATCCGACCCCTTTAGATTTTGCTGAAACTTATCCATCCTTTTCTACCCTTTGAAAAACATTTTTGAGAATTTTTTCAAAATTTTTTGTCCAACTTCAAAAAAGTTATGAATTTTGCTATTTTTTTTGCTAAAAAATGGCTTTTTTATATTCAAATAGCCATAACTTTTGTAGAAATTGACTTTTGGGGAGCATTTTTTATACTCTCGCAACAAAGTTGCTAAAGAGAGTATTATAGTTTTGTTCACATAACGGTTGTTTGTAAGTCCTAAAACTAAAAGAGTCAGATATAGGGTTATATATACCAAAGTGATCAGGGTGACGAGTAGAGTTGAAATCCGGATGTCTGTCTGTCCGTCCGTCCGTCTGTCCGTCCGTGCAAGCTGTAACTTGAGTAAAAATTGAGATATCGTGATGAAACTTGGTACACGCATTTCTTGGCTCCATAGGAAGGTTAAGTTCGAAGATGGGCAAAATCGGCCCACTGCCACGCCCACAAAATGGCGGAAACCGAAAACCTATAAAGTGTCATCACTAAGCCATAAATAAAGGTATTAAAGTGAAATTTGGCACGAAGGATCGCATTAGGGAGGGGCATATTTGGACGTAATTTTTTTTGGAAAGTGGGCGTGGCCCCGCCCCCTACTAAGTTTTTTGTATATATCTCGGAAACTACTATAGCTATGTCAACCAAACTCTATAGGATTGTTTCTTTCAGGCATTTCCATATACATTTCAAAAATGGAAGAAATCGGATAATAACCACGCCCACCTCCCATACAAAGGTTATGTTGAAAGTCACTAAAAGTGCGTTAACCGACTAACAAAAAACCTTAGAAACACTAAATTTTACCGAAGAAATGGCAAAAGGAAGCTGCACTCCGGCTTCTTTTAAAAATTGAAAATGGGCGTGGCGTCGCCCACTTATGGACCAAAAACCGTATCTTAGGAACTACTCGATAGATTTCAATGAAATTCGGTATATAATACTTTTTTAACACCCTGATGACATGTACGAAATATGGAGGAAATCGGTTCACAAACACGCCTTCTTCCAATATAACGCTATTTTGAATTCTATCTGATGCCTTCTCTGTATAGTACAATATATACATTAGGAACCAAAATAGAAAAATATGTAAATGACGGATAATGAAATCTCGATTATCACTTTATCATGCGAGAGTATAAAATGTTCGGTGACACCCGAACTTAGCCCTTCCTTACTTGTTTTTTAATTTTTTGTGTTTAAATGAACTTTTCGAAAAAATGCTCGAAAAAGATTTAACACGATCAATTATATAAAATAATCGGGTTTTTAAAGTAAAATCATAATTTTTTTTTTTGGAAGTTCGCCATTTTTTTTTTATTTTTTTCCCCTCAAAAAAAAACTTCAAATAATTTGGCAACTATTCCTGCTAATCCCGGAGTGGGCCGATCTTTTTTTATATTTTTTTATTTAAAAAATGAAAAAAATTTTATCATGTTTCGCCCATTATCAGACGTAATGCTGTGCGCATGAATATGAAAATTTAAAAAAAATCACATATTTTAAAAATTGTATGCAGTTCAATTTTTACCTCTAGATTTGAACTAGTGATATTCCATAATCATCTAAGATTTCTAGAATTTTGTTCTTCATATGTATATATTCCAGTGTGAGATTCCCCGAGCTCAGTCATTCCCAAAGTCTTTACAATAATTTCGGTTTTAGCCAGGCTTGCGTGGATCATTTGCAAATTTATTCCTAGAATGGCTTTATCCATTCTGGTGGCAACATCGATTTTCAGCGACACCAGCTTTCCCTTCGCAAGCGCCCTTATGTTATGTAACATAAAAAATAAAACAATGCGTTTATTAATCAGCACTATGTGCTTCTCTTGAGCTTTATTATAAAACTGACTACACTTAACTTTAAAGTTTATAATCTAACCTATGCTTGAGCCGGCCTACGTGACCAAAGATGCTTGGTCAGCTAAAAGGGTTTGCGCGTGTAGCGCTCACCTGCAGCTATTTGGTTTTGGGGGAGAAGACATGGTTGCGCGTGTTTCGCTCACTTAAGAATTTAGCGGATGCGCGTTTAGCGCAGTTGCACTTTTGGTTGTAATAGAACTCCAAAGTATGCAAACGGTTTGTATGTTTCTAGCATATAATGTGGGAATGGAATTTATGTAGAAGTTCATAAAATATTGTGTTAACTCCTCCCTCCGAAATATCAAGCGTCCCCGCTTGATTAATTAAAAAAATGGGATGTCGTTAAGACTTCTATGCTGCGTCCTTTTAATTACTGGCATTTGAAATGATTCCGGTTTGCTAATAATTATTTCAGGCTTTACGCGCTTTTTGCATCTGAAAATTGCAATTATGGTAAGTACTAGGGCTAATAGTCCAAAATGAGTGAATAAACTGGATTTCACTAAAAGATTCAGAGAACTTATTTTTTTAATGTTTTTTATATTAAGCTCTTTCATAAGTTTTAAGGATAGAACTTCCTCGAACCTCGAACTCTGAATTTGAGTTTGAATGTTGGATTAAAGCAGGCAGTGGTCTCAAGCTATGTTGTACTAAAGTTGTCAAATTCATGTTATTTATTCTTATAGTTTCATTAAAGATTCTTATCAAATATGATCCTGTTAATTTTCTAGTATTATTATTTGTAGTAATATTTCCTTCGAAATTATTTAAAAGTATTAATCCATTATTTATTTCTACAATATATTTAACATGTTCCGTATTTGTTACGGTGCACTTATATGGTTTATTCCTTATTAAATTTTTTATACAATTTTCGTTTTCCAAATTAACAATTTGGGTTTGTTTGCAAATTTGTATTTCATTTATTATTTTACAATCTTTTTCTATACCATAATATTCTTCATTACATTTCAGTATTTTTTCAAAATTTATCTTTAAGATAGTTTCGTTTTTACTTAAAGGCTTAATTATAATAGATTTGCAAATTTCTTTACCGGTTTCCGGTATTTTTATCATATAAATTAGTAAGTTTTGTTTTACAGCAATTTGAACATCTGCAAAATTCAGAGATTCTTCTAACGAACCAAATTGCAGATTCTCTTCGACAAAAATTTTATTTATTCTATGAGCTTCTTGATTGTTAATAATAACTGAGTTAATAATGTTCGCTTTAGTTAAATGAATTGCTCTTTTAATATTTTCTAACTCATCTTTGATTATGTCAATTTTAAATTTATATTGAAGTATTAGGGCGGTTTGAAATTCGTTACTACTTCCTAGAGACTTTATTATTGAGTTGCTAATTTCTGTTATATTGTTTATTCTTTCTAAAATGTTTTTGTTGATTATTAATTGTTGGTTGTTATTCTCGATTACTTCTTTAAATTTGCTGTTGATGGCTATTAAATCGTCATGGTCAGGGTTGCCAGCTATCCATTTCCAGGCTGATCCTATGTAGTCTAGTGATCTTTTATTTTTGTATTTAGGTAAAATGCTATTAATTGTTATGTTGATATTACTGATTTCGTCTGTTATAAATGCGTAAAGAGGGTTGTTAGCTGGAATGTTTCGTATGAAGTTTCTGTTCAGTTCCCGTAATATTGTAGAGTATTCTGTTATGTTTGTCATGTCGATAATCCGGTATGTTCCTGTTTGAATTTTGCCAATTCCTTCCTCCATCATTACGATTTCTGACTGAGTGTAATCTAACACCTCAACCGAACCATCGCTTAAAATAAAGTTCAGGAAAAAGAGAGATCTAAAAATAATAAAAATGTTCTGAGTTAGTTTCGTATGCGGTCCTTGTGAACTATTTTGCCTGATTCTGTTTTTACAGTGGAATGTCTGTTTTCCTTCACTATTTCCTCTTTGTACCTTTTTGAAAGTTTTGTTCCTAATCTTTTATTCTGTTTAACAAAAATTTTGTCTCCTGTTCTATAGTCAATAGTTTCCTTTCTATATTTGTTATGATATTGCAGGTCCTTTTCCTGTTTCTCTTTTAATTTTTCTAGAACCTTTTTCATAGTTTCTTCTCTGTTAGTGGCATTTGAGGTAGGTCTACCGAAGAATATGTCAACGGGTTTTTTTCCTGTAACAGAATGAACAGAATGGTTGTATTCGTTTACAGACCATTCCATTAATTCGTCGAAATTTTTATCAGAGTGTTCCTGTTTTAAGCATCTCATAATTTCTGATATTGTTGAATGGAACCGTTCTATTTGTCCATTCACCTCGCTTTTATAGGGTGGTGCAGTGAATATTTTTATATTGAATTCGTTTTCTAACATGAATTTTATTGGTTGAGAATTAAATGTCCTTTCGTTATCGAAAACTATAGCCTTCGGAATTCCAAAATAAAATATTATCTCTCTTAAGGGTTTTTTTATACTGTCTATACTTTTCCCGTCTATTTTCTTTATAATGGCTAATTTGGAAAACTTGTCAATAGAAGTCAGTACTTTATGTTTGTCTGTTGAGAAAATGTCTATGTGAATAGTATGACCTGAATATTCTGGTAAGGGTGTAGCTCCTAATTTTACATTGTTTGGGTGGCGATCATATTTATTTTCTTTACAAACTTTGCATAATTTTGTTATTTTTTTTATTTTTTTCGACATAGCGGGGAAATAATATTTTCCCAAAATCTGTAGCTTATTTTCTTTTTCGTTTCTGTGAGCACGATTATGTTCCTCGATTATTATTTTATCTTGGGCCTCGGTCTGAGTAATATCTTCAACTACTATTTGTGTGAAACGAATTTTGTAATTTGCGAAATGTAGAGGGTAGATTGATTGGATTTTTAGCATAATGGGCTCTGTGGTTTTTATACCATTGATTGCCGATGGATTAAGATATTTCTTTAAAAGCGATTTTAGCGATTCTTCATTGTAGGTTGTCTCAGTTATTAAGTGCCTATGGTACGTAGGGAAAACTGTTTCGAATTTGTATGAATTTTTGGAATCTTCTGATATGAAAATTTGGTTTTTGAAAACGTTAATGGGTATTTCTACTGAAGAAATTAAATTTTCGGAAGAGCTGTCACTACTGTGGACAGTCATTGAATTTAAGTTAGCGATTGGTGGTCGTGAGAGTAGGTCTGCGACGATGTTTGTGTTGCCTGGTTTATAAATGATTTCGTGGTTATATTCTTCCAATTGTGCCTTCCATCTCTTCATTTTTGCATTAGTATTTTTGTTGCTGAGAGCAAAGGTCAATGGTTGGTGATCAGTGTAAATCTTAACCTTTTTTGATCCGTATAGGAAGCATTTCAGGGACTGTAGTGCCCAAATTATTGCCAACATTTCTTTTCAATTGGCGGCAAAAGTTTCCTCTGCTCTGCTTAGAGTTCTTGACAGAAAGGATATTGGCCTACCGTCTTGGGAGAGTACGGCTCCTAGAGCGTAATTTGAAGCATCCGTGGTAAGCTCAAAAGCTTTTTCGAAATCTGGATAGTGAAGTATAACATCGTCTGACGTCAAGCAATTTTTCAGGTCTTTAAAAGCTTCTACTTGTTGTGCTGTTAGATTTAAAAGTGTCCTTTTAGACTGATTCTTGGAAACTCTTCCAAGCTCTCCTCTCAGTATTTCAGTCAGGGGTTTTGCAATTTGTGCGTACGCCTTTATAAATCTGCGATAATGTCCGGTCATTCCTAAAAAGGAGCGTAAATCATGGACAGTTTTGAGCCGTGGAAAATTTATTATAGCTTCTATCTTTTTTTGTGTAGTGCGAATTCCATTTTGGCCAACTATTATACCGAGGAACTCGATTTCCTTTTTGATAAATTCACATTTATCGAACTGTACCTTTAAATGCGCTTTTTCGAGAGTGTCAAATATAATTGCAAGATTTCTAAAATGGTCTTCTTTACTTTTGCTAAAGATAATTATGTCGTCAACATAAACGTAGCACCGAACGCCGATGTGTTTCCGCAGCACATCATCCAAAGTGCGTTGGAAAATGGCAGGCGCATTTCTTAAGCCGAATGGAAGTCGAGTAAATTCGAATTTCCCATTGGCAATAGAGAAGGCGGTCTTCTCAATATCTGCTTCGTTGAGAGCAATCTGATGGAATCCACTCTTAAGGTCAATTGTAGAAAAATACTTATTTGATCCTAGATTAGTTAGAATAGTGGTAATATCTGGAATGGGATATTTATCTGGTATGGTATCCTCGTTCAATTTACGATAGTCGATAACCATACGAAATTTTTTTAATCCTGAGGCGTCTTCTTTCTTCGGTACGACCCATACCGGAGAATTGTAGGGAGATTTCGATGGTCGAATAATGCCATCTTTAAGTAATTCCTCAATTTGTTTGTCTATTTCTTTTTTTAAAGGCATTGGATAGGGGTAAGTTTTGGAATATATTGGTCTATCGCTTTTAGTCCTAATTTCGGCTTTAACGTTCGTGACATATGTTAATTTTTTATCTGGTTCAGCAAATAAGGTTGGGCAAGAGTTAAAGAGTTGTTTTATTCTTTCGTTATCTTCGGGACTCAAATGATTTAGCCTTAATGTAGTGTGTGCAATAGAGTTAATTGCTAACTGGTGGATGGGGTATTCATATTTATTGAGTAATGTAAAATAGTTCTCCTTAGTAAAAATTACTGCGTTTAAACTTTTCATTGTATCGTTACCTATTATGGCATCAAAGGTTCTTAACTTGGGCAAAATGTAAAATTTTAATTTACCTATTTTATCACCGAAAACAATGATATTAGCATGATGAGTAATTTTGACGGGTCCACCAACAGAATTTGCAATGAAGAGTTTGTTCGGAATGGGGTTCCTAATATAAGTTGGACTAATATAATTTTTGTTCGATCCGGTATCTAATAAAAATTTTAGTTCATTGCCATTTTTCATTTTGAAACGATAGTATGGCAATGAGGAGTTTAGTCTAAAAAATTGATATTGTCACTAGGGGTTGCTTCGATCTCTTCTTGTTCTTCGTTGTATTCGGGTTGGTAGTCCTGCGAAGAGTCGTAGTACCCTTCAGGATATTCTAATGTTTCATTATTGTATTCTATTGGGTCAGTTTCTGTAACTTCAGTATTATAGATCCGTTGCATTTTATTAGGAGTCTGTATTATCTGTGATGGTGGTCTCTTACTAGCTTGATTATTATTAGCCTGCGCTGGTCCATTACTAAATGCTTGTGGTTTGTTACTGAATGTTTGCTGCCTATTATAAAATGTTTGATTTTGTTGATACTGAGGCCTATTCTGATAATTTATTTGCTTCGTTTGAACAGAGCGATCAACTTCCATTGGTGTAGGAGGTTTTGGAGGAAGAGGTGGTCTAAAGTTTGGTTGCACTGTGACGTAGTGTCGGTTTTGTCCGTACTGTTGATACGAATTTGGTCTAAGGGATTGGTTGTGAACATTTGTAATTTCTGGGTAAAAGGGTCTTACTTGGGGTCTGAATGAGTATGACCTTGGTTGATTGTGGCTAATGGGTTGATTGTGGCTAATAGGTTTAGTATTGGTCGGCAAGCGACTGATACTATTTGTATGGTTCGTCCTGTAATTCATGTTGCCTAATTTGAGACACATATTGAGAGCCTGTGGTAAACTGGTTGGTTCCTTTACACTTAACAGACTGGGTAAGTTACCGTTCAGACCTCTTATAAATGTGTCGAGGGCCTTTTCTCTATATGTCGCTGTCATGGCATACAAAGCTTCTTCACCTAACTCCAGGCAATCGATTTTGTCTAGGATAAGCGAGAGATATTGATAGACTTGTTGATAAAATTCTTCAACAGTGCTACCCCGTTGTGCAAGTGTTGTCATTTGATATTCTAACGTGCTAACGTCTCTCTTGTCTGAGTAATGTAACATCAGACATTTTTTTATCTTACCCCAATTTAATGCGGTGCGGTAAGACTCAAGGGCTGTGTCAGCTTCGCCAACTATCTTGTGTCTTATTGTATGCAGGATAGCAAAATATTTTGGGGTGTTCTTATTCTGTCCGTACATTAATAATATTCTATCTACCGATTTCCGCCATGAACTGAATTCTCCGTTTTTACCCGAAAATTCTCTTAAACATTTTACCACATCCGGAACTCTTTCGGATGCGTCCACGTTAATGCTAAAATCTAAAGGATGTTCAACTTCTTCGATTTGTGGGTGTAATATGGTCGAAACTGTTTCCGATATTAACGAAACGAGTTCTCTTTTTTGATTAGGAGTGAAAGTGGAAGGGATGTTAGGAGGAGAAACGTTAGTGCTGGATGAGTGCAGATTTAATCTCGACAATGTCGATGCTATTTGTTCTTCCTGACTCATTTTGTTCACTTGTTTCTGACTATTTAAATTAAATTTTTTTTTTTTTTTTACAGTGTTAACTTTTCTTTTGTTATAACAATAATTATTTCCTTTCACATAACCTTACTTACTAATAATCTTAATATCAAACTTACATAAATATCATTTGCATTTTCCTGTGTTGATAGTGTTTCCTCCTATGTGTGATTAATTTAGATTTCTCCTCTTGTAGTTGTATTTGTTGTATTTGCTGGATTAGTTTAAATCTTTCCTCTAGTAGTTGTATTTGTTGTATTGGTTATATTTGATGAATTAATTTAAATCTTTCCTCTTGTAGTTGTATTTGTTGTATTGGTTGTATTTGATGAATTAATTTAAATCTTTCCTCTTGTAGTTGTATTTGTTGTATTGGTTGTATTTGATGAATTAACTTAAATCTTTCCTCTTGTAGTTGTATTTGTTGTATTGGTTGTATTTGATGAATTAACTTAAATCTTTCCTCTTGTAGTTGTATTTGTTGTATTGGTTATATTTGATGAATTAATTTAAATCTTTCCTCTTGTAGTTGTATTTGTTGTATTGGTTGTATTTGATGAATTAACTTAAATTCCTCTTGTAGTTGTATTTGTTGTATTGGTTATATTTGATGAATTAATTTAAATCTTTCCTCTTGTAGTTGTATTTGTTGTATTGGTTATATTTGATGAATTAATTTAAATCTTTCCTCTTGTAGTTGTATTTGTTGTATTGGTTGTATTTGATGAATTAACTTAAATCTTTCCTCTTGTAGTTGTATTTGTTGTATTGGTTGTATTTGATGAATTAACTTAAATCTTTCCTCTTGTAGTTGTATTTGTTGTATTGGTTGTATTTGATGAATTAACTTAAATCTTTCCTCTAGGAGTTGTATTTGTTGTATTATTTTACACTTGTTTAATTTATTCTAAATTTCCCCGTCACGCACTTTTTGTTCAATGTATTTGTATTTAGCTTATGCTTTTCGTTCGGCTGGGTTGATACTGCCCGTCCTTTTTCCGAAAGGTACTAAGGGGCCGAGTACGAAATGTTATTTAGGTTTAGTCCGCGAGTATAAAAAATATTATTATTTTTTCCTCACGGTCCCTGCTCGGGCGCCACATAAAAAATAAAACAATGCGTTTATTAATCAGCACTATGTGCTTCTCTTGAGCTTTATTATAAAACTGACTACACTTAACTTTAAAGTTTATAATCTAACCTATGCTTGAGCCGGCCTACGTGACCAAAGATGCTTGGTCAGCTAAAAGGGTTTGCACGTGTAGCGCTCACCTGCAGCTATTTGGTTTTGGGGGAGAAGACATGGTTGCGCGTGTTTCGCCCACTTAGCGGATGCGCGTTTAGCGCAGTTGCACTTTTGGTTGTAATAGAACTCCAAAGTATGCAAACGGTTTGTATGTTTCTAGCATATAATGTGGGAATGGAATTTATGTAGAAGTTCATAAAATATTGTGTTAACTTGTATGAAAAAATTTTTGTTTTTGCTTCACTGAACACGACAAAACGGTCTTGGAACAACCAGAAAAAAAGCAGAATAGAAAAAAACGGTTTCACTCCCAGCGCGAGCGAGCTCATTCAAGAACCCATAAGACGGTTGCTCTCTGAGTCTTTTCGTAAAGAGTCAGGGAGATACACTTATTTGCAGACAACGAGAAACGGTCGACAGTTATTTGCGAGCTCTGCCTCTATCCGACCATACCCATTCACTCTTGTCGTTGATTTCGCCGAGTGCTATCACTTATATTCTCTCAACAGAACTCAAAATGTCTATCTAAATTTAAATTTAGACAGAAATGTCCTGTGTTTGGCATATATCTGTACAATCTCTCTGAGTCCCAGTTACCTACTTACCAGGATGTTCTTTTGTGTAACCAGTTTGAAAGATTTCGTATAGGGCGAATCCGAGGCGACAACTATGAACCTAGGAGTAAAGAGGTTACAAAAATAGTTGCAAAAAAGGTTGAAAATACTTTCAAAAAGTCATCTATTCCGATAGTATCACACACCAGAGTTGTACAAATGCGCACCACATACCATTAGAAATTTCTGACTCTTAAACAAATGTTTTTAAGGAATCCAATAGGTTTGAGCTTTAAAAGAGACGACTTTGTCTCTTATTATTTGACATCGCTGCTTGTAAATGCATTTAGTTTTCTTCTTGATCTACCTGAAACAGAAAAGGTTACAAAGAAAAATGAACGTAAAGAAAAGCTTTCAAAATGTCATTCAACATCAACGCTTACCAGAAAAGTATCAGCTAGAACACGTGACCATTCAGATCAGCCAGACTCTCATACAGACGACAACAATGTAGGTGCGTCGCAAATGGATTCTTCCAAAAACGATGCTGATGATGAATTTTCTCTTCCATCCTCTAAAACCAAACAAAACACACTAGTATTAGAACACACTGCTTTAGCTGCCCAAAGGTTTGGAGTAAGTGATAGAGCAGCGGCTTTGATTGTTCCATCTGCTTTTCTGGATGCCAAAAAAGCAGGTTTGATAACAGAGGATCAGACTAGCTTTGTTACTGACAAATGCAAGATTAGTCGGGCAAAAAAAAGTGTTGGAGTTAAGCTCCAAAACTCCGAAAGTATTGACTCTGTATATGGGCTGTATTTTGACGGCCGCAAATACAATACACTTACACAAGTCACCGAAGGTGAAAAGTACTACCGCGACACTGTCAAAGAGAAACATATTTCTCTTATAGCGGAATCTGGTTGTCTTTGGCCTTCCTTCCGGGTCAGCTGAGGATGAGACGCAAGCTATATGGCAACATTTACAAGACAACACTTTTACACCTTTACAAGGAACACAGGTTGGAAAGGTGGAATCATTCGGAAACTAGAAGAAAGAATAGGTAGGCCATTACAGACCAAGCTTATCTCTATAAAATATCAGAAGCTGTTATTTCCGGTCAATGTTCCTCAGATTTAGCGTCGATGCATCCAGGTAACATGTGCAAATCTCGCTGGCTCACCTGTGCAAATAGAATTCTGAGATTATACATTTCTACTGACAAACCAACAAAGGAAATAAAGATTTTGGTCAAGTACATACTTACAGTTTACTCACGTTTGTGGTTCTCAATAAGATTCAACAGTTCAATCAAAGATGGCTCGCGCCATCTCTATGCTGCACTTCAAAGGTCAAGATACTTACCTGCTAAACTTCGCAAGGTTGTCGATTCATCCATTCAACAGAATGCTTTCTTTGCTCTTCCAGAAAACATTCTCCTTAGTATGAAGACTGACGAACGGATAGAAGTCAGAAAGTTGGCTTCTGACCGTCTTCTGGCAGCCAGAGAAGCAGACTCTGACACTGTAAATGGAAGGGTTAGATGTAATAAAGTGCCAAAGCTGAATTTCAAAGCTAATAATTATTACGATATGATTAACTGGAAGACTATTACCTTGACTGTTCCACCAGTTCTTTGTTCAGTTTCTAACGAAGAACTCATAAAAGGCTGTCGGGTGGCACTGCAGAGGTATGGAAATTTAGTGAATTCCCCTCTCACACCGTGGCAGTCGAGAGAACCGTCAAACTGGTGACAGAGGCATCTTCTAAAGTTATTGGCCCCCAATCTCGTGATCGTTTTATACGCTATACACTGAAATCTAGGCAACAAGTGCCAAAGTTTAGTACAAAATCTGATTTTATCAACAAATTTGACACAGATTCAGACTAAAACAAGCCGGACATATGGTTGGTTAATTGGGTTGGGCTTGGGAGGAACCCGAAGAGCAGCCACCTACACGCGGTGGGTTCTGGGTGACCAATACAGGTTAGCTGAGAGCTGCAACAATTTTCACCTTGCGCTGTGGCGCGCCGCCTTTTCGCTCGTATCTCGGGAACGGTTCGTCCTACGGCCATGATCACATATACCATTTCGGTAGCAAATGACGTGACAAATAACTTTTTTGACAATTTCACGATTTTAGGCGAATTTCCGAAATTTCAAGGCCGGAGTTGGGGTTGAAGATGCAATCCGATCTCAAAACAAAAAGTTGCATTGGAATCAGGAAGTGCTAAGGCAACTTTTCCGCACTATTAGAAATCCCGAAACGAAAATAGTCCGGAATCGACCCACACTATTGCAGGTCTACATCGCAGTTCTTCCAATGCTGTAGTCGGTAACTTGTTGCCTTTTGACTAGCAAACCCAGTTGAAATCCATGCAATATATCTCTAGAAAAACGTGTCTTCAAATATATGCCGTTCGCATTCAAGAAGCCAGAATGGTCGGCGAGATAGCTGTTTACCTTTGAACACATGTCATCGATTCCATTGCCCGACGTCAGCGTACAAGGTAATGGAAACTCCCTCTGGTGGCTGTGGGAATTTCGAGATGTACAAGTTAAACAATAGCGTGGAAAGGGCAACACCCTGCGGAACCCCTTGTTTAATTCTCAGTTTAGAATTCTCTCGAAACACTATGGATGACTGACGACCGCTCAGGTAGTTCACGGTCCACCGCAGGGATACTACTCTACATAGAATGTCAGGGTATAGCTATCCGGTCAGGCGATGTCGAGCTCGAAATATTTAATATATAAATTATTCAAATGTATTATTCAATTTGAAGTTATTTTATTTGCCGTCATCACGGCTTAGTTGTCAAGTATAAAGTGCCATTTAAATTATTCCTAACTTAGCTCAAGCCACCAACCCGCATCGCGTTGTAGCTCCTCTGCTGACGTTTTGCTGACCTTGCGCCTCGTGCATGGTGTTTGTTTACTTAGATGTCTGGCCAATGTTCTCACGCAAAATGTGCTGACTTAGCGACATGTGCAGAGTGGTAGGCTCTTATTACGACGGGAATTAGGGTGTGTCGTTTCTTCGCGATAACTCCTCCCCTTCTAAATGGGGAACGTCCTCGGTCCTCAAAGAAGCGGTTTTAATTGCAGTTTCAACGGACCTGGCTATGATAATCTCTCTCTTGGTCCTCCTTATCCTGAGAAGGACGTAAACAGTGAATGCCATGATTAATAAGACACCAATGGCTGAGAAACCTGTAACGTGGCCATAATGGATTGATCGCTGCAGGTGATTGATCCTTTGAACATTCTCTAGATTCACATGGTGAAGGTAAGAAGCGCTTAATATTTCTGTGTGCTGCGTCAAGTTGATTGTAGAAGCCCATGGAGTTTCAGGTTTTAGAGGCAATGTAGAATTTTCGTTATAAAAAGTCGTACCATTAATCTTTACGTTGTTTTTGAAGACCACGAGGTATGTTCCGTTGACCGTAATAGGGACCTCATTATTTTCCTCGATGACAGCCAATTGGTCATTGATGACAACAAGGCCGTCACTTATCGGTGAAATTGGTGTGAGGTTGTTAAATGTTGTACTGCAATTAGCGGTGTTGCGAGTCAGTAGTTGCAGAGCGCATGATGTAGTCGGAGATGGTAAGCAAAACGTTGGTGTTGTGTCGCTGCAGTTCTTTACGGCTACGGTATGGTTATAACACTTGGCTAAGATGGATTCTTCTAGGTGCAGGATTTGGTGGCCATGAGCTACCGGTAAAATAGTAATTTTCTTACATCTAAACATAGGAATCGGATATCTTATTAAAAAGTAAATTATGTTATTATACTGTAATATCTTAATTCTAGCTACTGCCATAACATCGGCCACGGTAAGGTCAGTGAAGTGCTCGTCTCCTGTTATGAAATTTATTTCGTTACTGTCTAAGAGAATGGGACTTAAGACCCCGATTTTGGCGAAAGTGACAGCTGTTATAATGTTATTTAATTCTGTAATAATTGCTCTGTTTCTAGCCAGTAGTATGTTATAAAGGTGACCGGTGTTTATTTCTCTTTCTTTTGTTAATTTCAGGATTTTATTTACTGTAATGGTAAGGTTATTGATTTCTTTCTGTACTTGAGTGTTTATGGTAAACTGTCTGTCCTGCGAGTTAATTAGCTGTTCTTCTGTGCTCATTAATCTATTGAAGTCGTCATGGTCAGGAGTTCCAGCAATGTATTTCAGGACTGTCCCTAGGGCATTCAGGCTTCTCGCCTGTCTGTGGTGAGCGTTTATCATTTGTATCAGTCGACTTATCTGGTTTATGTCCGCGTCTAGTAACTTCCTCATATGTGACTGAGGAAAGTGGTCTGTGGCATTAATTGTCTCGTCTCTCAGTAATTCGTAAAGTGTCAAGTTGGTAACATGCTTGATGTGTCCTGAATTTTCCCAAATTACAAGGTCCTCACCGACCACCGGAATGTACCTTGCATTGGTATAGTCGATTAACCTTCCTGTCGTTACCGATATTGATATGGCCAAAATTATGAAAATCCTAAAAACATATATGAAATTTTTTGTTAATTGTTTATCATTAGAAACGCCTAGGTTCTAGATTAAGTTTAACGAAGGTTGTCCTTATGGACCCTTCTCCCTTTTATTAAAACTGTTGTACCCATGTCTTTTTCCACCTCTTCCTCAGTATAAAGAGGCGTAAGCTTATTGCCTAGTCTCCTGTTATTTTTAACAAGTACTTTTTCTCCAACAGGGAACTCCCTATCCTGCCTGTTCTTATTATGAGTTGTTAGTTCTCTTTCCTGTGCGTTTCTTAAGCGGCATGGTATTTGGTTGTCATCTTTAATTGAACGAAATACGGTAAGGGGCTTCATCCCCGTTACTGTGTGAATGGACCTGTTATACTCAATCGTAGCTAAAAGGACAATTTCCTCAACATCATCAAGATTTTTGTCAAGTTTAAGGCATCGTGCTATTTCCATTAGTGTGCTATGAAATCGCTCCACCTGACCATTTGATGTACTATGTAGTGGTGGAGCATTCGCAATGTCGATATTGAAGTGATTCTTTAATGTAGCTTTGATGCTGTGTGAATTCAGCGACTTCTCATTGTCGCAATAAACTATTCGAGTACCGAAAAACATGTTGAGTAACTGAAGGAGCTGTGGTTTGACATCTACTATCGTTCTTGATTTCAACGACTGTACTATCGCAAATTTTGAAAACTTGTCGATGCACGTCAAGAAGAACTTGGACCCGGTAGAAAATATGTCAATGTGAAGAATTTCTCCACAATATGTTGGTATGGGCGTTTGAGCAATAAGCTGCTTCTTTGGGTGCCGATCATACTTCGCCCGCGAGCAAGTTCGACAATTTCCCACAAATTGTTTTAATCGCCTTTTTCTC
The DNA here is from genome assembly GCF_023373825.1 of Bactrocera dorsalis. Classification (NCBI taxonomy): domain Eukaryota; kingdom Metazoa; phylum Arthropoda; class Insecta; order Diptera; family Tephritidae; genus Bactrocera; species Bactrocera dorsalis. Next base: position 28,178,569 of record NC_064308.1, read on the forward strand.
GGTAAGAAATGATATGCCTTGTCTTTTTTCCAAAAATTATAAAAGTTTTTCTTTGAGGTTCTGTACCTACCTCCACAATAATCTGGTTGCGGAAGCAATTTACCGGTTTTTCCGATCTTTCAATTGTATGGGTTGATGATTCCTCGCTATGAATTGTCTCGATGCTCGTGTTATCTAAAGCATTTATATGTTGCCTAGATAGAGCGTCTGCCACCACATTTTCCTTTCCTGGTTTGTAGATTAGCTTTGCGTTGCATTCGTCTATGAAGGCTTTCCATCTTTTAATTTTCGAATTAGGATTCCCATCCGAAACCGCAAAGGTCAGCGGCTGGTGGTCAGTATAAACATTAAGTTTTGTTACGCCGTACAGGTAGTTTCTAAGAGCTTTCAATGCCCATACAATAGCTAACAATTCCCTTTCATTGGTAGAGTAATGCTCCTCGCTCCCGGACAGAGTGCGAGAAATCATGGTAATCGGTTTACCCTCCTGAGAGAGGACGGCGCCTATAGCATGAGCCGACGCGTCAGTAGTTAGGTCGAATTGTTTGTTAAAATCTGGATACGTCAGGGTTACATCCTCTGACGCTAAAATTTCTTTAATTGTTTCGAAGGTCTTTTTCTGTTCGTCCGTCAAATCAATTCTGATTTTTTTTGATTGGGACGCAGTAACTCGACCGTATTCGCCTCTCATGATGCTCGACAATGGTTTTGATATTCTAGCGAAATCCCTTATAAAACATCTATAATAACCCGCTAGACCTAGGAATGATCTGAGTCCCCTTAGAGTGGTGGGCTCAGGGAAACTTCGTATTGTGTCGACTTTGTCTGGACACGTTTTTATTCCTCCTTGTGAAACTAAGAACCCCAGGTATTCGACCTCAGTCCTAAAAAATTTGGATTTTTCAACTGACACTCTCATGTTGACCCTAAATAATTCATTTAAAATTGATTCTATATCTTTCAGATGCTGCTGTTTGTCTTCCGAAAAAATAATAACATCGTCTACATAGACAAAACAGCTTTTCCCAATATGCTCTCTTAATACGTCGTCTATGGCGCGTTGAAAGATGCTCGGCGCGTTTTTTAATCCAAAAGGTAACCGGCAAAATTCATACTTGCCATTCTTGACAGAGAAAGCTGTTTTTTCCCTATCACGCTCCAATAGTTTAATCTGATGGAAACCAGATTTTAAGTCCAAAGTGGTGAAGTATTTACTACCACCCAAATTGGAAAGAATTCCTGTTATGTCGGGAATTGGGTATTTATCACCGATAGTTTTTTCATTGAGTTTCCGAAAATCTATAACTAATCTCTGCTTCGCCTGTCCGTTTTCGTCTACCCCCTTTTTCTTTACCACCCATATAGGGTTGTTAAAGGGTGATCTTGATGGCCGGATAACTCCATTTGCTAACAAATCCTTGATTTCTTTGTCCACGAAATCCGCTACACTCAGTGGGTACGGGTATAATCTTGAGTTGCGAATTGTTGCTATCACCTTTGTATTGTACGGTAGTGCCTCATTGGGGTCAGCAAAAACCCTATTCATCCTTTTGATCATTCTAGAAAAATCTTCCCTAACGTCTGTTGGTACTAGATTTGTTTGAAGCCTAAGATGGCTTACGTCATGACTGGAAATGAAGAAGATTTCCTCCTCACCAAAATCATGATTTATTGTATTCGATTTAAGGTCAATGTTCGCATGGACCCTGTTTAGTATGTCGAGCCCAATCACGCCATCAAATGATGTTAAGTCCGGTAAGATGAAAAATTCTGCCACTACGCCAAATATTTTCATGTAGCATTTTTCCATGATAGAAGTAACCCCGTGAATAGATTTTACAGAGAATGTGTCCCTGAAATGTTGTGTCCTTAAAGCCGGTGTTGGTTTCATATAACTCCTCGACGCACCAGTATCGATAAGGAGTTTCACTTCTTTCCCTCCTAGGAACTTTGAAATCCAGGGTAGGAGGGACCTTCCCCTAAAAAATTAAGTTGATCTAAACTTACGTCATCCGCCGCTTGTTCGGCTTCTGCACCGTACAATGATTCACTCTGTAGCTCAACTTCCTCCTCCAGATGATTAACACGTTGGATCTGTGGTCCTGTGTAACGTCCAGAATTTGCTGGACGTTTTTGTTGATAGCCCTGTTGCATTCTATTACTGTTTCCTTGATAGGCACCTCGGTCTCTGTCAAACGATTGGTGTTTAAATTTCGATAAGGATGGATCAACGTCCATTGGTTCCGCTCTGACTAGTCTGTCGTTGTCACGTCCGTTATTTACCCTTTGATTTTCCGTAAAATGAGGTGCATGTCCGGGTTTGTACTGCCTATTACTATAGTAGTGTGGGCTCTTATGAGCTGAGGGTGGATCATAAGTGTTTGTCCTAAGGTTGTTCTGGCTTGAAATTATATTATTATTTTTTTTAATGTGGTTGCCCTCGACGTTCCTGGCAGCAAAATTGGCCGCGAACGCATACCGCTCATGGTTTGAGTCTACCTCCTGTGCTAAAGCAAGAGCAGACGGAAGGTCAGACGGCCGTGAGGCGAAAAGAATGTCGCATAAGGGCTTCCTTAAGCCGGAAATGAAAACTCTTAGGGCATCTGCCCTATATTTCTCGTTTATAATTTCTGCCACGCTACTCTCGTAAGACATTATAGTCTTATTAGCTAGTAACGTTAGCTTCTTTTCTACCTCATCGTAGAATTCCAGACAGGACCTAGAACCCTGTCTTAAGGTAGATAATTCCTGCTCTTATTATTTTGTTCCTCAAAATGATAACTGCTTGGTAGTGTCGTTCACTGCCATCGTACCTTTTGAACAGTTCATAAGCGTTATGCGCCGCCTCGCGCCATGACACATATGTGCCTATGTGACCATGAAATTCTGGAAGTGATTTGATAGCATCAAGCGTTATGTCACATGTCACTAGTGGATTTACAGATACCTTTAGATATTTTTCTACCTTTGGCCTGCTGCCTGTCACCTGGTTTTGGATTGCTCCTAACTTCCTATCGAACTCCAACCTTTGTGCTGCCAAAGCACTTCTAACTTCCGCCTTAATTAACTCGGTTATTTGTTCCGTGTTCATATTTGCTTTCTGACTTCCTAACTTTAAATTTCTAAAAAGGTCTTCCAGACCTTCACTCATTAATTTTTGTTCTGTCACTTTCCTTTATTTTATTCACAATTATTGCTATATTTATTCCAGGAAACGAGCATCTCACTTACCCTTCCATTGGATTTGAATAGATTAAAATTAGGTTCAGGTTCTTCCGGTTAATTGATCGGGCCAAAGGTTGTCTCTTCTTTAAGTCCACGCTGAGTCCAAGTAGTTGATTGTTGTCGATTTTAAGTGAGCCAACTGTCGTAGTTACACGAGTCGAGTTAAGAACTTTATATTTTTCTATTAAACTTTTCACTCGCGAGCCCCACGTTGGGCGCCAATTATTCAAATGTATTATTCAATTTGAAGTTATTTTATTTGCCGTCATCACGGCTTAGTTGTCAAGTATAAAGTGCCATTTAAATTATTCCTAACTTAGCTCAAGCCACCAACCCGCATCGCGTTGTAGCTCCTCTGCTGACGTTTTGCTGACCTTGCGCCTCGTGCATGGTGTTTGTTTACTTAGATGTCTGGCCAATGTTCTCACGCAAAATGTGCTGACTTAGCGACATGTGCAGAGTGGTAGGCTCTTATTACGACGGGAATTAGGGTGTGTCGTTTCTTCGCGATAACTTATACATCCTCCCAGTTACATGTTGCCCTACAGGATATCAGTTTGGTACTAGGCGACTTTAACGCGCAAATGATCGTAGGAGGATGGAGCTGGCAGAACAGATTGACGATTCGACGTTCTGCACAATGTATGACGAAGCCGCCACCAGAGTTATGGGCACCAGCAATAGCTCGCCAGATATTACCATTGCTGGCGGTGGTCTGATAAACAGCATAACCTGGCGACCTATGCTAACTCTCGCATCAAACTATCTGCCCATAATTATCTCGATCGAAAAGCCTCCCGATTTTGTTTCTGTGGACATCCGCACCTTCATTAACTTTAACAAAGCTAATTGGGTCGGCTTCACAGAATTCACTGAGAGCACCTTCAACGCTCTACCTATTCCTACGGACGTTGTCGTTGGCAAACGTCGCTTCGGCAAGGTGATCGCAGCAGCTACCGCTCGCTTCATACCGGCTGGAAGAATAGCGGAAATCCGCCCCAATTTCCCAGCCGAAGTAGCCGTTTTAGCTAACGAGCGCGATACCTTAAGCCATGCCGATCCCGCGGATCCCCGAATAAGGGATCTTAATTTGGAGATTCGGCGTTTGGTAAACTACCATAAGCGGCCGAAATGGATAGATCACCTGAAGTCGTCCTGCAACCTCTCCATCGGTGTGAGTAAGCTTTGGGCTACTGTCAAAGCTTTGTCTAACCCGAAGAGACATGACGACCGAGTTGAAGTTCAATTCAATGGCCATGCCTCTTCGGACCCGAAGAAGTGCGCGAGCTATTTTAGCCGGCAGTTTGCACTGGACCCTTCGGTAGACAAAGTTAAACGATGTGTTAACCGACGGCTGCGCAAAATGCCAAACGACCGCGCGCCACTAACTTTCACCGATGAGGAGGTTCACAGTGTCATCAACAAGGCAAAATCTTCCAAATCCATTGACCCTGGTGGAATCAACATGCTAATGCTAAAGCTTCTAGGCTCGACGGGAGTAAGATATCTCAGCAAGGTCCTCAACCTGTCGCTGACCACTCTTCAAAATACCCGATGTGTTGAAAATCGGAAGAGTGGTCCCACTTCTGAAACCTGGGAAACCCGCCAACAAAGGGGAATCTTATCGACCGATAACTCTCCTCTCCCCAGTAGTGAAGACACTTGAGGCCTTGCTACTCCCGACTTTCACTCACCACCTGAGCCTAGCCAGCCACCAGCATGGATTCCGAAAAGTGCACAGCACCACCTTAGCACTTCGCGTCATAAACGCTCAGATAGCTCGTGGCCTCAACCAGAAACCACCCTGCGAAAGAACGATACTCGTGTCGTTGGACCTGTCAAAAGCTTTTGACACGGTCAACCACTCAACGCTATTGGAGGACATTGAAAAAACTACGCTCCCTCCAGGGCTAAAGTGGTGGACCATGAACTATCTGAACGGTCGACAGTCATCCGTACTATTTCGAGGTGTAAAATCTAAACTGAGAAGAATTAAACAGGGGGTTCCGCAGGGTGGTGTCCTCTCCCCGCTACTGTTTAACTTCTATATCTCGAAACTCCCGCAACCACCAGAGGGGGTTTCCATTCCATCGTACGCTGATGACTCCACGATATTGATATCGGGCAATGGAATCGATGGCATGTGTTCGAAGGTAAACAACTTCCTCGCCGACCTTCCTCGTTTCCTCACTGCACGGAACCTCACACTTTCCCCCACCAAATCCACAGCGACCATATTTACGAAATGGACGAAGGAGTATAGACTTGAACTTAAGATTGCAGTCGATGGCGTCAAAATTCCGACTGTCAATAACCCTCAGATTTTAGGCGTAACCTTCGATAGTCTATGCTCCTTCTCTCCCCATACGACCGCGATTATCGCCAAGGTACAGAGCCGCAACAAAATCCTGAAGTCGCTAGTTGTTGGCAACTTACAAGGCAATCTGCCGGCCGGTCCTCAACTACGTCGCACCAATATGGTCGCCTGAATGCAGTGGAACGCAGATGAAGAAGCTACATACTTGTCAGAAATCACCCCTGCTGCCACCTGCTTGGAGCGGAACCGCCTCCTAGGAACATCAAGAGGTCTTTCCTTAATTACGTTGACGACATCGAACAATACGCCGACCGGATTTCGGACGCAACTACCGCCAAACACTGACCGCCATTCATAGCGGAGCTATCAACGCCTTCCCTGACTCCCTTCCAGTGACTGGCGTTCTTGGAGTCAAATCACCGCCAATTGCAGACGAAGAGCTCGAGTTGCCGCGAGAAACGAGAATGACCCTTGCGCAGCTTCGTTCTGGATATTGTAGCAGATTGAACTTCGTCCAGAATAGACCCCGACATATCTAACATATGTCCTGCGTACAATGAGTCTCCACATGACACTGCCTACCGCTTTGCTTGCCACGCCCGCCAACCCCACTCATCTGACACCCTTTTCCCTTTGGTCCGACGCCGTCGAAACAGCATGTTTCTTGCGCCTCTCGTTAGATGACGTCGACGACAACTTGGATAATCCTTACCATCCTAACGGGGATTGAATAACCGTTAAAACAACAACACCAACAAAAATTAAAATCATTATACATATCTAGAATATGGGTATTGTAGGTGGCGATTTTATATACTTTTATTATTATTAAAACGACACATAATAATAATATGTTTAGAGATTCAATTATGTAACTCACCTACTACTCCCAATCATAAGGAGTAAAGTCACACGGAAGTTATATGTTTATTAAATGGGCACTACAGGAAGTTTTCGCTCAATTTTATCCATTTTGGGCACAAAGATACATTGTTATGAGTAAAACACACTGTTTCATTTTCATTGATATAGCTCACATGTTGACCAATATGTACAGTACAAGGTCACCTGGAAGTTGGATAAACGTTGTGTTAGGTATATGGGAGCTACGGGATATAGTGATATTTTTGACACATAGACATACCATGGTCAGGAAAGGATTATTCCAGAATATATTTGCGGTAAGAAGTAAAGTATAGGTACTTAAATTCAAAGGTGGTTGTTTGATTCCGTCCATTTTCGCACTGTTACCGTGTTAAGATCATTATATATGAGCTATACAAGTAAGGGTTCGAGTGCAACCGAAAATTTTATACTTTTAAAGATTGTAAGAATCAAAGCCAGGGAAATACTTTAAGCTGTAAATCATCAACCAGAGGATCGGAATCCAAGCAATTATATATTATATATATTTAACTCCTACCCTGACCGACATATTCGACATAAGAACTCTGCCGCTACAACAACAACAACATAAGGTGTCTTCGGGTATTTGGAGAGTGGTTAGCGGCGGGTTGAAGACCTTGGTGGGGTAGCTAAATCCCGTCGAGCCTAGATGTTTTAGTATAAGCAACCATCAGGTCATTGACTCCATTAGGGCCAATGGATTCGGCGATTTCGCTTTGTTGATGACATTCTGAGCCTCCTCATCGGTGAAAGTTAGTGGTGCGCAGTCTTTTGGCATTTTGCGTAGCCGTCGGTTAACACATCGTTTAGCTTTGTCTGCCGAAGGGTGCAGTGTAAACTGCCGGCTAAAATAGTTCGCGCTCTTTTTCGGGTCCGAAAATGCATGACCATTGAACTGAACTTAAACTCGGTCATCATGTCTCTTCGTATTAGACAAAACCTTGGCAGTAGACCAAAACTTACTCTCACCGGTGGAGAGGTTGCAGGAATTAAGGTCTATCTATTTTGTCCGCTTATGTTGATTTATCAATCACCGAATCTCCAAATTGAGATCACTTATTCGGGGATCCCCAGGATCGGCATGGCGTAAGGTTTCGCGCTTATGTGCTTAAACAACTACTTCGGCTAGGAATATAGGACAGAGTTCCGCAATCTTACAGCCGGGCTGGAACGAGCGGTAGTTGCTACGATCACCTTGCGGAATTGACGTTCGCCATCGAATACTTTGGTAGGAATGGGTAAAGCGTTGAATGTGTTCTCAGCAAATTCTGTGAAGCTGACCTAATTAGCTTTGTTAAAGTTAACGAAAGTACGGCTGTCCACAGAAACAAAATCGGGAGGTTTCTCGATAGAGATAATTATGGGCAGGTGGTCTGATGCGAGAGTTAGCATAGGTCGCCAGGTTACACTATTTACCCGACCACCACTAGCAATGGTAATAACGGTCGAGAGCTATTACAGGTGCCCGTAATTCTGGTGGGAAACCTTGGTCGATGTGCAGAATTTTTTGACAGGCAGGATGTCGTTTGACGGTGGCAACATGGGGCCACATAACTTGTGGTCCACTCCCTGTGTGTCTTAAAGCCTGAGCAGGTCTTAAGATGGCTACATCCATTGTATGTATTACACCTGACCGAGGTAAAGTTTTGAATGGATCCTTTTAGCGCGAACGCAGCAGAAAAATTCCTCCGGGCCACGGTTGGACTCAATACTAGCACGAGTCAAGAGGATACGGAGCAACCCTGCTGCAAGGTGTTGCTCAAGCGACGACAAATTTAAATTAATATTCACCGATTTAAACGGGGTTAGATCACCGAAATAACAGCCCTTGGCCGGATAAAACCTCGCCCAATTCCGGGGTGGGAGGAAGTGATTGACCTCACGCTATCAACAGACACAGGCAGTCTCGTTGTTGATAGCTCGAGGGTATGCGATGAGCCTTCCATGTCGGATCACTCCTGGATACTCTTCAGCATCCGCGAGAAGTACAGTGCGCCTCTCAAATACCGGAACCCTAGAAGAACGGCATGAGGAAAATTTACCAGTATAGCAACAAAATGCCTTGAAAAGGGAGGCAATAAGAGTATCAGAAATCCTGAGGAACTAGATTCAGAAGTAGAGAAGTTGGAAAAAATCTTAACCACAACTTTCAATAAATCAGCATCGCTAACAGTTTTGAAAAAGAGAAAGTCTCTTCCTTGGTGGAACAGTGAGCTCAAGAATTTGAGGACACAACTAAGGAAAGCTTTCAATGAGAGTTCTAGAACCAAAATATGGCAGCCATATAAAGATATTATGAAAAGATACAAAAAAGCAGTCAGGAAAGCTAAAAAAACTCATGGCGATCTTTCTGCACATCGAGAGAAAGTTGCAGAGAAACCGCAAGGCTGAGTAAAATGCTATCCAAAGACAATGTAATACTGCCTATATTAGGACGGAGGGAAATGATTGAACCTCCTCGGCAAAAAAGTCTCTGGAGGTACTTATTACAACGCACTTCCCCGGGAGTCAGCAAACACCTTTAACGAGGGTTCAACCAGAACCACCGCCGAACGTAGCTGACTATTGAAGCCAAATAAATAGTAGACAAACGAAAAATCAAATATGCCATAAAAAGTTTTGCACCATTTAAATCGGCAGGTCCTGACGGGATTATGCCCATAATGCTGCAAAAACTGGTAGAACCAATGGTGCAAAGGCTTGAAAATATATACAAAGGTAGCATTCAACTATCTTACATCCCAAGAAGGTGAAAAAAAAGTAAAGTTGTGTTCCTTCCAAAACCAGGCAGAAGAACACACAAGGATGCCAAGGATATTAGACCTATAAGCCTTGCCTGCATTATGCTGAAAGTACTGGAAAGGCTAATAGATCTACATGTAAGAACAATAATGGCGGAGAAGTTATCGAAGTCCCAACATGCGTACATAAAGGGCAGATCAACCGAAACTGCCCTTCACGAGGTGATAAGTATAATTGAAAAATCACTGCACCACAAAGAATACACCATGGCTGCTTTTTTAGACATAGAGGGCGCCTCCAATAACATAGAAGTAAATGCGATAATTAATTCTCTGGCGCATGGTGGCATAGATGACACTGTGTGCAGATGGATACTACCGATGTTTGAGAATAGGAAGATTATAGCTTCAAACGGCGCTGCAACACAAACAAGTTATGTGAGTAGAGGGACGCCTCAATGGGGGGTCCTCTCTCTGCTTCTATGGGTTGTAGCGCTGAACGAAATACTCCTTTAACTAAACGGTAGAGGAGTGAAAGCAGTAGCGTATGCAGACGATATAGTGTTGTTGGTATTAGGCATGTATCCTTCAACAGTCAGCGAGATTATGGAAAGAGCTCTACGAAGGTTAAACCTATGGGCTAAGAACAATGAACTAAGAGTTAACCCTAACAAAACAGAATTAATGCTATTCACAAGCAGAACCAAAAACCTCAGTTTCAATTTCCGGTACTAAACGGTACAACACTCACTCTATCCCCCACAGCTAAATACTTAGCGTAGAGATTGACACCAAACTGTCCTGGAAAATAAATATAAAAAAAAAGAATAAATAAAGCATACATGGCCTACTATACTTGCTAGAGAATCGTCAGCAAGAATTGGGGTCTCAAACCTAGTATAATCATGTGGATGTATACGGCTGTCATAAGACCTATACTTACATATGGAGCTCTGGTATGGTGGCCAGCGCTAAAAAAACATTGCAACATTAAAAAATTAATTGGTATACAAAGAGCAGCTTGTGCAGGTATTACTGGTGCAATGAGGTCATGTCCGCCTGATGCGCTCAATGTGATCCTGCATCAACTACCAATGGACATTTTTATTCATAAAACAGCAGCTATTGCGGCGATAAGAATAAAAGAATTGGGAGGTTGGAATCAGCAGAACTACGGACATAGTGTTATCCTCCCAACATTCTCCCAAACCTGGACTTCAATAGACATTTCCAGGTGAGGATACCATATAGACGAGAATGGAGAAGAGTTTCAATAGTAGAGGAGGATACCACCTCAGTCTATACCGACGGGTCCAAAATGGGCTGCGGAGTAGGCCCGAGGGTATTCTCCGCTGATCTAGGCATATCTCCCTCTATACGTCTACCGAACCCGGCTAGCATCTTCCAAGCAGAAGTACTAGGCATAGAAAAAGCCTGCGAAGCTCTATTAGGAAATCCCGGGAATATAAATAAAGCAACTATATTTACGGATAGCCAGGCGGCGCTCCTGGCCTTGTCTTCACCCACAACAAATTCCAGCGTAGTTCAGAACTGCAAGAGAGCACTAAGCTCAATCAAAGACAAGCTCCAACTAAACTTGATCTGGGTTCCCGGCCACAGGAGCATTTTCGGTAACGAAAAAGCAGACGAGTTGGCAAAGGCAGGAGCTTTCCTCAACGAATCCGAGGCGGAGCTAATACCAACCCCGCTAAGATCGCTCAAAGGAGAGATCATTAGGCAATTTCAACAAGTTGCAAATAACAGGTGGAAAAACATTACAAAATGCGTCATAACTAAACAATTATGGCCAACATATGACAGGAAAAGAACCAACGACTTATTAAATAGGTCAAGAAAAAGTATTTACAGAGTAACAGGTACCTCAACAGGACACTGGCCAGTTGGGGAACATGCATCCAAAATGAGTTTGCCGTACAACGACATCTGCCGTGCCTGCGGAGTAGCAGGGAACAAGGAAACAATCTTCCAGTTTCTCTGCGAATGCCCAGCTCTAGCACATATCCGATATTAAACACTTGGAATCCATCAAGCGCTAAAACTTGAATGGATTTTCACTAAAAGCATATCGGACATAAGTAGTTTCTTCGAAACCTTAAAATGGTTTGAGAGAGAAAGTGAAACGTAATAGCAGATACAGAAGGTTCTACGAACAGTGTATTAAAATGGCACATCAAGTGCTAATTGAGCCCGATAGGGCTGCACTCCTACCTACCTACCTACCGATGCGTAGAACCCGGTGTTGTGTGAATATAATGATTTTTGAACTTCCAAATGACTTTATACCGCTTATATCGGCTAAGATGTGAGTTATCCCTGGCTTTAAACCTTGCAACTTCTAAGAGTTTGAAATGTGTGATCCGTGGTCCGGAGTTTCGGGTTTAAAATGGGTATGGATAAAGAATATTAGATATTACTTTTTCAAATTAAGAAAGTATAGAATGTGGTGAACACGGACGATAGGACAAAATCGAATCGACGGTAAATTATCAGGAAGAACTAGATAGTTTAATTCATAGTTGGAGAATGTACGAGTAGCAAAGTTTTGTTACGGGGTTAGGAGGGTTTCAGAGATACAAAAAAAGGTATATTTACGTTTTTTTTAATGTAAACAATCATATTGTATATGTATTTCAAAAATATAATATGATATATCAAAGTTACATATTTGAACAATGTCTCCTGAAATTTTTATATAGAAATGTTGAAAATTCAGCCGTTGAGCCCTCATCTCCCTGGGTGACAGCATAACTTATTATTGGTTCATCTAATATTAAAAAATCAAATATATTCCATTAGGACGTATTGTATATAAATCTCGTTTCGAACAAATTTGTTTTTCAGACTTCAAATAAAAAATCGCATTTTTTGGTAAAATTTTCGCGATTTATTGGCTTAAACAAATAAGTTCTAATGAAAATAACTATATAATGTTATTTTACACAATTCGATCTAAATCGGTCAATAACTTTTCGAGAAAGCGTGTCCAGCGACTTCAAAAATGTATTACGAAAAACGCACTATACCTGCTACACCGACTTGGCCTAAAGGGCGGAACTTCCGAAGGTTGTATCTCTTAGAATTTTACTCGGATCGATTTAAAAATTTTTGAGAATATTTTTAAGATTAAAAAACAAAATTCGATTTTTTTAATTTTCTTAAAGATCTATACAACAGCTGCCGAATAGTGCAGCAGACACCCTTCTAGTTTCGAGTGTTGCCGTGTAATAAATAGTTAAAGTTGAAGTAAGAAGCTGAAAGCTAAGATAAAGCGTTAAGTTGTTGGAATTAGAAATTAAAACAAGTGTATATTCATTAAATTGGAAATTTAATTTAACAATCCAGTGATCGCCTGAAGATTGATTTAGAAGGTAACTGAATTATCGAGAAAAACATTACAATTCGTATCGGAAACGGGATTGTCAAATAGATTTCCAAGGAAATAATTATTCGCAAAAGGAGGTGGTGGTTGGCTACTAATGAAATAAATGCTGAATTCCAATCACGGTTGCGACAGGCCATGGAAGCTAAAAGCATTGGTGTCGACGAACATGTTTTTATTTTGGAGTTAAAAGAAAAGGCACCGAATAAGACCTGGTATTCATCAGAGATTGCGGACATGGGTATATTGTGGCTGAGGTTGGAGCTTTTGGTGAGCGTTTAGCAGGACCGATATCTCCAGGAAATATCACTCGCATTCTGACTAGAAACCAAGTTAAACGGCCGCTCAAATGAAACCAATCGAACCCGATGGCTGCGCAAAATGCTAAAAAACTGCGTACCACTTTCGTCGATGACGATGTTCGAAGTGTCATTAGCCCTTTCGCGCCTACTGGGGCAATATAACCCACCTGCATTCGAAATGCTATATCTTTTTTTATGAATGAAAAGAAGCTAAAATGTCACAATACAAGACTTTAATCACTACCCATTACAGACGAAGAGGTCGAGTTGCGGCGAGAAACGCGACTGACCCTTGCGCAGCTTCGTTCTGGATATTGTAGCAGATTAAAATTCTACTTGTCCATAATAGACACCGACATCGCCAACATATGTCCTGCGTGCAATGAGTCTCCGCATGACACTAGCCACCTCTTTGCGTGCCCCGCCAACCCCACCATCTGACACCTTTTACCTTTGGTCCGACCCCCTCGAAACAGCACGTTTCCTGGGCCTCCCGCTAGGTAGCGTCGACACCAACTTGGATAGTCCTTACCATCCTAACGGTGATTAGATAGCCGTTAGAACAACAAACTGGACGAAGGAGTACAGACGTAGATGAATCTAGGGGCCTTGAGCCTGCGTCTACAAATTGCTGGGAAATGTAGAATCAGGTGATCTGCAGTTTCCGGTTCCATGTCACAAACCGGCAGCTTGCACAAGAAGTCATATCATAGGCTAAGGTCGCTTTTAGTGCCGCTTGATTATCACTAAGTATAACGATATGCACACTGTCTAATAGGAAAGACTTTTGCTTGAAAGATGCTGTTTTCAAGCCGTCAGTGTATCACTGGATGATGCTGCCCTTCAGTAGTAGATCGAGTGTGGAATCACTTCAAATTTTGGGAAGTTTACCAACTTTGTAACGCCGTCTCATAGAGAAAGGTCTTACCCTAAGTTCTCTATTTGTTGATACGACGTTATCTTTCTTTTACCATTCTTCTCCGCTGCCAAGAGCAGCATAGTATGGAAGGGTAAAATTCGAACGTTCCTTGTCCTTCACATGCACCACTACTAAATATCTCACGTGTGGTGCGCAGACCGGAACAAGTAGGCAAGTGACACCAGCCAGTACAAGAATTGCGCTAGACTGATGTGACGTACTGCGAGGAACCAAGAGTTAAGAGCTATGCTTTTTTGAGGTTATATTGATCGTAGAGGTCCTTTGTTGGTCACTCGGGAGAAGAAACGAAGCAGCAGAAACATTCCTCTGGGTTGGAGTTGAACTCGCTGCCAACACGGATCAGGAGGATGCGGAGCAACCCTGCTGCTAAGAGTTGCTCCAGTGATGACAAACCTAAAACTCACCGATATTTTGCGAAACGTTCTGCTCCCTTATTATGGTATTATCAAACGGATGACGACGTCAAACACATCGACGTTGGTATGTGAGTGATTCGGGGACACATATAACCTGTATGCAAAATCCTTGTCAATTCTCCAATATCAACCCGATTGAAAACTTGTGGAGTGACCTTAGGAGCTTTGCAGCCTTTCCATTCCAAAATGAGAAGTAATTGTGGTAGAGCTTTGAGATGATACGCCATTGGAAACGCTCCTATCCATGGCGAATGGAACCAATTCCAACGTATGAAAAACCACGGTTACTAAAAATCCACCGACATAATAAGGATAACTTGAACTATTGGTTTTTATTTAGAAACAAATATTTTGCAGCCATTATTTTGACTTATGCTATTTCTTGTTTGGAAAAAATTCGGTTTTAATATTTGGAATGATAGATTTCGGCAATATTTAGGTTTAATAAGGTAAAGCAAAGATATAATTAAAACAAAGTGGCTAAGCAAAAACTTCTCACATCTGCTAGTTTCTCCATAGGTGGATGTTGAGAAGTATGTATACATTAAGAACATAATTTTTGTACAATTTATCTAGCAAATACAAAAAAATCGTTACAAAGAGTTTCCATAAAATTTGGGGTTAATGTGGGTATGGGCGGTTCTCGATATTAAAAAATGTATGCCCAAGCATATTTATAAAGTCTAATATTCTGCTGGGTGCTAGCGAAGCGAATCCAAGGGCCTTTAACCTGCGTCTGCAGACTCTTGTGCAGTCAATTAGTAGGTGTTCTGGTGTTTAAGGCTCACTGCTTCTTCAGGTTGCTGTGGCAAGTGTAAAATGCGACCAGTAGTCTTAGTTATGGTGTGGGTAGCCACTCCAGTGAAGGCTGTAGGTCCTATCATGTTGGTGGATGCTGCGGAGCGGGCGAGCTCATCAACCGTTCGTTAGCGGCTAGACCTTTGTGACCAGGCACCCAGGTCAGGTACACCTGGTTACGTTCCGCCAGGTTATTCAGCCGTCCTCTACACTCCGGTACAAGTATTTTATTTTATTGGGTGAGACTACTTTAAGTGCCGCTTGACTTAAACTTCGTGGTGAAGTTAACGCTTTTAGTTATGCTATCCGTTGGAAGAAAGGCCAATGGTATAGTACAACTTAACTCTTTAATTATCGCTTACACCATCATAGTGTACAAACACCTAGTGATCTATGGCCTGCGGCCCCAGAATTTTCCAGAGTGGAATTCAGCGTGGGACCAAGATATTAGACCATGGTGGTCATCTCTACCTCTGCTCCCAAGTATTAGGTTCCTGAGGCCGGCCAGTGACCTACCTCTCGTGAATGGGACGATGGTCGTCTACCACTACACCACCCTTTTGCAAGGTTTAAACCTCTTTGTCACAGAGAGTGTCCTTAAATCTACCTCTGGCTATAATAATGTGATCCGCGTAATTTTGACAGTGGATCCCATTGTCAGTTAGCAATACTAGTAGGTCGACCACGAAAAGACTTTGTAACACGGGGATAGCAGTCCTGGACCCGTAACACTTTGCTTGACCTCTACTCTCAGCGGGAACCTAAAGATTATATGATCCGACAATGAGGGCTCCGCTGACACCCTCCATTGTGAGAAAATTTCTTCACAGGCTCGTTACTCAAAATAATGTCGAGCACCTTTCTCTTACATAGCGTGACAAAACTGTGTTCACAACCCAAATTTTTTATAGCTAAGTTACTATTAATTATGTATTCTAAAAGGGACTCAACTAGTGTGTCGCAGTCTGTACTGGCCAATTCCCTTTGAAGGGCGTTCGCATAACGCCTGCAGTAGCTCACCAATCGACCCACAGCCTCTCGGGCGGCTGTGGATGCATCTAGGAAAATAAGCTGAGGCCAGGACGAAGTCTGCTCCTTCACTGTTCTTGGCATGTACAGCAACTAGGTCCTAGGTGAAGAAGTCAATGTTCATGACTACTAAACTAGTTCTAGGTCTCTCGCTAGAGAGATCCCAGATTACCTTATTGGCATCCGGTTTGAGGCCTCTAACCTCAACTTTATGGACCCAGACCTCGCAACCTGCTCGTTTGAAATAGACCACATGGAAGGGCGCTGGGTATGGAGTACCCCTGAATACTCCTTCCAATAGAAATCCTGGAGCGCGATGAGCTCCTCCAACTGTAACATCTTCGCCGGGTATTTAAGAGTCAGTACAGCCATTTGGATGCCTTTTAGAGCATCTGCATATTTGCGGCGTCTCTCCTCTACCCGAGGGAGTATCGGTGTGGACGATTGGCCTACGGCTGCCTTCGTGCTGTTGGCCTTCAGCTTTTTAGAACTAGGGGCTTCTGTGGCGTGATTTGCCGCTCTTCCGCTTCGCGTTTTGTCACCGGGTAGTCGAAGGCGCTGCCTTTTCGCTACCTCGCCTGGCGGTCGGAGTTACGTTAACGGGGCAGCTACCGGACGCTGTATTGGTAAAGGGGGTACGGTAAGCTGTTAGTTCTACGTTTTTATAGGGGAACTTAAAGATCTGCCACGCCAGAGCTTTATGAGCACCAGCCGGCCGGGTGTTGGGAATGCTCCGTTCGAGTACAGCAGAATTAACCTCCAGGCTGCAAATCATTCAATGGGCACGGGAGTCGCATAGTACCCTAGATTAAGCGGCTGCCCCACGACAAGGTGCCTATCATTCGCAGAGGCAATATAGTATGTTTATATTTTTTGCTTTGCCGTCATAACTTTTTACATACATAGATGCAATAAAAGAATATTTTGTTTTTTTTTTTTACAAAAGAAAGATCGCATATTCTATATTAAGAAACAATTCAATTTAATTTTTCTTCTTTTATGTAAAATTTATAAATTATAACAGAAGAGCAAAAGGTAAAAAAATCGTGCGACATAACTAATTGGACTACCACTTTGATTGTCGAAATAACCACTTCCAATGAATTAAATTACCGTTTTTCTTGGCAGAAAAAGAATTTTGCAGGTACTTAGAATTTTTAATCGTAGGTCAGACTTCGAATTATTTGCTGTAATGAGAAGGGGTGTGTTGTGAAATATATAAATATTTGCCGAATAAAGTTACTAAAAATCGTTTTAGATAAAAATTCATTACATTCAACTGAATTTAAATTACTAATTGTAAGCGAATTCACAAAAGGTGTGCGGCAAAAGGTGCTTTGCAATAAATCTCTGGAGAAATCAACTATTTCTGCTATTTTACGCAAGAACAAAGCTGAACCGTTAAAAAACTTAGACTCCTAGAGTCATTTCGTTGAAGAATGACTTGAGAATAGTGTGCGAATTTAGAAAATATATCAGCAAAAAACGTTGTTGATAGCATACAACCCGGTGTGAGTACGCGCACAGGAGAACGACGCGCCGTTGATGCTTGTCTATTTAGCTTCCGTGCTGCGAAAAAAATCGTATATTAAAAAAAAATAGACTAACAGGTTTGGAAATTCTGAAACTGCATATCAATTGGTCTGTAGAACAATTGAAGTCAGTATTGTTTTCAGATCAGTCCAAACAGGAAAACGTTTAGACCGTCGACAGTACAGGTACAGTAAAGCATGGTGGGAGTAATATAATGGCGTGGGGATGCTTTCCTGGTCAGGTAGTAGGACCTAATTACAAAATAGAAGGGAACATTGATAGGTTCCAATATAAAACTATACTCAAATGATACCCCACGCTATACAAAAAATGCAGCAGTTTCAACACGACAAAGACCCCATCCACACGTTGAAGTTGTGAAGGATAGGCTTTTAGAAACACAAGTTTATGTTATGAGATGTCCCGCCCAGTCCCCTGACATAAACCCGATTGAAAACTTATGACAAATTGTCAACAGGCAGATTAGCAGGGAACAGGTCCAAGGTAATAAAAACAAGCAGACTGATACCTTGAAACGAGCCTGGAATGGAGTAAATGACACACAAATTAGTAATTTAATTCATTTATTCCTATAAGATGTACTGAAATCATTAAAAATAGTCGCTACCCAATAAAATATTAATTTAAAACGTAATTTATTTTCATATTCATATGTCGTACTATTTTCTTACTTTTTTCCCTTCTGTTATAATTTATGAATTTTACATAAAGGTTGTAAAATTAAATTGAATTGTTTCTTTTGTAAAAAAATAATGAAGTGAAATAATGAGTTTTGTCCAACGCTGTACATATCTATAAATTGTTTGCAGTCATTTACGCACAAAAAATATACGAATTCGTTAGCTTCCATTGCTTAACATTTTTCTCATTTAACGTTAAAATACTAAATTCTGCTATTTTCGAGTCGCCGGAATTGAAACGCGCTCATCTTGTACGAGTTGGATAGCACTATTTTTACGTTCTCTGCCTCGTGACCATTCCCTGAACGACGGGTGTCTTGCAATACGTGCACCGTTCAAGGGTTTTACAAGATCAAGATAATCCTCCTATTCAGTTTAGACTAAATGCGTTAAATCACATCTTTAATTTGTCTTTTTATTGCAATATCATTATCATCCTGCACACGAACAAAAATTAACCTACGTATGTACAAGTACCTATGTATATTGGAACATTATAATTTCTTATTATATGATATTGTACAATTTTTAACATCCTGAATCCGAGGAGAAATGCACATATGTATATTAGAACTATGTTCACTTTTATACACTATGCAACACTATTGTTCTTTTTATTTTAAACAATTTTATATATTGCGCATACTAAGAGATATCTTGGATGTGCAAATAAACATATTTAATTATATTTTTAACCGCATTATTCGTTTCAGTTTAGATTTTAAAATTAAATA
Organism: Bactrocera dorsalis; assembly: GCF_023373825.1. Classification (NCBI taxonomy): domain Eukaryota; kingdom Metazoa; phylum Arthropoda; class Insecta; order Diptera; family Tephritidae; genus Bactrocera; species Bactrocera dorsalis. The sequence goes on from NC_064308.1 coordinate 28,197,611, forward strand.
TACATTATCTAACTGCATTTCTTTATTATGTAAAGTTATTCATTTATAACTTACATGAATTGTTTGTACTCCTCAATATTATATAGAAATGATCCAAATGCTTTTTGATGTTTTAAGCTATTAGGATATTAAATATACATACTGTAATCACAAATAATAAAATAATTTCCTTATTCTTTAATGAGAAATAAACTCCATTTTTTTTAGAATCAATAAGGTTTATTTAATTTTATCTTAATGCGAGTTGATGAACAATATTTTTAATAATAAAATGATAAGTGAGCCAATATTTAATCGCAAGTTCTGTGGTGGCATTCGTAGGATAAACCAGCGAATTCAAAAAATTCAACAGAATATTTAACTGTTTCGTCAGGATCGGTAACAATGTCGTTCGAATTGATCAATATAAAATAGCTTGTTCACGAAGCCACGCATTATATTTATAAATCCAAACCAATTATATGAAGCAATTAAACCCTTTTCGCATAATCAAATTAATTTAGTATATTTAGATTATAATTGAGAAACCTGTTTCTGCCTTCTCCACAACTGGCTACTCGATTAAAGATAAGCCGGTAATTGGATATTGCTTAATCAATACGTGTGAATATTTTTTTAAAAATATTAGTTTAACTACACATTAAAAAAGTATTAATTACAACCTAATACACAGTACACATATGTATGATTTTTGTAATACAAAGATGCCAAGTTTTAATTATTATTCTGAACAAAGGGGTTTTTGCCTGGTAGCGAGGCTGCGCTGTGACTGTAAATCATTTATAAATTATCTCGTTTATTTCTAACAAAATTCTAAACTTTAAAAATATATGTTGACTTATGCTAATTATTTCTCTACTCCATTTTTCAATTTGTACAATTGGTAACAAAATGTTTTACTTCACAGGAGCCTCAACTTCATTTTACTACATTTTAGAGTTTTGTTGAGCTTCATTTTTATGAAATCGTCACATCTAATTCGTATTTCCAGTGCATATCATATTGAAGTTTACGTAAATTCTCTAATTATCCGCGCGTTTATCACAAATTTAACATATAAAGTGCCAAATCTGTACAAACTGGATGCCAAAAAATGTAAACAACGTTATACATGTTGCACCTGGTATTGCACATTTTCCTCGAATTTTTCAGAATTTAATCGCCCCTATCAGTGTGTTGCAGCTTAGCTTAATGTTAAATACCGTTCTCTGTCTAAATTTAACATTTTCTGTTATAAGTAAGTAATGAATTTTTTTTTAATTTACGCTCGTAAGTCGGTTAACAATGAACATTTTCTGATTTTTTTTTTTACAAACCAACTTCATTGCATTTTCTTCAAAGTGATGCAGGCCATTTTTCATTTCATGCAACGGTTTAGTCAGCTATAGCGAACACACAAAAACCCAACTTATTCTTATATGTAAGATATACATAGATTTATGAAAGAAAGAACTTCCGTCTTCGAAATCAAAATGCAGTTACGCTTTTTTCTTCTTTTTGAAACATTGTGTAATCGCCTTTCCTATTCTTGCCTTTCCTTCTTCTTTACTGGTGTAGACATCGTTACGCGGTTAACAACAGTGCGCCAGTCATTTCTTCTTTTTTGCAATGTGGCATCAATTGGATATTCCAAGCAAAGCCAGGCCCTTCTCCACCTGGTCTTTCCAAAGGAGTCTTCCTCTGATTCACTGCGTCGAATATTTCCAGAGTTGGAGTGTTTTCGTCCATTCGGACGACATAGCTCAGTCCGAAGAAGCACCTGTTGGCAAGAGCTATACTGCGTTTTATTTCGAAGCTGACATTGTAATTGCTGTTGGTACTGGTTCCAAAATAGACGAAATTATCTACGACTTTGAATTTATGACTGTCAACAATGACGTGGGAGCATAGTCGCGACTGCGACGACTCTTTGTTTAATGACAGGAGGTATTTCGTCTTGTCCTCATTCACCACTAAACCCATTTGTTTCGCTTCTTTATCTATTCTGGAGAAAGCAGAACTAACGGCGCGGTTGTTAAGGCCAATGATATCGATATCGTCAGCGTACGCCAGCAGCTGTACACTGTTATAAAAAATGATACCATCTCTATTTATTTCTGCAGCTAGAAATATTTTCTCCATGAGTAGATTGAAGAAGATGCAGGAAAGGGAGTCGCCTTGTGTGAAACCTCGTTTGGTAACTATCGGCTCGGAGAGGTCCTTCTCGATCCTGACACAGTTTTTGGTATTGCTGAACGTCAGTATACGTAGTCATATTAGTTTTGCGAGGATATCAAATTCAACATAGCGGCATAGAGGCAGCTCCTTTTCGTGCTGTCGAAAGCAGCTTTAAAATCGACGAAGAGGTGGTGGAGTGAAGTATTGTAATGCGAAGCATTGTAAATAAATATTTATTTATGTATAAGTAATTCTTTAATGCTTATTTATTTTGTGATGTTATTTGTTTATACTTTTCTTTGTTATACTAGTTACTAAATACATTTAGAAATAATATTTAATGTCTTTCTTTAACAAATTGGCATCGGCCGATTCTTTGTCAACTGGTCGATAAATCGGCATCGACCTGCAAGTTGCGAGACTATATATTTGGTTAGAACTAAACTTAGCCATTCATTACTTGTTTAATTCTTAATACAACTGGTTTCAAAAAATAAAAGTTTTTTTTGTTTGGATAAAATATAATTTAAAGAATTTGGGGACCTGCTTATTACCAAAAGTATGCCCATTAGAGCGTGACGATGTTTTTGCTATAAAATCGCTTATGCGGAAAAAGTTCTACGGATCGTTCTGAACAACTTTGCCCAAGAAACTATGGGTATAAACCTGGTTTCGAACTAGCCATTTTTTAGGCATGGTTATTTGCATGAGTGATGAATTTCCACACTTAACCGTTTACCATTATCTATTTATCGTAATAAAAAATCGAATGCATTTTGTATAAAAATGTTCTATTGTAAATTGGATAGGCTTGCATTAACAAAAAAATGACTCTTGGTGGACAACATAATGGAAATGTATCGTACCTGACAATGAATCGAGATATCAACTTAGCACAATCCATTGATATACAACAACAGAACAATCAACAACAAACACATACAATGGCATTAGCTACAGCAAACGAGAAGAATAGTGTTATAAATAAACATGCAGCAGCTTCAGGAGCTGTAACAATCCCTTCAAAACAGGTTAGTAATCTTAAAATATAACATTTATTATAGATATATTTATAAAGTTTTGTGTTTTATTTTATGTACGTTGGCAAACTTTTATTAAAATAAAAGATAGTATATAGTATTTAAAAACGTATGCAAAATTTACTAAAAGGTCTGTGGCCTTATAATAAAAGAACTTTTTTTTTTAATAAAAATATGGCTTTATGCTTTGCCACAATCTCCATTTAGAGTAACAAAGATCTTCCAACATATGTAGACCGGTCCAACAGTTCTCTCTTACTCGGCATTAATCGTTGGGGCGCAAATGTAGTGAATTCGTTGGTTCTCCGTGCACATATTTTGGAGATATATGTGGATGGGGTGCAGTGATTTTTCACGGATGGATATTTTTTTGGGAGTACTCCTTCTTCAGGCTGTAGTGTCATTCCTGAAGAAGTGACAGCTATCAAGGTTGCAGTAATTTTATTGATCTAAAGTGGAGCGTTTTTGAGGGGCGGTAGAATTCTAGTGACTCCTGTCACAAGCATCGGCTAGTATACCTAACCCAACATAATTATTGAAATGGAAAAATATTTGGTAACCGTCGTGTCATCAGCTCCTACACCTGGATGCATTTTATGGAGATACAATTGGCTTGCAATAAAATTGTTCGTAAGTTAAAGTAGGTATGATAGCTTATCATTTATGTATTAGTTTTGATAATAATAGAGTAAAAGTGAACAATAATTGAGCGGAAGAAAAATTTCACACTTAATATTAAAAATCGTCGGTTATATTTTATCCCTCCTGTCTCCTGTCTGTGTGGCACTTGCTGAAAACAATAGAAAATATGGAATCAGTCAGTTATTTAATCTTCCGTATATGATGGTGGATGGATATGGTGGGGGGCTTTCTATGCTCCAATTATAAAAGGTACTAAAATCCGCAAAATAGTTATTTATGGTTGTTGAATAATTAAATATCTAATAATGAATAAGAGTTAGTAAAACAGTGTAATAGTTTTTTTTAAATTAAAGTACAAAAACTTAAATTGTTCTTCAAACTTCGTATGTACTATTAAATATTTTCATAAGTACTAAAATTAAATGGCACATATTACGAACGCGGTCTTCTGAATATATAAAACTACAGTATATCTAATTTTAAACATTAAGAATTTAGTAAAAACAAGCAATTATAAAATCAAATTTTAATCACATAATTTTTACAGTCCTGTCAATAAAAGTCTGCTTGTTTCCATCTTTTTAAAAATTGTTCAAATATGTTTCTGATCGGAGCTAATCGTTCTATCTCTCTTCTCTCACTTCGTGTGTCAGCGCTGTCAAATCTAAACTTTTGAAGTAAGAAAACCAATCTGTTCCTACACATCGTTTTGTTGACGACTAGAACACGCTAAACCAGATGAAAAAACAAGCCAAATGATTTAATGACTTCATTGTTTTATGACTTCATTGATAACGGTGATCTCCGGTTAGCTTAGCGTTGTTTGCTGACTATGAAAGTGTCTGAAATCTAGACGATGTACTACTGGTGGATAAACAATTTTGAAGAAAGCAGCAAATATGTTACTAACGTTCTATATATTGTAATCATCGAGTCCAAACTTTTTAATTTTTTTCTAAGGTAAGATAGCTGGTGGAGGATGGAGTCATGTGTAGAAGTTCACGCAAGTGAGGAAAGTTCTCTGATAGCCATTCACTTGGGAGTGGCCAGAAACGATTCTTTTACATATGGCTCCAGCAGCTCACGACTTCCGGTCTTTGATCAAGTATCCTCTGGGTAGCCTAAGAACATCCGTTTGAAGGCGAGCTAAAGTCAGAAGGCGAGCTAAAGTCAGAAGGCGAAACATCCCTCCCGCAGGGTTGTGCGCTGCTTTTGGGACCGGCCACGTAAAACAATGCACCCAATGAAAAAGAACAACAAGCCTCAGAAAAGAGACCCCCCATCTGATGACGACCATAGCAAACGAATTAAGCACTACGATTTGAGGGCATGCAACTGGAATGTCCGGTCCCTTAATTGGAAAGGTGCCGCTGCCCAGCTGGTTGATGTCCTCGTTAGAGTGAAGGCTGGCATCACCGCCGTTCAAGAAATGCGATGGACGGGACAAGGACTAAGACAAGTAGGCCCTTGTGGCATTAACTACGGTGGCCATATAAAAGAGCACATGTTTGGTGTGAGATTCGTGGTGGCAAAGAGTACTGTCCTTCACCATGGTGGATGAACGTCTAGCCGCAATCTGCATCAAAGCGAAGTTCTTCAGCATATCGCTGATCTGAGGCCACGCCCCGACGAAAGAGAAGGCCACGATATCAAAATCGTTCTTGGCGACTTTAACGCCTTTAAGGAGGTATCTTTGGCACTAGCATCGGTAAATTCAGCCTCCACGAAATGGATCGACTTCGCCGGGCCCCGAAAATGGTTATCCGTAGTACTAGATTCCAGCATAAGAAAATTTGTCAAGCCACCTGGCTGTCCCCGAATCGGAAAACCACCAACCAGATTAATCATGTTGTGATAGATGGAAGACACGTCTCCAGCGTTTTAGATGTGCGTGCGCTCCAAGGTCCTAACATCGACGCGGACCACTATCTTGTTGCAGCCAAGATTCGCACCCGCCTCTGTGCAGCAAAAAATGCACGTAAACAAACAAGGAAGTTTCGACATCGAGAAGCTGCAATCACAACAGACAGCAAAACGATTTTCTACTCGACTTGCACTCCTGCTCTCTGAGAACACTCGTCAACAACTCGATACAAGGGAACTGTGAGACAGCATTTTAAACTCCTTACGTACAGCTGCAACCGAAACCAAAGAACATTCTACGAATAAGCCTCCTCAACATCGCGTATAAGGTCCTATCGAGCGTATTGTGTGAAAGATTAAAGCCCAGCTTTCAACAAGCTGATTGGATTTTATCAATGTGGCTTTAGACCTGACAAATCAACAACCGACCAGATATTTACCATGCGCCAAATCTTGGAAAAGACCCTTGAAAGGAGAATCGGCTCATACCACCTCTTCGTCGATTTCAAAGCTGCTTTGAACAGCACGAAAAGGAGCTACCTTTATGCCGCGATGTCTGAATTTGGTATCCATACAAAACTTAAACGGCTGTGTAAACTGACGTTGAGCAACACCAAAAGTTCCGTCAGGATCGGGAAATACCTCTCCGATCCGTTGGATACCAAACGAAGTTTCAGACAAGGCGACTCTTTATGGTGCGACTTCTCCAATCTGCTGCTGGAGAAAATCATTCGAGCTGCAGAACTTAATCAGGCAGGTACAATATTTTATAAGAGTGTACAGCTGCTAGCGTAAAGTCCTCTCTCGACGAACGAAAACCAAACTCTATAAGTCACTGCTATATGGTGCAGCGGCATGGACGATGACAACAGAGTTGTCGAGAGAGAGGTTCAGCGAAAGATTTATATTCCTTTGCGCGTTGGCCACGGCGAATATCGCATTCGATGGAACCATGAGCTGTATGAGATATATGATGACATTTACATAGACAGCGGCTACGCTGGCTAGGTCATGTTGTCCGAATGGACGAAAACACTCCAGTATTCAATGTAGTACCCGCCGAGGGTAGCAAAGGAAGAGGAATACCTCCAATCCGTTGGAAAGACCAGGTGGAGAAAGACCTGTCCTCGCTTGGAATATCCAATTGGCGGTACGAAGCGAAAAGAAGAAACGGCTGGCGCGCTGTTAACTCGGCTATAATCGCGCGAACAGTGTCTACGTCAGGAAAGAAGAAGAAGATAGCTGGTGGAGATGGAACCATATGTTTCATAGGCAGACTGTGGTGGCAGATAGACACATCCTATAATTAAATCAAACTTATTGCACGTTATCTTGGTGAATATTTGCTCTAAACTATTGTCTGATGTTGAGATAAGCTCAACTTGAATCGGGCGTTTTATCGTAATAAGGTTTCCTCCAATTTGTTGAATTTCTATCTTTCCTGAAAATTAAATAAGAGTTATTTATAATTTCACCATCCAGAATAGGTGAATGGACCCAGGAATCGGTGATACAATATACATCAGTGTTATTGGTTGATGATAATACTAGGAAGTTGCTTAGTTTTATCCTCAGCCCTTTCACAAAATTCTATATGACGATCTAAATTGAGTATACCTTTTTTGTAATGTATCAAGGTCATCTCAAGTTTGTTGGATAACGTTGTTGAACCTGTGTTAACACGTTCTACCCGGCGTGGTTCACTGGTGATCCACGGGAAGCGATGGTGGACAAATATTTATACTTTTAATTAAAAAACTATACTACAAAGAGACACAGTGCTGTAAAAAATAGATTAGGGAATTATAAATTTATATTTGTTGTAGCCGTTTTCAACAGCAATAAAATTTATTTTTTATAGTTTTTTCTAAAACAAATATATAGAAACATAGATAAAATGCGCCGTGTAGAACGTGTTTAGTAAGACTTGTATGAGATCTAGGGTTCTTCAATTGCTGCTAAAGGTTGCCACTTGATATTATTTAAATCATAAAGATAGGTCGGTACATGAGCTTTTCTTCAACTGTGACAAGTTAGTTGTTAGTTAGTCGAGAGCATTTTTGGGAAGTATACTGTTTTTCTTAGCAAGTTTACCCGTCTCGCCTCTGATATTGACCACATTTCCTTCAATAGCTGTCTCGAAACGAGTTCTTCTTCTCCTTCTTTAATGGCGTAGACACCGCTTCCGCGGTCATAGCCGAGTTAAAATGACTTTGCTTCACTTAGTTTAAAGTTTGTCTACTAAGGATTCAAAGTATTATTTCCACTTTTTACGAATAGATCGTTGAGTTTATTATTGTGTCCTTTGGGATGATTAAACTAAACTCACTTTTAAATGAATCGCACTCCCATGTGAAGACACTTGAATATTTGCTATTCCCGAACCACCTGAGTCTAGCATACCTTCCGTAAAATGCACAGCATCACCACAGTTATTAGCGTCAGAAACGCCCAGATAGTTCATAGCTAACACTCTCCCACTAATTCTAACTGGTGACTTTAAGGTCAGGGTGGGCAAGGGGGGTATCTTTGGCACAACAGTCGGTAAATTCAACTTTCACGACGAAACATCCCCAAACGGATCGATGCTAATCGACTTCGACGGGGCCCGAAATATGGTCATCTGTAGTACTAAATTCCACCATAGATAAAATCATCAAGCTACCTGGCTGTCTCCGGATCGAAAAGCCAACAACCATATCGGTCCTTTTGTGATAGGCGGAGATTCGTCTACAGTGTTTTAGAAGTGCGTACGCTTCGGGGTCCTAACGTCGACTCGGACCACTAAATTTTTGCAGCCAAGATACGCACCCACCTCTGTGCAGCAAAAAACGCACGTCAACAAACACAAGGACGGTGCAGCTTCAAACCAAATCATTAGTTTTCGGAAAATGCAAAAGAAAAGCTGGTACGACGAAGAGTGTCGTGTCGCAGCGGAGAAAACACAGAATGCCTACCTCGCAACGTTAAAAACGACCGCAACACGTGTGGGATCAGATAGATACTGACAGTTGAAGAGGGACGCGACATACATGTGCAGGCAAAAACGAAAGAGGACGAAATGCGTGAGTGTGAAGAGCTTCTTCAACCTCCTGAATCGTAAAAAAGTGTAACATCTGAAGATGGCGAACCCGTTTCCCCAATCGATGACGGTGAAATAGATGTTTCATTGTCCGACTCTGATAAGGCCGACGAAAGGGCCGAAATGCGTGAGTATGAAGAGCTAAAAAAGCTAGCAGAGCATGCCCTTATAAGACCCAAAGATGTGATAAAGTAGTATGCTGAAGTTATAGAAAGAACACTTATCCAGCTTTCTGAACGGCAGTGAAAGTGTAATAATGGAATATGTATTGCATTGCCCGACTATGATGTGGTTCGAATAGCAATCACCCGCCTGAAGAACAACAAAGCGGCAGGGGCCGATGGAGTAATTGTCGAGCTATTCACACAGCTCCGCAGAATTGACGAGGTGCATGCCTGATGATTGGAACCTAAGTGTGCTCTGTCCAATTCACAAAATGCCGCTCCCACAATTTGTGCCAGTTATTATGGGATATGCTTCCTTAATATCGCATATGAGGTTTTATCGAGCGTAGTGGTGAAAGACTGAAGGCCACCGTCAACAAACTGATCAGTGTTGCTTTTGACCTGAAAATATACTATCGACCAGATTTTCACCTCACTTCAAATTTTGCAAAATACCCGTGAAAGGAAGATCGACATACACCACTTTTTGATCGATTTTAAAGCAGCCATCGACAGCACGAAAAAGAACTGCCTCTATGCCGCTATGTCTGCGTAATGGTACTGTCCTCCTCGAAACTAATGGGACTGTGTAAGTTGACGTAGAGCAACACCAAAGCTTATTCAGAATAGGGATTAACCTTTTCGAACCGTTGGCTACCTAGTGAGGTTTCAGACAAGGAGTCTTCCTATTATGTTCCATGGCTGTGGAAAATAATACGTGTTGAAAAGCTAAATAGAGAAGGTACAATCTTCTAAAAGAGTGTAGGAAGTGGCGTACGCAGAAGATATTGGTAAAATTTGCCTCAACAACCGTGCCGCTAGTTCTGCTTTTCGAGCCGTTGGATAGCTAGTGAGGTTTCAGACATGGAGATTACCTATCATGTGACTTCTTCAATCCATTGGTGTGGAAAACAATACGAGTTGAAGAGCTAAATAGAGAAGGTACAATCTTCTAAAAGAGTGTAGGAAGTGGCGTACGTAGAATATATTTGTAACAGTGGCCTCAGCAACCGTGCTGTTAGTTCTGCTTTCTCCAGATTGAATAAGAAAGCAAATACTCATACAAGACGAAATATCTCCGGTCATCAAGCATACTGTCATCGCATTCGCGACTTGACTCACACCTCACTGTTGACAGGCATAACTTTAAATTCGTTAATCATTTCATCTATCTTGGGACCACAATCGACACCATTATTATTATCTGTCTTGAAATCCAACGGAGAATTGCTAGGAAGTTGAAAAGTAAAATCTCTCACGACGAAAAAAGACCAAAATCTACAAGTCCCTCATTATTCGCGCACTATATGGTGCAGAGGACATGGGCAGTGACTCATCTCATGAGTCAGCCTTAGGAGTGTTCGAGAGAAAGTTTTTGCGGAAGATTTATGGTCCTTTGCGCATTGGCAACGGCGAATACCGCACTCGATGGAATGTACAAGATATACGAGGTTAGGTCATTGTGTTCGTATGGAAGAGAACACTTTAGTTTGTAAAGTTATCGTATGGGTTCCCGACAGTGGAAGCAAAGGAGGACCTCCACTTAGTTGGAGAGGTCAGGTGGAGAAGGATCTGGTGAATAAACGACTGGCGACCTGTTGTTAACTATAACTACGTAGAAGATCTCCTTCAGTCTGTAGAAAAAATTGTGTAAATTGTATCTTTAATGCATAATTCAAACTTCTGATATTTTAATATTCCTTTTATTTTTTAGATGACTTTCTATATAATTTAAAGCTTTTTTTTAAGTGACAACTTGCAGTTAATTATTTAAAGGAATCAACCCAGTCTCTTAACTTTTCTGTAATGAAGTATACTATATTTTTCAAAATTGGTTTCCTATAACGGGCCATGCGCGTTGATCAATGCAAATGTGTTTTAACTCTGAACGAATCGAAATCATGCATTTATAGTACAACGGGTTTTTCAATAGGGACGGTACAAAAGTGGACCGATAGGGACAGCAAATTACGTCATAGTTTTCCCCGTTCTTTTGATGTTTTTGTTCTGTAAGATTTGCTATTTCATCATGGAAAGAGTGGAAATCATTAAAACTTACTACAGAAATTCGGAGTCAGTGGCCTCAACTATAAGAACGCTACAAAATTGGGATATCAATGAAATTCTTTATACCCGTGAAAGTACATTGAGTTCCCATTGCATTCCGAAAAAATTACGGTTTGGTGTAGTTTAAGGCCGGGCGGCGTCATTGGGACGTACTACTTCCGTGATGATCGCGAATCGCCTCCGGTCAATGATAACCGAATATCTTTGGCCCGAATTAGATGATATAGACTTGGACAATATATGGTTCCAACAGGACGGCGCCACAAGCCACAAAGCGAATGTCACAATCGAATTGTTAAAAGCCAAGTTTGATGAACGAAATGGCCCAGTGCGATTTGAAGCCGATAGACTATTTCCTGTGGGGCTACGTCAAGTCTATGGTCTATGCCAACAAGCCAGCCACGTGAAATTGTTTAGTATCGGCCGATTTATGCTAGAAAACCGCCGAAAATTGTGTTCAGTGTTTGGACTTTTGCAAGCGTGCCTGGTGACAATATACTCGTATAATGGCATCAAACGAAAATGCAGCGTTCGTTAGAACAGAGGTACGCGATTAAATTCTGTGTGAAACTCGGTAAATCTGTCACAGAGACGTCTGATATGATCCAGCAGGCTTGTCCTGATGTTGTTTTAGCAAGAAGTGGTGTGTTTCGGTTGCACCAGGCCTTGGGAGGGAAGAGGCCTTAACAAA